>NC_143131.1:65006564-65631564 GCF_059928025.1 Delphinapterus leucas
GACTGCTGCTACCATGTGGCTTGCACCCTTCCCTCACCACTGGGGTCCAGCCACAGTGGATGTCCCTGTGCCCCTTAAAGAAGCCAGCACGATCCTGCCTTAGGCTCTCCCCAACTTCCTTCGTCTCCCTCACACCTCGTCATGAAAGCCTTTCCCTGCTCTGCTCACCCCAACTCCCACACCCTTTCTTTTTCTCCAGAGCACTTTTCACCATTGAACCTAGTACGTATTTGCTTGATTATAAGTTGATTATCTATCCCTCCTCTCCCCAGGAGAATGTAAGCTCCACAGAGCAGGACACGGTTGCATTCACTGCTGCTCTCCTACTGTCGAGTGCCCGGCAAATAATAGGTGCTTAATGAATATTGGTGCAAGGACTGCCAACTGTCAGAGGATAACTGGATGCAGCAATGGTGGCAGAGTGGCTGTGATTCCTGCTGCTCCAGACTCAGTTGGTCCTCCCAATGACATCTTCTATAGACACCCCAAATAAGTGCTGTGACTTATTATCTTTATACTCTTGGTGCCCGGCACACAGTTAATACTCCAAAAATTTTGAATCAGTGCTCAATAAGAAGCACTTGGATGGAGATTAGAAAAAGACCGGGCAGTGGGGAGGAGTGTATGGACACAGAAGCAATCAGGTTATCAGGTTAGGAAAGATGTCTGGGCTCAGGCTTCGGGTGAGGGTTAGGAGTAAACAAAACCCAACAACAACATTAATTTAAAATCCATAAAATCTAATAAATAAATAAATAAAATCTAGAAAATGGGTCTTTATTAGAAACACCTAAATAGGGCTTCCCTGGTGGCGCAGTAGTTAAGAATCTGCCTGCCAATGCAGGGGACGTGGGTTCAAGCCCTGGTCCGGGAAGATCCCACGTGCCGCAGAGCAACTAAGCCCGTGCGCCACAACTACTGAGCCTATGCTGTAGAGTCCGTGAGCCACAACTGCTGAGCCTGTGTGCCCAGAGCCCGTGCTCCACAACAAGAGAAGCCACCGCAATGAGAAGCCCGCGCACCGCAACGAAGAGTAGCCCCCGCTCACCGCAACTAAAGACCCAATGCAGCCAAAAAAAAAATAAAAATTAATTAATTAATTTAAAAAAATGCAACTCCCTCCAAAAAAGAAACACCTAAATATACTGTTTACTTTTTGTTATTTCAGTTTTTATATAGAACTGATGCTTCGAATTATAAAAATTGACCTAGAAAGTGTCAAAAACAAGACAACAGGCTTAGAAAGGAGTCGCTTATGCTAAGCCCCACATCACCAAACCAACACAACTTAGAGTTTCAGCTCTCCCAGAAACAGAATCTTAAACCAGTCAATCAGGAATCCCCTGATTAGCACTAGTTATGTCACCTAACTGGTAGATGCCTGCCATCCCCTGAAGGGAAGTTACCTCACAATAACCAACCTGCTTTTTTGCCTAATATAACTTCCTTGTCCCTGCTCTCTGCTGCCTATAAACGTCTTTTATTTTGTACAGCTCCTCGGAGCTCCTTTCTATCTGCCAGATTGGAGGGTGCCCAATTTGAATCAATTTTTGCTCGGACAAACTCTTAAACTAAATTAGATGAATTTACATAAAAATAACAATACTTGTACATTTCCTAGCTTAATCCTAATTTTAGGCAGACCAACCAGCTGTGAGTATGTGGACAAAAGAGATTTTATTGGGACACTGGCCTCAAAGCCGGGACAACAGCAACATCAATCGTTGCAAAGCTCTTAAGCCATTCCTATTGGGTGGTTTCTGGAAAGTTTTTAAAGCAATCAAACTCTTCCAAAATGCCCGTTAAAACTTGGCATCGATAATTAGTCCCAGAAAATGGCTTCAGAATCAATCAAAACATTAAAGTCAGAGTAAAAAAGCACAAGTATTCTCAAGGAAGCATACTATTTAATGGGCAAGTCAGGCACTCAGTATCAAAGATATTAATATTTTATCATAAGTTCCTTACTCGAAGTTTATTTGTAAAAATTTTAGAAAAAACAGTGTGATGCATTCCTTTTGTCAAATAAAAAATTCAGAATGAAAGTACATAAGAATCACCAGGGAATTCCCTGGTAGTCCAGTGGTTAGGATTCCACGTTTCTACTGCCAAGGGCCCAGGTTTGATCCCTGGTCTGGGAACTAAAATTCCACAAGCCACATGGTACAGCGCCCCCCGCCCCCCCCCCCCAAAAAAAGAATCATCATCAATGGAAAGAATTGTATTTAATCAATTAAAATGCATTTCCAACTTATTGTGCATATTTCTTCTGCATAACTGAGAACAGGGTCACATAAAACTATAGTCAACCATTTGACTTATCTTTAGGAAAACTTTGCTGCCTCGAAACAAGATCTAGTAGAAGCCCCAAACATACTAGGTTTCAGGGATGACTCAAAATGCAGGACAGCATGCAATAATAAACATATATGTACTCAGACCTAGAAATCTGTATTATCATAGAGATTAAGATTTGAGGGGAGTTCCACGGCAGTCCAGTGGTTACGACTCTGCACTTCCAATGCAGGGGGCACGGGCTCAATCCCGGGTCAGGGAGCTAAGATTCCCACATGCCGCGCAGCGCGGCACCGGCCCCCCCCCCCCCAAAAAAAAGATTTGAAAAAATACCAAAACACGCCTGTAGTGCTACCTGTATGACTATTCAATGTGCTGCAAACATCTTTAAATTGGTATTTGGGTGCTTACTCCAATATTTACCAAATAATAAAATGTTTAACCTATCTTTTCACTCAGGCATCTCATGATTCGATTTTCAAAAAAACAAGACCAAAACAAAACAACTACTACTACTACCAAGCTGAGGAATATAATCAGGATGAAAAGTGTTTTGAGAGAATTTGGACAGTATATTTTGTTTTGTCCAAAATAAAAAATAAAATTCACATTCATATAGAGCTTTCAGATACCCGCCCAAACAGTACAAAATAACATGATGCCTACAAAATCTACAAAATTACAAAAGCCTTACTGGATATAGCAGGCAGTTATTTTCATTCATATTTTATAAGTAAAGTAAGACAGAGCACTTCAGTGCTTTGCCCAGAGTCACAAAGAGAGTCAACCTTAGCACCAAAGGAGCTGGACCCCTGTCTAGCTGTCACTTCCTCAATGTGGCTCAGCAAGAAATAAAACGAGCCATTAATAGTTGGGCATTCCCCATGTATTCTAGGATGTGAATTCTATTTTCAAGGCACTTAAAAAGGGTCTGTATTTTTTTTAAAGTCGGGGAGGCTTTCTAAGGTAGAACAACAGATCTTCCTAATGAAGGGGTCCTTCCCCTCCTAGGCAGTTGAGAAGGAACAAAAAATTTTTTAAAAAGAAAATCACTATTTCATTGAATATTCTTTGCAGAAAATGAACCTCCAGCTCCAAAGTTCTTTTTTCTTTTTAATCTCCTAAGGATGGGAGCCTAAGATAAAGCCTACCCAAATTTTCAGCCACTAACGCAAGAACAGAGCAGGGGCTGCGAGGTGCCAGCAGTGGGGTTGAGTGTGGCTAAGTCTTAGAGCCCAAATGAGAGGGTGCAGGGAAAAGAGAGCCAAAGAGTGAAAAGAAATGAAGTCGAAAAGGAAAAGTAGAAAGGTGAGAAAAACAGTATGGGAGAGGAGTAAATGAAGAGGTCCAAATAGCAGGAGGGAAGGGAGAGAACAAGCAAAAATTGTTTTTGGTGTAAGCAGGCTGCTAATTCCTGGCAATACAACTCGGGGAAGAGCTCCTGTCAACAATGGGCACTTTCTCTGAGTCAGAGAGTGAGCTCACGTGGAAGCTCTCCATAAAGGCACATACCAGTTCTTGTTCCATTTATGTGCAAACTCCACAAGTAAGAGGAGCTGGATGCCTATGAACAGGAAGCCTCCGATGGCTCCCACATAGCGCCAGGCTGCAAAAGAAGACCGTCCGAAAGGAGATGAGGTGACTGTCCCGAGCCTTTAACTCAAAAGAGAGTAATGACTACAGTTAATTTTTACTGCAGGCTCCCTGTACCAGTAACACATTTAATTCCCACACAACCCTACAAGGTGGGTACTACTATTACACCCACTTTACAGAAGAGAAAAACTGAGAGTCTACACGTAAGTTGACAAGGTCCCATAGCCAGTAAAGGGTGGGGCTGGGATGTGAACACAGGCAATCTGGCACCACAGCATCCAAGCTTCACCTCCATGCTATAAATAAATGCCAGATATCCTAACAGATGCAGTAATTCATAAAATCAACAATGACCCTCAATTTAAAAGTAAAATCACACAATGCCAGAAAAACCAAGGATTCAAATTTTACCGGAGACCCACCAATGTCCAGTGAGGAAATGAGGTTCACATGGGGGGCCACGGACTCAGGTTCTACTTCTGGCTTGGCCACAGAGAAGCCCAAACCTTGGATAAGCACATCACATCTCTGGGTTGTCTATAATACAACTGAGCTGTGCTAGAGGATGGACAGCTAGGTCCTGTCCCATTCTAAGTATATTATTCTAATATATACAAGGACCTCTGTGGAGAATAGAAAACTAGTTACCAGTATTTTAGGTAAAAAGACAACTTGGATACAACTTCCTTAAGGAGTACATAAAACCGGTATGACCCTAAGAAACTAGCTGGAGCCTGATATGTGGCTATTTGAGGGACTATGGCTGTTCCTTATTCACAATGTGAGTATTTTTACTATCTTAATAAGGAAAGTGAATCCATTTGGGTCTGAACAGTGTTCTGAACCTCTAAAACTCAGGCTTTTTTTCTCCTCCCTACCTCATATGAAGAAGGGACCCTTGTTTCAGCTATGATTGAATGCATTATATTAAATAACTTTGGTAGGTTCTATCGATAAGGAATATAATTCAGTGTTGTACATTTTCACATAAGGCAAGTTTAGAAATGGTCTGGAGGATGCCTTTCTTACCCCATTATAGCTACAGCAGATTTAAAGCTGCTAAGAAGCCTTGGGTTTGTGTGCAGTGCTCAGAAAGAACAAGGTCTCCCTGGGTCACGCTGACATGCTAAACTAGTTTTCAATCAAGTTTTAAGTGCTTCATTTTCCCTTCAGGCTAATAACCTTAATTTCAATTCTTCAACCGGTAGAGTAACTAAAGGTCCTCTCACCCCTCCCAGGGAGGGAGAAGTGGAGATGGCGGGGGGTGGGGGTGGGGTGGGGAGGAAGTACAGACGGTGGGTGAAGTGTGGGCAGCTGAGGCAGCATTTTTTTTTTTGTTAAGCTACAAGAAAGTTAGTAACCTACAATATCAAAGGCACCCTGGACTACGCTTTTGAACAGTTTTACAAAGTGAATAAAAACACAATAAATAGATACCCCCAATACCCCATTTGTACCATTTAGAAAGGTCTCCTGATCTGGAATGAAGAAGGCTCCTGAGCACATGGCCCCCAACAGCAGAAGTTTAAAGAACCAAAAGCTGGAGGGGAAGACAAAAAAAAAAAGGAAATGTATTTAAATGATATTCAAGGAAGGACAAAAGACCTCTTAGAGGTAAGCGTGTCAATTCACGATTCTGTTCTCTCCAAATGGAGGGGAAGTAATTAAGTGACTGGAGACTGCCTTTTCCCATAATTAGACAGACTTCGGTGTGGCCTCTGATTGTGCAAGACCATTTTGTTGCAGGGGTGGAAGTGACCTGGGGGAAGCTCTTGGTACAAGAAATAAACTCTTATCTCCAATGCATTTCTCATTATGGTACCAGGTGTTACAAATAGGATTCCAGTTCTTTGGCCACTGTGTGTTAAGTATAAGTTCCACCTTCCCTAAAATCAGTGTCAACAATTTCAACTAGAGGAAAGCAGTCAGAGGGTCTGAAGAGTGGAAGAGGTCCTGGAATGTTGCTCTGAATATAAGGAAGGGTGAAAGGATCCCCACAAAGACTCACCCATTGTGAATATAGGCTCTACAACTTTTACTGTTGTTGATTTTCAAGGTCAGGAGGCAGAATATAAAGAAGAAACAGGCCATTCCAAAACAGACTCTATATACCGCAGAATACCCCACCAGCTTCTCACAGGTGTCGCCAGCTTTAATGCCTTTACAGATATCTTCGAAAAAAGGGATCTGAAGAAAAAGAGAAAAAGTAATTTGTTAAAACTAGGAAAAGAAGGGCTGCCAGTGGAGTGTTCTTTCAGCCTACAAGTCAAAATCCAATGTGAAATATACCATGTGCAGAGAGAAATTAAGACTGAGAAGAAAGTCTCTCTTCCAAAGACCTCTTTCTTTCTCTGAATCTTTCTTAAAAATATAGTGCTCATAACATACCACTCCACCTCCACTTACTCCTAATGAATTCTGAAATCCAGCATCAGAGTTTTTAAAAATGATATTTATAATACACAGGTATATTTTTCTTTATTCATTCATTCATTCATTTTTGCCGCGCCGGTCTTAGTCGCTGCATGCGGAATCTATCATGCGGAATCTATCGCTGCGGCCTGCAGATGTCTTAGTTGCGGCCTGTGGGATCTAGTTCCCCAATCAGGGATCGAACCCAGGCCTCCCGCATTGGGAGCTCGGAGACTTACCCACTGGACCACCAGGGAAGTCCCACAGGTACATTTTTCTTGAAATGCATAAATATGGAGAATAATTGCACATATGCCATTATTTATATAGGATAAGCTCCTGACCTGGAAATGAAATCAGTGGGTCAAGTTGTATCTACATTTTAAAATTTCAAGAGATAAAGTCAAATCACACTTTTAAAGGCTGCCTTTACATCCTACCAGTAATATTTGAGACTGCTCACATTCCCAACCTGAGCACCAAATTTAAAGGTTAAAAACCACTATCTTGTTTTAATGTCCGTCTTCCTCATTACTAGTAAGGTTCACATCTTTTCTTAAATTTATGGCCATTTGTATTATTCTCTGTGAATTGGCAGTTAATTGGATTTTTTTTCTTGATCCACTGGAGCTCTTTATTTACGGACCTTAATCTTCTGATAAATGTTGATAATGGTTTATTCTAGTACAATTAGAAGGTTTTAATGTAAAACCCACTTACATTATCAGAATAATTAAAATCTTACATTATGAGAACAAGCAGCACGTTTCTATTAATGTCAGAAAATAAAGATTTAGTCAGTGTTAAAAAAAAAAAACTTGCTTCTTACCAACATCAAAGCTGAACACTCTTTAGAACAGAAAATAAGTTGAAAATCACATTACAGCCTTTACTCACAAGACAAAAAAAAAACCCAGGAAAAAAATGACATAAAACTAGAGGTAAAACTGAAGCATGATAATTTAGTTTGTTCTCCAGAAAATATCCTAAAGAAACAACAACAGTGGAGGTTATTAAGATTTCCATAAACAGAAGGAAGACTACACTTAATTGCAGTTCATCTTCCTCCACGAGGGGAAGTTCCCTCCCTCAGAAAAGAGCTGCAATCATTACTACACCTGAATCTCAAACATGCTTTTCCAAACAAAGCATGTTTTTCAAAATTAGTGTCTCATGCAAAAAAGCATTAATACTGAGACCCTATTAGGATAGCTCCATTTCCATGAATAGCTATAAAAGATTTCATGCGACTTCCCTGGCAGTCCAGGGGTTATGCTCCACACTTCCACTGCAGGGGACACGGGTCTGATCCCTGGTCGAGGAACTAAGATCCTGCATGCTACGTGGCACAGCCAAAAAAAACAAAAAGATTTCATAAAGAAATGCCAAATATTTTGCAGTCAGCAAGTTCCTGCAACTCCAATTTCTTTTTGATCAGAGCAAGAAATAAATGCATAAAGAGAGACACTACTATATTTTTGAGCAAGCCAGGTAAAATACTAAGCCTAATGAAATACAGAATGTCTAGTTAAATTTAAATTTTGGATAAATAATAACTAATTTTTTAATATAACAACACTTGGGACATACTTAGACTAAATATTGCATGGGACATATTTATGCTAAAAAAGCATTCCTTGGGAAGAGATGAAGCTCAAAAGAAGGAAGGGTCTTGGTGGGAAGGGCCAGGTGTATGCCATGCTAAGGAGTCTGGCTCCCACCCTGTAAGGGAAACAACTATTTAAGCTGGAATGCCTTTGGCTGCAGAGTGGAGAACATATGGGAAAGGGACAGGTTTGAGGCAGGAGGATAAATTAGAGGGCCACTGGATTAACAGTCCAGAAAACAATCGAAGAAGATAAACTACTAGCAGAGAAAACAGAAATTCTGTGGCTAGAAGTCATAGTTAGCAGGACTGTAGGGATGGCGAGAAAAGTGAAGGATGGGGGGAGGGTTCTCTTCTGCTTTATTAAAGCTGTTTGGGGTGGTGGGGGAGTAGGGTTGGCAGAGGACGAAGAGTGGAACTGAAAAGAAGAGATCGGGAGTTTGCTTTTAACATATAGGGTTGGAAGCGCCTTGGAGCATCCCAGTGAGAACGGCTGGTCTGGAAATTGCTTCAGTATAGCAATAAGGATACAGGAAGTGCCCTCACACAGGTAATGAGAAGTCAGGAAGGGCCTTCTGAAGGACCTTGAACTTTTAGCAGTGTTTCACAGTGAGTGAGCAAACTCACATGGTTAAGATCCTCATATATTGAAGTAATGGGGGATACCACACAAGTGAACGTTTCAGAGCCTCTAGCAGGAAACAAAAGCTGCACCCGTATGAATGGTACCGATAATAAGGAGGTAACATTGCATTAAATCTGTAAAAGGAGGCACCATGCCACCTCACTTACTCCTGTTTTGTTCATATGGGATTTACTGTTCTGTAATATTCATGGAACTCTCCTTTTCCCTCCCTTCCGTGTCCCACTCTATCAGCAAAGCAATTCCCTGCTGCACACCGCCGCCCTCACTTCCACTGTAACACGTGCATGGCAGCATCCCTTTCGTCTACACCAGCCCATCTTTCCCGATTAGACTCTTCTCCACCTCCCTACCCCAAACCCACTTCTCTCTTCTTCTCAGATCAGTTCAAGAAGAACGTTACTGCCAGCAGGCCTGAACGCCTACCCTACCATCCCCCACAAATCCCCCCTCCCCTAAAACCCTTGTTTACTGCCAGAGGCCCTTAGGCTCATCAAAGGGTGAGTATGTGGCACTGCATACTTCATCCAAAATATCAGTAGGCAAACAACCCCCTGCTCCAAATACTAAGACCTGCTTTATGCTCTGTGGGTGACTTAGTCATTTAGCCTTCAGTACGTGGTGAATATTTTTTGGCAAAGAATCTCCGAGTTGAACAAGCTGGCAGGATTTTGCGAGGGGAATCTGCTCTGATTAAATATTTGCTGTTCCAAGCTCCATACCGGTTTTAGAAAAAGAAAACATACATTACACACAGATTCCACACCATGGGGTAGAGGGGACAGGCCTGCTAAGGGTGTTACCTCTTACGTCTGGTTCTGGGCATCCAAGGACGCTGCATCTGTGTTGGTTCTGTACAGACCCAAGGGCAACGGTTTCCCCACAAGCCTCAAGCAACAAAACTCAGAGCCACAAATTATCAGGAAGAATAAAAAGCTCACATGGACTTCCAACTCTGAGAATTAAATCAGTGAATCGTTGTAAAAAGTGCTCATCACAGTTCCTAATCCATAGTAGCCATTAAGTAAACTTCCTTAACTCTAAGGTACTATTTTATAAAAAGAACTTCTCGGGGAGGGAGTTAGGCACATTACATGAACCCCTGATTGGTTGATGCATACTGATTTAAACATGGGGGGACATGAACATCTTAGAACTCAGTAGATGCTCTATTCACTTTACAAAGGATTCGTATTGAAAGTTACAGTTGGACCCCAATATCTGCCAGTTCTGCATCTGTGGATTCAACTAACCACAAATGGAAAATATTTTTTAAAATTTTTTTATTTTTCAGGAAGTTCCAAAAAGTGAAACTTGAATTTGTCATGTACCAGTAACTATCTACATAGTATTAGATATTATAAATAATCTAGCGATGATTTAAAGAATATAAGAGGATGTGCCTAAGTAATATACAATGTCATTTTATGTAAGGTACTTGAGCATTGGTGGATTTTGGTATCCGATAGCATCCTGGAACCAATCCCCCACAGATACCAAAAGACAACCGTACCGGGTAACTTTCAATAAGATGAATCCTTCCCTGGCACATATATATAGGCATACATGAGAGATATTGTGGGTTCAGTTCCAGACCACTGCAATAAAGCAAATGTCTCAATAAAGCGAGTCACACAAATCTTTTGGTTTCCCAGTGCATATAAAAATTATGTTTACACTACACTGCAGTCTATTTAGTGTGCAATGGCACTATGTGGTTTTCTTTTTTAAAAAAAAAGCAGTGTATAGACCTTAATTAAAGAATATTTTATTGCTAAAAGAACACTAACCATCATCTGAGCCTTTGGTGAGTCATGGCAGTAACATCAAAGATCACTTGATCACATAACAAATATAATAATGAAAAGTTTGAAATATCGCGAGAATTACCAAAGTGTGACAGAGACATGAAGTGAACAATGCTGTTAAGAAAATGGCACCAACAGACTTGCTAGATGCAGCATTTCCACAAACCTTTAATTTGTAAAAAACGCAGTATTTGCAGAAGTGCAATAAAGGACAACAAAACAAGGTATGCCTGTATAAGAATTGAGTTCTAAAAAACAGTGCTCACTACCTATCTTTCAGAGACCTAGTTGCCACCCAAAAGAAAACACGTCTGAACTCCCAAATCAGGGAAGACATTTTGAAACATCAACACAAGTATTAAGCTCAAAGAGATGGAAGCTAGAAAATCCCTGTAACTCATCTATATAGAAGAGAGGCTAGCTATGCCTCCAAAACAATTTCAATCTCAGGTAGATAAATATAAACAAACAATAGAAGAGCTATAGAAAGGCTTACAGGTCTAGTTGGCCAGGGGCCCACATGCTGCAAACTTAGAAATAAAGTATAGAATTTGGGAGTGTTTCTTACAGAAATGAAGAGGAAAAGGAGCGGCGTGTTCCTATAATATTAAAATATTATTTGGGAGAGATGAGAAAAAGGCATATTAGCAAAGCGAATGAGTCTTACATTTCATTACATCAAATTTTTAGGGCATTGAATGAAACCAAGCTGCAGAGAAAGCTTTGGGCAGCAGGAGTGATACCATAAAACCTAGAAGAACCATATCTGTAGGTTCTGTTTAGTATCTCTTACTTGAAATGAATTTCAGAATCGAGACCCTCTCCCCTTTTTGATATTCCACTTATTTTCTAAGACAATTTCTTTTTGTCTGTGGAAAAACTCCAGTGTCCATGAGAGTGATGCCTGTCTGTTACCCACCCACGGACAGGAGCTGTGAAACAGGGAACATTAAGATCCGCTTCCATCCTCCCCTCAGCGGCCTCTAGCAACCAAGGCTCATTTCTCTGTAAATTATTACCTTTGAGGCCCTTTTTTGGGGGGGGGGGCTATTTTTAAAAACAGTAACAATCTCACATCTCTTTTGTTCGGGTTTCTAGACATTTTTACAAGAAAAGTCTACATTGTGCCATTATTAAAAGCCATAAGGGGAACTAAAATTTCACCGAGCCTGGTTTTATTTGACCCTGCCACCTCTGCCATCAGGAACTTAACATCCCCAAATAGTAACTCCCCAGAATCTTGGAAGCATGCAAGACAGAGACAGCACTGGTGCTCACAGCTTCTCCTCCACCATTTCGTCAGGATCAAACCACCCCAAATATGATTAGACAGTTAGAAAACAACTCCAACCAAACTTTAAATAATAAGCTTTCAACCCAAACAAGACAACTTGCAGAGAACTGACTAATAATGATGGCACGAAGGGCTCTTCCTCAGGAGGGAAGCAGGTGACAGCTAACGTCGATCTGCTCAGGGAATTAAGGTAACATGAAGGCAGAATGTACAAACAAGAATCACGCCAGTTACTAATCTTGAAGGAGAGATAAGAGTTAATCCCAGCGAAAACTCATATAAATCTTCAATTAGGCAATGGCAGTGGGGATTGGGGCCGTGGAATAGACAGGTCCCGTGTGCTGATTTGATGGGGCCTAGGAAGAAAGACAGAGGAACCCAGAACTAAGATTCCCAGTTCCTAGCTTGGCAGTTGGTTGGATGGCGGCCCAGCAGTGGATAGGAATCACAGAAGAGCGGTTTCAGGATGGAGGGGCAGTCATTCACTTAACGACAGGCGGCCAGTATCCGGGGGAAATGTGGGCAGATGGCTAAGCAAGGGTGCAATGCTCCAGAAAGACAGCAGGACTAGAGAGAAGGACTTGGTAGTGACCAGCAGAGATGGCAAAGGAGGCACACAGTGGAGTAAATAAACTCACCTGGAGAGGAATGTGGGTAGAGGAGGGGGAGGGAGACAGGTGGGGACAGCCCAGAATGCTGGGAAATGCAAACATTTGGGGACTGGGACGAAGGGGAAAAAAACCAAGGAAGAAACTGAAAAGGTACAGAACCAGAGAGAAGTTGAGGGAGGCTTTCAAGAAGCAGAGTGTGTCAAATACCACCAATGCGATGACGACGCAGATTGGATTTGCCAACAAAGAGTCATCTGGGGCAGTGATCAGAATATTCTCTAGAGCAGATGGGGGCAGAAGCCAGACTGATGGCTGAAGGCTGAGCAGAGGAGACAGTCAGGAGGGCTGGGTAGCGGGCAGGAACTGAACCCAGCAGTCCTTTCACCCCTGCTTTCAAGAAATCTAACTGCAAACATAAGAGTCCAAGCATCATTCTAAAATATATTTATTTACAATTATACAAGCAATACATAATTATATTCTCGTTGCCAAAGAAAATGTAAATTATAACAGATACAGATAACTGAATCTCCTTGCCCATCATTACTCCAACCCTAACCTGACTGCTTCCCAGAGGGAACCACTGTCACACTTTCATGTGTATCCTTTTAGGCCCTTTGCTGTGTTATTCCCCTCTCATTACGTCTCACAGATTGTTGCATGTTCAACACATAAATCTATTTGCATCCTTTTTAACTACTATACAGAAATCCACAACCCAGACCAATCATAATTTAGTTTATGTGATGCTAGTGGCAGACATTTACATTGTTTCTGAGTTTTCACTCTTATAAACAATGTACAATGGTTAGTTCCCATATTGTGCATGTCTCTCTCTGCACATGTAGAGCATTTAGGAGGACTGACGTCCACAAGATGAATACTGAGTCATAAAATTGGTTAAATTTTAACCGACACTGCCAAACTCTCCCCAGGGAGGGTTTCTGAAAACCCTAGGTTTGGGGGGAACAGGGAGAGCAGGAGGGAGGCACAGAGATGCCCACAGAGCCCCCTACACACCCATCTCAGAGCCAGGAAAGTCTCTGCTGCTCCCCCCTAGGGTCAGCACCTCAGTAAGCACTGCCCCCCATAATCAAGAGAAAAGGGGTGGAAACAGGGGGCCCTCTGAGTCCAGAAAACAAATCCACACCTAACCTCAGAGACAAAACTGCAGCTATGGAGGCCTGGACTTTGTTTTAGATGGCAAATACGGTTATTGGCCCACACTCCCTCCCACAGAATGCAGGGTCTGATAGAGAACTCTGTGCCCCCCTGAGAGAAACAAGGCCCACTGACAGTTGTCTCTTGAACACAGAGATGCTGAAGTTTCTATTAAGAGCACTAAATGTCTAAACAGGCAGAGCTTTCTAGTCAGACCACTCATCAGTGGGAAGATGTGCTTATGGCCTAAGTGAGCACCAAATCAGCTAACTTCCTCTTGAACTTGTGAACCTGGAATAGAGTGGTGACATATCATATGCAAATCCAGCTACGCTCATGGCTGTTTTCTGTAAATAATTATTAAAAGCCCAGTGAAATTAGAGTTTACGTGTGTATTCTTCATCCCACATGATATATTATATAACTATACCTAAGCGTCACAGCACAGGGTTTGCTCATTCCCTGACTCATTCAAATCTACCGTGTACAGGTACTGTTCTAGGATATGGAGATTCAAGCAGAGAATAAAACAGGTTAAAAGATCCATGCTAACAAGGAGCTCCCTTTCTAGTGAAATGCTGTACACACAAAGCCATGTGTGCTCTGCTTTATGGATATTTCAGGCATTTTCATGGTTTAATTTCAACTATCCGTGATTTTGCCTTAGGTGGGACACAAGAACCTAATATGCTCCAAAAGACTGAATCCTACCAAACCTATACCCTCAAGGTTCTGAGAGTCCCTAGTCACTTGTTCCCCAATCCTAGTTCTGAGAACCCGGCCAGGCAGACATTTCAGTTTCTGGCCCAGCATCCTTCCCATTTTACACTGGACCAGGAATTGGGGGCCCCCAGGAGCAAAGAACTGGGGTACCCACACACTCATTTTCTCCATCCCCACTTCTTCCCAGTCAACAAAATGATTGGCTTGGCTACCTAAAAAGAGGGGCTGATTATTATTATTTTTTAACCTGTGAATGATTTACCACATATTTCAAAAGGCCAGGAAGAGTAAGACATCATACTGTTGAACGTGTCACACTGAATTTACCCCTACATTGTTCTTGCCTGGTCAACCCAGTACATACGAGCTCACACAGCCCAGTATTTGCAACTTCATCAGGAGCTCCGGTACCCTCAGCACAAAGTTGAGGCCATTCAAGTTTCCCCTTCAGGGAGAAGGGGAGAATAACTGCATATGACAGGCACAGGGCCACTGAGGTCTACCACAGGCCAGTGAAGCAAAGGACAGAGTGTGGGTCAAATCCAGCTAGCTCCTGTTCATGTAAATAGAGAACAGAGCCACGCTCATTTGCTGGCATTTTGTTTTGGCTGCAGATTGAGTAGTTGCTAAAGACCGCAAGGCCCTCACAGCTGAAATGTTTACTAGCTGGCTCTTTACAGGAAAAGCTCCCCCGGCCCAGGACTAGGAAGCAGAGCTGAGGAGCTGCGCTGAGCTGCTGCTGAAGCATGAATTAGCATCTCAAAGGCAAATGACAACTGGTGATGACTTACTCTACGGATCATAAGTCAAAGGAACAGCGGAGACGCGACTGGAGGAACTTGTGCTTTGAGAGAATTAAATCGTACATCTCCCGTATGTCATTTTCAGAGCTGCAGCTTAAGGATTTTAATTTATCTGCCTGCAAAAAAAAAAAAAGCTTTGTGGAGGAGGTGGTGGAGGACATGCCTGCGAGTTCAATGCTATTTTTTTCTGCGGGTCAGGAGCCCGCATAGTAGGAAAAAAACCTCACATCTGTTATACAACCATGGCGTGTAGAACCAAAAATAAAACCCACACTGATGAAAGCCGGCATGTAGAGAGATAATTTTAGACTTAATTTTAAGACTGTATAAACAGCTTCACTGAAATTTAAAAACCACACCCTCCAAATACCCAACCCCCCTTGTGATTAAGCTCAACCCTGCTTTAGAGGGCAACACACTCCACACACCCCAGTCCCTTTTACAAACCTACCTCACCTCGGCTCCCAGTCTCCTATGAGGACGGCTCCCAGTCTCTCATGAGGACGGGAAAAAAGCACTCCTGAGTTCTAACGTCACCCCAAAGGTCAACAGAAGGGACAGCTGACACCACCGTCTCCAACAGTTGCTAACGGAATTCAGATTTTTTTTTTTTTTTGCGGTACGCGGGCCTCTCACTGCTGTGGCCTCTCCCGTTGCGGAGCTCAGGGGCCCAGCCGCTCCGCAGCATGTGGGATCTTCCCGGGCCGGGGCACGAACCCGTGTCCCCTGCATCGGCAGGCGGACTCTCAACCACTGCGCCACCAGGGAAGCCCCAGATTATTTTTAACTATGCAGCCTAACGCTGGGGGCACCTTCTTTATACACTTTCCATCTGAGGCCCAGTTCTCTAAGGACAACTGTATGTTACTCACACCCACATCCCCTGCACCTGCCACAGTACTTGGTAGTTACATAGGCAGGAAAGAAAGAAGGGAGGGAGGGAGGGAGGAAGGAATCAATTACGTGACTTAAAAGATATTTTAAAACATGAACTCGGATTACAGTTTAACCAAGTAACACGATCACCCTTTTAAACTCTGTTATCAAGTATCAAGACTCAACTATTCACAATATTTATATTTCCTGCTCCCAGCGATCTGAGGCTACTGTTGTTTGTGTATTGTGCTATTTGTTCCCTCTGGCTCCAATTTTATAACAGAGCTGTTTCCAACCATAAGCTCTTGTCTGTCCCATTTATCTGCAGAGAGCTGCGTGGTCCCGTCTATGGACAGTTGCTTAACAGGTGCCTTTGATGGTCACAGAAAAAAGGATCAGGAAAACTTCAGTTCTCACATCTTATCATTGTACCCCTCCTACAGTTGGATGGATCCTGAAACAGAGATCCTGTTAACATCCGATGCTCCCCCAAAGCTTCTGGGTAACAGATCCTCCAGACCAAGGACAATAACTATTGTTTCTTGTTTTCTGGCTCCTGGTAAGCTCATTATTACTGGACTAGGATCAAACCTCTTTGTCTTTGGTTCAGACTCAAAAAGGCTCTCAGCAGGGTTTACATTAGTTCAAATCACTGCCTGTAGAACCAGACTATTTCCCACAATCACTCTCCCCGCATTCACTGAGCGCAGGAGGTTGGGGCCTGAGCCATGAGAGAAGCGAGGGATGGGAGGGCTGCAGGGACTGTTTTCTCCAGGTGGTGTTATGCCTGGATGAACTTGAGACCTAAGATAAAACTGTTTGGAAACATGTGTCCCCAGAGACACCCCAACTTAGAGAGGAGGGGACCCACAAGATTTAAGAGGTGGAACCTCACTGCCAGCACACCCCAGGGAAACTCTGATCAGGCCACAGTGAGAATCTTCCCTCCGTGTTCTACAAAGAACTTGAAGTTCAATGGCCCAGGCCCACCTTTAACCTCAGAAACACACTCGCTGATACACTGGACACATATAAGGTACAACAGTACAAAGAACTCAGCTGCTGTTCAGAACGAGGACTTTTGAAAAGCATTCTATCTCAGCTGGATTAAAAAAAAAAAAATACTCCAGACTCAAATAACTGGGTCAGCAATATTTTTTTTGGCGCTAATTCAACACTTGTTCTAACACAAAAGCATATAATGCCAGCTGAGAAGGGAGAGTTCTACTTCCTGGAACTTCAATGCACGACAGCAACACCTGATGCTACGTCTCAGGTACACAGTTCTCCTAACATTCAACCAGTAAAGACCAAGATCAAGACAGGAGCCAGACTTTCCAGCTTCAGCGTGAACACCTGTCATTCTACGCTGCAACAAACTACATGGTGTTTGGGATCAAACTGGAATATTTTTCGTTGCTGCTGTTTGTTTACTTTGAAAAGACGGTCACACCAAACACAACTTGAAGGCAGGTTCTATTTCCCATGCAACGCCCACGAATAAATAAATACTGGATTTGTGGTTGCCCCTATTTTCTATTTCAGACTAACCATCATCCCTAGAGCCCAGCTTCTGGCTTTACAAAGGGAAGGAGGCACGTGAGGAAGATAAGCTAAGAAAGCCACTGAGGGCCCGAGGTGGTACTATTTCCAGAGGAAATACTTCTCCCTCACCACCAAGTCCAGAAGAAAGATCAGAAAGAAGGAAGGATAAGTTTGCTAAGGCTTCTTCTGCTACTTTTGTGAACATCTGAGCAACAGCCGACCCCAGTCGTACAGGCCAGAGAGGCACCCCTGGCCGGGGACCAGCAGTCCTGGGTCCTTGTCCCAGCTCTACCTGGTGTCACGGCCTTGGACAAGCCACCTCACTGCCCTGAGCCACATCCTCTCATCTGTCAAACGAGGGGGGTGGTTAGGGTTATAACAAGATTCTTCCACTTTAAAATAATGTTTTATCCAAATTATACTCTAAAAAGAGAGCAATATTTTCTCTGCATGACCCTTAACATCGCATAGTATCTGCTGTCCCTTCACTGGGCAGAACGCTTATGAATGGGAGCTGCATCCTTTTTTCCATTTCTTACCTGTTTAACTAGATCCTTTAACTAGTAACTTTGTTTCATGTATTTTTTTTTTTTTTTACCCCCTGTGACTGGCACGGGAACGGGAATGGGAGGGCTTTCCCAAAACCAATACTTATTCTAATGCTTTCATATTCCTAATACTGTAGGTTAAAAAAAAGTAGAGTAGCTCGTTACCAAATTTCAGCATCTGTAACATGCTGGATCAAAGCTCTGTCAACTCTAGGAACCACCCAAGTATGGTTAAATGTCACTGTGAACTGACCACAGGGTGTACTCAGGAAAGCATTTTGAAATCTAAGTCGTCTCTAAGGAAAGTAGCTTCTGTGTTCATCTACAGTTGCTACACTGTGGGAACTCCAGAATTTGAAAATGGAGTATCATCTGGGAGACATACAAGTACAAACAGCAACCTCATGGGGTCACCCATGGGGTTAGTTCTCTGGAGAAAGAAGTCTGAGGGGAAGTGAACGTGTGAAGCTAGGGACATGGGGACAACCCAAGTCTAAATAAGACAATTGGAACAGGACATCAAGGAGCCTGGTGGGGTCGAATCAGGACTGCCTGAATGCAGAGTAGAAACCCAACCCATTTATGACCTGCGTGGGGCAAGTATGTCATCAGCACTGGACCTAGAAAAAAGGGGGAGAATGGATCTGTCCCCAGCACTGTCCTGAGAAAAGTGTGCCTCAACCAGCAGATAAACATTAGGAATAACCAAAGCCGGAAATGAAAGCACGGCTCAGGGAAAGCAGGCAGAGGAGAAGGGCTCAGGCCAGGAGGTGACCACTACACTCGGCGGAGGGGGGCGACGGATGACCAGATGTGGATGTGGCCTCGGCAAGCCTGGCTATAAACAGTCCTCCTTTATTCCATTTTCATCCACCTACTTCCACGTAATCTATGTTAATACAGCTAATATACATGAATTTCCCATTACCACATCTCCTTCTCCTTCTAATGAACAGTGAAAATGACTGAGAAATACAGACCAAAGCTAATTTATATATCACCTCTAGGGAATGTGTTGAGAGAGAACTGGATTTTTCTGAATAAATAGAGAAAAGTCCTTTAAGCCCATCCTGCTACCTCTGTTCCAGGGGCCTAAATCCGCAGTTGGCAGCCTCAACATTCATCCCTGTTCCCCTTCCCTGGCAAATTATGGACTTCATGATAACTGTAGAAATTGCGAGTAGAATACCTACTTAAGATTTTTTTAAAGGGGTGGGGGGAGGTGATGACTGTAACTTGGGAATGTAACTGAAGGAGGGGCAGATTTAGATCCAATCAGGGTCCCACCTCCACTTAGTCCTGAAACTGAGTGGTCCATTGAGTTCAAAGTGACCAGAACAATTTCTAAATAGTCGCTTGGATAAAAATGCCAGATTCCAGCGTGCCAAGGGTAGACGAGTCACGGCAGAGACAGGCTTCTCGGGCCCTGGCCTGGGGTTGTGCGTGAAGATCTGCAAAGACCACTCGAGCACATTCAGCAACCTCCCTACCGCTCACCGTCTGGGGTGGGTAAGAAGCCTGGTGTCCGTTCTGACATTTACAGCCTTTTCAGAAACTCATGAACTCAAAGAGTTTAAGCTATTTCAGGAGTTTCAAATCCAAATGCTATTCTTGGGGGGCAAGAAGTATGGGTAAATGTATGGGACCTGATGTAAGTAAACATCCAGTGATGGGGCCTGTGGCGAGCTACAGCATGCTAGCCCCTTCTTGCCAAATGCAAGAAGCAGGCGGCCAAGTGCACATTAAAAAAAGAAAACTCTGCTGGCCAAACAAGAGCCTGTAAGCCAACTTAACAATGGCTGAGCTAGGAGATTTCCAGGCGCACCTGAAGTCTCTGGGTGTATCACTGGCTAGTGGGGGAGGCTGGGGCATCAGGGGTTCTACCAACAAAAGCTGGTTTTCATTAAGTCCAGGGAGAGAATGGAATTCAGAAGCTGCTTTTAAGACACTGAGGAGACTGCAGCCCTCAGCCCCCCTCACCTCTGGGCCCTGTCAGCTCTCGTCCAACCCTCCTTTGAAGCCCACTCTACCCTGCAACATTATCACCCTGTGCTGAAAAGAACGGAAAAGCTCTTCTCATCCAATCAGGGGAATGGTTCAATTTCCACATTCTTACTCACTCAGAGGAAAACTGACCCAAACCCACCAGCAGAAAATAATGTATAAAGCAAACCATGTCTCCAAAAGAGATTCAGTAAGAGTACAAACAAAACGTTAACACCTTTTAAAACGACTGAAGGGGGCTTCCCTGGTGGCGCAGTGGTTGAGAGTCCGCCTGCCGATGCAGGGGACTCGGGTTCGTGCCCCAGTCCGGGAGGATCCCACATGCCGCGGAGCGGCTGGGCCCGTGAGCCATGGCCGCTGCGCCTGCGTGTCCAGAGCCTGTGCTCCGCAACGGGAGAGACCACAACAGTGAGAGGCCCGCATACGCGTACGGCAAAAAACAAACAAACAAACAAACAACTGAAGGAACAAAAAAAGATTGCTACCAAAAACAAACATCATAGGAGATTCTCCTCTCAATACAAGGAATGATTCTTCAAGATTTAAATTGCAAGCAAAGAAACACACTAAAACAACACAAACGCGTCTTCCACGATGTGGGAGGTATGTTTTGGTTCTGGAAGAAAAAAAACAAAAAAACGCAAAGGTTCAGGTACTACCTACCACCCATGTCAATGCCTCAGAGCAGCCTGGGCACCAAGTGGAATGCGGGATGGAGAAAATGGATTCTTCCACTCAGGAACCTTTAGGGCTCTTCTTCCCTCGGCCTGGCACACAGCTCACAGGAAAGAAGGCCTGAGGGCCACATAGATGCCCTGTCCTCCCTTTTCCAATGCAGGCTTAGTCTTAGGGACTTCTGTCCCACAGGAAACAAGAAGAGCCTTCCTTTCTCCTCCCTCCCCAAATGCCCACGCAGTTTCCTAGGACACCCAAACTCAAAGTGTCGTCATTGGTCTCCACACAGAAGTTACACCTTGATTTAGTGGTGCCGGTCAGGAGGCTTAAATCTCTCGCCCATTTTGTGGTTGCTGTTCTACATTCTAAAATGGATTTTTAATCCCCACAAGCATCAAATATCTCAAGACTGTTCCTGCGTGAATTACATGGTCACTGACAAGAATGACCTGCAATAAAATGGCTGGTATGTTTTGAGATGGGAAAAATGCTCCAGGAGAAGACAGAAATCGCGTCCCATTCAACCAGCACAGCAGAGGCGAAGTTCTCACGGGAAAGAGGAGTTTCCCGAGAGAGATGAGGCGGGACGAAGTCTGGCCCAGCAGCTCTTTACAGTTCCCTCTCGCTCAAACTACAACACAGGCCGCATTGGGAAGCCAAGGCAAAAACTGAAAACAACTGAAAAGGTGCTGCCTTGTGTTCAAAATCCACACACCAAAGGCCACGTGGCTCCGGACGGAGCCCTGGCCACTGTGCAGGAAGGCAAGGATGCCGGGTAGGAGGCAACTGCGCTCTCCCATCTGGGCTGTTACAAGGATATGTGCTTCCCCTCTTCCTGTCACACCCTCAACCATTTCCCCAGGCCAACAAGGAGGGAGGACTGCAGCAGAAGCCCAGTGTGCATCCCCCAAGGGACCTTTCAGCGCCCGCCCTCAAGCACTGCCTGAGGGTGAGGCCAGCCTCTATTCTATAGGCCCAGAAACAAGCTGACTTGGTGACCAGCTGGCTGGCCTGTGAGGCCTTAGAGATGGGAAAGTGTTGGTTTCGCCCACAGGGGCCTCATTCCCTATTCAGGAAGCCCAGCCAAACCATTTCCAAATCAGTACCTTCAGGGGACAGGCATAGAAACATTTACAAGAGCCTCTGTGAGGCCTCGGGCTGCTCCTTCCCTCTCGCCCTCCTTCCCTCTGCTCTGACCCCAAGTCACACTGCACACACACCACTGCTGGGCTCACCTCCCTGAGTATCTCGGCCTGTTTCTATGACAACAGCCTCCAACTCAAGAATCTATAATGGCTTCCCACTTGCCATGAGACCATGGCCAAATCCTCACCTTAGCACTGAGATTCCTGCAAGTCATTCTAACTGCCCATGTTTCCTCCCTGTCCTTCTACACGTGTTGTCCTTATTCTACCTACAGAGCCTAGTCGCTAAGAACTCAGTCAGTCTGGATTCAAATCCCAACTTGACCACTTAAGAGCTGGAGACCTTGGGCAAGGTACTTAAATGACTCAGTACCTCAGTTTCCTCATCTGTAGAGCAGGGATAATACTGCTCAGGTGAGTACAGTGGTCATGAACTGAGATGATAATGTAAAATGCCTAGAATAAAACTTGGTACATGGTATCACCCAACAGATATTAGCAATTGAAATATTCATTATTATCACACAAGTCACTTCTTCCACGAAGCCTTCCCTAGCAACACCAGTCAACACCTTCTGTTTCTCTTCTTTCTTTTCTTTTTTTTAAATCTTCTGTTTCTTAAATGTTCTATGAACAGTCAGATACTGACTGGAGTTGTTAGGGACTGTTCCATAAGGCCGGTTACTTGGAATGGTAATCAAATGTTAAAATTTTTATTATGAAAGTCATATCCTAAAATAGGTCCTGTGGTTCCCAAATTATCTTTACCTCCAGTAACAATGTTTCTGATGGGTTCATCTCTAAGAGGTACTATACATTTGTAGTTTCAGATAATGTTTCTGGGATCCAAAGCCTAATTCTACGGAAACTGAAAGCTTCTTAAGAGCACCATGGACACACTGGCAGTTCCTATCACAGTGACACACTGGGGCCTTTTTTTTTTTTTTTTTTTAATTTTTCCTTCCTTCCTTCCTTCCTTCCTTCCTTCCTTCCTTCCTTCCTTCCTTCCTTCCTTCCTCCCTCCCTCCCTCCCTATCTCTCTCCTTCTTTATTTATGGCTGTGTTGGGTCTTCGTTGCTGCACGTGGGCTTTCTCTAGTTGTGGCGAGCGGGGGCTACTCTTCGTTGCCGTGTGCGGGCTTCTCATTGTCGTGGCTTCTCTTGTTGTGGAGCATGGGCTCTAGGCGCGCCATCTTCAGTAGTTGTGGTACGTGGGCTCAGCAGTTGTGGCTCGCGGGCTCTAGAGCACAGGCTCGGTAGTTGTGGAACACGGGCTTAGTTGCTCCGCGGCATGTGGGATTGCCCCAGACCAGAGCTCGAACCCGTATCCCCTGCAATGGCAGGCGGATTCTTAACCACTTCGCCACCAGGGAAGCCCCACGCTGGGTCCTTAAGCCAATGCTTGTTCATTTAAAAAGAGAATATTAAGTTACCTGAAAAGCTAAGAAGTGGGAGATTAAACAGACCTTCAGAATAAGAGTTAAAATCTACCCTTTCAAGTATTCCTCCTCTCAAACTTCTTGTCACAAACATTTAAGATTAAACCAAGTTAAGAAGAAGAGAAGAGTGGAAAACACCACCGAGATGGAGTAGGACCTGGTGTAGACGAACAAGGCAGCCTTAGCCCTTGGTCTCCCTGCCTCCAAACTTCCACAGCACTTCACACATGCTCTCATAAGACACAACTTCTACCTGGTTTTAAGCCTCAGAAGACTTCATACCTGTCTCTGGGTTAGAAGCTCCTTTTCTCTCAAGTTTGAATGACCCATGGCTCCCATGCAGGGCCTTACTGAACAGAGATCCACTGTTTAAAGCAATCAGAGGAGAATCTAAACTTCACAAGTTTTCACATTAGTTCCAGTATATTCCAGATCATACCACCACAGTTATAAAAGCATTACCCAACAGAAAGCTTCAAAGGGACTACTTTAACGGATAAGAATATAACAAGTGCTTCTAAAAACATGGTTGTTCTGAAGCCCTTGAGTGCATTTAAAATAGTCTGCAGTTTCAGAATAAGGTTGGGGAGAACAAACACCTCCTCAGGAGTTGCTCCTGGCGATGCCATCTCCAGGCTTCCGGTAGGGCACTGCCCTGACCTTGCCCCCCCGCCCCCGCACTCTGCTGGCCCCAGGAAGATGCAGTGCTCAGCACTAAGGCTGTGGGACAAATGGGGTCTGGCTGGCGAGGCTTTCTTCTCCCGCTTTCCCTCTGAGGAGAGCTGCCCCCAGAGAACACACCTGCAGCTCTTCCCAGCAAACTGTGCCCCTGCAGAGGAAGTGCTCCCTGGCTCAGGTGGGGTCCCCAGATGGGTTAAGTCTGACTCATTTTTGGGTTCATTAGTAGGAAGACCACTTCCTTGCAGATACAAGTCACAATGTCTTACATCAACTTCTGGGGGGATAAAGGTGATGTTTGGCATCTACCCGCTGAAATTGTAGTCTTTTGTGAATTTGTTCAAAACCTCAGAGGGAAAGGATGGTGTTATTTATTGGGCTCCCTCAGAACCCCCAACACCTCCCCCCATAATCAGGCCTACTATGAGGAAATTCCAGAAAAAGGCCCTATATGTGTCTCTATCAGCATCATGTACCAGGGATACCTTTGTAGACACTGCCCAGGAAATGGCTGGAAGCAAATCCATCCCTCACCCCTGGAGATACCCACCCCACAAGTGACATGTCCAGAAAAGTAAAACTTGCCCAATAGCCCACTCCTCATTACCTGTGGGATTATGTAGGCTTTACCATACTGGCCACATTAAGTGTTTATACATAACAGCTGCTACTAGAGACACTGGCAGACAGCCTTAGGACAAGGGAAGAGCACAAAGGTCTGTAAGAAAAGCCTACACATCTAATCAGGAACGGCCATCAACAAGGCTAAGATGGGACTTCCCTGGCGGTCCAGTGGCTAAGACTCCGTGCTTCCACTGCAGGGGGCGTGGGTTTGATCCCTGGTTAGGGAACCAAGATCAGGGAACCAAGATCCCGCATGCCATACGGCATGGCCAAAAAGGAAAAAAGACAAACAAAAAAAAACCCCAAAATGAAGCCAAGACAACACACACAACCTTCTGCACCAAAAGCATCAGATGGCATCTGTCCTTCTCCCAAAGACAGAGATGGTGAAGGTTCGCCCACTTGGAAGGAAAGCACTGAAGAGGCTTCAGGGAAGTTTCGGGAGAGCGGGTATAACCCTAAACCACCCTGGGGTGGGTGGGCCCCATCCTCTAAACTGAATGTTTCCCACACACCCTCATCGGCCGTTCAGCAGCAGCAGGAAGAGGTGGAGGGCTGACTCACATGCTCCCGCATCCCGTTGGCCACGGTGTCGGACATCATGACGCAGCAGGTGATGACGACCAGGATGAAGTATAGCGCGTACATGAAGCGGGTGCTCCGGGACTGGCGGATCTTGGGGCAGCAGCCGCAGCAGTAGGAGCAGCCAGCATTCCCGCAGCAGCAGGCCAACTAGGAAAGGAACACAAAACATCCTCTCGGAGCCTCTCCTTCACAAACCTGCTTACCACCCCAGACCTCTGCAGGTGAGCTACCGTTCTTCCAAGGCGTCCTGCCCATAGGACATGTGTGAACAGTTGAGTGCGTGAACAAAGTTTTCGCCAGAATTGGTCTGACATTGTCTTTAATAAACATAATGGCTTGGGAGATGCCCAATACTTAAACAGAAAAGGCACACTTCACCTGAAGCACTGTGATCACTTAGACAAAAATCAATCAGGGAAGAGCAAGAGAAGAAGCCAAGAACTAGAAAAAGGACTAAGTGAAGTGGGAAGGACGGGAATACCAAGAAGTTGGGCCCAAGAAAGGGACCTGTCAAAATCCATGAGCCAAAGAATGAACTGCATGGGCGGGGGGCGGGGAGGTAACTTGAAGCACAAAAGGCACAGGTGCCTCTTACATGTGTGTTGTTGACCACAGCTTCACGCCCCTAAGGGTAGGCTTTAGGCTAATGAGTGGGGCAGGATTGGGCTTTACTGGTCAATGCAACCGGACATAATTTTATTTGAGAATATTAAATAAAATAGGGGATTAAGTTTTCAGGTTTGGGTCTGGTGTTAATTTTTTTCTTCTTCTTAAAGAGCTTGTTTTTTTAGAGTAGTTTTAGGTTCACAATAAAACTGAGGAGAAGGCACAGAGATTTTCCATATGCCCCCTAGTCCTACACATGTATAGCCTCCCCCGTTATCAATATCAGTCACCAGAACGGTACATTTTGGGTTCACTCTCGGTGTCGTACATTGAACAGGTTTAGATAAATGTATAATGACATATATGCAACATTATGTATCAGAGTATTTTCACTGCCCTAAAAGGAAACTAGATCTTTAGTAAGCCTGGGTTTGGGCCCTGGCTCTGCCACCTACCAGCTATGAGCGTTTTCAAGACTCAGACTCCTCATTTTTTTTGCGGTACGCAGGCCTCTCACTGCTGTGGTCTCTCCCGTTGCGGAGCACAAGCTCCAGACGCGCAGGCTCAGCGGCCATGGCTCACGGGCCCAGTCACTCCGCGGCACGTGGGATCTTCCCGGACCGGGGCACAAACCCGTGTCCCCTGCATTGGCAGGCGGACTCTCAACCACTGCGCCACCAGGGAAGCCCCAGACTCATTTTTTAAAGTGAGGGTGCTAACAGTACTTAGTGTACTCGATGGTCTCTTGGACAACCTAATCAAGACACACCTGGTGTTAGGGAGGGATATCCGTTTAGCAAATAGGGAATAATACAAAAGAGATTACCATAAACCACGAATAACAACCAAACCTACATGTATTAACACTATACATAAAACCTAACAATGCAATCTCTTGATAATTATTTAGCAGGAAGTTCAGAGCTTTGCATGGCTTCAAAACAAGCATCAATTAGAAGGCTACACTATAAACATCACTTACAGTAAGAAGAGATCACAGGTGTAAGACCACAACAGGTTATAATCATAATGACGTTAGGACACATCTTAGAAACATACACATTTCCCAAGATATTTCATCTACTTCATGGAACCGCCATTGTTGGAGCCCTTTGTCATTCTATACTATTTCATTACTTAAAATTTCTTAATGTACTCTCTCCATCTTACATTCAGTTTTCTAAGCCATTTTTCTCAAGACTCTTCTTGCCTCAGAAGGCTGGGACTGCTTTGCAAGACAAGCTATTCTATCGGGCTGAGCTAAGAGATCACACAAGTGGGATCCTAACACTGCTGCCTGTGTGGTGGTCTTACAGGCCACCTTCCTTTACAGTTCACTCATCCATATTCTCTGTCCCTGATTTTATTGATCCCTTTCCACTCATATGCCCCAGTTTTTCTTTCCTCTCCCTCCCCGGCTCCCTCTTCTCCGCTCCCACTGGCTTAGTTGGCTTCTGGCCCAGACCCACCTCCCTCCTCCTCTGCCTGCCAAATTCTTTCCAAACTGCCTCATTCAATGGTTGCTAACTCTTTAAGCTCTATGGTCTTAGATAACCAGTTTTACTGTATTTCAAATGTGATCAAATATTTATCCTATCTGGAAAAAGAAATACTTAGAAGCAGTTGATACATCCTCTGAGAGAACTTACCCATAGCAGAATCAACATTTACACTTACTATCTCCACAGAGGGGAAAAATGAGCACATACAGACATAATGTCAGCCTAATTGGTCATTTAAAGACAAATAGTGACAGAGGAATGTGATCATGGAAAACGTGAAGAGAAAGTCACATTGGTTTAATCCTACTCTGTCATTAAAGTCATGTGTCATTGTATGGATCTAATTTTTTTAACTCTCCTTATTTTTCACTTTCACCCTACAAATGGTGCTATGATATGTATGTGTGTATACATATACACAGACAAGTGTACATACATACACACATGCCTAATATTAGAATCAAAGAGCATTTCTCTACTAGCCTAAAAGTTATTTATGAAAGCAAACGATGCCAATCACCAATACCATAGTACAAGTGCATTATCTCAAGCTAAACGCTGATACAGAAGTGGAAATTCAAAACAGCATCCACACAAGCAACGTTATGTTAGCAGTGAGGAAAATCTCACAGCCCTGCTGACGTACTACTTCTTTCCGGAAGAGCATAATTTAGAATAAAATGGGTTTACCTTTTATTCCTTGCCACTTACAGCTTTATTACTGTGAACATGTCACTCCCCTACTCTTCACCCTCAAAACTGGAGAAAGCAACTCCTGGCCAACCTAACTTCTGGGGCTGTCACAAGCTTGGAGAGAAGTGCCTCTGTCTTGTTACCCCCGACTCCAGAGGACCTAAACATTTTACTGAACAAGTCAAGGTATAAAAAACAAAGGTAGAATGTACAATACCAAGAGTGAACCCTAATGTAAACTATGGACTTTAAATAATAATGATGTGTCCATGTAGGTTCACTGGTTGTAACAAATGTACCACTCTGGCGAGGGACGTGAATAATGCAGAAAGCTGTGCGTGTGTAGGGGCAGAGGGTATACGGGAAATCTCTGTACCTTCCTCTCAATTTTGCTGTGAACCTAAAATATCTCTTAAAAATAAAGTCTATCAAAAACCAAACAACAACATATGAACAAAACAGTGCCCATCAATGGCTCAATAAATGTTCAATGAATAATATATGATAAAGTCCTAACAGCAACACTCCTCCAACAAAAGGGCTGGCAATCCCACTCCACAGGGCCAAGGGCACAAGTCATGTGCTGCACTCTGAATTTCTCACACCCACATTGTATCACAAAGAGTTCATTATTAAGGGCTTTAATTTGTAGATACTGCACACAATCTTTTTCCACAAGAAATCAGTAGACATTCAAGAGGGACCCAGGACAATCTTTTGGGAGGACGATGCTTACAATTCTTCTAGAAGTTCATCCTGCAGGTATACTTACACAAGAGCACAGAGATTTAGGTATAAGGTTGTTCATTAAAAGCATAAAAATGGGGACTTCCCTGGTGGCGCAGTGGTTAAGAATCCGCCTGCCAATGCAGGGGACACGGGTTCGATCCCTGATCTGGGAAGATCCCACATGCTGCAGAGCAACTAAGCCCGTGCACCACAACTACTGAGCCTGCACTCTAGAGGCCACGAGCCACAACTACTGAGCCCATGTGCCACAACTACTGAAGCCTGCACGCCTAGAGCCCATGCTTCTGCAACAAGAGAAGCCACCGCAAAGAGAAGCCTGCGCACCGTAATGAAGAGTAGCCCCTGCTCACCGCAACTAGAGAAAGCCTGCTCGCAGCAATGAAGACCCAACGTAGCCAAAGATAAATAAAATTAAAAAAGAAAAAAAGCATAAAAAAGGTCTTATTCTCCAGCTACACAGGGGCAGAATAAATGAATTATGGACTATCCATACAATAGGACATAGTTTAAAAGAATAAGTCAGTGTTATGGGCTGAACTGTGTCCCTGCCCCCACCCCTCCAGTCATATGTTGGAAATCCTAACCCCCTGTATCTCCAAACATGACTTTATTTAGACAGATGGCCTTTAAAGAGGTAGTTAAGATTCAGTAAGGTCACTGGGGTGGACCCTAATCCAATATGACTGGTGTCCTTGTAAGAAGAAGAGATTAGGACTCAGAGACACACGGAAAGAAGACCATGTGAAGACACAGGGAGAAGACAGCCATCTACAAGTTAAGGAGAGAAGCCTCCTTAATCTCGGACTTGTAGCTCCCAGATCTGTGAGAAATTAAATTTCTGTTGTTTACACTACTTGGTCTGTGGTACTTGGGTTATGACAGCTCCAGCAAACGAAGACAGCCAGTATGCCCGGATATTTTATACGTACGCATATCTGTACGTGGGGAATATGTGTGTGGACACAAAGACTGCTAACATCGATCACCTGGGCCTAGATGAGTGGGCCTAGATGTGGGGAGGAAACTAAGACAGCCATGTCTCACTGTTTTGCTCTCCTGTCTGGGTTTTTACCATGTGCATGTATTACTCTCGTGATTAGAAAAAGAAAATGGACTATTTAAGAAAAGTAACTAAGTTTCAAGATAATGATATAGAAGTATTTGAAGTGTGGTATTGACTTGTGTGTTTTCTTTCTTTCTGAAGAAACTTTCCCTCCCCCAAATATACTGGAAGAGAAAAATTTCAAAGAGCCGTTCACACCCTCTATCTAACTTCCTTTGCAATAGCAACAGCATGAATAGCAAAGGCTTTTCTAAATAGAAGGTGCTTTGTCCTTGCCGGGGCAGAGTCTAAATGAGAGGATTAGCCAGCCTCTTGCTGCTACCTGGAGCTGGGCCTCCCCCTTAGTGTTAGTTTTCTTCTCCTGTCTAAGGTGCGTGCCCTCATGGGCGCGTGCGCGTGCACACACACACCACCAAAACCACAGTAAATAAATACACACTCTCCTTGTCCTCCCACTGGCCTTGGGCTGACAGTTCTTCTAAGGACTGATGCCAGGCACGTGAGGAAGTGATCACAGAAGCGAAACATGAGCTAGGGCTGGTAGTAACTTCCGGGTTCTTTGGTTAAACTAAAAAGCACAATTCCTTTATTACCTAGAATTCCCTGCTGCCAACACCACCAACTGGAAATAGCAAAGAATCAGGAAGAAAGCCGAAGAGATGTCATAGAATCAGCACAAACACATGCTCATGTATCTTGTGAGAGTCCCCCTCGTCCTCCCTCAGGTCATTTTTTCACAGTTCCAACAGGCTTGCTTAAGTCCACTGGTGGGAAGAGTACAGGTCTGAGAACCAGAAGGCCTGGACTCTAACTCTGTGCAGCTCTGGGTCTTGGTTTTCCTCACTTGCACATTGAAGGAGCCTAGGCAGATGACAGAGGATATAGGTAAACAGGTTTCATCTGATGCTCAACTCATTGGCAGTGGCGGTCCTGAGGTAGGTTTTAAGGCTGAATGTCTCAATCCACAGGGAAAATGCAAGGACCAATGAGCACCATGTGCATGGTGGCACCCATGCTACAGTCTGGTCATCCCTGTAAGAGGTGATCTGATTGATCCCTACCATCCACAAGTTCTTAGATGTTGAAAAATGACCTGCAAGAGGCAAGCACACTGGGTTAAACCCAAAGCAAGAAGAGAGAGAGAAAAATCGATCAGAAAGAGAAGAATTAAAAAGTGGAGCAGTCAAAAGCTCTACAAGCAGGCGCGGGTTCTATGAGCATCACCCCACTGCTTCCTGGGCTACATTCTGCGATGTTCAGCTCCCACGGCAGTGAGATAACTCACATTCATCATAATGGCTCAGGCACCCCATTAACTCGGGTTCCCTTCGTTCCACTTAGGAAGGCAAACGAGTTGCGTAGGACACTTCTGTCGCAAGAATCACCGCAAACACAGATCACAGTTTTTTCAGTTCCAATGCTTTAGTTTGGGGGAGTGTAAATCTCTCAGCAAAGTGGAAAACATTCATTCATTCAGACTTATTCCTTGAGAGCTCTGGACAGCCTAGTTGGCTTTAGCACGCACGTCAAAACTAAGTTGAAACTGCAAAAGGAAAGATTGCTTCAAATCTGACACGGACCTTCATTCAGTCCCTTTTCCTGACTTGGAAATGCAGGAGCCCTAGCAGAGCTGAGGAAAGACCTAAGAGATTGTTTGTTAACTACAATAATTACAATATTGTCCCTTAATAGATGGCGAGGAGGCGGGGCAGCAGTAAGGAAGTTCCTAAAGAACTGAAGTTGGTGAAGCTGCTGGAACCCAGGTGTTCCTCTGTGAGCTGGTGGTGGGGGGGTGTTAATATCAAGGAAAGAGAAGAAAAACACACAAGACATAAAACCAGGTTCAGAATATTTTATTAAAGTGAACAGTGCTATCTTCTAATTTCCATTTCCACATCTTTTGGTAACACACAATACTACTCATGCCATGTCACAGCCCACTTTCCTTCCTTCTCCTTTGAAGTTTTAGGATTATCTATGAATCACCAGCGGTCAGCAGAGGTAAGGAACAATTGATTCTACTTTGATAGCAGTATTTATTTAAATTCTGGACTACACAACCAATATTTTGCACCTCATTCTCCTCACTAGATGCTCAGAAACAGCTTCCCACTGAGCTTATACAGGCCTTTTCCTCCACTACAGTCAGGAGGCAGAGGCAGTGGTAAATAGCAACTCTTGCCACCGTGGTGCCATGTGCTGCCCTTTACTGGTAGCTATACGAGAATGATGCGACTTGAAAGCTGGGAGAACAAGAACACACAATTCCTCTGCTCAATAAAGGCGTATCTTACTGCACAAGAAATACAGGTGGCAGGTAGTCGCTAATTCACAAAAGGATTGTGTTTTAGAAACCTCAACACATATTATACATGTGTTAGTAAGTTGGATTGTTTGGAGCTTACAGTGGATTTCTCCCACACAAAAGAATATAGGGGAACCTAGTAAAGCTTACTTAATCCATAATAATATTAGCTAACACTTATTAATCCCTTGCTCTTTGCAAGGTACTACAACTTATCATTAGCTGTTGTATCAACCCCATCGGACAGAGCTGGTGAGTGGTAGAGCCAGGATTTGAATCTGTAGGCTCTTTGCCATTCTGCTCTATTCATTGCTGGCATATACAGAGGGTGCACTGGACAGACAACACTGGCCTGAAACCTTGGTTTCCTACAGAAGGGAAACTGGCTGTGTGGGAAGGAAGCAGCAAGTGAGGAAGCAGTTTTTCTCTCCTGCCCTCAGGGGTACAGTAAGCATTCAACAGGTGTCTGAAGAAGGCATCTCCCTCTGTGTGCCCCTCCTCTCTCCTGGCAACCTCTGGCTGCAGTGGACCTGGATGCCCTCTATTAGCGCCCTGCCAGAGCAGCTCAACCACTCCCATTACCAAGCTCCCCCCTCTCTCACCCCCAAGCCCTAGCCCACTTTAAAAGCCCTACCCCTAATCCTATGGAAATAACCAGGCCATTCATTCACTCAACTAATGGTTAGTATACTACATACCTAGTTGTGCAATGTTAATTCCTGGGAATGCAGCAATAAACAACAGACCTTGTTCCTTCCCGTGAAATGACCCTATGGGGCATTCCCCCAAACCCTCTGCTTCAGCTCCTCTCTGAAGTACCTAGGTAACAGCATCTAATGCACATTCCTGAGTTGCTTTGCAGATGTGAAAACCTCCACCAAATGAAAGATGTGAACTACCTGATGACCATGAACACATAGCCCCCAGACCTACTGGTGCCTAAGGACTGGTAGTGTTAACCCTTGTGACACTGCCCTGTTACCTCACCATCAGCCAATCAGAGAACTGTGCACAAGCTGATCACATACCCTGTGACCCTCTTCCCTCATCTGGCCTTAAAAATGCTTTGCTGAAACCCTTCGGGGAGTTCGAGGTTTTGGAGGGGGCACGAGCCACCCGTCTCCTTGCGTGGCCCTGCAACAAACCTTTCTCTGCTCCAAACTCCGATGTTTGGGTTTGTTTGTCCTCACTGTGTGTCGCGCACAGGAACTTGCGTTAACATAACAAGTTGTTTAGAAGAAAGGAACCTGGATGCTCCTTTCCGTACTGGAAGGAGTACTGATGACTGACATAATGGTGCATTCATATCATTGAATCCAATGCACCCACTGAAATGATTATACAGGAAAAGTTACCGCCATGGAAAGATGTCCACACTGCATTAACTGAAAATAGATAATAACACAACGGTATAGAGCATGATAGCATTTGGGGTAAAATTATAACAAGATATAGATCTGCAATAACAACAACAAAAAAACAATCTAAAAGGATATACCAGTATGTCAATGGTAGTTAACAGAATTGTAGGATTATGAGTGACTATGCTTTTCCGTATTTTCTGAACTCTTTGTAACCAGCACATATCTTGTAATTAGAAAAACACTTCAAGTTTCTCTTTTGGAAGAAAACAAAACAACATTTCTCTTCTACCTTACAGGTAGTAAGCACTCAAGTATTTGCTAAACGAATCAGCCAGCGAGTAAATGAGATCTACTTCTGCTACGTGATTGGTAGAAAACAGCCAGAGTGAACTATCACTGTAACTGAGGCATAAAACTAGAAAATTCTACTGTGCTGTTTTTTGGGGGTTTTTTTGGTGGTACGCGGGCCTCTCACTGTTGTGGCCTCTCCCATTGCGGAGCACAGGCTCCGGACGCGCAGGCTCAGCGGCCATGGCTCACAGGCCCAGCCGCTGCGCGGCATGTGGGATCTTCCCGGACCGGGGCACGAACCCGTGTCCCCTGCATCGGCAGGCGAACTCTCAACCACTGCGCCACCAGGGAAGCCCTGTGCTGTATTTTTAAGTATGGTTAAGACGGTGAATTTTGGTTTTACCTCAATTTAAAAATTCTTTAACCCTTATAATGTTTTTTAGAGTTTAATTGCTATAAATAAACCTCTACTTTGTAGAATTTGAAGCAAATGAAAATGAAATAGGAAAAATTAAATGGCTACCTAAGAGTGCAAGTTGAACAAGAAGCTGTGTATTTGCCTGGCCCAGAAATTGGCACTTGTGTTTCCTTCTTTTCAGGTTCTTAAGTTTTTCTCTTTTGAGTTCAGAGAATCACTTAAACCTCCAAGGTTTTCACAATCTTTTCCATAACTGTCACGACAAGATTCTGGAGGGTTGTCGGAAAGGAGTTTGGGACAGGAGGTTTCTCACACAGGTTTCAACATTCTAGAACGTGCTGGTTTCAACAGCATTTCCATGAAAAGCATTGTCAAGGGTCAGTGTCCTTCCTTCATGAGCACTGAGTACCCACAGCCACTGGGACCGAATCTGAAACAGGCAAAGGACAGGTCATCAACACCCACCAAGCCAGCACTGGCTTTTGGGTCACAACGAATCTGGACACAACCGTTCTCCTTGTTGGGAGTCTCTTTCTCACGAGGTTAGGGTTACTTACAGAATGCTGACTGAGTTCTCTGTTCTCAGACAGCAGTTGGATTCTTTGAGTCATTCCCTCACACCACCCTCTGCTTATGCATCTTCTAAAAAATACCACACTCGATATACTTTAGTAAGTTGGTGGAGAGAACCTATAAGAACCTATAAGGTTTAAGGTTAAAAGGTAAACTAACTGTTTTCTGTTGAACTGCCAGAAAGCAGAAACACTCGTGGGAGACAGATCATTTAAAGCAAAGTTTGTCAAACTCTTTGGGGCACCATTGGGAGCCCCATAATTCTTTGGGGGGGGTTGCTGTCCTGTGCACTGTGGCATGTTTAGCAGCATCCTTGGCCTCTCCCCACTACATACCAGTAGCAACCCCCCCTCTTCTCCCTCACAAGTGGAGACGATCAGAAATGTCTCAGACAAATGCCCTCCCCCGTTCTCGATGGAGCCAGGCTGTCTGGGTTCACACCCAAGCTCCAATGCAGCCTGGTTAAGCGGCCTTGGGCCAATTCTTTACCTCTCCAGGTTTCAATTATCTCATTGTTAAATGGGAATAAAAATACCTACTTCACAGGGTTGTTGTGAGGATTAAATGAGTCAGTTCAGGAAAAGCTCTCAGCGCAGAGCCTAATACAGCGTACCCATCCACTTTCCCAAGAAAGCCACCTGTACTTATCATCTACATCATCAATAGTCATGTCCCTCCTCCCCAGAGAGGCCCCCCTCCTCAGTCCGTCAGGTAGATATGGAAAGAGGTAAAGATGGGAGGGGGATGGGATGAAATCATTACTACCTCACTTATAATATGCTTTCATTTTCCTGCCCTAATGTGAATGATAAATGCATCTGTTGAAGGAAAATACTTTCAGAAATAAAACTTCTGAGATCTAAACCCAGGAAAGCATCCTAGCAACTTGGGGAAAAGTTGTCATGTGTGTGGAAGCACTTCCCACGTGCCCTCTTTATTTCCACTGAGGAACAAGCAAGGCAATCAGAACATTCATTTGCACCCACTGAAGCCACAAATACCTGCAGCAGAACAGTTCTGAGAAAGATGAGTTAAGCAAGTTCCAGGAAAAAAATGCTGTAGGAAAACAAAACCTTGAAATTCAAAATGGAAAAGTGTAGGACGATGGGAAGAAAAGTGCTCATTAGGTTTAAACCATTTTTAAAAGTCAGTTTTAAGGCTTCTCATCAAAATGAGGGGGGGGGGGGAATCCTGCTTGTTCCACTTCATAATAGCTTATCAACAAGCAGTTAATGAAACACAAAGCCCAAAATTTGCCTGATTGTGTTGTGGAGATTATGCCGCAATGAAGAAATCTGCCAAGCCCTTTCTAAGAGGTGCTTTACGCCAGCCCAATCCCCAGATGCTGCCAATCCTGGTAATGGAGGCCACAGAGCCAACTAGATCCAAGTGTGCTCTGGGAAGGAGAACAGAAATGGGCTCATTTCACAGACAGTTCCAGCAGGCATGACCTCAGAGCTCAGGTGGGCCAGCAGTTTCCAGGGGTTAGCAGTGCACTCCTTTCCCTACCAAGTGAAATCCCATGTGCAACTCCAATGTATAAAACATATGGGTGCACTAAAACACTACAAATGTTCTTATATATACATACAACACATATTTATCAAATGCTGACTAGTGACCAGGCACTGTTCTAGGAGCTAGTAGTACAGTTGCTGCCCTCATGAAGCTTACATTCTAGTCGATTTATATCAAACACGGCATCCCCCAAATTCCACCCAAACTGGGACATGTCGCAGCACCTAGGTTGAAAACCTCTGATCCAGTCCAGTCCCCTCATTTTCCTGATATGAAATCGGAGGCCCAGAAAGTTTAGGTTATTTGACTGAAGGACAAGTCTAGTGATGGGCATCAGTGGACCAGCAAAAAACACAGCATTTGAGACAATTCAGCAGTCTGGAGGCAGGACGAGCTAAAAACTCAGCCTGTGGGTCCCACACTTCTGCATCCATAGCGCAATCAACTCACAGACACGCAAACCCACTAAAACATGGCACCATAAGTAGTTTAAACAACGCTCTGTCGACTCTAGCAAGAAGGCAGTAAGTGTCTAAGTGTCTAGTACAGTTTGAAAGGCTTCCATCACAACACAGTTAAAGTGATGGCATTTTATGGCTCACGATGAGTCAGCCCTGGGGTGGCCACAAAACTGACCTCTCTGGAAGCTACGGGCTATGGCTGCTAAGTGCGCCCAAGCCCCTGAGGCGCCTCCCTCCCTACTTCTGAGAAGCAGGCAAGTCCCTCCCCGCATCCCTCACACAACCGCAGGGTCAACTGCTGGTCACTCTCCCTCCCCGCCGTAGGAAGAGGCCACTGCTCAAGACACCTCCGACCCCTGACAAGTGACAAGCTGGCTATCTCTGAAGGTGAGACTAGCTGCAGTGGTTCTGTGCAAGGACAGACTCACACACGCCTCCTGCCCTAGATTTTCCAGCAGTCAGGATTTCATATAATCCTATTCTTTAGGATTCCCAGAATGCCTGATAGAAGGTGACGTTTTAAACCTGTTTTCACATAAACGAATAGAAAAACTGGAAAAGAGAAATGTCAGACAAAGGCCTCTGGCTTGGAAAACCCCGTTCCCGTATGGCACCAGCCCTCAGGGGCAGGGAAGGGAGAGAGAAAGGGCTGCAGTAGCTCTCACGGGTACCCTCCTACAGGGACGCCCTCACCCGTCTCTCCACATGAAAGCCTGGTGGCCACATGAAAAGGTCCTGGTCCCGCAGCCTTTTCTCAGAGCTGGAGTAACAGCTGCACTGTTTTCCTACAGCTGAGAAAACACCTTCTCACAGTTGAGATTGCCGTTCCTCAGTCCCTCAAAGATTCAGGAAGCCTTCTTCCCAGCCCCCCTCTCCTTCCATCCCCGAAGTTTACCTCCTCCCTCATACTTGTAGCTTGAAGAGGAAGGAATGAATAGGTGTGTACCCTTCTCCCAGGCAAATAGCCACAGTTAACTGCCTTTTTTGGTTGAAGAGCTGCCCAGGGGCCCAGTGGATCTTATCAGCAACCCGCCTACCCTCTTCTGAACCTGGGCCTCATGACAAGGCCAGCTGGCACCAAACCCTAGGTGTCAGGGTTTGTGAGTTTGCTTTTATTCAGCGACAGGCAGCTTTCATCACACCGGGCCGGCAGAGAACTCCCCCCTGTGCAACTCCCCCCTGCGACCCCGCCCCCATCCTGAGAAGCTTCCTGTTAATGTTCTTAAAATACCTCTGCAAAAGGAACCGAGGCCACACACGAAGGAGTGCATGAATCATATTTTTTTCTATCAAAATATCAACAGAAATGAAAATATTCTTATATAGCCCCCCCCCCCCGCCGCCGCCACAACCTTCACCTTCATATTTTTAATCCATCAGAGCACTGGCTGTGCCAGCAAGGAGGGCAGAGGGGAGTCTAAGGGAGGTTCTCCCAGGGGCATTCTTTTCAATGAAAGAAGTCACTTCCCAAGTTGGGAGTGGTGTTCCCTCTGCCACTTAAAACTACAAAGGTAGAGCCCTTCTACTGGCCCTACACTGTGGAAGAACAGCACCCCGGCATCAAAACCAAACGCCACGGATCAAAAAGCTAGGCTGATGCACATACTCAATGAACTGTTACTGGGCTGCAAGGTAAATAGGCCCAAGGGGTAGGCGGTTCAGGAAATGGACCTGAATTACTGTGATCTGTTCAGTCACACCTGGTGTTTCTCAAGCCAGCTGGGTGGAGTGGATAGGGGGTAGACAGATTAGAGGGTTCCCTGCAGGAGTCTGGTCTGTCTCGCCCCTCCTTCCTTCCCCCAGGGAAATCCAAGGGTCAAGGGGCCCAAGTGGGGCAAATGCCAGGTTGGGGCCAGGGCAGGACTGATGGAGGGTGCCTCTGAAGCAGGACCCTCCATGGAGAGAGGGGGAATCAGCCAGCACAAGGCCCGAGCGCCTGCACAGGAAGCTGGGGGGATGGGGGCAGCAATGAAGTCGCGAAGAAACCTTCCTGGCCCCTGACTTGGTGGTGGCAGAAGGGGGAGGCCCAGGAAACCAAGAGCTGCTGGAGTGACAAGAGCACATCTGGTGGGATGTGGTGAGAGCACAGGTCTATGGACAAGAGCCTGGATGAGGGGATGGACAGAGGAAGTGCAGGAAGGCCCCCAAACAGATGGGCCCAGAGTAGACTAAGGCACAGACTGCTTCACAGCAAGAGCGGAGAGCGCTCGGCAAATTCTGAGGTGCCTGAGCTCGAGGTGCCAAGTGTGGCTCCTGGGCCAGCAGTGTGGGCATCGCTGGGAGCCCGTCAGGTCCCAGCCCCCAACTACCACTCAGAACTGGAACCTGCGCTTATTCAATAATAAGCTCCCAGGTGATCTGTGGCTCCTTCAATGCTGTACCCAAGCTCAGGGAACTAGGGTGAGGGCTTTGCTTCTGCAGCGGCAGGGCCTCCTCTTCCACGGATCTGGAACAAGCCAATGGCAGGTGCGGGTGTGTGTTTAAGGAAGACATTTCACACCCCTCACAGGAAGTTCCCGAGCTCTCCACTCAGGAGGACTCTTCAGGGATGGCAAATAGGAAACGCACGTTTCCAGGGGGATCAAACACTGCTTCAACATGACAAGAAAAGGGGACTGCGACAGACAAGTATGCGGTCCCTGAAAAAGATGTCGTTAAATAATTTAATATGGGAAAATGCTCATGGACACATCCCTGGGAAAAGACAGAGTAAACACACTAAAATATTAACCAGAGCTGTGATTTTTAAATCATCTTTGTGTTCTTTACCTTGTCCCGATTTTTCCAGGTTTTCAACATTAGGATGAATATCATAACAAGTTCTTTTAATTAAAAGAAAATTATGCAAAATTTTAATCAGTTAAGAATAAAAGAGTAGAAGTCTTCCGACCCGGAAAAAAGTACAAAGCCCATTTAATTTGCTACCTTCCACATACGCTATGACTTGCTATCTAGCTGTCTATTTTATTTCTAAAATTCATTCTAGGAATTCCCTGGCAGTCCAGTGGTTAGGCCTCCACGCTTCCACTGCAGGGGGCACAGGTTTGGCCCCTGGTCGGGAAACTAAAATCCCGCACGCCGCGCAGTACGGTGAGAAAAAAAAACAAAAAAAAAGAAAAATTCATTCTCTTGGGGTACATTAAAAAAACAAGACAACCTTGGCAAAATCAAAGAATATCAGAAGGGAAGAAATACCGTAAGCAGCTCATGCAGCTCAATATCAAAAAAACAAACAACCCGATCCAAAAGTGAGCAGAAGACCTAAACAGACATTTCTCCAAAGAAGACATACAGATTGCCAACAGACACATGAAAGAATGCTCAACATCACTAATTATTAGAGAAATGCAAATCAAAACTAAATGAGGGGGCTTCCCTGGTGGCGCAGTGGTTGAGAATCTGCCTGCCAATGCAGGGGACACGACACCAGTCAGAATAGCCATCATCAAAATATCTACAAACAATAAATGCTGGAGAGGGTGTGGAGAAAAGGGAACCCTCCTGCACTGTTGCTGGGAATGTAAATTGATACAGCCACTATGGAGATGTTAAAAAAAATGACATAAAATTCAAAAAAAACAATCCAAAGAATTATATGCTGTTCTGCCATCAAAACACTGAAAATTAAAGCTGGGAATGTCTTAAAAAAAAAAAAAAAAGACTGGGAGTGTCTTAAGCAACCAGGGGGATCCTTCTACCCAGTACTCATTAGATATAATAGTTACCTACCATTTCTTAAACACTTCCTCTGTATCAAGGTACTACACTAAGGTGTTTTTCAAGACATTCTTTGATTTAATCTTTTTTTTTTGGCCGCAAGGCATGCGGGATCTTAGTTCCCTAACCAGGGATTGAACCCGTGCCCCCTGCAGTGGAAGCGGAGTCCTAACCACTGCACCGCCAGGGAATTCCCTGATTTAATCTTCAGAAGAGCCCTATCATTTAAGTATCACAATCCCCATTTTACAGATAAGGAAACCTCAATCTCTGATTGCAAAGCCCATCAGGATTTCGAAAACTGTTATTACATTACCACATCCCCAGGAGACCTGGAGTACACTGTTTTAAAGCCTCCTCCACCTGCCCCCATACAGAAACATAAAATCAAGAAAGACCCAAAAGCACCTAAATGCACACAAGACCTGAGGCAGTCCGAAGGGTCCATTAGATATGCATTGTCCTCACTGGCCCTCACTCAGCACCATTCCAAAGGCTTGCTGTAGTATAATACAGCCAAGGCCTTCAGCATCAAGTATCATTCTGAAAGATATTTGGCAGTGTTTATTCTTATAAGTTGTGGTAGCAGTAGTAATAATAATTTTTTTAATAATAGAAAATTGTATTGTGTGTTCTCTAGGTGCCAGGTAGGGCCCTAAATTCCTAACATCGTTTCATTTCATCCTCACAATCCTGTGAGGCAGATAACGATTTACCAGTTTTTCACTGGTATTTTTGCCATCTTTTCACAAATGAGAAAGTATTACTTAACTTTTTGGCAGGAAAAGGTACCACTTTTAGAATCAGAGAAAAAATTTGAAAGTTATGCTGACTTTGAAAGAGTGACATAAAGACAAAAGAAGAAGCAGAGGAAAGGAGAAAAGAGAGAAAAAGGAAAAAAGAATGTCGATTCCATTTTCTTCACAAACGAGAAAACTGATGTGGACAGAAGTGAGGCAACTTTCCTAAGGTCCTGAGATGTGAACTCAGTCAGCCAGGTCCTAACACTCAAACCCAAACCTTTATGGTGCCATCTCTAGGATGGAGCAGCCATCAAGAGTTACTGGCATACACTCAGGATAAAATTATAGTCTACAGAGAGGGATGATGTTTAAAAGTTTCTAGCAATTATTTTGGACTCCAGCTTTAAAAACAGACACTAAGCATAAAATAGAGTGAAACTGAGTTTGGCACTTTGCAGCAAGCCTAAAATCTGAACTACAATCCAAATCTCCTTTTATCATTCGCCTTCTTCTTTCAACTATTACGTTAAGGAAAAAAAATTCAGGTTGCCTACATTCTCAATCATTATGATACTGCACAAAATGTCCATTTCTAAACTGTCCCATGATTCACATTTTTCCCATTGCTAACATGAGAACACCTCCCACGCTTTCTAATAGAAATGAAAAGATCATTCTGAACTCTTCCAAACGAATTATACAACAACAAGATACTTAAGCAAAAGACAGAAAACAAAGATTACATTTAGGCTTAAAGTAAATTTCATGGTAAGTTCAGAAGACTCCCTTTCCCTCAAAATATCACATAGAAACTTCTTTTTTTAATTTAACTTCTTGGGATCGTCTCTTCAGAGACTGCATAAAACAAAATAGTTTTTCAACCAACCTCTGAAGTTATCAAATAACTGAAAAGTGATCAATATAAACAAACAAGAATTTGAAGTCACCTACATTAAACATTCACAGTTTAAGACAACACTAGGCAAGAGTAAAAGTAAACAAACAACAGAAGCTTGCTCCTTTGTAGGTAGGAATCCCTTGGCCAGTGGAGCAATGCAAACAGACTTGTTCCCCCGTAACAAGGCGATAATGATGACATCTTTAAGGAGGACATGAGATCAGCCATGTAAAGTGCTCAGCCCACGTGCCTGGCACATAGTAAGTGTTCAACATTAGCTTGTATTAAATGCTCATCCCATCAATACAAGGTTACTTATCAGCTCTGCACCTCAATCACCTCATCTACAAAATAGAGGTAATAGTTCCAACATCATAGGATTGTTAGGACAGAAAATGTAGTAAAGCACTTAGAACAACAATGTTAGTTACCAATATTATTCTCAGCGCCCTCAAAAAAGAAGCTGAGAGGCTTACAGGGCTGGGGTCTGAACCCAGTAGCTCCAAAGTAGCTAGCATCTCATTTCCTCAGACGCAAAGCTGGAGCTGACGCTTAGGGAGATTTACCCGGCTGCCAGCTCTCTTCCCACGGCACAAGGAACAAGGGGACAAGGAACCTGTGGAAGCTTGTTCCCAAAGGACAAGGAACCTACGGGCTCCCTTCTTCCTGGCAGCTCCACCTGCTCCAGCGATGTGCAGCTTCAGCATCCTCAGCCCCATCACCCAAACCTCACATCTAACCAAAAAGTTATTCCCCTTTGCATTTCTGTTTGCCGACTTTTTCCAAAAGGATTTTGTTGGGGGGTGGGAGGGGGGTGTTTTGTAACTATGTAAACAAACAACAACAACAAAGGCAACTGCTCCCATTTCTGCAGCACTCACTCCCAAATGCTAGGATGGACTCTTACGTGTGGATAGTTTCTTCCAACCTGTAAGATACTTACTTTTGTTATTATCCCCACTGCGGCAATGAGAAACTTGGGCTCAAGGAGATAAGTTGCCCAAGGTCACAGCTCATTAAGGGTGAGGACAGGGCCTAAACCCAGGTGTGATTTAAAGTCAGCATTCTTAACTGCCTCACCAAACTAAATGTGGAAAAGAAAAAAGGAAAGAGGGATTAGCACCTTCGAAAAACAATAACTGCTTTAGAAAATCCAATCAAAATTCATTTTCTAATGAAGTTATTGCTTAATAAATGAAAATATTACATAAAGAGCTGGCTAGCGCTACATACAGCAAGGAGGTGTACTTTAGCCCTGACAACTCCATGACTCAGAAGCACAGTTTAACAGTGATATAGGGACGACTCCAGTTTCCACTGACACCGTATTTATACTCTGTGATTTGTATAAACAAAACCATCTTTCATGCCTCCCAACATCTACCACAGCCCTGTGAAACCTACAGTTAGAAATCTGAAAATATTTAATCTCATGACCACACGAAGAAATGAGCCAACCATCTAAGACTGACTGGTCACAAGTCCCCAAACTGCAACCTCCAGCTCATTGACCAACAGTCCCACTGTGTCTAAATCCCAGATGGTAATTCCTCCAATGTAGGATCAATTTTTAAAAATTAATAGAATTGAGAGCCCAGAAATAAACACTAACATTTATGGTCAATTAATTTCTGACAAGTGGGCCAAGTTAATGCACTGGAGAAAAAAAACAGTATTTTCAATAAACAGTGCTAGAGCTATTGATAGATACCCAAATGCAAAAGAATAAAGCTGGACCCATTCCTTATACCATACACAAAAATTAACTCAAAAAATGGACCAAAGACCTAAACGTATGAGCTAAAACTATGAAACTCTTAGAAGAAAACTACAGGACTAAATCTTCATGACCTTGGGTTGGACAAAGCATTTTTTAGACACAAGATATAGCACAAGCCAGGAAAGAAAAAATTGATACATTGGACTACATCAAAATTTTAAAAATTTTATGTTGCAAATGAGGCCATCAAGAAAATGAAAAGATAACTCACAGAATGAGAAAACATTTGCAAATCACATATCTTACAGAGCTGGTATCTAGAATATAAAAAGAACTCTTAATATTCAATTTTGAAAAAACAACCCAACTTAGAAATGAGCAAAGGATCTGAACAGACATTTCTCCAAAGAAGATATGAATAGACAATAAGCACCTGAAAAGATGCTCAACATCATTAGTTATTAGGAAAATGCAAATCAAAACCAAAATGAGATACTTCACAAACTAGGGTGGATATAATTTAAAAAAAAGAAAAAACAGAGAATAATAAGCATTGGTGAGGATATGGATAAATTAGAACCCACATACACTGCTGGTAGGAATATAAGATGCAGCAGCCTCTTTGGAAAATGATTTATTTAAAACAGCCATAAAGTGGAAACAACCTAAACAACCATCAACTGAAAAATGGATGAGTTAAATGTGGTATACGGCATAAAAAGGAATGAAGTACTGACACCTACTACAACATGGATGAACCTTGAAAAGAAAGAAGTGAAAGAAGTCAGTCATAAAAGCCACATATTGTACAATTCCATTCACATGCAATGTTCAGAATAGGCAAATCCATAGAGTCAGAAAGTAAATTAACAGTTGTCAGGGATCTGAGGAAGTTTGGGGAGAAACTGGGAACTGCTAATGGTCACAGAGGAGATAAAAATGTCCTAATATTAGACTGTAGTGATGGTTGTACAACTTTGTGAATATACTAAAAACCACTGAATTTTTACACTTTAAATGGATGAGCTAGGGACCTCCCTGGTGGTCCAGTGGTTAAGACTCTGGGCTCCCAATGAAGGGGACCCGGGTTCGATCCCTTGTCAGGGAACTAGATCCCACATGCCGCAACTAAGAGTCAGCACCCCACAACTAAAAGATCCTGCACACCGCAACTAAGACCCAGCGCAGCCAATAAATAAATATTTTTAAAAATAAATAAATGGATGAGCTATATGGTATGTGAACTATATCTCAAAACTAACTTTTAAAATTTTATAAAGAATTTCTTTAATTAAAAAAACCTAATATAGTCATTTTTATAAGACAAATAAGGAAGTATCCAAAAAAAGAAAAAAGAGGAAACCTAAAATAATAATTTTAAAAGGCTGGACATTTCTGCTCAAGAGAGAAGTAAACGCTTGGGCATTGCTCCAACTCACTTTGAGGATAAAAATAAAACTATGAGGTTTTTTTGAACACCTGTTAATTTAAACAGGAATAAAGTGTCCCCAAGGGCAAATTCCCAGCACTTTGGAGCTGAAATTGTTCCATGTGATTCTTAAATTATTGGTCAGCTATAAAATGCTTTGTAAAGTTTACATTAAGTATTTCATGGATCTTTCAACATTGAGTTTTCTTAAGAGACTGCACATTGGAAATGGCTGATTCTCAGTACTGGAGGCTCCCATTCCTCTAACAATTTTCTTGTATCAAAAACAGCCCTTTCAATACTTCCTAGTAACCCACAGCCAGCAGCAGCACCCTGACAAAGACTGATCTGACAGCTTAACTATAATCTTGGCACCCACTTTTATGGGTGGCACACTTTTTTTTTCTAGTTCTATTCACTTCAGTACACTTTAGTCAAGAAAAGCCTGCATTTACATATGTAACTTGAGGGTAATGCAGATAATAATAAATCATACCACACACCCTTATCAACGGCGCAACCAAGCTGATAATCTCAGTTTCCTGTCTCTCTGGACTCAGGCTTCTTGTCACCAGAATTGGCTCTTAATTATTCAACTGTACTGTCTCTGGACTACCCACAAAAAAAGCTTACAAAATGCATACCGGAAATACATCTAAATGAACTCTCTCACCTTAAAGTATTCTTTTCCTTCTCCTATCAAACACATAACTTTATCTAACTAGCGTAGTTTAAGCACTCAATCTTAATATGACACTTCTGAGCAACATTTAAAGTAAACTACATCCAAAATACAACCTGCTGTCTGTATGTCAAGTTTTGAATGCATGTTATATAAGTCAAGGTGGTGCTGTGGTAGAATCATCTACCTTGCTTATCTGTGTCCTTTTTCATTTCTGTATGTACTACTGGAAGTAGGATTCAGTCCATTTTGCAGTTCTAAACTCCATGGAAAAATTATCAAGGCCAAACCACCAAGTGGTTCTTATCTGGGCAGCACCATCCTCCCTCTGTGGCCTTGTGGGTTGTTGCTTATAAAGGTGGAGACTGTTTTCACAAAGACTGGTGAGTGCTACTGATATCTAACTGGCTTAGCTTAGGCACTAAATCTTAATGTTATCAAGCATACTAAATACCAGCTCAGGACTCCCTCAAGAGAAAGAACTGCTTCACCCAAAATTCCAACAGCACTGCCCCGGGGACCCACTAGTTAAAGAACATTCCTCCCAAATGCCACAACTCAATTAGTTATAGCTTTTTCTTTAACTCTTCTAATAAAAGCCCTATAGAATACTTTTTTTTTGATCAGGAGCTCCCTCCCTACTTTCTCTTAGTACCTCAAGCATTTTTATTACTCTCAGAGTCTTAGAAAGATCGGGAAGGGGGAATGGAAGCACAGTGCTGAGTGGAGGAGAAGAGGGGCATCTCTCTAAAATCTGGGAATTCAGTCAGGTCAGACTCACAATGAAAGGGAAATGGGATGAGCATCAGCCTCTTCCAGCGCTCTGTGCCCTGCTTTCTTTCTGCCACGTCACAGCAGGAAAATAAAGTCAGAGACTCAGCTCTGCTGCACCTCTAGCTTCCAAGAAAATACAATCCCATGACAACTCTCATCCCTCTCCCCCCCCCATCATAAGGAAATAATTTACTGCTTCATGCTTTTCAAAGCCTGCAGCCAGAAGCCACTGCTGGGTATAACAATTTGCATAGAGCGCCTCATTGGTTAACCAGCTCAATCTAAATGGCCTAATACCCCTTACTCAGCAACCTGCAACTTTCACAAACTACACGGCTTGGTAAGAAATAAAAAAGCACATTCTAAAAAACTGCTTTCTGCTAAAGCCCATGATCCACAGATGAAGCAGAACTTCCTGGAAAAAAGAAATTCAAACAACTGCTTGGGAGTTTAAGAGAAGAGAGAGGACAAAAGGTTTAAACTGATTTTACTGCAGCAAAATACAGTGGAAAAAAACCAATGTGAGATTTCAACCATAAGATTATGCTTAAAATCTGCAGCCATGAGCTCTCTGTTGAACTGCAGATGTCTTCAGAAAAAGCCCAACACTCACCCATTCTCTCTCTTGTCATTTACCAAATGTCCACTGTGTACAGGCCATGGGGGCACACCAAAGGCCAGGGTAGCAGGCCAGGGTGGCAGTCCCTGCTGCATGCTGATTAGCTGTGTGAACCTGGAAGAGGGCCTGAGCTCTGCGGGCCTGTCTCTTCTTCAATAACACGAGAGGGTGGACATGCCACTCCCTTAAGGATTCATCTAGCTCCAGAAGATGACGGTGTAACTAACCAGATTCTCACAGTCCATAAGGTACCTGAGAATGGTAACCCACCAAAGGAGTGACAGGCATCACTCACATCAGAAATCTCATGGCCAGCAGTGAGACTTTCTCTGGCTTGCTGCCAACCAAAAACTTCCCATGATGGTTCTAATTTCAAACTGCCTGACCATTATCCTTAAAAACTATTTGGGAGTGCTAGAAGTTCCAATAATTTGGCTTCCGACTGAAACTTCTCATACCCAGAGGTACAATTCCCCTCTGTCAGCATGTCTCAATTTTCAGTTTAAGGTTTGGGTAGACAGGATTTTCATAACCAGGAGAGCTGCGTCAACCCAACTGTGGTCCTCTATTCCCCAGGAGCCAGAGCCCATTCCCACCTTCAGTGCTGCCTCTTCTATTCTACAAAACCACTGCAACTCTCTCCAAGTTCTGGGACAGCAAGTCATTTCAGCTTGGGGAGGCTGGCAGGAAGAGGAATTCAACCAGAGCTCCCTAAAATGAAGTAGAGCTGTTTCCAAAGATAGGAAGAGTTCCTATCTCTGAAGTTGTTCACTTACTATAGTACAAGAAATCTGAGCACAACTGGGTGGGAGGAGCAGAAGACCCTTCCAGCCACTTCCAGTACCAACTTTCTGGGAGTTGGTCCAAAGAGAAGCAGCGGGCCCAGCTCCTCCCTCACGCAGCTAACAGGCATACGAATTGGTTGGCCTTTCTGAAGGTTTGCAACTTTCTGAAGGTCCAGGGCTTCTGACATATGCATTTTATAGTTGGTTCTGCTATACTTGCTCTGAAAATACAAGTTTGTTCCAACAGGATTGATAATGGAAGGAGTTTAGAGCATCTCGCCCCAGGATACGCCACTTTGGCATATTGATTATTTTGAGTTAAGGCACCGAGAAACAGCAGGTGCAAGAAGGGCACTCCGACCTTCATGTTTCTTCCTGAAAGCAGAAGATGACATTCCCACGTGAGAGGTGCCCTCCCTGTACCAGAAGGAAGACATTCTTAACAAGGACAAGAAGCTGAGATGGAGAGAATTCTACACAAAGAGACCTTATTAAAATAATTTTTATCTTCCTTTCACCTCCCCACATAATTTAGTCATTTTTCCACAACTGCCTCTCTTTGTTCAATCTAATATAAAAGTAGGTTTCACTATTTCTTGGTTCTTCATTTCCTTATGAGGGCTCCCAGGTCACATAAAACTTGTGTTACATGAATGTGTATGTTTTTCTCCTGTTAATCTTCGTCAGTTTAATTTTCAGATCCAGCCAGAGACCCTAAAAGGGTCAAGGAAAACTTTTTCCTCCCCTACCATGTTAGGGGACAATATGAGCAAAACAGGACGTGCAGTTTTGTCTGTGAGAAACATATACTGAAGGCAGAACACTGTGCCCAGCTGAACTGAGCTACATAGAACATATGAAACACACACTCCTCCACTCCACCTGCATTATGAGTCACTCAAAAGCACATCTGGTGTTAACAACTTTCCATCCAATTTCAGATAACCCTCCATCCACCACTTCACAACAACTCACAGCTGCAACTTTTCCGACACCCGCTTCCACAAGCAAATTTCAGGTCTTTTTCAAGGTCAAGTGCCAAATTTTCGTAGTATTACGTATCTCTTAACCATTTAACATTTGTAGAACTGTAATATCATTTTTACCAGGTTCCCGTGTGTGTGTGTGTGTGTGTGTGTGTGCGCGCGTCACTGACAAAACTTTCAATGCTGCGCTCCAACCCCATTTTCCCCACAAGGCCTGTGGTTTTTGCTGTTCCATTTTGCATAGTGTGATTTTTAGGAACGCATATTCATGTTGTGTTACAGAAGGACTATTTCCAGAGCTCTAACCTAAAGGGGCATGGGACTAAAGAAAGATTACATAAGAGTTACTTAAGTTTTTTGTTTTTTTTTAATGTACTAAACATTTAATAAAGGGTAAATAGTGAAATAAATGTCCACGTCATCAGTTAAGTGTGATACTGCCATTAAAATGTTCTCATTCTTATGATATGTGGAAATGTCCATAATGTTGTGTGAAAGTAGCTAGGATATAAAACAGTACATAAAGCATGATCTAATATTCATTCATTTATTTATTTATTCATTCATTCTGCATGGCTTGTGGGATTTTTAGTTCCCTGACCAAGGACTGAACCCAGGCCATCAGCAGCGAGAGTGCAGAGTCCTAACCACTGGACTGCCAGAGAATTCCAAGTCTAACAAGGGTTTGTTCTCTCTAGGATTATAAATGATATTCATTTTCTTCTTTATACTTTTCTGCATTTCCCAAATTTTCTATGGTAACTATATATTATTTTTATAAAGCAGAAATTACTGTTTGTTACTTGTCATTTGCTAAAAAGAGTCTAGTAAACTGACCCACTCTTATCCTTTCTTCAAGATGCTATAATACATACTATAATCTTTACAAAATTTTAAGGAATAAAAAGGTAATAAAGAAGATAGAATACTGAAAAACATTTAATTAATGCCCATCCTACCCCTCCTCCCAAAAAAAGATAAGAAAGAACAAAGAACAGACGAGGAAATGACCAACAATATACAGCCTGAAGTTCAAGCATGAATAATTACATTAAATGTAAATGATCTAAACATCCAATTAAAAGGCAGAGACTGTCAGAAGGGATCAAAAAGCACGTCCCAACTACATGTTGTTTATAAGAGCATTTTTAAATCTAAGACACAGATGAGTTGAAAGTTAAAAGGGTAGTATGGCCATCAGACAAAGACATGAAGACAAAGAGCATTACCAGAGATAAAAAGGATCATTTTATAAAACGATCAATTCATTAAGGAGACATAACAATCCCAAATGTGTGTATACATAATAGAGCTTCAAAATATACTAAACAGGGGCTTCCCTGGTGGCACAGTGGTTGAGAGTCTGCCTGCTGATGCAGGGGACACGGGTTCATGCCCTGGTCTGGGAGGATCCCACATGCCACGGAGTGGCTGGGCCCGTGAGCCATGGCCGCTAGGCCTGCGCGTCCGGAGCCTGTGCTCTACAACCAGAGAGGCAACAGCGGTGAGAGTCCAGTGTACCGCAAAAAAAAAAAAAAAATTCTACTTGAAAATATACTAAACAAAAACTGACATAACTAGTGGCAGAAAGAGACAAAAACACAATCATATTTGAAAAATTTAACACCCTTCTCCCAGTAATTGACAGAATTAGACCCCTCTATCAGTAAAGATAGAGAAGATTTGCACAACACTAGCAACCAACTTGAACGCTATACCCAACCTGCTGGTAGTATGGAAAAATGAGCAGGCAGCAAAGAGACTAGGAGAGGAAAACCAGTTTACACGATACGCATTTCCATCTTCCTGCCTTTAAGTCAACCCCCTCAACACTCTGGCCTTACTTGTAAGGCTGTCATTTGGTCAAGCCACGATGGGCACAGTAACTACCCAATAACTGTAGAAAACATGTTCTTTCCAAGAGCACATGGAACATTCATCAAATGTATCATTTTCTGAGCCATCAAAAAGAAATGCATATATACAGAATATGTTCTCTTATCACCACAAGCATAAACTAGAAATCAATAGCAAAAATACGCCTGGAAAATCCTCAAATACTTGGAAAATAACAACACGCTTCTAAATAACCAACAGGTCAAAGAAGAAATCACAAGGGAAATTAGAAAAAATTTTGAATTGAATGATAATGAAAACAAAGCATATCAAAATGTGTGGGATGTAAAATGATTTTAAATATTCCCTTGAGAGGAAAGAAAAGATTTAAAATAAGGGTTTACGGGGCTTCCCTGGTGGCACAGTGGTTGAGAGTCCGCCTGCCGGTGCAGGGTACGCGGGTTCGTGCCCCGGTCTGGGAGGATCCCACGTGCCGCGGAGCGACTGGGCCCGTGAGCCGTGGCCGCTGGGCCTGCGCTTACGGAGCCTGTGCTCCACGGCGGGAGGGGACGCAGCAATGAGAGGCCCGCATGCCGCGAAAAAATAAAAAAAAAAAAATAAGGGTTTACGTTTCTACCTTTAAAAAAATCCATAAAATAATTTAAAATAAATAATAGATTAAGTAAATAAAAAAGGGGAAAAAGAGCAGAAATCAATGAAATAGAGAATAACTAAATAAAAAACTGTTCCTTTCACAAGATTAATCAGATTGATAAACTCCTAGAGTCATTAAAAAAAGAATAAAGAACACAAATTACTAATATCAGGAATGACTGAAGAGATGTATTAAGCACATTTTTTTTTTAGAATATAAGTTATCTCGATACAGACCACTAACAGATTCCTACAAAAGACTTGCATTTAGAAAATCCACTATGTTAACCCCAATGGTGTTGAAAAATCAGGCAGGGGATGACATGATTAGGACTATACTTTGGTAGAAGGATCAACCTGCTGGTAGTATGGAAAAAGGAGCAGGCAGCGAAGAGACTAGGAGAGGAAAACCAGTTTGCACCATAACGTATTTCCATCTTCCTCCCTTTAAGTCAACCCCCTCAACATTCTGGCCTTACTTGTGAGGCTGTCATTTAGTCAAGCCACGATGGGCAGGAAGTACAGCACTCACTAGGGTTATTACACTAGTTCCTCCTAGCTTGTGCTCCACAGGGATAGTTCTCTCATTCAGCCTACATTCCCACCTTCTTCTATGGGTCTTCCAGTACTGAAGAACCTGGAAAATGTAACCACATTTCTCAGACTCCTTTGCTGTTGGGGACCTGACAATTAGCAACAGGTGAAAACAAGGTGGGGGCCATCCTCCTGCTGCAGTGTCTGCTTCCCAGCAAGGTCCTAGGACAATGGCCAGACTTGGGGCTCCCATGTTAAGCCGCCAGCTGTGTGGGTGTCAAGAGGCGGGGGGCAGCAGCCTGGGCTTTCAGACTTCTGGATTACTGCTGGAGTGGTGTGCCCTTAAATCCAAGAGTTCAAAGGCGGTCCCCTGACTCTTGCTCCTCTAGCTCTTTCATTTCTTCAACAGTTAATTCCCTACATTAAATCGTTCGGCTTAAAATACCCAGAGCGGTCTCAGTTTCCTGCATTGAACCCTGACACACCTGCATCACCAACTTACTGATAACAAAGAGTCTTAATATTGTCTTGTTTTCATCCCTTTCAACAATCATATAAGGGAGGCAAGACACAAATTTCCCCCGTTTGATGAACAAAGAAACCAAGGCTCAGAAAACTTAAAAACTGGGAACGGCAGTGAGCTCCCCAACACTGGAGAGGCTCAAACACACCAGAGGTACACTTAGGAGGGGCAATTTTACAAGACGTCTCAGCTTCAGATGGGGAATTAAAAGGGATGCCTTTTAAAGCCTCTTCCAAAAGTTTCTCTGATTCCACGATCTGCCTCATCAATCACCACACAAATAGCCCAACCTGGGCTAAGGATCATAGCATTAGGCAACTCAGCCCTCAGTTAAATTACTGAGATACAATGCAAGAAACAGAACACTGGAAAAAAATCCCGTAAAGACCTCATGAGCTTTGTTTCAAAGAGCAACTGGCTAGTTTATAAAAAACGATATTTAAACAAACATTAGCCTGGTTTTCCATCTCTCCTAGTTATCTCTGCCTAAATAAGATTTAAGCGGTTGTGTGTGTTTTTCCTACTTTTGTTTAGACTAGACAGTTTTCATGAGGGGGAAAATGCTGTCTAGTCACTACATTTTGTAACCTTACTTCAAACCAAAATTGTTTCAAAATTTATTCTGTGATAAGAACCCACCCTAAGTTTTTCCATAACAGCTGCTTTCCTTAAACATCAGCTCAACTTTAATCTCACAAGGCAAACTACAGAAGAAAAGCCAAAAGTAAAGTCCTATTTCCTTCAAAATTCAAACAGGTGTTTTAATGTAATCAAACAAATCCATTGTTTGAATTTCCTACCCACACACACTACACTGACTCCCAGATTACGTTCTAAAATCTTCTAAAATATCATTAATACACAAGCTAGAAAATAAGAGGATGTCCCCCCTGGAAATGTTTAAAATTCATTTTAACAAGGGTTGCAAAGGTTCACTTTGAACTACTTGAAAAACCTGATCGTTAGGGACAATCAAGGTGGTCTAGATGAGTAACTTGATCCATTGGATGCTTGCTCTCAGCATCCCATCGCAATCGCAAATTCAACTAACAACAGCAGTATGTAATGACAATTCACTAACAATGCCAGTTGACTCAGGACACTGAAAGTACACAAGATCTTTATCTATAATTACCATTATAATTAAAGATACAGAAAGCACTTTAGTCAAAGGGTAAAATGGAATTTGTGTCCAATGGCTAGTTCTGCAGACATACCATGTTACACTAGGACTTCCTTTTTAATGTTAAATTATCATAGGTGAACAGGCCACATACTGCTCTTCTGCTCTGAATACAAGTAGACAATGCCCTCGTTATTGCTCTGTCCTTTCTAAAGGCTTCTAAAAGGCGATTTACATTAAAACACCTGGGAAACTGAAAAGTAAGCTTCTGAGTCTCACAGTTAACTCACTCTCAGATATTCAATATCTCTGGGAAATTGACAGGCGATATTCATAGAGAAAACGGGGGTGGGAAGCAAGCAGTGGGCAAGGGGGTGTTACCTTTTATCTCATTAGCAGAGAGATGAATCAGAGGCTGCCCTCTACTCCCTACAGATGGGCCCTCCCAGTAAAGCAATGCCACTCAGTCCTGCCGCAGCCCAAAGCTATTTTGCCAGCCTGCCCAGGTCAGCTCTAAAGCCACCCAAGAAAACAAATCTGAATGAGCAACCTTTATGCCGACTCTCCACCTACAACGGCAACCTTCACTCTCTTCATTGTTCAAGGTCAGTGACAAACTTATCTTTCCAACAACATGAACTTGGCTAACTACACAGACGCATCTCCAAACCACTCTTTCTGTATCAGCAACAGTTCACCGTCAGCTGAATCACCACCACCTTTGTCAGTATGGTAGAGCAATGATGTGGCCATTTTACTGCAACTTGCCCGCATTTTATAAAACGCATAGAAAAATAAAACTGCCAATACTAGTGATAAGCACAGGACTCAAATTTAATGCAACTGAAACAAAGAAGGGCACCTTTATAGAGCAAGAAAACAGAGACAGAAAACACCATCTAGACAGATGGTATCCACATAAGTGACTGTAAAAAGACCAAAGTTAAAGATGATGTTGAAAATGGTTATTGTCGATGGCATCTAAAGGAGGTGTAGCTGGGATTTTCTTCATTATTTTTAGTCTTTTGGGAATTGAAACACGCGCACACACACTCGTATTAACACATAAGCCTATTAACTGACTTTCACATATTTACGTTTACTTAATACCTCTGGAAAAACTGCCATGTTTGAAGGCAGAGGACTGCACTACTTTCTGGGTATAAGCCCAGAAAACATGGCTGCAAATGAGTGGCTGGTGCACTTGAAAAACTCCTGTAATTCAGCAGAGTTGAATCAAACATAGCACCTACAACATAATCCCAACTCCACAAAGTAAAATCATATATATTAAATGTGAGTGACTGTTATAAAATATCAAAATACGGTTCTCTCTGGGTGATATGTATTTCACAAATGCCCCAAACTGTTCAAAACAGCATCAGTCATGCAAAGAATGAACTTTTGTGCCTAGATCCCTTCCAAGGGTGGAAGCAACACGTGATATAATGAGGACCTAACATTTCCAATCACTATAAACAAAGAGCTGTAGGGAAAAAGTTTTGTAACCAAAAGCACACAACAGGGGGTTCAGCTAGGTCACACAGTACATGCTCTGTCTAGGAGAGAGGAAATGCACCCACACAGTAACCAGGAAACAACTCCAGTGCATCAGATGACCACATACTAGGTGGTGTGGACAGGTTTTGTGTGCAAGTTCTGAGAACTCTTAAAGCAAGAGGAAGGTCACTTCTTAGGAAAATGCTTCCTGAGCTTGGCCTTAAAAGCAGAGATTTGGGTTTTATAGAGAAGGAAGGACATCTCAGGGAAATTAGTACTTTTATGTGGTATGTAATTTACTTTTTAAAGAAGTCTTCATGGATTTTGTGTGTGTGTGTTTTAAGCTACAGTCTAGAGGTGATCAGATGCCCTAATGAGGAAGACCCATTCCAGCTAACACTTAACAAAAGCCAACCTCTAAAAGCCTCCTGCGTGGGCTTCAGTTACTTCTAACACCAATGACCCCAGGCTTTGTTAACCAGCGTAATGATGAGACATGGTGAAAACTGCAAGAACTCTCGATATACAGCAACTCTGCTCAAACCCCTGCACGAAGGACTTGACCAAACTTTAACAGGCTTCTAGTAGCCTGAGGCTGCATCCCTGGGATGACCTAGCTGCCTTTTGCCTTTTTGAGTTCTTGTCTGGAAAAGTTCAGGGCTGTAAAAAGAAATTTACTGTTTGTTCTAGCCAGAACCTAAGATAGGCCTTAACCTCTTTTTTTTTTTTTTTTAATTTATTTATTTTTGGCTGCGTTGGGTCTTCATTGCTGCGTGCAGGCTTTCTCTAGTTGCGGTGAGCAGGGGCTACTCTTCGTTGCGGTGCGCGGGCTTCTCATTGCGGTGGCTTCTCTTGTTGCGGAGCAGGGACTCTAGGCGTGCAGGCTTCAGTAGTTGTGGCTTGCGGGCTCTAGAGCGCAGGCTCAGTAGTTGTGGCTCGCGGGCTCTAGAGAGCAGGCTCGGTAGTTGTGGCGCACGGGCTTAGTTGCTCCGCGGCATGTAGGATTTTCCCAGACCAGGGCTCAAACCCGTGTCCCCTGCATTGGCAGGCAGATTCTTAACCACTGCACCACTAGGGAAGTCCCTAACCTCCCTTTCTTAAGAGCATTTACTAAATAGGGCTAATAATTGTGAATCCTTCCTCTGCCCCTGAGGAGAAGGACAGATAGGACACATTTCCTACAAGTCTGGAGTGTCTTTCTCAAGGACTTAAATGCCATTCCTTTGAAATGTAATCAATCAGGAAGGATAGGGTCTATCTCCTAGTCTCGGTGGAAGGACAGAATCTAACCTGCCAGCTATCAGACCCAGCTGGCCTCATCACCCATACTCCAAACAAACTCTGGAACGTCTCACTTCCCTAACTCTACTTGGGCCTCCACTCACTCCTCCCTATTCCCTCATCGTCCCTTGAAAACTCCCAGTGATCTGTGCTAATCAGGATGGAGTTCAGGTCTTTCTGTCAGTAAGTGGTTACTGAACAAAATCTGTTTTCATTGCTTTAACTAACGTCCAGCTTTATTTATCTTTGACAGTGGACAGTCCCTGGTGGCATTCTGTGGCTTTGTCAATCAATTAATATAAAAGACATTAGAAATTTGCTTTTGTTGGGGAAAATCTCAGGGATCAAGTAATACAATCGGGCTGGAAACACCCTGGCGTAGGCATTCCCACCCTTATATGAGCCGGCTACAAGGACAAGGAGTGTTCTGCCTGAGAGTGGTACCGTGGGCTTGATCCATCCATGAGGTCCTGCGCTTCAGCAGTCTTGGTCAAGTTCTTCCTTCTAGAAGGTTGTCACATCTGCCTCAGGGGAACATGCAAGTTGCGTGTCAGTGCACCAAGAAGGGCAAAGAGCTGGAACTTTGTGAAGCCGCAGATCAGGCTGTGTAACTTTTGTGCCTGCCTGCCAATAAATGCCCGCACAAGTGACAGAATTTGGTCTGAGACTTGCTGTCTTTATAACCTGGACCAGACTGTGAGGAAGAAGCTAAACCCCACCCACTGGTAACTCCTGGCAACCACCAATATCTACCAAGACAGCCTCACAGCTATGCATTCAAAGCTGCCTTAGGGCCATTATAAGCAACAACAATGGGCAACAGTTCCTCATGATTTATTCATACTGTATTTAGAATAATAAGGAATAACAGTTTCCCAGTTAGGAGCTCCAACTTGAGTCAGGTGGACCAGTGTTGAAGGCCTGGCTCCACCACCATGTAAATATCAGTCAAGTTAATTTATCTCTCTGCACTTCAGTTGCCTCACCTGCAAAAGGAGGCCAATTAGAACATTCCCTGACCCTGTAGGGTTGCTGTGGAGAATGAGTGATATAACGTAGGTAAAAACAGCACACTTGTGAGCATGAAATAAGCTTCAGCTATTGTTACTATTATCATTAATGCTTATACTTGCCTGGAGTAAACCCTGCCAAGCCTTACTCTCAAATTGCCTTGACAGGGTGTCTAGATCTTCCAATTACACATCTCATTTCACCTCTGACAGGGTGTCCTGTCACTTTCTGTAGCGAGATTCCCCCACACTTCCAATCCCCAACTAGCCCTTAAGTTCCAGGAGAGCAAGGATGCACTTTGTTAATCACCCAATGCCCAGGGGCCTTACCACAGTGCTGGGTACCCAGAAGGTGTCGACTGACCACTGTCGTGTGACCTCTGCTTCCATTAGCATCGATCAGCCAACAGCCTAAGCAAAAGCTAAGTATATCAGGGTCAATGCAAAGATAAAATGACCCGGAGACTGTCCAGGGAGAGGTGGATAATGGTCACTAAGATTTTGGGGGTTCCTTACTCTGTGCCAAACCCTATACTAGAGACATTATCGCATGTAATACTCATAATAACCCCATTCAACCTCGGAGGAAAACTGAGGTTAATTGAGGGTAAGTGACATGCACAGTCACACCACCCCTCCGTGTCCAGATTTCCCAATTCAAACCCAGACCTGAGTCCAAAGCCCAGGCTCTTTTCTGGGTTACACATTGTTTCTGACAGTATCAGTTAAAGTCCCCCAAATTTCTATCTCCAACCTCAAACTTCTCCCAACTTAAAAATCCAACCGATGACTTGCCATCTCCATTTAATTTATAATAGGCATCTCAAATGTAACAGAGCCAGAAGAAAACTATGGGTTTTCCTTGCCAAATGTCTTCCTCCCTTCAAGCCTCCTACCTCACCTCAGTGAGGCACTATCACCTATCCAGTTGCTCGGGTCATAAACCGAATCTCTCTCATTCCCACACCCCACTTCTAAGCCATGTAAAAGTCCAGCTCTACCTCTACAATATGCCCAGAAGCCAATGACGCCCCACCGTAAGCACCACGACGCCCTAAATTAAGGTACCACACTCTCCCCTCTTTGGCCTAGGGCAACAGCGGGTTGCCAGGATTCAAGCTCCATCAAGAAGAATTCCGGCTCACTGCGGAAGCCCAGACCACTGCTCAGACGCAGGAGGAGGCAGCTTAAAAGTATTCACCGGGGAGCTTCCCTGGTGGCGCAGTGGTTGAGAGTCCGCCTGCCGATGCAGGGGATATGGGTTTGTGCCCCGGTCCGGGAAGATCCCACATGCCGCGGAGCAGCTGGGCCCGTGAGCCATGGCCGCTGAGCCTGCGCGTCCGGAGCCTGTGCTCCACAATGGGAGAGGCCACAGCAGTGAGAGGCCCGCGTACCGCAAAAAAAAGAAAAAAAAAAAAAAAAAAGTATTCACCGGGTGGCCAGCTCTGACTGCTCTCCCTCCATGCCAGTCCCTGAGAGTCAAGTCTTCACAGCAGCCAAGGTGACCACTTCTGTTCCTCCAACACCCTGGAAGACTCCCTACCCAGGCCCTGACGTGGGTGCCTCTCCTCCTTTATCAGTCTCAATTCCCAGGGCATCTTCTCAGACAGACTTCCCCAGCAACCCTACCCAAAGCCACTCTGCCACCAGGACCTGTGGCAGTACCAGCACTTGCTGGTACTGGTTTCGCTGCTTCCATGCTTATGAAATGCTGCCCCACCCCAGTCACTGAGGGCAGAGATGACGTTTGCCTGGCTCACTGCCATATCTCCAGCTCTTGGCACACAGGAGGTGCTGTGATATTGTGATATGATCAGAAATATTTATTCGGTCTTCCACCCCGGTGTGGGAGGCCCAGAAGACTTGGGATTGGCAGCTGGAGTGTGCGGGGGAGGGGAGGGGGAGGAGGGCGGACCCCTAACCTGTGCGATACTAACTCCAGGTAGTGTCAGAATTGAATTGTTGTACAGCCAGTTACTATCTGGGGAGCTGGGGAACTGGCTGGTGCGGGGGTAAAAACAAAACAAAAAACCCGTACACTGATGTCATAAGTGATGTAGGTAAAAACAATGCACAGGTGCTCAAAATTTTTTTTCAAAGGATTCACAGACTTAGATATCTTCTGACAGTGCTGCATTGTTTTTTTAATGCAAACTTAACAGCCCCATTCATACGAAATTATAGCGTCATCACCCCCTCCCTGTGTTGAGAGCCACCACAGTGAAGCCTCAAGCAGTCCCTAGAAAGCAGAAGTTAATTTTCCTGTGATGAACGGCCAGGATTTGGTTCTTTCCAAAGTCCTGAGAGGGGGATTTCAGAAACAAGTCACAAGGACTTCCCTGATGGTACAGTGGTTAAGAATCCACCTGCCAATGCAGGGGACATGGGTTCGAGCCCTGGTCCGAGAAGATCCCACATGCCGCAGAGCAACTAAGCCCGTGCGCCACAACTACTGAGCCCGCGTGCTGCAACTACTGAAGCCTGCGCTTCACAACAAGAGAAGCCACCGCAATGAGAAGCCCGCGCACCTCAGTGAAGAGTAGGCCTCGCTCGCACAACTAGAGAAAGCCCGTGTGCAGCAACGAAGACCCAACGCAGCCAAAAAATAAATAAATAATTTTTAAAAGTTCTCACTTTAAAAGAAACAAGTCATGAAACCCTGCCAAAATATCAACCATACCAATAATTCTTTTATAAGACCCACTTGAGTACTGGCAATAATTTTCAGAACCCTAAATCACCTGCTGGGAGCCACAGAAAACCTCAAGGGGCTTTCAAGGGACTGGAGAACAGGTGCCCCGAAATATCTGTAACGTAATCACTATATAATGAAGTGTCACATCAAATTAGAACTATCTCAAAATAACAACAATGAACGATTTGCAAAGCTTTGTTGAGATTTGGAATATTCTGAAAACAGCCTTTTCCTGTCCACTTTGGTCTCCAAAGCCCTGAGAAGGTATTAAATGTCCTCCTGTCGCCTTGCCTGACTCAGGGCAAGGCATTTCACCTCAAGTTAAAAACCTCAATTTCCTCATCTCTGCAAAGGCCAGCTTGAATGCATGCCAAGTACAGTATTAGACCTCAAAAACCAAGTGATAACTTCACACGGCCACTGGAAAGAGGACGGATTATCTATCAGTGTAATCGGCGGGTTAGAGAAACCCACAGCTTAACCCCTGCATCAGTTACGGGCTGGCCTCTGATTGTCGCAAGGCTGAATGTATTAAGGAGCAAAAACAGCCCGGTATGCCCTCCGGAGTTAGACTCATTTGAGAAAACGCACCATTAAAACCTGTACAGAAATGCCGATAATCAACATGCCTAGGAAGGAGGGAGCGCGACGTGCGGAAGGCTTTACCTACTTCTTTTTTTTTCTAACTCTGCAGGAAGGAGTGAAATCAACATTAAAGGTTAAAAACTACTACTAATTCTGCCCTGCTGCACTACTAACCGGTAGAAGACGCCCATCCCAAGCGGACACAGGTGTTTTAAGATCTCATGAGTTAAACAGCCGAGAGTTACAAAACAGGCTCGGGCAAGTTCAGCTGAAAGGAGGGATGGCTTCAGGCTCGCGCTCTACCCAGTCAGCCGCGTTTGGGTCCAGCCAGGGTTGGGTCGGGAGACTCAGGAAGCAGGGCTGAGTCTTCCCAGCGCCCAGACCTGAGCACCGCGGTTTGGAAAGCAGTCTTCCAGACTTTCTCGAAGAAAAAGAGCCAATGCTCCAGAGCCTGGCGAGATGTCAAGCGCAACTCGTCTGGGCCACATACGACCCGTTCAGGGCATGGAAAAGGAGTGGCTGCCCAAACCTACGTCTTCTCCTGGGTTCATCGGGTTGGCAGAGCCAGGTGGCCTACGGAGCTGAGCACCACACACTTTTGTCCTGGCGAGGGGGCGACACGCTCCTGAAACAGTCGGGATCCTCCGCCCGAACCCTGCCCGCCCCGCCCTAAGCGAAGTTCCTAAGGCCGAACGGGAAGACCTCGGGGTAGCCTCTAGGGCTTCCCCGTGTCCCTCTGGCCCGCCCGCCGCGGCACACGGTTTTCCCCGAAGGCCGAGCGCCGCGCTCAGGCCCGGAGCACTCACCCAGGCGGCGCAGGGTCACCCACCCCACTTTCGTTGGCGGAGCTGGGACCTGCACCCAGAGAGGCCCGCGTTGCCTCGGCTCCTGGCCCGGTCTCCCGACCTGTCTCTCTCCACTCACCTGGCCCGCACAGCACTGCGCTGACATCGTGGCGGCCGACCACCACCAGCGCGCTTGCCGGCTCCCAGCTTCCCTCTGGCCCTCCTGGCTCCCTCCGGCCTCGAGCGTCCCTCTGCGAACCCGCTCACGCCTCCACGCGGCGTAGCCCCAGCTGAACGCGATGCACTGAGGCCTTGGTAAAAACAACTGCCGCCAAACCCCGCCCCGCCACCCCAGGCCCCGCCCCGCCACCCCAGGCCCCGCCCCACTCGCTCGCTCCAGCCGCGGCGGCCGCCCGCAGCCCCGCCCCGTGCCCGCCCCTTCCCGGGCGCACCGCCTCCGAGCCCGCCAGCTCCCGGCTCTCGCTTCCGCTGGCGTCAGGCGGTGGGCGGTGGTCATCACTTCCCGGTGCAGTGCTGGACTGCGAAGGCTGTGCTCCAACGCGCCGGCCAGGTATTACCGGGCTCCTACGACGGCCTGGCGGCGCTCGGTCCCCGACCCAGGAGAGCGCGGCGCCCCTAGTCCCCGGCTGTGGTGGAAGAGCTGATTGCTTACTCCAATAAACCTTGGAGCCTTCAGTGAGCGATTCTGAGTGTCCTGCACTGCACAGGCGCAATAGGGGTGGCCGGGTGCTGGTCTGTGCTGCGCCTCGCGCCAAACTGGGTTATCCACGGGATCCCTGTTCCAGAAATCCCTTTATCTCCCTCATCTGCCAAGAAAATTTCTCAACTTTTGGGGAAGTTCCCTCGGCCGAAGCTTCGAATCCCTGGGCTTGGCTGTTCTGCCCTGACGTTACCATGGCACTTGGGGGATCCTGGGAAAACCCTTTCTGTGCTTCCCTGGATATTGATCTATTTTCTAATCTCTCCTCCACCACCCGCGTAAGAGCGCATCCTGGCCCAGGGACTTGGTTTGCATCCCTGCTTCCTCTCGCCCAACTCCACTAAAAAAGGGTTCCCTATATTTGTTTGTTACATGCAGAAGGCAGAGAGGGTGCCCCTAGTTTATCTCCCTACCCAAATCTTCTCTCCTCGCGGCCACTTCCCCAAGAAGAGGAATTTCTGTTACTACAAACTTTGTGCCAAGGCCTTTTTACTCCTTAAAATAAGCATTACTGTGTATATTTTAGAAATGAGGCAACTGAAGCCCACATAGGTTAAATAACTTGCCCTAAGCTTAACAGCAAAGCTGAAGAAGCAATACTGGGACTGGAATCCACGTGTCTGATCCCCTCGGGCATGATACAAAGCTTGACCTTAAGCCTTTGGCAAAGTAGTGTCTTAGGGCAGTTTAGGAGGTGGAGACTAAGAGGAAAGTCGCATGGAAACCAATCCTTGGATTAGGAGCAGCACAAGATCTCCTAGAATTGAGGCAGGCTGGGAACTGGGATCCTCTACAAGAGTGCTTGCACCTGGACAAACGTCTCCTTGAGCAATAGGATACAAAAAATTATAAGTGACTAAAAATAACTGCACACATGCACAGTTGAGGCAAAGCTGAGCAATAGGATACAAAAAGACCAGGGACAAACTACAAGTTGTTGAGGTGCCAGGAGCTAAAGCATGGTACTGTGCATGATCCTGTCCACTGCACCACCAAAGAGGTGGACAGACCACGTAATGTATGTCTCCTGCCAAACCCACCCATCCATCCCTGTTGTTACCCCATTTAAGGACCCAAGCAGCTTCACTCCGAGAGCTGGCAAGGGTACCTGTTTCTTTTTTTTCTTTTTTTTTTTTTTTTGTGGTACGCGGGCCTCTTACTGCTGTGGCCTCTCCCGTTGTGGAGCACAGGCTCCGGACGTGCAGGCTCAGCGGCCATGGCTCACGGGCCCAGCTGCTCCGCGGCATGTGGGATCTTCCCGGACTGGGGCACAAATCCGTGTCCCCTGCATCAGCAGGCGGGCTCTCAACCACTGCGCCACCAGGGAAGCCCAGGGGTACCTGTTTCTTGCTTTTGCTCCCTGATGCTGCAGCTCCAGCCCCAATAAAGCCTTGCCTGAAATTCTCCTCTGACCTCTTAACCAACTTCTATTGATTAAAGAGTCCAAGGGCCCGGGTGAGTAACAGAAGCTCCTAGAATCTCAGCTGCCAGCATTTAGAGGAAGAGAAATAATGGACCAGGCCCTATTCAGAACCATGGAAAGTAATGAGAGTTGGCTCTAACTAAAATTTTTTAAATAACAGTATTAAAAAGAAAAACAAAAGGGCTTCCCTGGTGGCGCAGTGGTTGAGAGTCCGCCTGCCGATGCAGGGAACACAGGTTCGTGCCCCGGTTGGGAAGATCCCACATGCCGCGGAGCAGCTAGGCCCGTGAGCCGTGGCCGCTGAGGCTGCGCGTCCAGAGCCTGTGCTCCGCAACGGGAGAGGCCACAACAGTGAGAGGCCCGCGTACCGCAAAAAAAAAAAAAAAAAAAAGCATAAGAAGTATCAGACCAGTGCAGCCACCTGCTTGGTGGCAGCCTATGATTCATCAGAAGCCAAGGATCTCACCAAGACTATCTAGTTAGGTTCACTGTCGGCTGGCGTGGTCACTCTGACCCCATTTCTTGCCCTGGGAGATTACCTGCGTGCTGGGAGATTCCTATCCCCTGGGAAGAGCCAGGCAACTTCTGGGGAGGGGGAAGATGTGAAATCTACCTACGTTTGAGCCTGCTGGGACTGCAAGGTCTCCTCACCTTTTAGGAGGAGCTCAGGAAGATGAGATCCCTCATCAGGCACCACTGGGTTACAGGCAGAGCTGGTAGTAGGATCCAGGCTTCCTGAATCCTAAACTCATTTTTTCCAAATGGATGCCAACGTGGGAGGATTCTGTGACAATATTAACATCAGCCTGGCAAAGAGAGAATATGACTTAATAACTGGAGGATTTGTAGACTGTGCCCAAGGTACCCAAAAAGCATAGTAGAAGCCTGAGCCTCTGGAGCCATAAAGTTGTAAATTTTAACTCCACCAAGAACTCGCTGGGTGACCTCTGAGCCTCAGTTTCATCATCTGTAAAACAGGGACTAATAGTGCATTAAACTCACCCCTACAGACCATGCGGTACAGGGCCTGGCCTCCATAAGCACTGACTCAATAGTAGCCCTGACTGGTATTAACAAACGAGTTAAAAAGACAATAACAAGTAATCTATGCAGGCTGATTCCTCCTCCCTGCTGGAAAATCTCAAAGGAATATGACTATCGTTGACCAAAAGAAAAACGTACAATGTAAAGTGAGTTGAGTTGTATTCAGAGAACTTACTGTGGACCATAGCCTAGGAGACAGCCTCTCAGATAACTCCAAATTGGGGAATTGCTCCAAAGAGATAAAAGGAAGAGCCAGGATATGTGTGAATTTTTTGCTGGAAAAAAAAACAAACATGTAGTCAAACATAAAAATATTACTGCTAATCACAAAGAACAGACATCTCAAGTTAATTATTTTAATACTTTTCTGTGAATGGGAAGATACAAGAATCTGGGGTTCTTGAAATTTTTCCGTAGATGCGCTTCTTAACTATATTGAGGCCAGGATGTTTTTCCTTAGATACGCATCTTAACTATCTAGGGGCAAAATGCAGAATGCTTCCTGTTTTTCTCCATCCTGAAGCCCCCTCAGGGTGCATTGTTGGTGGGTGACAGTGGCTAATGGCTTGATCCCTGTAGAAATGGAATGGCTGGCAACGTTTTTTTCTTCAGCTAGGTCTAAAGGTTTGTTCCTTTCCTGGCTCTGAGGGCTTCGCACTTACTATTTAAGGTCTGGTCCATAGCATCCTTTGCATCTGTGGTCAGTTAAAAAGAATAGAGGTAATGTCAGTAGACATAACATAAAACAGTGGCACCTTAATTTTATTTTAAGTACTCTGCAGGCCTTTTCAAGAAAGACAGTTGTATGCTGTTCCTAACAGGAAGGTAATTTTACAGTCCATCCCTTTCGATGTGGATTTTTCAGGAACAAGCAGTAATAGACCTGTTTCAATAGACTGTAGCTCTTGGCAGACCATGTGAAATATTCCCCCCACAAAAATGTTCTTAAATTAACTAAATTAGCTCCTTTTATATGATTTAATTATACACGTATATTTATGACATATTATAAATAACCAGCTTATAATTTGCTTTTTTCCCCTCCTGAATTTAAAGATTTTTTTTGGTTTTTCCTTTTTAGGAAGGAGAAGCCACTGTTGAGCTTAAAGACACCATTCACTGAACTGAAAACAATAGTTATATACATATGTTATTAAAGAAAAAAAGTCATACATTTGCTTTTTTCTAACTTTGAATTTAGGAAACTTCATTACAAATTTAATTTCCAGTTCAAGAAATGGCTTAAAAGCCAATAAAATTAATTATTCTAATTCCCTAAAATTTTCTAAACTTTGAAAAAAAACCTAGTGATGTGTTATTGGTATTTAAATATAAAAGAAGAAATTTCTCCAATCTTCACTCATAAAGCTCTAGGGATCTCAATCTAGTATTGAAAGTTTAATTAATTTCAGTTACAAGTAAACAACAAAGTATTCATTTAGAAACAAATAGCTATAAATTTGGGACCCAGGCAAAAAACAATCGGCGTGCTATAGTGCCCCCACCCCACTCCTTATGGTAATTGCATTCTCCTTTATTTCCATTAAATTAATATATGTACAATGTATTTTAAATGTCACAAATATTACAAAACATAAAATAAGAAGTAGCATCTCCCTTCTCCACATCCTTTCTTTCAGTCCCTTCCCCAGAGGCAACCACTTTCAATTACTTTAGCAGTTTTTCCTTATTACCTCCATATTTTTTTAACATTTATTTTTTTATTATTATTATTTTTCATGCCACACGGCATGAGGGATCTTAGTTCCCCAACCAGGGGTCAAACCCATGTCCCCTGCAGTGGAAGCACGGAGTCTTAACCACTGGACTGCCAGGGAAGTCCCAACTCCATATTTTTAAATAATATTTTTATGCTGTTATTTCCTGATCTGTTGACTATATTTATTGTGTATTATCTTTTATGTTCCATGTGGGCTGAAAGCTTAACCCACTGAGCACTTCTATCTGCTATCTTGCCAATCTAATTCTATCACTTTTCATAAAATAATGTGTAATTAATTTCATAAATTAATATGTAACTCTGGCTAGTAAAAATTATTCATTGTATAGCCACATAGTGTATAATAATAGCATTTCTTTCTTGTCTCTTTTTATTTTTCATTCCCATCTCCCTTTCCTGGAGAGGCAGTATATTTAGTGGTTAGGGTTAGAGACTCTGGAGCCAGACCCTGCGATCAGACCTTTGCTTTTGTTGCTTATTAGGTCTGTGATTTTAAGCAAGTGACTTCTCTCTGTACTTCAGTTTCTTCCTCTTTAAATGCTGAGGATTAATAAAAGTATACAGATTAAAGCACTTAAATAGCACCTAGCATGTATTAAGTGTCTGGAGTTGTGTTTGACTCGCATGGTTTTCTTTCTACCTGACCTTGATTTTTCTCCATTTGTCCATCTGATCTGTCATAATTCTTTTCTCCCAGATAAGCAACAATGTCAGATAATCTATCAATTCCATTTTCCCCAAGAGTCCTTTCTTTCTCACAGACATCTCCAAGCTACTGCAATCTGGATCCCTCCAGGCTGCTACTGATGGCTGCCATCCTGGCATTCCCCTTGCTACTCTCTTCCTGGAGATCTGGCTTCCTGGAGTCCTCTTTCTTGATTTTCTCCCTTGCTTTGGTGAATACATCAGCACTTTGGGACTCCAAACCCCTTCTTTTAACCCTATATTGACCTTCCTTGACCTGCTTGACTTAAAATAAAAGTTATTCATCTTTATTTTTAACTCTAATCATTCTGTTGTACCCTCATCCTACCTTTGACTCCTGTCTCCTCGACTTTCTCTCTTCCAAGCATTTTAAGCCTTTGCTTTCTATTGAATCATTCTCAAGCTCCAAACATGGTCAGATTTCTCCTAAATTAAACAACAAACGAAAACCTCATTTCAACTCAGCGACCGCCCTTTCCTCTTTTCTTCATCTTAAAACTTCTAGAAAACAAAATTTGGTGCTCCACTCTCCTGAACTCTCTCTGGCCTGGCTTCTGTCCCTCTAGGCCACCGAAGCTGCAGCTTCTGAGGTCACTGGGGCCCCCAGCTCCTGTTCCTAAGCCTCCTATTTGCTTTAACTCCTGCTTAAAATCATTTTCTTTCTATCTCTTTATCCAAACACAGAAAGAAAATTGAATATTACTCCACTAATTCCCATTTAGAGGAATTTTTAAAGAAATGTGCTTTTATTTTTCCAAATTCAACTAATGACAACAAATAAGCTAACAATGTGTTACCTGGTCAAGATTTTTAGGGTAAATGCTTTGGAAAACCAGAGAAATCTTTTGTAATCATCCTCAGTTATTTTGTACTTAGAGAAAACTAATGATTCTTCAGCACTCAAATGGGTGCTTTAAAAGTTTTGTCTCAGTATTTTAAAGATTCTTCCTTTAATCCATTTCACATTATTAATTTGCTTGGAAAGTCCTTGGAGTGTAAATAATACAAAGGAATATACTCCTCTATAACACCCCAGGGAACCCAAATTCCAAGTTAATGAAGAGGGTAGAGCGTTGTTCAACAGGTTTTTCAGCATAACTCAACCCTTCTGGGAACAAATTAATATTTTTAAAGTCCTCTTGGACTAAGGGCCTAGTCTTCATATCAGTGGAAAGAATATATATGTATATTCTTCATATATAATATGTATATATTTCCCACACACACCCCATCTCTGAGATGTATCATTTACACTCAGATTTTAAGTTACCTCTTTCTAAGAAAACTCAGTAGGAATGTTTAGAGAGGCTTTGTGTCTCTAACTTAATTAAACTATATAGTTGTCTTTGAGTAGATTTTTGAAAGGTTCCAATTTCTTCTCTTAGAGATAAATATTTGGGTAGATCAGGCAAATAATTATTACAATCACTATTCAATCGTATTATGAACTTTAATGAACATTTCTGAAAACAACTCATTTCTGTTCTTCTGCATACCAAGGAAAATTATTCTGACTTCTCTGGTTTTAAAACTCAATCCAGAAAACTTTCCATTTGCTGATTTCAAGTAAACACATTCAGAAAAGCTTGAGGTTAGAGGTTGGGGTTTGGGGGGCTGGGAGGGGGACAAAAAAGAGAGCAGGCATCCTTTTCAGTTTTCCTGGTTAATCCATTCTAATTAATTTCCTGAGCAGAAGGACAAGAGGTGAGCCCATTTCTTCAAATAAGAGCACTTTGTGTTGTCTTATCTTTTTAATGTGTATTTAAACGAACTACTCCTGCTGGTTTGTTTTAAATTTGCTTCATAAGATGCATCCTTTGAAGTAAGAGATCCTTGGAGGTGATTGGTTTCAAAAGAATCATGGCCAGTTAAATGCCTGTGAAGCCATATAGTTTCATGAAAATCAATAAAAGGCTTTCATTGAGGGTTTCACTTGAAAGGTGTTTACATTGTTCTGTGAAGACTGGAAAAGCAAAAGAAGCTTCCTGAGGTTCCACAGAAAGACAATCCAGCTTCTTTATTCATAATAGGATTTCAGTTACAGAAGAACATTTTAGATTCAACAGTAGGGGAATTTTAAATGGCTGAGAAAAATTGTAAGAAAAACTTCAAAGAACATTTCATTTTTGTTTCCCTCTTTAATGCGAAAGGAAGGGAAATACACCCAGTGAAGAAAGTTAATAACTCTGAAGCCCAAATGAAAAGTTTTAAAAAAAACAGCTGCTTTAAGGGGGAAAAAATGAATGCATTTATTGAACTGACATCATCAATCAACAATTTTCAGTATTTTTCTGTGTTTTCTCCCATGCTGATTCTAACAGGTTGAAAGCAAGTTTAAACACTCCTATTCCTTTGCTTTATATAAAAGCAGTGGGCTTCTATTCCATAATTGGACTACATTTTTTGAAGAAGCAAATGGAGCCTTAGGCACATTCATTTCTGACCCACCCCTCAAAGTATGAAATCCAAATGGGAGTGTGTGGCTCAGTAAACTGAGGCAGGGAACAAGCACCAATTTTTATTTATTTATTTATTTTGCTGGGACATAGGGGCAATTAGTAGAAATGCAGAGTTAAGGCCACATTGTAGACTTGAAGCTGGAGAGGTAGAGACAAGGGAAGGAGGAAAGCAGAAGACTGTCCATTTAGCAGAGAAAAGTCTCGACTAAAGTCTCCCCCAAGGAAAACCTTAGATATCAATGTGTGAAAGGCCTGTGCTGTACGTAGTCAGTCTCCAGATTTACCTTCTAGCCCCGGAAAGGTTAATAGCGATGACTTCATACCTTTATCATGAGATAACTTGGGGAGATTTTCCCTTTTAGAAGTACTAGGTTTCCTGCTGCTGTTATTTTTAAATTCCTCTGGAACACAGAGACTTTTGGAAAAGTAGGAGACAGAGTAGAATGTTTTAGCTTCTACCCTAAGAATAGGTGTGAGGTTCAGTGATTGGGAGAAAAAAATACCAGTAGATGTAAAGCCTTTTGGCTTTTATGTCTTTAAGAATGCCAGATGCTGACCCTACCTATATGTCCACTGCAACCATATGCACGGTGGCGATCAGCCCGGACCCTGGTCCATAGGTGATGTTGTTACCATCTTTCCTCAAGCCCTGCTCCATGGGAATCTCCAAGAGGTGACAATACCTTAACCCTGTCACCTGAAAAAAATGCACAACCTAAAAGTTGAAAATTATGTCTTATTTGGCAGACCAAACTGAGGACTTAAGCCCGGGACACAGCCTCTCAGATAGCTTTAAGGGACTACTCAGAAGAGGTAAGGGAGGAGCCAGGATATATAGGCGTTTTTGCAAGAAAGACCAGGTAGTCACAACATCAGAAGATTACTGTTAGTTAAAGAAAACCAGCCATCTCAAGTTAAGGCATTTAGCGCTTTTCTATGTATGGGAAGATGCAAGAGTCTGGGGTCCCTGGAATCATTCCTTTGATATGCACCTCAGCTATCTGGGGCCAGTATCCTGTGCTTTCTCATCCTGAGTCTCCTCAGGGTGCACCGTCTGGAGTGACTGCAGCAGCTGACTGCTAGATGGCAGGCATCCTGTTTCTATCCTGAGTTCCCTCAGGGCTCACTCTTGGGGCCCTGTAATGTCATGGCTTGATGGCTGTAATGTGATGGCTTTGATGGCTGCAACATCCTTTGTTTACTGATATGGCAGGCAACATTTTTTCATTGATAACCTAATCAGAGTTCTCTAACTTTGGGGGTCAGTTACACAGGGAGTGCTCGGGGGCAAACAGGCCTTTGAACAGCTGTTAGTTTAGATGGAAGCAAAATGTTAAGGTATAAACTCCTGGGCTTCTCTCTTACCATAGTTGATACTGGGGCCTCTGGGTTTCAGGGAAGTGCCTGAGCCAAGAACTACCAGCTCTTAGGTGATGGGAGGCAGGGGCAAGGGAAACCCATCATGTCCCATTGATTTCCAAGCTTAAACACAGTGCCTTATTTCCGCTCTTATGTCCAAATCAGGACAAGGGGTCACAGGGCACCTCAGGATGAGGACAGCTCATACAGTGAGGCTTGTCTTATATTTTTGTTCTGGTGAAATAATTTTAAAACAAAAGGGAAGAGGTTTGGGGTTCAAAGGGGCAGATTTAGTGATAGAATTTATCTCCCCTCTTTCACAATATCTACATTTGTTTTTTCTGTAAATTCAGTTTTATTAGATTCCATATATAAGTGAGAGCATACAGAATTTTTCTTCTGTCAGATTTATTTCACATAGCATAACACCGTCAAGTTCCATCCATGTTGTCACAAATGGCAGGATTTCCCTTTTTATGGCTGAATAATATTCTATTATATATCTCACAGCTTCTTTATCCATCCATCCACTGATAGACACTCAGGTTTTTTCCATGTCTTGACTATTATAAATAATGCTGTGATGAATATGAGGGTGCTGGTATCTCTTCCAGATAGTGATTTCACTTCCTTCAGATATATACTCAGAAGTAGAATTGCTGAATCATATGGTAGATCTATTTTTAATTTTTTTTAGGAACCTCCATAACGTTTTCCACAGTGACTGTACCAATTTACATTCTCACTAACAGTGTAGGAGGGTTCCCTTTTCTCCAGGTCCTTGCCAGCACTTGTTCTCTTGTCCTTTTCATAACAGCCATTCTAACAAGTGTGACAAGATATCTCACTGTGGTTTTGATTTGCATTTCCCTGATAATTAGTGATGTTGAGCTTTTCATGCACCTGTTAGCCGTTCAAATATCTTCTTTGGAAACATATGTATTCTGGTCCATTGCCCATTTTTTAATCAAATTATTTAATTTTTTACTATTGAGTTTGAACTCCTTGTATATTTCGGATACTAATCTCTTATCAGATGTATGTTTTGCAAATATTTTCTTCCAGTCCATAGGTTGCCTTTTGATTTTGTTGGTAGTTTATTTTGCTGTGCAGAGCTTTTTAGTTTAATATAGGCCCATTTGTTTTTTGTCTGTTCATTTGTCTGTTTGCCTTTGTTGTTTGTGCTTTAAGTGTCATATCCAAGAAATCATTGCCAAGACCAAAGTCAAGGAGCCTTTTCCCTATGTTTTCTTCTAGGAGTTTTATGATTTCAGGTCTTTCTTTAATTAATTAATTTATTTATTTATTTATAATTAAGAATTCAACTATTTTTTTAAAATATATTTATTTATTTATTTTGGCTGCACTGGGTCTTAGTTGCGGCATGTGGTATCTTCGTTGAAGTACGCAGGATCTTTAGTTGCGGCATGCGGACTTCTTAGTTGTGGCACGTGGGCTTCTTAGTTGTGGTGTGTGGACTCTTAGTTACGGCATGTATGCGGGATCTAGTTCCCCGAACAGGGATCAAACCCAGGCCCCCTGCATTGGGAGCACAGAGTCTTACCCACCGGACCACCAGGGAAGTCCCAAGTCTTATATTTATGTCTTTTATCAATCTTGAGTTATCTTAGTGGTGTAAGATAGGTATCTTACATTTATTCCTTTAAAATGATAGTAAAGGAATAAAAGAAATGAGTTCCCCACATTAAAGCAAATGACAGTGGATGAGAGATATGGACAGTTTCTGAAAGATAGAAAGCTGGAAGAGGAAAATGGTGGTGCATGAGGCTGGGTGGGGAGGCTGCTACCTACAGTACAAGCCACAAGCCAGGGAGATGCTCCCAGGGAGGGCACTAGTTTGACAAAAAGAACCCTGGAGAGGCCCTTTAGAGACAAGTGAGGGCCAGGGTGAAACTCCAGGAAAAAGCAAGAAAATTAATAGAAATTCCTAAATAGCAGTAAATTACTCCCATCATCACCCCCACCCAACCTCCTGTGGATAGAATACTTTGGAACAGCATTCTCCCTACCCCTACTCCCCCAGATAAAATCAGGTTAGCACCAGACATCTCATTTGCAACACTGGATGTTAGTAACACAGTGGAGCAACACCTTCAAAATTCTGAGGGGAAATTACTTTGAGCCTAGAATTATACAGTACAATAAAGTAAGGTACTGATATTTCAGATTTTAGAATGAATCCATGAATGTACTACAACTGGTTTAATTATGGGTACAGAACAGTATGTAAATGACAGAAAGTTCGGTGATGTCTAAGTGTAGATGAGAGAAGTCAGAGGATGGGAGGTTTGAGGTGAGGGGGTTAAAGGGAGAGTGGAGCCATTAATATCCTTGTCTTACTGAGACAGGAGTTGTGGTAGGCAGACTAATGGCTCCTCAAAGATGTCCACATCCCAATCCCAGGATCCTGTGAATACGTGAGGTTACATGGCAAAGGGGAATTAAGTTTGCAGATGGAGTTAAAGTTGCTGATCAGCTGCCCCAGGGATGAGGAGATTATCCTGGATTATTTGGGCAGGCCCAATGTAGTCATAAGGCTCCTTATAAATGGAAGAGGAATGCACAAGAGAGAGAGCCAGAGAGACGGCCGCATGAAAATACCGATACGGGGGTGTTAGTCCAAAGAGCTAAAACAGAAACACTGAGATTCAGGAAGTTGTTCCTGAGGAAACTTTGTGCACTGGTGGTGGGAATGTAAACTGGTATAGCCATTATGGGAAACAGTGTGGAATTTCTTCAAAAAATTAAAAATAGAACTACCTTATGATCTGGCAATCTTGCTTTTGGGTATATATCCAAAGGAAATGAAATCTAGATATGGAAGAGAGATCTGCACTCTCATGTTTATTGCAGCATTATTTACAATAGCTAAGATATGGAAACAAACTACATGTCCATTGATGAACGAATTGATAAACAAAATGTGTATATATGCACAACAGAATGGTATTCAGCCTTAAAATGAAGGAAATTCTGCCATCTGAGACAACATGGATGGACCTGTAGGACATTAGGCTAAGTGAAATAGGCCAGGCACAGAAAGACAAATACTGCATGATCACACTTAAATATGGAACTTAAACAGTTAAACTTACAGAAGTAGAGAGTAGATGGGGATTGCTAGGGGCTGGAGGGTGGGGGTGGGGATAGAGGAATTTGGGGAGATGTTAGTCAAAGGGTACAAGTTTCAGTTATGCAAGAAGAATAAGTTCTGCAACACTGTATTGTATCCATGAAATTTACTAAGAGGGTAGATCTTAAGTGTTCTTATCACAAAAAAAGAAAGAAAATGGCAACTATGTGAGATGATGGATATGTTAATGAGTTGGATTGTAGTGATCATTTCACAATGTATACAGGTATCAAAATAGCAAATTGTACACCTTAAATATGTATAGTTTCTATTTGTCAGTTTTAAAAATAGCTTGAAAGAAGTTGTCCCTGAGGAGCAAGACCAGTAGTGAGAAGGAGTGGGGTAGAGGAAGATGCTTTTTAGTATCAAACTCTTCTTTTAAGGTTGAATTTTTAGACATATGCAGATGTGACTTTATAAAACAAAGGCAGGAGGGACAAATACTGGTTTCAGAAGGGACATCACAAAGGCCCAAGGAATGTCAGATTTTCCAAATCCCAAGGTTGAATGGGCACTTCTTTAAGAGGAGGTTGATCTTACACCTGGGGACCACAGAAACAATCAGTTCTGATGTCTATGGCAAATGTTTCATCATTTAAGAGTTAACAAACCAGTACTTGATAATGTTTTACTTTAAACAATTAATTAGAGTCATTCTAGATTATCTGTCCCTCAGTTGCATTCCCAAGTGTTTTGTTGGGTGGACAAGAAAGGGATGGAGCCTGAATTTTCTACTGCCCACATGGAACATTCTCTAGGACTGACCACATACTAGGACACAAAACAAATGCCCTGGTATGCCATGTGAGGTGTCCCAAGAGTCAATGCCATTCCTCATGGGTCTCAAGGATCAAAGCCAGGGAGCTACTGTGCCAGAAGACTTACCCTAAATAATGAGCTGGGGTTAAAAACCCACCCACCCTAAAACAGTCCTCAGGAGCTTATGCTCTGGGAACACCTGTCTACATGTGTTTAACTGTGAAATATAACAGTCATTTACTTAAAGTAAATCAGTAGCAGTTTAAAGAATAAAGGGAACACCTGTGTATGCCCTTCCTTTCCCCTCCAAAGTTAATGTGTATCCTCAGTTTTATCTTAATTATTCACTTCCTTTTCTGTATTGTTTTACCAACTATGTATGCAGTTTTGAATGTTCTATAAATGAAATCTCGTTGTATATATTCTATGAATAGTTTCTTTGGCTGAAAATTATGTTTTTGAAATTAAATTGTATTATGCATGTAGTTATAGTTCATTAATTTTTACTGCTGTATAATATTCCCTTGAAAAAATAAATTGCAATTGATTTATCCATTCTACTGTTGAGGGACACTTAGGTCATTTCCAAGTTTCTGCCATTCTGAAGAATGCTGCTGTGCACATGATGGGACAGGTAATCAACCTTAAGCCCAGAGCATCCCTGTACTTTCCATGCAAGCAGGAATACAAGGTCCTGATTGCTTTTTGCTTAGGCCATTTCTCAGGGTTGTGCTTACAGCCAGAAACCTTAAACGTGTAAAATACTGTTTCCTTCCAGGACAAAGAACAGGCCCACTGTAAAAGAGGTTGATTCCTCTAGCTCAGCATTCCTCAGCTGTGATGTAAACCCATTATGTGTCACATCCATCTGAACCCCTCCAGTGTCCCTCCCTTGGGACTTGGGGACAAGGAGAACTTGTACGAACATGATACTCAGGCAGCTTGCTGTGCTATGAATAATAAAGTCCTTTGTCTCTGACCCAAGAATCTCATTTTCTGCCAGTATCCATAAAACAAGTTAACTTAACCACCCAAAATCTGAAAACAGAAACAGACTGAGATTCAATTAGTTGTCCCCAAGGAACAAGACCAGTGATGAGGAGGAGTGGGGTAGTCATATGCAGGTGTGACTTTATTAAAAAAAAAACAAAAACAAAAAGAAACAAGGGTGGAGGAGTCACAACCACTGATTTGAGAGGGGACATCACCCAGCCCAGGGAATGTCAAAATCCTTGTAGGATAAAGTTGCAGACCCTGACAGCACATTCTTGGCCCTTTCTCTTAGTGAACATGTCCAAGGTAGTGCACAATTGCTGGGTGGTGGAGTTCGCATTTTATTAGCTAATGGCAAACTCTTCCCATAGTGGCTGTACCAACTTTTTTTTTGGTCACACCATGCAGCCTACAGGATCTTAGTTCCCCGACCAGGGATGGAACCCACGACTCCCCTGCAGTGGAAGCATGGAGTCTTAACCATTGGACTGCCAGGGAAGTCCCTGGTGATACCAACTTTTATCCCCACCAGTGCAGATGAAGAGTCTGGTCTCTCTAGAATTTATGAATTAGTAGGGTTAGATGCTATTATTATATCCTTTTTTTTTTTTTTTTGTAGATGAAGAAATTGAAGCTGAGAGAAGTTAAGCAACTTGCCCAACTTTGGCATGCAAGCAGTAAGTGGAAGAAACTGGGATTTGAACCCAGGCAGTCTAGCTTGAGCGCGTGTGTGTAACAACTGTACTATACTGTCCTAAATAATATGCTGAGTGATTAAAGACATATAGAGTTTAGAGTGTTTAAAGAACTTTTAAGAAGTTAATGAGACAGGAAAATGTACGTTTTAAAAATTGGGGCAAGGGACTTCCCTGGTGGCGCAGTGGTTAAGAATCCTCCTGCCAATGCAGGGGACACGGGTTTGAACCCTGGTCCAGGAAGATCCCACATGCTCTGGAGCAACCAAGCCTGTACACCACAACTACTGAGCCTGCGCTCTAGAGCCTGCAAGCCACAACTACTGAGCCTGCACACCACAACTACTGAAGTCCACGCGCCTAGAGCCTGTGCTCGGCAACAAGAGAAGCCACTGCAATGAGAAGCCCACGCACCACAACAAAGAGTAGCTCCCGCTCGCTCCAACTAGAGAAAGCCCGTGCACAGCAAAGAAGACCCATCTCAGCCAAAACTAAATAAAAATTGTTTTCAAAAACTTGGGCCCAAAAGGCATTTCACTGAGGAGGAAACAGGAATGGTCATAAACACAAGATAAAATGTTCAAATTATTTAATAATCAGAAGATGCAAATTGAAATCACAATGAGATGCCATTTTACACCCACCACGTTGTAAAGATACAATGACAAGTATTGAAAACGTTGGAAAGTGCTTAAAAGAGTGCCTGACATATGTTTTATATAAATATTTGCTATTATTGTTATCATCATCGTAGTCATCATCATTATATTAATACTACTACCACTGCCTTTATTAACCTTTTGTCAGTTATATGTGTTTTCTCCTAGTGTATGGCTACTGTCTTTATGATGTTTTCGATTCACAGAAATTATTTATTTTACTATAGTTGAATTTGTCAGTCCTTTTAAGAAATCCTTCCCTACACGAGGTTATAGATATTCTCCTGTATGAGAATAAAGATCTTCTCCTTGTATATATTTTTAAAGTTTTATAATATTGCTTTCAGTCTTTAATCTCTCTTCTGTAACTTATTTTCTCATACGGTTCCAGGTAGGGATCTAATTTTCTTCCAATATGGCCAATGAATTATCTGTATGCTCTTTATTAAATACTTTATGCTTTCTTTTTTTTCAGGTTTATTGAGATATAATTGACATATAACATTGGGTAAGTTTAAGGTATATAATGTGATGATTTGATACATGTATATATTGTGAAATGATTACAATAGGGTTGGTTTACACCTCCATCACCTCACATAATCAACCTTTTGAGTATGTGGGGTGGGAACATACTCTTTAACAACTTTCAAGTATGTAATACAGTATTGTTAACTATAGTCACCATGCTGTACATTAGGTTCCCAGAACTTATTCATTTTATAACTGGAAGTTGGTACCCTTTGACCAATATCTCCTCATTTCTCCCACCCCTCCAGCCCCTGGCAACCACCATTCTACTCTCTGTTTCTATGAATTCAGCTTTTTTAGATTCCACATATAATCAAGATCATACGGTGTCTGTCTTTCTCTGACATTTCACTTACCATAATGCCCCCAAGGTCTATCCATGTTGTTGCAAATGGCAGAACTTCCTTCTTCTTCATGGCTGAATAATATTCCATTGTATATATATTCTGTATCATCTTTATCTATCTGTAGATAGACAATTTTAGATTGTTCCCATATCTTGGCTATTGTGATGAATGCAATGAATGTGGGAGTGCAGATATCTCTTCCACATCCTGATTTCATTTCCTTTGGGCATACACTCAGAAGTGGGATTGTTGAATCATATGATAGTTCTATTTTTAATTTTTTTGAGGAACCTCCATACTGTTTTCCATAGTGGCTGCACCAATCTACATTCCCACCAAGAATGTACCAGGGTTCCCTTTTCTCTACATTCTCACTGATGCTTGCTGTCTCTCTCTTTTTGATAACAGTCATTCTAACAGGTGTGAAGTGATTGAGGTGATAACTCATTGTGGTTTTGATTTGCATTTCTCTGACAATTAGTGATGCTGAACAATTTTTATGTGCCTGCTGGCCATTTGTATCTCTTCTTTGGAAAAATGTCATTTCAAGTCCTCTGCACATTATTAAATCAGATCTTTGACTTTTTGTTTTCGTTTTTTGGCTATTGCTTTTGTTTATTGGCTATTTTGTTTATTGGCTATAAGTTCCTTATAAATTTTGGATATTAACCTCTTATCAGATGGATGGTTTGCAAATATTTTCTCCCATTGTGCAGACTGCGTTTTCATTTCGTTAATTGTTTCTTTTGCTGTGCAGAAGCTTTTTAGTTTTATTTAGTCCCACTTATTTATTTTTGCTTTTGTTGCTTGTGCTTTTTGTGTCATTTTTAAAAATCCATTGCCAGGACAAATGTCAAGGAGATTTTCCCCTACTTTTTCTTCTAGGAGTTTTATGGTTTTACATCTGATGTTTAAGTCTTTAATCCATTTCAAGTTATTTTTGAGTGTAAGATAGGGGCCCAGTCTCATTCTTCTGCATGTGATTATCCAGTTTTCTGAGCACCATTTATTGAAGAGACAATTCTCTCCCTATTAAGTACTCTTGGCTTCCTTGTCAAGTATTAGTTGACCATAAATGCATGGGGTTATTTCTGGACTCTCTACTCTGTTCTATTGGTCTCTGTGTATGATTTTATGCCAATACCATAATGGTTTTTTTTAATTAATTAATTAATTTATTTATTTATTTTTGGCTGTGTTGGGTCTTCGTTGCTGCATGCAGGCTTTCCCTAGTTGCGGCGAGCAGGAGCTATTCTTCCTTGCAGCGTGTGGGCTTCTCACTGTGGTGGCTTCTCTTGTTGTGGAGCACGGGCTCTAGGCACATGGGCTTCAGTAGTTGTGACACGTGGGCTCAGTAGCTGTGGCTTGTGGGCTCTAGAGTGCAGGCTCAGTAGTTGTGGTGCACGGGTGCCCAAACCCGTGTCCCCTGCACTGGCAGACAGATTCTTAACCTCTGTACAACCAGGGAAGTCCCAATATCATACTGTTTTGAATACTAAAGCTTTGCCACACAGTTTGAAACCAGGAAGTGTGATGCCTCCAGCTTTGTTCTTTCTCAAAATTGCTTTGGTTATTCAAGGTCTTATATAGTTCCATACAAAGTTTAAGATTGTTTGTTCTATTTCTGTAAAAATGTCACTGGAATTTTGAAAGAGACTGCATTGAATCTATAGACAGTTTGGGGTATTATGGACATTTTAACAATATTAATTGTTCTGATAAACATGGGATATCTTTCCATTTACTTATGTCTTCTTCATTTTCGTTCCTCAAACTCATAGTTCTCAGTGTATAGATCTTTCACCTCCTTGGTTAAGTTTATTACTAAGTTTTTTGTTTGTTTTTGATGCTATTGTAAATGGAATTGTTTTCTTTATTTCTTTTTCAAATATGTGTTGTTATTGAATAGTCTGTTTTTCCCCATTCATCTGCAATACTCTCTAAGTCACAAATCAAGTTTTTTGTATATGTATGGATCTGTTTCCTGGGCTCTTCACTACAATCCATTCATGTAATTGTCTATCCTTGCGCTGTATATGCTTTATAAAATTCTTTGCCCTCCAAATAAGTATTGATGTATGGTAGATTAAGTCCCACCCCTTCTTCAGGAATGTCTTAACTGTTCTTGGCCTTTTGCTCTTCCATGTAAATTTGAGAATCACCTTATAAAGTTTCATGAAAAGCCTGTTGGAATTTTTATTGTAATTTCATTGACTTTGTAGATTGCAAAGAATTGACATTTTTACAAGAATGGCTTCCTATTCAAGGATACAGGTATATACTTCTCTATTTGTTTGAGTCTTTTTACTAACTTTCATTAAAATTATATCATTTTCTCCACATAGTTTTTTATTAAACATAATCTTGAGTCCTTTTGTATTGTTATTGCAAACCATATATTTTTTATTGTAAAATTAAAAATAGCTATAGTGAGGGCTTCCCTGGTGGCGCAGTGGTTGCGAGTCCGCCTGCCGATGCAGGGGACACGGGTTCGTGCCCCGGTCCGGGAAGATCTCACATGCTGCGGAGCAGCTGGGCCCATGAGCCATGGCCGCTGAGCCTGCGCGTCTGGAGCCTGTGCTCCGCAACAGGAGAGGCCACAACAGTGAGAGGCCCGTGTACCGCAAAAAAAAAAAAACAAAAAAACTATAGTGAGTATATAAACATATATGTACAGTTTAAAGAGTAATGAAGAAATGAAACTTTGTACTATAAAAGTTCCCTGTGCCTGTCTTCAGTAACATCTTCCTTTCTCCACCCTGGAAATATTCACATTCCTTGCCTCTCTTTATAGTTTTACTACCATTGTATGCATCTCCAACTAGTTTAGTTTTGCCTGTTTTTGAACCTTGCAAAAATGGCATCATACTGTATGTATTATTATAGACTTCTCTTGGTCATTGCGATTTTGTGATCCATTTTAATACACCTAGCTGTTTTCATTCATTTTCACTAATATATATTTAATTGTATGAATATACTAAAATTTGTTTACCTATTCTACTCTTACTGGGTATGTCTTATTTCCAGTTTTTGGTTATTAAAAACAATGCTGTTATAAAAATTCATGCTCATAAGGTTTGTATGTATCTTCTGGGTCAGAAGTACATATATTTTTCTAGGTCAGTGGTTGTTAAAATGTGGTCTGAGTACACCTAGGAGTCCCTGAGACCCCTTCATGGCAACTAGGAGGTCCTCCCTTTTCCAAATATATATCTTTCTGAGTTCAAATATTCTTCATATCCTTCAGCCAAAACAGTATACCACAACATATTGAAAGCAGAAGCGGATATGAGGATCTAACTGTCTTCTATTAAACAAACATTAAAAAGGTCTTTAAAAATGTAAAATAGTAATTGTTTTGTAGAAGATAGTTATTTTACAAAAATTTTGTTATTTTTGCTAACATGCAATGGATTTATTATTTTTTAAAATGAATTACATAAATATTTAAAATCTGTATTAATTACTGATACAGTAAATAGCTATAACCCAAATAAACAAATGCTATTTGTTGTTCTCCACAATCTTTAAGAGTGCAAAAGGGTCCTGAGTTTGAGGACTGTTCTTCTAGGGCATGGTCTTCAACCCGGTTGCACTATTCAAGGTGTATACAAGGTACAGATAATTATAAAGAGTCTGTTTCCAGATCCTTAATGTCCAAATGTGCTGTGCCTAGCTTCATATAGCTCTCCTTTCCTACCTCCCCCTTCACAAGTGACAGTCTTGCCAGAGTTGTCTTTGCCTGACACCTTCTGGTCAAAACAAAAAGTGCCAGCCTCAAACTCTAAAGAACAAATAACAACTTAGAGGAAAACCCCTGAGACCACAGAGGAGCAGTTTTTTTTAGGAAATGCTGCTTCACCAATGCTCTTGATGCCCCTGACCCCTGTTGTATGGGACATACAACAAAGGACATTGACTCCAAGTGGAAGTCATGATTTGTATGAGCCACGCTGACACAGTTATTTATTTTACAAGGTTAAAAAAAATGATATCAGTATTTTTTAAAGCTCTTTCAATATGTATAACATTTCAATTTTATATCACTAATAATTGTAACTTATAAGACTTAGATCTTTATGGTCACAGGAAATTAAAATGAATATTTCAACTTATACACACATTTTTGTTGCAAAGAATTATGAGAATTGTAAGAAAAACTTTCAAGCATAAATACATGTTACATTAGGATAAAATTCTGGGGAGCGGGTGGATTGGAAATACAAATACAAGGATAAGAAATTTCCCATTGTTAAAGAGAAGCTTGTTTGTATATTTTTTAAGTGAATGGTGGTGCATATCAAAATCACTATAGTGTTTAGAGCCTATTGGATACATTTAAAAGAATGATGTGACAGTTAAATCTATGTCAAAACTTTAACATGCAGGAATAATATCCTATGTACTTAAATGAAATTTGATGAGAAATTTTAGCTGTCAAACTAGAAATGTGTGAGGGAATACATACTTCAAAAAACTTTCATGTGCAGTGTTCTGAGCCTGGAGATAGATGGGCTCCAGGCTAGGCATTTATAACTGGCCTCCTGTTTACATTTCTTGGCGAGAAAAAGATGGGCTTTAGTCTGGACACTTACAACTAGCCTCCTGTTTGCATCTCCTGAGACAGGAGATAAGTAGGCTCCAGGTTAGATATTTACAACCAGCCTCCAGGCTTTGTCTCCTGAGGACACTTGAAGATAACAGTCATGGCAGGAACAGAGAGGGGCTAAACCTTGTTTGAGTAAAGCATCAAGAGGTCACATATTTCCCATCCTTGGAGCAAGGGAGACACTGCACAGAAAGGCTCCTTGGGGGTCAAAAAGGAGGAGGCACCACCCCAGAATAGATGATGCCAAGTCCCCCCAAAGCCCTCTGGGCTGGAATCCACCTTGGAAAAAAGTTGCACACACATGTTGGGGAGGGCCCTAGGGCAGGTCAGTTGTGGGAAAAGAAAAGAAACCAGATGATTGGCCAAAGGTAAACAAAGACCTGGAAGAACTGCCCTATATAAATGATGTAACCATCTCTTTACTGTGCTTCTCCTCATTAGGGAGGATGCCCACACCCTTTCTCTCTGGGTGTGTATCTCTGCCTTGCTTCTGTCTTAACTAAACAAACTGTTTCTCTGTGTGCTCTCCCACTTGTTGTGCTGTGTCTCTAATCATAAACTTTGTACCTGTTTTTACCGTTTTTGCCTTCTTGAGAAATGCATTTTTCAATGGGGTAAGAGCCAGGAAAAATTTGCTTCTAGCCTCTAGCCCTTGCTGGCCTAGTGGCTAGGGTTCCTGGGTTTCATCCAGGCTACCCAGGTCCAATTCCTGGGCAGGGAACTAAGATCCCACTTCAAGCCACTGCTCACTGCTGCTGCCTCTCTGAGATCAATACTAGCAAAGAGATTTGAGGACTAATAACGTAGAACATTGACAAACATGTAGGTGTTCACAGGATCCAACCTAGTGATAGGAAAATAAGGCATGTATCTGGACCAGTGGAATTCAGTGGGGTTATGCATATTTTATCTTCTACTTTTTGCTGGTATTTGAATGGAGTCCTTATGTCAGCAGTTCCTCCCAGAGAAAGGAACTCATTAAACTGCTCCACTGCAGCTCAGACGAGCACCGTGGCCTTGAGCCCAGAGCTCTGCCAGTGTGAACGGGGGAGGCCTGGTTTGCTCAAGAGTGAGGCACTGATTAGCAGTTAATATGAAATGCCTTTGAGGGGCACAGAGGCAGGTTAAGACAAATGAGAGGAGGAACTGAGGAAGGCAGAAGACTGGATTTAGGTTGAATTCAGGCCTATTTGAAATAAGAGCTGTGACAAGCACATCCAGGAAAAGAGATCATTCAAGAAATATTTAAATTGTATTGGATCTCTGTCTTACGCAGACAAACACACTCACATTTTTTTTCTCCTTTCTGAGTAACTCAACCCCAAACTCCCCCCACTTCTAGCCCACAAAATGCTCCAGATGACTTTCCAATGAAGACAAAAATAATTCACTTCATCTCCCTTCACATTCCATCACTAATTCAGCAGTTATTCTTTTTCAAGGCAGCTATCGTAGCTGAAACTTAGACAATCCCAGGGCTGGGATCGTCCTTAAAGAAGAAGCATCCTTCCTGCTCAGGTGAAAATTCTGTTTCTGTTAACACCCCGCTCCATGTCTCCTTCACCTCTTGTACCAGGACAGCAGAGACTGCTAGTTGGCTACCTCAATACCTTTCTCCCTTTCTGAGAACTCTCAAACCAGACAAGGTCAGCCCAAGTTAAGAACATTAAAAATCAATCTCATTTATGAACATAGCTGGAAAAGTCCTGAATGAAACACAAGCATCACTTTCACTTACATTCCATTGGCCAGAACATACAGTCACACGACCATATCATGTTGCTAAGAAGACTGGAAATTATACTCTACGCCAGGCAGCCTTGTGCCCCCCAAAAATTGGTTTTAAATTCTTGAAGAAGTCATTTCTGTCTCTCTCCATTCAGCAACAAGATCAAGATAAGCAAGCTTCCTTACTGGCCCCCTGCGTGATGTGCATTTATTTCTACTTTACCCTTACACAAAGAGCCTAGCACTTTGCAGACCCAGATTTATAGAGAAGTCTTCTATTAGACTCTGAGATGGGTTTTGTCACCTATCCTCCTGCATTAGACTCAACTGTCAAAACTGAAATTTAAGTTTATGAGGATTTGAATATGCCCTGAAGGAAGAATATGGTTTCTTGTTTTTTCTAAATTCCTACTTTCCTTTCTCTTTTGATTTTTTTTTTTTTTTTGCCACCTCAGCAAGACAGTTATATAATTTTAAAAACATTTACTCCTGCCCAAGTGGAAGTTCACTCTGGTATTTTTAGAGGTTTGTTTAATAAAACTTCAAAGGACAGCTAATCTTCATCTTATACAAATTATTTCAGAGAACAGAAAAGAAGGAAAGTTACACAACTCATTTTAAAAGAGTTGTTTAATTGTGACACCAAAACCAGGTGCTGACAAGGTCAGCACAAAAAGAGAAATTTAAAAATCATTCTCACTTATAAACACTGGAATTTTCAGTTAAATGGGCTAATATGTTCTCTTTTGTGCTTAGAACATGGTTTACAAACATAGATGGAAATGTCCCAAATAAAACATAAGCAAGGGACTTCCCTGGTGGCACAGTGGTTAAGAATCCGCCTGCCAATGCAGGGGACATGGGTTTGATCCCTGGTCCGGGAAAATCCCACTTGAGCAGAGCAACTAAGCCTGTGTACCTCAACTACTGAAGCCTGCATGCCTAGAGCCCGTGCTCCACAACAAGAGAAGCCACCGCAATGAGAAGCCCATGCACCGCAACGAAGAGTAGCCCCCGCTTGCCTGCAACTAGAGGAAGCTGGAGTGCAGCATCAAAGACCCAACACAGCCAAAACAAAAACCAAAAACCAACCATATGCAAATCCAGTCCAATAGTGTATTTAAAAAGGACATGATTCCAAAATAATTCAAGGATGGTTGAATTACACTGATAGATTTTCTAGTACTAAACCATCAATTTCTTATGGCAGCTTAACTATCTCCTTTAAATATTTTGGGCTTCTATGGACACTCATAACCTCGGGGATTTACCTTTTATCTCAAGTAGCAATAGCGGCAGAGGCTGGAGGAAAGGAGGTCAGCAGAGGGGCTGAATGAACTGGAGACCTTCCCAGAAGGAAAGCGATACCTGTTTTTAGGATCATTCTAGCGTAGGGAGCTAGAGAAGCCCGAGGGGCCGCTGGAGAAGGAGGTCCCACCGCAGGGTGCAGGAGGGGCAGACCACTCTGTCTGATTGTGCGGGTTGGCGATGGCATGACTCAGTGGGTACCAGTCACATCTTACTCGTTGTGGATTTGTGCATTTATTACAACCATCTTGAGGCAGATAGCAGGACAGTATCCTGGAAGGAATGTCTGTTTCTAATTCCTACACGGGTGCCACTGGGCTACCTGTACTGCTGAGGAGAGAGTCTGACTATGGCAGGGCTGGAATAAGATCTGGAGATGGACCAGCCCTGCCTGATTCTGGAATTAAGATCTGGGTGTCAGGCCCAGACTCTGTACAGCAGGAGGTCCTGGGAGACCAATGAATCCTGAGCTCCACCTCTTCCTGGACTTTTCTTCTCAACTGGCTCTGCCAGGAATCTGCTTCATCTGGTATACCCACTGCCCGTTCTGGGCCGAGGCTCCTATCTTTGGCGCCTGCTGGCCTCAGCATTCTTTCTTCTCTGCCTCATCACGGTCCCCCACTGCAGCCTCCATAGCCTGATTTTCAATAAGTGCCTTCGGAATCTATAAGCATAACTGTCTTACTAAGAAGTAATTACTTTGGCATTTTCCAGGGGGAATGCGTCTGTCTATAAAGAGAAAACGATATGAAATGACTGGCACTGTGCAGAAATTTAAAAGCCTCTTGGGGGAAAAAAGAAATTCTTAGAGTTGTCAGATTATCAACTGATCAAAGCTACAAAGATGTTTTGGGGGGAACCCAAGAGACAAATAAGAATCTCTTTGAGGAAATGGCCTTAAAGATGGAATCAAAGGGCTTGGAGGAACAAATCAAATGCCAGTGGTAAATCCACTTGTTATTTTAGGCCCCAAGAACAGGAATATAAAAACCGGGATAAAATATTAGAATGCAAGAACTCAGTGGAAATATTACTCATTTTTACAAGGACTTTTGCAAACTTTCAGAGTTGAAAAGAGCCTTTAATGAAGTTAATTTTAGTAAAGGGACAAAACCTGGATTCCCAAGGGTTAAAAAAGAATATACTGGACTTCAGAGACTTGGACACTTACAACTGGGAGCAGAAAACTGAAAGGAGCTGAGTGATATAATCAAACATCGTCAGGAATTTCCAAAAAGACAAAGCAAGTGGTCTGGCTCACAAAGAAAATGAAACGCAGGTTTTGAGTAATGATATTGTGCAGCGGGAGTAGCTGGCAGGTGACCAGACTGAGAAGTTAAAAACAGATGATAGATGGCTCACGAAAGGAGCCTTTGTTAACAATAGTTGAAAAAGATAAAGGCCATTTCCAATCTAAACTAAATGCTGAGATGCTAACTCGGCAAGGGCTGGAAAACAGAGATGTTGGAACACGAATCTTGCTGACTTATTTAAGCCAAAGTTCTACTGGAAAATGACTACAAAACTTTGCATCAGAAAGCTGATATTCTTAATAAAGTCTTGGGCAGAAAGGTAGCATTCTTCCAAAGAAGCTGTTTCAGGAAGAATAAGAGAAGGAAGAGAGAGAGCAGAAATACCAGCTAGAGAGTAAGTAAGATTCCATAAGGAGAAAATTCAAGAAGCGGAGGATGAAATACAGAAAACAAAGATCTTACGAAACCCAGATTTCCCTTCATGATAAGAAACGTCATGACAGCTGGCTGATTGCACATACTGCAGAATGAGCTCTAGCGAGAAGAGGCAAGCTGCTAGCCCAAGGCAGATATTAATATGTGTGCGTCAAAGGACAATAATTTTTCAAAAGTCAGTGAATGTCCAACCAACCCCAGGAATACCATAATGATAGAAACTTTCAAAGAGAGAGTTACTAATCCAAGATCAGTCTTTTGGCCCACCCGTTGAAACTAGTGAAAGCCTCTATTTTATTGGTATTGTTTCTACCTGGAATCTCTTACTCTTGTCGTAATGGCATAGATCTGTAAAAGTGAACCTGTGTCTGTCATTGGTCCTATAGCTGATCCTAGGAGGCCATTTCAGGTATCTGAACTAGTATCTATTTCTTATCTGCATCTTGGTATAGCTTCATCAGTAAATCTTACCAGGGAAACTCACCATGATCTCACATGTATTCATTCATTCCACAAATATTTAAGTATCTTTCATGAGTCAGGGATTTTACAAATGTCAGAAATACAACAAAGAACAAAACAAAAATCTTGCCTTTGTAGAGCTTACATTTTAACAGAGAAAACACGTAGGTAAAAAAGAAATTAGAAAGTAATCATATAATGCCAGGTAGGGATAGGGCTACAAAGGACAACTAAGCAGATTGAAGGGGTAGTCACGGGAGCACCACTTTACATGTGGTGATCATGGAAGGCTGCATAAGGAGATGACATTTGGGTAGAGACATGAATGGAAAAAAGGAGCGAGCTGTTAGAGAAACAGCAGGAGTTTCCGAAGGAGAGTACTACGTGTCTGAAGGCTGAGAGCTGAGAGGTGAGAACTGAGAGAGAACATTCTATGTTCTCATATATATGAGAAAATAAAACTTCTAATGGCTCCAATAAGGTAAGCAGGGAGTTATAAGTGAAGACGGTAGAAGGGTAAACCCCTACCAGATGCTATCGTACATTATGAGTCATGTTAAAAAGTTGAGGGCTTCCCTGGTGGCGCAGTGGTTGAGAGTCCGCCTGCCGATGCAGGGGACACGGGTTTGTGCCCCAGTCCGGGAAGATCCCACATGCCGCGGAGCGGCTGGGCCCGTGAGCCATGGCCGCTGAGCCCGCGCGTCCGGAGCCTGTGCTCTGCAACGGGAGGGGCCGCAACAGTGAGAGGCCCGCAAAAAAAAAAGTTGAAACTTTAGTCTTAATAACATATTACTATCATATGTTGAGTCCTTACCACATGTCTGTCAATGTAATAAATACTAGGATTTTTCTCACTAGATCCTCATAAATATTCTATGAGTTAAGAATCAATGTTAGAGGTGAGGAAACTGAGTCACAAAGTGGATAAATCATTTGTCCAAACACCCAGAGCTACTAAATGGCAAAACTGGCATAGGAACCCATATCATCTTGAGTCCCAAGCCTGAACGCTTATCCTCCGCTATTCCACATTTTTATTTATTTATTTTTGGCTGTGTTGGGTCTTGGTTGCTGGGCACGGGCTTTCTCTAGTTGCGGCGAGCGGGGGCTACTCTTCATTGCGGTGCACGGGCTTCTCATTGCGGTGGCTTCTCTTGTTGCAGAACATGGGCTCTAGGGCACGTGGGCTTCAGTAGTTGTGGCTCGTGGGCTCTAGAGCGCAGGCTCAGTAGTTGTGGCGCACAGGCTTAGTTGCTCTGTGGCATGTGGGATCTTCCCAACTCAGGGCTCAAACCGGTGTCCCCTGCATTGGCAGGCAGATTCTTAACCACTGCACCACCAGGGAAGTCCCTGTAAAGCTGTTATTTTAATTTTATTTTATTTGGCCGAGCAGCATGCGAACTCTCAGTTCCCCAAGCAGGGATCGAACCCTGGTCCCCTGCATTGGGAGCACAGAGTCTTAACCACTGGACCCCCAGGGAATGTCCCTATTCTGCACTTTTAAATGATCCATATGCATGTAGTATAATGGAGGCTATAGAGTGGGAAGGAAACCCATTAGAGGTGGGGGTTAAAGGGAGAGGGGATGGTAATGGGATCTTGGTAATAAGAGTGGGGTTGAGAAGAAAGAGATGGGCTTGAGAGAGGTTTAGAAAGCGGAATGATTGGGATTTGGTGTTTGATTGGATCCGAGGAGGGAGGGAGGAAAGGAGGGGGTGGGGGGAGTCAAAGATGATTTCCAGATTTCCGGTTTATGAAACTCTGGGGTTACCATTTAAGGAGACAAGAAACCAAGCAGGAAGGGCGGTTTGGGGCTTAGGGCGAAGATGATGAGTGGTTTCAGATTAAGGATGGTGGAATAAGGACCTCTGAAAATCCACTCCTCCATGTAAGCAACAAGATCACTGACCACAAAAAAAAAAAAAAAAAGTCAAAATCAACTTTTTAGAACTCGGAAATTAACCAAAGGCTTGCAAGAATCCAAAAAGCATTTATTCAAGAAAATCGACGGAATCTCAGTAGAAACAGTGGGCTTTGTACTGGGGCAAGAAGGCAGATTCTAGCGGTCTGAAGCGTGAGCAGGAGTGAGGAAACCAAGATAGTGTTCAGCCCTTTGCTTGGAAAGACAAGAGAGATGGGGCTTTAGCTGGAGGATGGGTGAGGATGCAGTGCTCTTTTTTATCCTGTAGAGATGTAAATAGTGCAATATAGCTGGTAAAAAGCCTGGTCTTTCAGGAGGTGAAAAGGCCTGGCATCCTGATAGGCAAAACAGCTGAAATCTGACACCTAGAGACAAGCTACTCAGGTTCTTCTTAACTTTATTCTTGGATTGATTTCACTGTTGGCCCTTTTTGCTCTAGAGATAGAAGCTTGTCTTTAAAAATTAAGAAAAAAGGCAGAATTGATGACCAAGAAACATCATTGTGAGGGAAGATTGGTTATTTACATAATTCAAGTTCTGTGCAATTCTTTTAATGTAGTTTTATAATCATTAGTCTTATCAATTTCCATAAAGGTATGCCAATGTTAGCTTTATAGCATGTCATCTTGACAATCTGTCTTCAGAACATCCTAGGGATTCTCAAACACCATATGCTGGAGTTGGAAAACTGCTTGGTCTAATTGGGCAAGCATTGAGTTCTAACTGAAAACCAGGGCAAATAAGTCTAGAGATCTAATGTACAGGCATGATGACTATACTTAATAATACTGTGTCAACCAGAAAATATGCTAAGAGAATAGATATCAGGTGCACTCACTGGACAAAATGCTAACTATGTGAGGAGATGATATGTTAATTTGCTTGACTCTACTACTTATTTCACCATGTATATGTATATCAAATCATCATGATGTACACCTTAAATATATACACAATTTTTATTTTAAAATATATAAATAAAAAATAAATCTGTTCATTAAAAAATAAAACAGAGGAAGGACTCTACTTGTTCTCAAACTTGGCTGCACGTGGAAATCTACTGGGAGCTTTAAAAAGTACTGATGCCTGGGTTCCAACCTAGAAACTGCATTCAAATTTAGTTTCATGTCTTCTAAAGGTCAGTTTTTTTTCAGTTCAGGATCCAGTCCAGGATCACATGTTGCATTTAATTGTCATGCCTCTTCAATCCCCTTCAAACAAATCCAGTCTTTCTTTGCTTTCATGACTCTGAGCTTTTTGAAGAGTATAGTCTATTTCACAGAACAGTCCTTCAATTTTTGTTCTTCTGATATTTTCTCATGTTCAGATTGAGATTATGCATTTCTGGCCATGAATACCACAGAAGTCTTTCTCATTGCATTCTGGAGGCACAGAAAATTTTATTTGTCCCATTACCAGTGATGTTAACTGCAGTCACTGAAGGGGTACATGCTATTGACATGACTCAACACTGATGATGTTAATAGGCCCAGATAGAGTTTGCCAGCTTTTTTCACTGTAAAGTTACTTTTGCTCTCTCTTTCCATACTCTACTCTTTGGAGGCAAGTCATTAAGCATTGTCACAATCTGCGTTTCACCCCTTGTGTCTTCTGACCTCTTGGTTGATTTAGAAAAAGAATTTATACATTACAGTTTACTCTGTGCTGGTAAGTTTTGAGAAATGCAGTCATATATCTATCACTCCAGTACCATACAGGTTAATTCTATCACTCTAGAGATACTCTGTGCTTTCCCTAGTTAACCCCTTCTTCTCCTGGAAACCATTGATCTGTTTTCCATCCTTACAGTTTTGCCTTTCCTAGAACGTCTCATGAATGGAATCATTCAATATGTAGCCTTTCCATTCTGGTTCTTTCAACTTAGCAAAATGCATTTAGGATCCATCTATGTAAATTTGTGGATGAATAGCATGTTCCTTTTTTCTTGCTGAATAGTTTTCCATCATGTATACCACAGTTTGTTCATCTATTCACCTATTGAGGGACATCTTGGTTGCTTCCAATTTTTGGTGATTATGAATAAAGCTGCTAAAAACATTCACATGCAGCTTTTTGTATAGGCATAAGTTTTCAATTCAGTTGGGTAAATACCTAGGGACATGATAAGTCATATGGTAAGTCCATGTTTAACATTATAAGAAACTGTCTTCCAAAGTGCCTGTATCATTTTCGCTTTCCCACAGCTCTTGTTCCAAATCTTTGACAGCATTTGCTATTGTCAGAGTTTTTTTTTTTAATATTCAAATGGTATGTCACAGCATCTCATTGTTTTGCAATTTGGCTTCCCTAATGACAAATTATATTCAGCATCTTTTTATGCTCAATGGTTTATTTGCCATCCATATATCTTCTTTGGTGAAGTGTTCTGGTTAGATATTTTGTCCAGTTTTATTTATTTTTATTTTTTTTAAATAAATTTATTTATTTTCATTTATGTATTTTTGGCTGTGTTGGGTCTTCGTTGCTGCGCGCAGGCTTTCTCTAGGTGCGGCGAATGGTGGCTATTCTTAGTTGCAGTGCGTAGGTTTCTCATTGTGGTGGCTTCTCTTGTTGCGGAGCATGGGCTCTAGGCATGCTGGCTTCAGTAGTTGTGGCTCGTGGGCTCTAGAGCACAGGCTCAGTAGTTGTGGCACACGGGCTTAGTTGCTCCACGGCATGGTATCTTCCCGGACCAGGGCTCGAACCTGTGTTCTCATCTTAACCACTGTGCCACCAGGGAAGTTCCTGTCCAGTTTTAAAATTGAGTTTTTTGCTTTCTTATTGTTGAGTTTTAAGTGTTTTTTATATATTCTGGATACAAATCTTTCATTTCATATGTGATTTACAAATATTTTCCCCCAGTCTGTGGCTTGTCATTTCACTTACTTCAGCAGTATCTTTCACTGAATGAAATATTTTAATTTTGAGAAATTCCAATTTATCAAACTTTTCTTTTGTGGATTATGCTTTTGGCGTCATATCCAAAAGCTAATCACCAAATACAGGGTCATACAGATTTTCTCCTATGTTTTCTTCTATAAATTTTAGTTTTGCATTTTACATTTAAGTATAAAATCCATTTAGAGTTAATTTTTTTGTAAGGTGTGAGTGTCAAAATTTATTGCTTTTTTTTCATATGGACGTCCAATTTGTCCAGCACCATTTGTTGAAGCGCCTTTCTGTCTTTGATAAAAATCAGTTGACTATAATTGTATGGATCTATTTCTGAGCTTTCTATTTTGTTCCATCTATCTATGTGTCTATCTTTTCACCAATACCACACTGTCTTGATTCCTATATCTTTAGAATAAATCTTGATATCAGGTCATGTGAGTCCTCCTACTTTGTTTTTCTTTTTCAAGATTGTTTTGGCAATTCTGGATCCCTTGAATTTTTACATGAATTTTAAGATCAACTTGTCGATTTCTGCAAAAGAGGCAGCTGGGATTTTGATAGAGATTGTGTTGAGTCTGTGGATCAATTTGGGGAGTATTGCTATCTTAACAAATCAAGTCTTCAAATCCATGAACATGAGAGGTTTTCCACTTTAGATCTTTAATTTCTTTCAACAATATGTTGTAGTTTGCAGAGAGTAAGTTTTGCACTTTTTTTGTTAAATTTTCCCCTGCATACAGCCACTGTCATTACTTGCAGCAGTTTTGTTCTATAAGGTCGCTGCCAACATTGAATTAGCCAATACTTGAATACTGCTTCTAAGGGAAATGTGGACAAGGTTAGATTCTTGCGAGTCTCTGATCACATTTTCCATTTTCGTCAGTCAAAATACCATTTGCATTATGTAGGTTTGTTTGCCAACATTCTTGCAAAACAAGCCAGTCTCAGCAGCTGTGAAAACCTGTTCTTCCACGTAATTCTTTTTCTACTAAACCCTTAGCAGAAATTGAAAAATTCTTCCACAGTCTACCTGGCTTCCTGGGCAAGTTTAACGAGTTAAGGCAGGAGGGTGGCCTCTAATTCCAGCTCTCATCATAACTAGCTGTAACTTTGGGCAAGTCACTTAGAATCTCCACTCTAAAACTCTGATAAAATAAGACTGTGGATGGGAATATCTCCATCGTTCCACTCACTCTAGAGTCCTATACTTAAAAAAAGGGGGCGGGGGGAACTGGTGGGGGGAGGGGGGGAGGTTATATGGTAATTTTTAAAGCCCACAGCACCACCTGGTGGTCAAAGAGAAGACAGACTGAGGAAGAGTGTTAATAGACATATCCAGCTACATCTACATTTTGCTTGTTTGAAAACTTCACATTTTCAGACAATTTCTCCTCTAAAATGGCTACACACGTACAATAATACCTATAAAAGCAGTCATACGGCATTATGTTTAACATCACACCCTGCATAGAGTGCCTTGTAAATATAAAGACTCTAACCCTTGAATAGCCATCATTACTGAGCTATTATTATGCTTTGGTTAAAACAAAAACAAAAACAAAACAAAACAAAAAACTACTGAGCAAGTAGAAGAATTACATGAAATGAAAATATACTTCATTGTACCAAAAAATCCATCATGTTAAAATTATTCACACATAGTTGAGTAAGAAAATGATAGTATTCATTTATAACCTCCCCCAAATAAAATATCTGTGAGTCCATACGTATATAAATACATAGGTGAATGAATAAAATAGAGCTGTAAATACAGGAAAAGAGACAGCTCTTCTTTACAAAATAACTCTAATCAATAAATATAAAAGGAATGAGAGAAATAGAAAATCACCATTAGATTACCACTGTAATAATTGCTGCAGGCAATATTCACTTCTGTACACTAAAATTATACTGTATAAGCAAACGTTTGAGGAGAAACAGGATAATTTCCTAGTCTCAAAACATCCTCCCCAGGACGTTTATTAATTATAAAGGGAAAGATAGTAACTTTATAATAGTTTAATTCAGCAGATATCACTTAATGAAGCGACCAAGGTTAACATCACCAGAAGTAAGACATGTTGATATCATGTACCCTTTGATATGATTTCTATTCTTGTTAAGACAAACTGGTTTTAAAAAGAGAGAAAAGTCTATGCATGTTTTCTCTCTAAGAGCTTTTTGCTCTTTTTTTTCACATTTCTTTTTTTTTTTTTTAAGTCATTAAGCTAAGGACACTTAGTACATAGCAATTGTAAGACAATCCAAATGTGTTTAACATTCATAATTACCCACTGGGCTTACGGGTCAATAAAGAAAAGAAGACTACTCTGGTGGCTTTTCAGTATCTACAGTAAACTCAAATTTCAGTAAAATTAACAGAAATTTTATTTGAAATTCATTGTATTTGTAAGGAGGAAGGAAATATTTAAATCCCCTTTTGATAAAAAGAGAATTCTCATGGTATCTTGACCAAGCTACCTTCAAACCAGTTTCCAGAAAAATCAAAGACAGGGTAATATCAGATTTATGTCCAAAAGCATTAAAAAAACTGCAAGCACAAGAAGAAAATAGAGAATTCAGTTTCTTTCAAGTATCCATAAAACATCCATGAACATTGTTAATCTATTAGGCCAAAGAGAAAATATCAATTTCAAAAGTAGAAATATTATATTTTCTGATTACAACACAATAAAGCTAGAAATTAATTACCAAATCAGGAAAAAAAAAGTTTCCTTGTCCTGGAGATTTAAAAAGTATCTTAAATGATGGGTTGAGTCAAAGGGAAAAACCAAAATATCAATCAAAGTTGGACCTTATGAGATGGATTTAAAGCATAAGGGCAATCTCTAGCCTCTGTGGTATCATTGTGTGTGGGTCAGAAAAGTGCTCCTTCTTCAAGTAAAAAGCAAGATCAGCACAACTGCATCTGTGGATGGTCATGAGGTGATGGCTCTGAGCCCAGCTGGCTGGAAGATGAGCATGACACTCAGGGAAACTAAAGTCAAAGTGAGTTGGGAGCTGTGAAAGAAAAAAAATGTAAATTTCTCTTCTCTAAGGAAAAAAAAACCAAAAAACTGCTGGATAATGAGTTTTTCCCTTAAGATTAGAAGCAAACTTCTAGTTAGTAAAGTGCCTGCTAGCAAGATTTTGAAGGCCAAGAAAAAGTCTCACCTAAGGAATGTTTTCTTTGGTTGAAATTAATATTCTTAAGGCCCTGACTCCTAAGGACAAAGAGACAAGAGTACACTTGGTTTAATACTCTTCAATTACTTTTCTATAAGCCACTATAGGATTTAATTGTTTCAAATACTTTAGGTAAATTATGCCATTTTAAACAAGTTCTTGTAAAGAGTAATTAAACTTTTATATCCCCTGATGTAAATGATTCAGGAGCAAGCTTACCAAGCTTGTCCTAAAGGATGCCTGAATTCAGGGCATCCTGGTGGTCCAGTGGCTAAGACTCCATGCTCCCAATCCAGGGGGCCTGGGTTTGATTCCTGGTCGGGGAACTAAGAGCCCACATATCGCAACTAAAGATCCTGCATGCGGCAATGAAGATCCCACGTGCTGCAACTAAGACCTGGCTCAGCCAAATAAGTAAGTAAACATTTATTGAAGAAAAAAAAAAAAAAAAGGATGCCTGCATTCCAAGCCAAGAAAAGTCTCAATTTGTAATTGTGTTGTTAAGAAACCATTCAGACATTCTCTTACTGCATTAGCATATTTTTTAATGGAGCAATTCCTGATGTTATTTCCCTAAAATCACAGAAAGATTGCAGCATTTTTTGGGTTCTATTTTGTAAGGATGACTTTCTTTTGCAGTAGCATCTCTCCTAGAATGGGGCCAATAAGGGCTCCAGGTGCTATGAAAGAATGGGGACCCTCACCAGGGATGACTTCTCTCAGCCATGCACTTAAGTGTTAGAAAAACATCCCACAGTTGACAACATGTTGTGTATGGTGGGGATGAGGGGAAAGTCAATGAATATGATAAATATGAAAGTCACTGAATGAGATGAATAAAAACCTAGAAAAGTAAGGAAGGGAAGGACTGGTGTAGAGATCTTTCTGGAGTGGGGAGTAGCTTTAGGTTTTGAGTCACCGGGTGGGAATTTAAGAGGTTTCTATTGTGACTCAAAGGAAACAGAATCTGGGGACAGGCCACAATGGTTCAGTGACAGAATAAAGACCTGGTTTCCAGGATCAAGGAATAAACACCAGAAGCCTGGAGGAGGAGAGATGGAGCCCTAGCTCCTGGTCCCCTTTCCCACCCTCCTTCCCCCTAAGTTGTGTAAGATGTTACCTTCCACCTAAACATCATCTTCCTGGTTTCAGACCTTAACTCTGGTCTCTGAGTTCTGCTTAGTTCCACATTCTCTACCCATTTGCACAGAGGACCACCACCTTCCCTTCCTGGAATCTCTAAGGTTTTCTGCTTTGCTCATGCCCTGGTCATCAGCCCTACTAATTCAGTCTGAGATGCAAGTGCCCACCCTCTCCAAAACGCTTAAGTCTCCTGATCTCAATGAAGAGTCTTTGGATCCTAGGATTATCACTGCCTTATTTGAAATTGGATCACTTCCCCCTGTTTCTTGCAGTTCTCTCCCTTCCCTAAAAAACAGTGACCATGAAGCAACTGAACAGCGAATTGCAAAGAAGTTTGAAAACATCTTAAAAGAAATTAAAGATATTGTTAAACATATGACAAGTTATGAAGAGAAGGTCATAGAAACAAAAGAATCTTTTGAGGAAACCAATATCTCTGAGAATGTGACAGAACTTAAAGAAAAAATCAGAGAACTTGATAAAATAAATAAAGTACTATTGGAAAAGCTGCTTGCTAGTTGGGACTTAGGGAAAGAACAGAATTCAAAGAAACAGGAGATGATGTTGGAAAACCAAAACTCCAAGGACACCATGCAAGGTTGTGCAACGGATTTGGTAAACTGTTCAGAAGAAAAAAGAGCCCTTCATGAAACTCAACTAAGTAAGGAAAAAGCAAAGTACAGATTCCCTCTTGTCCAAGAAGAAAATATCAAACTGAGGTACAACATGGAGCAGTTACTACAGGAAGCAATACACTGGAGTGTGCAACATACTGAGCTCAGTGAACTAATAAAATCCTATCAGAAATCTCAGACAGACATCAAAACTCTTGAAAATAATGGCACCCATTCCCCAACTCAAACGAATAATGGGGTGTCAGCTAAGCATGAGCTGGAAGAACAAGCGAGGAAACTGAAACAAGACACATACTCACTGCATTTGATTGCAGCTTTGCTGGAGAATGAATGCCAAATCTTAGAGCAGAGGGTAGAGCTTCTCAAGGAATTCCATCATCAGAAAGAGGGACCTCTACAAGGGGAGCCAATTCAGATAAACTATGAGCAGAACAAGAAAGAACAGAAGCTATCAGAGGCAGAGAAGGTCAAAATACATAAGCAAAACATGCAAGAAATGTTTCAAAAAGGAGACCAATTCTATAGAAGCCTGGATGTTTGTCATAAAAGGAAAGCTCGTAATAATTTGTTCAATACTCATATTGCAAGAAGAGCTCCTGTAGGAAAAAAGAGGCCAGCCAGCAGCCTAAGTTAGAAAATACCAAAAGTAGAAGAAAAGGCAGTTCTTTAAAAAACTACAGTATATCCAGCTCCAGGCATGTCAATCATCAAACCTAGGATAGACCTTTCGGTTCAACCAAGAAATAGCTATAGAACAAGAAGATTAACATTTAACATTATTCATTACCTCAGTGGTCAGGTAAGTTTGGTCTTTAATGACTATCAGTGTCAACTTTTGGTCACATTTGTCATCTTTACAATCTGTTTTTGTAGTTATTAGATAGAGATCCTATGACACTTAAACCAAAAGTGAGAATTTACAGGTCCAAATAAGTAAAGATCTAAATAAAAACCACAACAAACAAAGGAAAGGGTTTTTTTTCTTTCTTTATTTAATCATTACCTTGGGGAGGAAGTTCTGGGGAAAAAAGTGTATAACACTTTAACTGTGAACCTTTAAAGCTCCCTTTTCAAACGCATATTCCTTTTCCTATTTATTGATATTATCCACTGAAGTGTGGGCAGTAGTTGAGTTAAAAAAAATAAAAAGCTGATGAGCCACCCCTAAACAGTTTTTCTCTTCTCATAAATCTCCCTATTCCCTGGATCTACTGTTACTAATATTCCTCTCTTGCTCCTCAACTAGTAAATGGTGGGCATACCAGGCAGCAGAGGCCCTTGGGGAAGGACACCTTGACTTCTTTAGAAGAATAGATGTGTGTCTAGATTTTGTTCTGTGCTGGAAAAATTCCTCTCATTACTCCAGGTGGGGGCAGTAGAGTTATTCAGGGAAAAAACAGTATCTTCTGTTAAGTGAGCTGAACTTTTTGGTTCCAGAAAAGATGGAGCAGAATTCTTTCTCCCTATTCCTCCATTAGATAAGCTAAAAACCCTGGACATTATGTATAAAATGAATGTAAGAAGACCCTGAAAGATGGAGATAAGGAGATGTACTGGCCAGGGACGTTGAGACTTAAAGAACAGCATAGTGTTAAGTTCCCTGAGTTTCCTTTTTGTCTCTTATATATGCTGGGAGCCGATAACCCAGAAATGCCAATGCATTTAGACAAAAAATGCACATGCACCCACCCCCACAAGCCTGCGTTCTCTTGCTAAGGGATGAGGAAACAGTCTGGCAAGACAGAAACCTTTTTAAAAAACTGCCCTACTCTGGCCAAACTGCATAAAAAATGCCATGCCTCCACTCTCAGCCCCATCAGCAAATACTGAGCAGAGACACTAGACTTTCACACTTGCCTGGGAGTAATGAAGCACTCCTCCTTCTTTCTTCTAGGGTGGTACATACAGAGGTGTCAGAGAAGGGGCCTTGGAGTTCCACTCCCACCTGATGGTAACAAGGTGCTCCTCCCTGAGCCCCTTCTCCCAGCAGAGTAAAATGTCAGTGAAGGCCACATAAGTAGCCTAGATTTCTATACCCTCCCCCTGCTGGCACAGCATAGCCAAAGCCTGCTAAAAGAGAAGATTTAGCTAGGATCCAGGGTCTCAAAGCACAATGCCCCAAATGTCCAGAAAACATAGAAAACTCACTCATCATATCAAGAATCAGGAAAATCTCAACTTGAATGAGAAAAGACAATCAACAAGTGCCAACAATGGGATGGCACAGATGTTGGAATTATCTGACAAGAAATTTAAAGCAGTCATTATAAAAATGCTTCATTGAACAATTACAAGCACACTTGAAAAAACAAGAATAGTAGAAATTCTCAGCAAAGAAACAGAAAATATAAAGAAGAAACAAATGGAAATTGTAGAAATGGAAAATATAATTTGTAAAATAAACTCAATGAATGTGCTCAGTAGTAGAATGTTGATGTCAGAGGAAAGATTCCATCAACATGAAGATAGAGAAATAGAAATTACCCATTCTGACCAACAGAAAAAATAGGCTGAAAAAAACCCACAGTCTCAAGACACTTGGAATAAAAATAGATCTAACACTGGTGTCATCAGAGTCCCCCCAAAAAAGGTAGAATGTGGGCTGAAAAAGTATTCATCGAAAAAAATGGCTGAAAATTCTCTAAATTTAGTGAAAGGCATAAACCTACAGATTCAAGAAACTCAGTGAACTTCAAATAGTATAAATTCAAAGAAGTTCAAGGCATTCATAATCAAATTTCTGAAACCTAAAGACAAAGTGAAAATCTTGAAAGCAGTTACAGAGAAAAGACTCATTCAATGTAGGGGAACAATGATCCAAATGACAGTGACTTTCCCATCAGAAACCTCAGGGGCTAGAAGGAAATGAAAATTTTTCAAGAACTGAAAGAAATGTCAACCCAGAATTATTTACCCAGTGAAAATATCCTTTAGGAATGAAGGTGAAATCAATAAATTCTCACGTAGAGGAAAACTGAGAGAATTAGTAACTCATTTCTCATTTGTTGAAAAAGCCCATTTGGTTATATAACTAACCCTCACTTTTTTATATTCAAGAAAATGAGTGTCCCCTCTAGCCTCAGACTTTGTCTTTTTCCATTTCCAAACAGGAATTTCACATAGGAGATGCTAAATGAATGAAATGAGAAACTACAGCATAGTTGAACGAAACAATCACTTCTTGTATTTCAGCTTGTTCATATGCATTACCTAACAAATTCTGTCAGTGTCATTTATCTGTCAAATGTTAAGGGGCTAACTTTCTAGTTCCTCGTCTGTGCACTAATGTTCCCCTGGTACCACAACAAACAAGAGAACTGCAGGATTTTCAAGTTTTTGAGAGAAACACTGCAATATGCAACATCTGTTGCACACAATACAAACTCAAGGTAGTCATAGTTTCAACTTTAGATTGATGTTGCACCATACCCAGAAGTAAAATTTCCATTGGTGAGAACTCAGTCACAAGGCCACACCTACCTGAAAGCAACTGGGAACTGAGGTTTTTAGCTGGATAACCATGTTGACCAGGCAGAAGAAGAATTACTTTTGGAACCCTGTGAGGTGGAGAGAAAATATTTTTGTTTCTGCACAGTTAGGGCATTCTAAGCAAATTTTATGGAAACTTGAGATCCTGGACTACAAGCAAGCTCTAGAAGATATTTTCCAACCGTATAGATAATGAGTGTTCAAAAGACTTACCTAACTTTAGAGATGTGTGTTAACATTTTAAATTGGGGGTGAGGCCTGGGATTGGGAGACTCCTCTGGGTTATAAAGCTGGAGACACTGGACTTATATAACCCCTGGAGAGATTTACTGGATTGGCCAAAAAGTTCATTTGTGTTTCTCCATAAAATGTTACAGAAAAACCCAAAGGAACTTTTGGGCCAACCCAATACATTATAAAAGGGTTATAGTGAGAACCCAGGATCCAGAGGGTTTTTTTCCTCCCTCCTTTTAGAGGGAGAGAAGGACAGCTGCCTTTCTTTTCTACATAAAAGCCTGGATTCCTTTTCTCATCATTCCTCCCTTATATTACAGGCCCTGTTGCATGTAGGGTGACATCTGGTTCTCATCTCTCTCCAGGGGTAAGAATTGGAGCAAGGGGAACTAGCACAATCATTATTATGTAAGTAATAATAATCTGTCTCTGATTAAAAAACCTCACGTGTGCATTCAGGATAAAAGAGAGATGAATATTAAAAACCCAACAAAGACAATCACAATCTCCACCACAGGTTCTATTATGAATGAAGCATAGGGCATGAGAAATTTTCATATGTTGGAAGTACGAAATATGCAATTTGAAATATTGCTCCCTACTCCATAAACATTTCTTTCTCATGTCTGGAATATGTATCACTTTATAAATTATCTAAGAGACAAAATTTTCCTGTTATAGCCCTTAGTAAAAGAAAAAGATTCCCAGTTAAACAGTATTGGGGCTACTAAAAGAATCACATATTTTTTCCATTTGCCTTTCCCTCTAATGGAAACTACCATCTACTCTATTCTATTTTCCAGCCATCTTGGTTAACAAAACATTGTGCAGTTCATTCTATACTTTACCAAATATGTGCTACATGTTACCAAGAAAAAAATTTTTGCTAAAATAAATTACAGCTTTTTAATTGTCAGATACAGCAAGTGATCTCTGCTATATCAGACCCTCTAGATTTGGTATTGACTTTAAGATTTTATATGTGTGGTAACATTGTTCTTCTACCACAAGGTCATATATATATTTTTTATCCAATTCCTAAACATGAAAATGAAAATTTCTGAAAAGGCATTTTTAAAGGTGTTTCATGTGGGTTCCAGTGGATAACAATCTATTATATACTTTTAGTTAATGTAAATTTATTTGGAGAAGTATCATGGCATTTTATACATGGAAGGATCTTTAGGCCATCACTTGTTGGCAGTGAAAAGCCAAGGTGTGAAATTAGTGAAAATCTGGAACAATAATTAGTATTGACCTAGTCCAGAGTTCTTTAACCCTACATTTTCTCATACCTGAGGGTCAAATTCCAATAAAAATCAAACTGTTTTTGAAACTTGTAGATGTCCAGCCCTATCGTCAGTATACTTCTGTCCAACAGCAATAGTAACTTTCAAGATATATATTTTTGGATAATCCTCTTAGGAAGAAGGGAAAACCCATACAAACTTCTTTGTCAAATAAATTTTCCCCAATAAATTCTTCACAGTAATGAACTAGATTCTTGATTTCAAAGTACTTGGATCCCTAAAAGTTTTCCCCATCAAGCCATAGCAGTTCCACAGATTTTTTTTTAAAGTTCTTTATAATAGTGATATTTTAGTAAAAATAAGTACCTTGTTTCCCCTTTAAAATATATTCCATGAGCCAAATATTATTGTTTAAAATTTGGTTTCCATTCAGATCAAAATATGAGTTTATTTACTACCTTTTAACTGTTTAAAAAATTATGAAATATGACAAATATACAGAAAAACACATAAAACTTATATGTACAACTTAACAAATGATTAAAAATTAAAAATCTATGTAACCACCCCTTGGGTCACATCATACTGTTTTCTAAAGTGGTTGTACCAATTTACGTGCCATTCATTACTGTAAGAGTGTTTCTATTGCCCTATAGTCGCACTTAAATTTAGTATTGTCAGACTTTTTAATTCGATGGTTATGTAATAGTACCTCTTGGTGGCTTTAATTTGCATTTCCTTGATTACTGAGTTTAGTCAACTTTTTATGTTTGTTAATCATTTGTGTTTCACTTTTCATGAAGTGCCTATCTTTTGCTTCAAATTATTGATTTATAGGAGTTTTTTATCTATTCTGAACACTAGTCCTGTGACAATTATGAGTTGCAAACATTCTCTCCCACTCTGCGGCTTGGCTTTTTTACTTTTTTGTGGTTTCTTTTGGTGAACTGAAGTTCTTTTTTTTTTTTTTAACATCTTTATTGGAGTATAATTGCTTTACACTGTTGTGTTAGTTTCTGCTGTACAACAAAGTGAATCAGCTATACATATACTTATATCCCCATATCTCCTCCCTCTTGCATCTCCGTCCCACCCTCCCTATCCCACCCCTCTAGATGGTCACAAAGCACCAAGCTGATCTCCCTGTGTTATGCGGCTGTTTCCCACTAGCTATCTATTTTACATTTGGTAGTTGAACTGAAGTTATTAATTTCAATGTAGCCCAGTTAATTAAACTTTTCCCTTTTAATTGTGGCTATGTTTTATTTAAGAAATCCTTACCTATATCATGGATAAAAGTCTTCTAAATTTCTTTAATTTCTTATCTTTCATATTTCTTTCTTTAATCTCTGAATTGGATCTAGACAGAGAGATTCATCAATGTATTTAGGTTGGTTGTCCAAGGATTCTGCAATTATGGATATTTTCATTCCTTTTTCCATGTCTATGCTTTGGGGGCACTTTTTAATCTTTCCAATAAGAAAACTATGAGAAGCTTTATATTAAAAAAAGTAAGGATAGTATAATGAAAGAAGCATTGCACAAAGATGGAGGTGATTCTGGATCCTAACTCGTCTGGGTCCTAACTCATCTGTTCCTTTTACAAGGTACAGAGATGGAGGAGTGGAGATACAAGGTGGAGATAGTAACTTTCTTTTGGACCAGGGACCAATGGTCAAAGATTCTCTGGCTCTCTCAGCTAATGTCTTATTGCTCTCTGAGGAGTAGGAACAGATTAGATGAGAGAATTAGAAACTAACCAGAAGCAAGCATGTCCCAAAAGGAAGGGAACAATAGCAAATAATCCAGGTATACAAGATATCCAGGAGTTGGGGTCATTGATATTTTGAAAGTAAAAAAGAAAGGTAATTTTACATAAAGGAGAAAGGTACACCAGATCAAAGTGAAGTAGAGGAGTGGATTTATCATCATCATGCAATCATCATTATTATTTTTAAAATGTTCTCCCACAAACCTGATCAATGTAGAAAGTAATGTTTAAAATGTTTCTTAACACAAATAAGGCCTCAGACAAAGATTCATCATAGGAGTGTCACAGTCAGTTGAGTGTTCTTTTCTAACAATTACAGTTTTCTCGAAGAAACCACTAACCACTAATCCATATTTAATTAAGTCTTCTCTCACAGGGAAGCATACTGTACAGCATTTTGGTTGGCACTGGTCTGTTATGAAGCTTCATCTTACGAGGAAGTAGGTGCTGATATTTGCATTCTATTTTTATTTTAAGAATTTTTTTTTTAATTTAAGAGAAACGTACCATTTAGTAATTCTCAGACTTTTCTGGGGACATATCCTATTTTGTTTATTTGTATCTTTACCCTTTTTCTTGATCTACCAATTAGTCTTTTCCAAAAACTGGATTTGGGTTTGTTAATCTTCTTCATTATTTTTTTATTCCATTTCAATAATTTCTGTCCTTATTTTGATGCCCCCCCTTTTTTTAGTGTTTTGTTGTGCTTTTTCAATTTCTTGAGTTGAACCCTTGCTGTGTTTATTTTCAACCCTTATTGTTTCCTCAAAAAAAATATTAAAAGCTATAAATTTCCCTGTACATACTGTGGATGTAGATCATAAATGTTCATAGGAAATGCTTTCATTATTATTAATTTTAGTTTTAAAAAATATTTTTATATTATTTCCTTTATAACCAAAACATTATTAAGCAGGTCAGTAGATACACTGCTATGACTTTAAGTCTTATTTTTTAAGTTATACATAGACATCATATGCTGTCCTTTGTGTGTTTGATATATTTCATAGGAAAAAACTTATAATGAAAATATACTTATAGCCCAGCAATTTTACTTAGAAACTCTGTAGAAACTCTTGCACATGAGCAAAAGTAGACTGTACAGTAATATTCTTTGCAACATTGCAGTATTGTGGGAAATAAACCTTAATCTATCAGTAAAGAATAATTAAATTGGGCTATATTTTGAAAAGTAATAGTATAGAAATTAAAATGAACTAAATTTACATGTATCAGCATGCAGAGATGGTTTTTGACATCTTTGGTCAGAACTCTGGGCTGATATCAATTACAATATCTAATCAAAAGAAGCATATTTTCTTATTAATCTAAGAATTTTAATAAAACTAACCACCTAAAGTTTTACATATCTTAAATAAACATAGTGTTTACACAAGTATTTTTATAATGTTATCATTTTTCATTGTTTTTCTTATATATTTCTGTCAACAGTAAAATACTATCTACTATTCTTTTATTTTCTTTATTATTTTTTTTTTTGGCTGCATTGGGTCTTAGTTGCAGCATGCAGGATCTTCATTGAGGCATGCAGGATCTTTCATTGCGGTGCAGGCTCTTCATTATGGCGTGCGGGCTTCTCTCTAGCTGTGGTGTGTGGATTTTCTCTCTCTAGTTGTGGCATGCGGGCTCCAGAGCGCCTGGGCTCTGTAGTTGGGGCACGCGGGTTCTTTCATTGATGCATGAGAGCTCAGTAGTTGTGGCACGGGGGCTTAGTTGCCCCATGGCATGTGGCTTTTAGTTCCCTGACCAGGAATCGAACCCTCATCCTCTGTATTGGAAGGTGGATTCTTTACCACGGGACCACCAGGGAAGTCCCATTATCTAATATTCTAACATATTTTTAACTCACTTTTTTAAAAGGGACAATCCTCTGAGGAAGAAAAGAGAATGGCAACTTTAACCAGTCATCGTATTCCAAATATATTGCTGTCAGTTATGACCATAATTAGATGTTCTGATAGTGTCTTCTGAACACCAAGTTCATTGGTGAAAATTATTTTTAAAAAGAGGACATTGGCACCTCTAACATGCATACACCCAAATATGCCTATAACTTTTTTTAAGTCTTTATTGAATTTGTTACAATATTGCTTCTGTTTTATGTTCTGGTGTTTTGGCTGCGAGGCATGTGGGATCTTAGCTCCCCAACCAGGGATCAAACTTGCACCCCAGCAGTGGAAAGCAAAGTCTTAACCACTTGACTGCCAGGGAAGTCCCCTATAATTCTTAATTATGAAAAGCAACTAGTAGACAGTATAATGTTCTTAGCTAACGTCCAGTCATTAGTTCTGTTTCAGCCTTGAAATCTTCTGAGTTCATGCATTTATTATTAACATAGGAGTTTTGCCTTGTTATGAGCTTTTAAAAATACCTTTATTTTGTTGCCAGGCTGGGCTTGGCTCCTCCTCATAGGCAGCTGTGTCTTGGAAGACACAAACTTGTGGGAAAGCATTCAGCCTTTTGCCACCAAATATGAGGTTAGTTGTAGAGTTTTGTAGATATTCTTTATCAAGGAGGGAAGTCCCCGTCTATCCCCAGGGTCCTGAGGGTCCTTAACAGGAATAAATATTGAATATTGTCAAATGCTTTTTCTGCATCAGTTGAAATGACTATGTGATTTTTTAAAATTCGCCTGTTAGGACTTCCCTGGTGGCGCAGTGGTTGAGAGTCCGCCTGCCGATGCTAGGGGACACAGGTTCGTGCCCTGGTCTGGGAAGATCCCACATGCCGCGGAACGGCTGGGCCCGTGAGCCATGGCCACTGAGCCTGTGCGTCTGGAGCCTGTGCTCCGCAACGGGAGAGGCCACAACACTGAGAGCCCCGCGTACCGCAAAAAAAAAAAAACTCGCCTGTTAATATGGTGGATTACATAGATTGATTTTTGAATATTGAACTTGCCTTGCATCCCTGAAATAAACTCAGTTGGTCATGGGATTTTTTTTAATATTACTGAATTATATTTGATAATATTTTGATAAGAATTTTTGTTTATATTCATAAGGGATATTGGTATTTTGTTTTCTTTTTTGTACTGTCTTTGTCTGGTTTCAGTATTAAGGTAATACTGGCTTTATAAAATGAATTGGGAAGTGTTCCTTTCTCTTCTAATTTCTGGAAGAGATTGTGTACAATTGATGTTAATTCTGCTTTAAACATTTGGTAGAATTCTCCAGTGAAATTATTTGGGCCTAGAGTCTTATGGGGAAGATTTTAAATTATGAATTCAATTTCTTTAATAGTTATAATGCTATTCATATGCTCTATTTCATATTGAGTGAGTTGTGGTAGTTCGTGTTTTTTGAGGAATTAATCCATTTCATCTAAGTTGTCAAACTTACATGTGTAGAGTTGTTTGTATTATCCTCTTAATTATTCTTTTGACATCTCTAAGGTTTGCAGTGATATCCCTTGTCCCATTCCTGATATTGAAAATTTGTGTCTTCTCTGTTTTTTTCCCTGTTGGTCTTACTAGAGGTTTGTCAATTTTATTGATACTTTCAAAGAACCAGTTTTTTGTTTCATTGAATTTTTCTCTTTTCAATTTCTTTGATTTCTGCTCTTCATTATTTCCTATCTTCTGCTTGCTTTGGGTTTATTCTTGCTCTTATTTTTCTAGCTTTTTGAGGTGGGAGCTTAGATTATTGATTTGAGACTTTTGAAAATTCCCTATAATACCAAAATCATAACCTGAATATATGATTGCTGTACAGCAACTGGTAAACTTTTCTTTTTATTAAGTATTGAAGGACATTATTTTTCATAATGTTTTCCTAATATTTAAAGAATGTTAGGAAATATTATTAAATTATAATTTTATTATATTCAATATTTCAGTTGAGATTATTGCCCTATTATTTAATTTTATCAATAAAACTATCTGTATGGCAGGATCTTGTGAGTACAAGAATATAACAAGAATAAGCCTTACACGAAAGCTACTAAGTCTTCTTGTAGCGTACTGAAGATAGAATTCTGGGAAAAATTTTTAAAGAACATCAGCTCTCACACTCTTTCCTCCAAGTAGACCCCCCTTACACAGACTTCTTATCAACTATTTTCTGGTGTCATCTCCCTTCCTTACACTGGAATTCTTGCTGTTTTTTTTTCTTATTGTTGAATCCATAGGCATTTTGCAATCATTTTTTTATTTGTGGTCTATGTGGCCCTTGACACCTTTGATCCTGCTCCTTATGCACTGACTTTCCTTAGGGTTCTGTTCTTAGCTCTAATCTCTTCTTATGTGATCTCATTAGTACCCAAGCCTGCATTAACCCAGACACCCCACCTCAAACCCTTAAAAAGACTGCTTAAACTAAAGAATAGATATAGCAGGGCCAAAAAGTAGGGATGAATATGAGATTCCATATCTCATGGGCTATATATTCAGTATGACTTGGTGAGGATATGTGCAGTTGGAAGAGTGAGGGTAAGGAAAAGGAAGGAGCTAAAGATAAGACCTAAGTTTCCAACTTCAGCCCTGGGTTCCATTCACTAAGCTAGGAGGTGAAACAGGTTTGGAAAGAAATATAATGAGTCAGCCTTTGGATGTGAAATTTCTGTTTCTTTGCTGTTTCCCACAATGCACAAACAACTGAGGACATATATTTGAAAAGAAAATAATTCCATAAGTGAAAGTTCTATATGTCTACATTTAAAATGGAAATATGTAGGCATATTAGTCAACAAATTTTTATTAAGCACCTATTTTGCACCAGGCCTTAGGTAAGGTATATGTTAAAGAAACAGAGAGACAGAAAGATGTTTTGAGAGCAATTCATCTTGGATTTTTGTGGTCTTGTGGCAGCTTTTTACTGAATCACCTGTTCAAGGATGTTTGTATAGCAAACAGCCTCGCAAGATTCAAATAGCATTTCCCTCCAGGACAAACAGCAGGTATGTTTGCTGTCTAGGATAATGAAGATAGTGTTTCCCTCCAGGGCAAAGGTTGGGTAGGTTAGCTATTAGCAACTTTTAAAGATTGGGATTTCCTAAATTCAAATTTCCTCAACTGGGACATAAATCGATTACATGTGCAGAATCTATCTGATTCTTTCTCTCTACCACCCCCATGGGATCTTGGGGAACAAAGGAACAGATGGAAATATGAGGTTCATGCTGCCTCTGCTATGAGTAATAAAGCCCTTTATTTCTGACCCAGGAGTCTCATGTCTTCAGCCAGCACCTGTGAAACTGTGACAGGTTAACTAGTTCGCTTGAAAGTAGGGTAAAATCTCAGACCATTCATAGTTCTTGACAATGTCCAGCCGACAGCTGGATAAGAGATCTTGAGTTTCTTCTGAACTCGAGATCCTGAATCCAACTGTCTGCTGGACATTGCCCAAGATATGGCTTTGGGTGTCATCAGTATATAAGCGGTCATTAAACCATGGTAGTGGATGTGATCATCTAGGTTAGTGTTATCTGGAAAGGAGGACTTAGTACAGAGCTTTGAGGAACTCCAGCATCTAATAATCTGATTGAAGAAGGGGGTTCAAGGGAGTCTTGAAGAAGGCTTCAGGTCAGTGTGATGCCACAGAACCAAAGGAAGAGAGTGCTTAAAGGAGAGCATGGTCAATTGTATCAAATGCTGAGAGACCACATAAAATGAGAACTGTAAACGTCCATTGAATTTAGCAATTTGGTCACTGTGACTTAACAACAGCCGTAAGAGCAGTTCAGTGGAGTAATGGGGTGGAATCCTAACTGGAGGAAATGGAGGCAGACAGTAAGGGCCAACAGCTCTTTCCTACAGAAGAGGAAGGGGAGGAAGAGGGTTCACGGAAGAGCCTTTGCTTTCAGCTTTATGGGCAAAGATTATGCAAATAGCAAATGTGATCACCACCAGTGCTTTTCAGGTGAAAATACTTTCTCTGCTTTCAAGGACTTGCTGGTAGGACAGGAATAAAGACACAGACATAGAGAATGGACTTGAGGACACAGGGAGGGGGAAGGGTAAGCTGGAACGAAGTGAGAGAGTGGCATGGACATATATACACTACAAAATGTAAAATAGATAGCTAATGGGGAGCAGCCACATAGCACAGGGAGATCAGCTCAGTGCTTTGTGACCACCTAGAGGGGCGGGATAGGGAGGGTGGGAGGGAGACGCAAGAGGATGGAGGTATGGGGATATATGTATACATATAGCTGTTTCACTTTGTTATAGAGCAGAAACTAATGCACCATTGTAAAGCAATTATACTCCAATAAAGATATTAAAAAAAAAAAACCTTGCTGGTCTAAAGACAGTCCTTCGGTTTGAGGCTGAATAGAGTCTGTTGAGCCAGTGTGTACTAAATTAGAAAAGTTATACTTATTCCAAGAGGTCTTCCAATGCCTCCATTGGAAGACCTCTTGAAATAAGAGACAATAGGAAAAATTCATAAATGGACTTAATGGGGATATAGGCCATCATCAAAACTGCAAAAACAGATAAAAAGCTAAGAATGAAAGCCCCATTTTGGGAAAAAAGTGTATGAGGAAATTTAGTGTCATCAAGATAACTAAAGCCCAGATGGCCTGCTTAGGAGCTCTTGGCATTAAAAGGACACTGATAAAGAGATGATCATATAGGGAATTCCCTGGCAGTCCAATGGTTAGGACTCCATGCTCTCACTGCCGGAGGGCCCGGGTTTGATCCCTGGTCAGGGAACTAGGATCCCAAAATCCACGCAGCATGCCCCCCCCACCAAAAAAAAAAAAAGAGAGAGAGAGAGAGAGAATCATAAATAAGGAGAAAATGCCAAGGAGGGAATGAGGTCCAAAATAAGCTAAGTCCCTCTGTAAACTGAGCACCTGTTGCAGTCACCCTGTAAGAGGAGAGGCATAGACAGAAAGGTTCCATTTTTCCATTTAGTGCATACTTTTCTTTAACCTGTTTGTCAGATTTTTTTTGTTTAATTTATATTGTAAGCACCTGAAAAGCCATGCGTCTCTATTGAGATTTATTTATCCAATGAAGATGGGATGAAATCAATATTAAGACAAATTATACAATATGGAGAAAAAATACAGCTAGTGCCTCTTAGAGTCTATTCTTGATCTGAAGGAATAAATTAAAGATTACTGGCTACAACACCCAAGGAGCAGAAAGTACTAATAAAGGTCATTGGGGATGTTCTTATAAAGGGAAGTATTCCTGCTCTTTTTCAGTCTTCTTTATTGAGAGATTAAATTCCATACTTAATGGGCACTAAATGGTAGGGTACAAAAAGTCACAAACACTTACTTCCCTAAATCAAATGTATCTACTTTGAGGAGGGGGAAAGTCAACCTCAGTTATCTGAGGACTCCTTTCGCTCCCCAGGATTACACAAGAATTCTGGGCTCCTGCCTCTCAGAAAATGGGTTAGGACTGGCTCTTTGTCCTCAGTGGTTGCATCGTTGTCATTGCGTTGAAGACTCTGCAGTGCTGCTATAAAGCCTGGTCCCAGCTACTGCTTTTTGGGCCCTGAGGCTCCAGGCAGCTTCGGGCATGAGTCTCACCTTATTCTTCCTACTGACTTCAGGACAGGCCCCTGTTCTCTGGTTCCCTACCACTGGGTGGTCCCTGTAGTTTCCTATTGCCTTCCAAGGCCTGAAAGAAGCTTAAAACTCTCTTTCTCTGTCCTGAGAAATATGATCTATCTTTGTAGTGGTGGGGATGAGCAAACAATAGGCTAACTCCAGTTGATTTTTAAAAATAACATGTCTAGTTTAATTCGTATAACTCAAAGTTTATTTTAGTCACTTTTTTTTTTTTTTGCGGTACGGGGGCCTCTCACTGCTGCGGCCTCTCCCATTGTGGAGCACAGACTTCGGACGCGCAGGCTCAGCGGCCATGGCTCACGGGCCCAGCCGCTCCGCGGCATGTGGGATCTTCCCGGACCGGGGCACGAACCCGTGTCCCCTGCATCGGCAGGCGGACTCTCAACCACTGCGCCACCAAGGAAGCACTATTTTAGTCACTTTTTTCATCCTTCTCTCTCACAAAATATATTTATTGAAGAAAAGATAACTGATTTGAATTTCACTACTTTTCCCGGCTTCAGTGTTAAGAGGTGACTGTCAGGAGAATTAGCTCAACAGCAGTTGGCTGTTCTCTATAGATTTCTTATAAGCCTGGTAGTAACTGTGCCATTTTGGGTCCAAGGGTGAGTGTCTTGGTACTCAGCTTTCAAGCATTCAGTTCAGATGCTCCATAAAATAGTACAGGGAGAGCAGCCAAGATGGAGGAACAGAAAGACCCTGAGCTCACCTCCTCTCAAGAGCACACCAAAATCACAACCATTTGCAGAGAACAACCACCGTTGAAAAGGTGTGAAACCTACCAGAAAAGATACTCTACATCAAAAGACATAAAGAAGGAACAACAACAAGACGGGTGGAAGGGTCACACTCTTTTTTTTTTTTTTTTTGGGACCCGGGTCTCTCATTGTTGTGGCCTCTCCCGTTGCAGAGCACAGGCTCCGGACGTGCAGGCCCAGCGGCCATGGCTCACGGGCCCAGCCGCTGCGCGGCACGTGGGATCTTCCTGGACCGGGGCACGAGCCCGTGTCCGCTGCACTGGCAGGCGGACTCTCAACCACTGCGCCACCAGGCAAGCCCATGAAGGATCATTCTCTTGATATAATCAAATCCTACACCCCCTGGGTTGGCGACCCACAAACACATATTGCAGAGATTCTCTCACAGGATTGAGGGTTCTGAGCCCCATGTCAGGTTCCCCAGCGTGGGGGTGTCCAGCACCAGGAAGACGAGCCCCCAGAGCATTTGGCTTAATTGTAGAAGCCCCATACTGGAGAGATAGAGGCTCCAATCTTCAAGGTGTGTACAAAACCTGACATGCACTGCGGCCCAGGGCAAAAGCAGTAATTTGATAGGAGCTAGGGCCAGACATACCTGCTGGTCTTGGAGAATCTCCTGGAGAGGTGGGGGGTGGCTGTGGCTCACCCTGGGGACACAGACACTCATATTGGGGAACATTCAGCTGCATGTGGCTGCTAACATCTTACCTCATTATCACCAAAACCTGGCTCCACCTAAGAGCCTGCAGGCACCAGTGCTGGGATGCCTCAGGCAAAACAACTAATTGTGTGGGAACACAGCCCCACCCATCAGCAGACAGGCTGCTTAAAGACTAAAGGGCTTCCCTGGTGGCGCAGTTGTTGACAATCTGCCTGCCGATGCACGGAACACGGGTTCGAGCCCTGGTCCGCGAAGATACCACATGTCGCAGAGCAACTGGGCCCGTGAGCCACAACTACTGAGCCTGCACGTCTGGAGCCTATGCTCCGCAACGAGAGGCCGCGATAGTGAGAGGCCCGCGCACCGCGATAAAAAGCGGCCCGCGGTTGCCGCAACTAGAGAAAGCCCTCGCACGGAAACGAAGACCCAACACAGCCAAAGATAAATATACATTAAAAAAAAAACTTTAAAAAAAAAAAAAAAAGACTAAAGAGCCCACAGTGGCCTCTGAATTCGCCCTAGACACGGCCCAGCCCACCAGAGGGTCAAGACCCAGCTCCACCCACCAGTGGACAGGCACCAGCCCCTCCCACCAGGAAGCCTGCACAAACCTCTAGGCCAGTCTCGCCCACCAGTGGGCAGACACCAGAAGCAAGAAAACTACGATCTGCACAAAGCAGGCCAGACCCTACCCTGGGACCAGCTGGGCCCTGGCCCTGCCCACTCACAGGCCAAAGCAACATTTCAGACACCCTGGGCCCCATACCCAACTGTGCCAGGAACTGCCCCTCCCCGCTAATGATCTGAAACAAGCTCTGTGATCCTGGGGTCCTGAAGCCAGACTCCAGGAACCAGCTCTGCCTGTCACTAGACTGGCACTAACCCCAGGATCTGGCTTCACCTGCCAGTGGGTGGGCAACAGCCCCAGAGTCTTTGGGACCCTGACTCTGCCCACCAGTGAGCCAGCACTAGCCCCAAGGGCCCCCCAGGATTCCACAACCAGCCACCTCATGACCAAGCCCTACTAAACAGTAGCCAGCAGCATATGCACAAAGCAGGGCCTGGCAACCAACCAGTCTAGAAGTCCACCCACTATGCAGGTGGTCTGGTTTGGTTTTCCAGAAGGAGCTCATAATAGAGGACTCCCTTCCAATCCCACCATATATACAACATCACCTCTTTGGATGAAGACCAGCCTTTGGTGTGGTTGGTGGTGATTCATTTCACTTGCCCCATGATCCCTTCCATTCCACATTATTGTACAGTATACACTTTTCATCGCCTGTCACAATTTGTTTTAAAAACAGAACGTTTTCATTACGTTTAAGTAGAGAATCGCATGTGGAAACATAGTCAAGAAGGTTTTTTTTGCTTATGTGGAACCCAAACATCAAAGCAATTAACATAACCAAGCTGGTGCAAATGATTTTCAATGCTTGATTTGGATATTTTGAGTATGTCAGCTATCTCCCACGTGGTATAACATTGATTGTTCTCAATTAATGTCTCAATTTGATCACTATCAGCTTCAACTGGTCTACCCAACTGTGGAGCATCATCCAGTGAGAAATCTCCAGCATGAAACTTTGAGCCACTTTTGACACATTTGATCAGCCACAGCACCTTCTCCATACACTGCACAAATCTTATTTTGTGTTTCAGTTGCATTTTTACCTTTCTTGAAATAATAAAGTATAATATGCCAAAAATGTTGCTTTTTTCTTCCATCTTCAATATTAAAATGGCTACACAAATATTCACCTATTTTGATAAGTTTTTAAAAATAAACACTGATATGGCAGCTGTCACAATACAATTTAACAAAATTGTTTCAAATGAAGTTAAAGACAACTAAGCACTACTAGATCCATCTTACGAGAAAAACCAAACTTTGTGGCCAACCCAATACAAATAGCAACTTAGACAAAATGAGGCAGCAGAGGAATATGTTCCATACAAAGAAACCAGATAAAACCCCAGAAGGAGAACTAAGTGAAGTGGAGATAGGAAATCTACCTGAGAAAGAAGTCAGAGTAAAGATCATAAAGATGATCAAAGAATTTGGAAGGAAAATGGATGCACAGAGAGAGAAGTTAGAAGTTTAAACAAAGAGTTAGAAAATATAAAGAACAAACAAATAGACATGAAGAATATAATACCTGAAATGAAAAATACACTAGAAGAAATCAATAGTAGACTAAATGATTCAGAAGAATAAATCAGTGAGCTGGAAGACAGAGTAGTGGAAATCGCTGCCACTACACAGAAAAAAGAAAAAGGAATGAAAAGAAATGAGGACCATTTAACAGACCTCTGGGACAACATCAAGTGTACTAACATTTGCATTATAGGGGTCCCAGAAGGAGGAAAGAGAGAGAGAGAGGGCTTGAGAAAATATTTGAAGAGGTAATAGCTAAAAACCTCCCTAACCTAGAAGGAGAAAGAGTCACCCAAGTCCAGGAAGGGCAGAGAGTCCCATACAGGATTAACCCACAGAGGAACACACCAAGACACACTGTAATCAAAATTATAAAAATTAAAGATAAAGGGCTTCCCTGGTGGCGCAGTGGTTAAGAATCCGCCTGCCAGTGCAGGGGACACGGGTTCAAGCCCTCGTCCGGGAAGGCCCCACATGCCGTGGAGCAACTAAGCCCATATGTCACAACTACTGAGCTTGTGCTCTGGAGCCTGTAAGCCACAGCTGCTGAGCCTGCGTGCCACAACTACTGAAGCTCACACGCCTAGAGCCCGTGCTCTGCAACAAGAGAAGCCACCTCAACGAGAAGCCTCCGCACCACAACAAAGAGTAGCCCCTGCTCACCACAACTAGAGAAAGCCCACACACAGCAATGAAGACCCAACACAGCCATAAATAAATAAATAAACAAAATTAAAGATAAAGAGAGAATATTATAAACAACAAGGGAAAAGCAACAAATAACATACAAGGGAACTCCCATAAGGCTATCAGCTGAGTTTTCAGCAGAAACTCTGCAGGCCAGAAGGGAGTGGCACACAATACTTGAAGTGATGAAAGAGAAAAAACTACAATCAAGAATATTCTACCCAGCAAAGCTCTCAGTCAGATTTCATGGAGAAATCAAAAGCTTTGCAGATAAGCAGAAGCTGAAAGAATTCAGCACCACCAAACCGTCTTTACAACAAATGCAAAAGGAACTTCTCTAGGTGGAAAAGCCCACAGCTAGAAACAAGAAAATTACAAAATGGAAAAGCTCACTGGTAAAGCCAAACATACAATAAAGGTAGGAAACCAACCACACACAAAGCTGGTAGAGAGGTTAAAATACAAAAGTAGTAAAATCATCTATATTCACAATAAGTAGTTAAGGGATATACATAAAATAGTACATATTTAAGAGGATATGTTACTTCTAGACCTCGGGGCTGGAGACCCAGCCCTGGCTCCACCACTCCTCCCAGAAGGGACTGGACCGTCCAGTGCCTGTGTCCGTCCACCCAGGGCCTCCAGCGGGCCTTTGGGCCAAATCCCTGGGCCTCCTTGGCTACAAGTCAAGGCTGAGTCGTTCATCCCCAAACCCCCAGATGGCAGTGTCCAGCCCCTGCTGTTTGCTGCAGCTACTTGGTGATTGTAACAACCTCTGGTGCTCGGTCAGCTGCCTTTCTCCATTTAACCCCCCTTTCCCCCGACCCTGCTGCTTTGGCAAAAAAAATGACATTGGGAGGGGAGGTGCCTCACCTCTTGGCTTTTCTCCAAGTGTTCTCATAGATACTGGTAATCTGTAAATGAAGAGGTAATTCTTTGTGTGTACCCACTCCTGCAGAATGTCCAAGAAACCGTTCTGTGTTAGTATTAATGCCAAAAATTTTTTTTAATGTTTTGTATTCAGCGCATCATATGAACACACGTTCTTTTGGTCATTTCAGGGCAAACCGACTGGTGGGGAGCCCTTGTTATGTGCTATTTTAAGCAGTGTGTCATTGGCCAAGTTGCTTCCCATGTATGCTACGACGTGTTTATATCGTCCAGAAAGTATTGTTGAGGCTTTAAGCAGATGCAACTGGCAAACCCTGGAGAGAGAGTGCCTACCATCTTGACCAACAGCCTGTCTCTTCTCTTTCTTGTTTAGTTACTTAAAGCAATAAATCATCTATGAGTTAAAAAAAAATAGTACATATTTGCTTGATAGTATATATGTTTGTATATTATTTTTAATACATATGACATATTAAGTATAATACATAACACATATACATAAGACATATTAAGGTAAAAGAAATACATATACACTTGTATATGTATTAAATATATGTATTTGTATGTGAAAGTGTATATGTATATAGCTTCGAAGATATATATATATGTTTTACACCTAACCTTAGATGTGAAAACAAGCTTATATTTTTGAAAAAAGTTGCGGGCCTCTCCCGTTGCGGAGCACAGGCTCCGGACGCGCAGGCTCATCGGCCATGGCTCACGGGCCCAGCCGCTCCGCGGCACGTGCGATCTTCCCGGACCGGGGCACGAACCCGTGTCCGCTGCATCTGCAGGTGGACTCTCAACCACTGCGCCACCAGGGAAGCCCTAGTGAGGGGAAATTTATGTAAAATATACTTACCTGGAAAACTATAACAGGAATAAGTATAGGGTAATTTGCTTATGATGGAAAAAAAAAAGAGGTTTAGAGAAAAAAAATGAGAGGGAAATGCTATTGCATCATGTCTCTCAAAATATATTTTGGGTGATTCAGAGATCTTGTGTAATGATGTTGAAGTAGTATGTACTAAAAACCTGCTGAAAATATAGCTATCCCTCATTCTAGATTCTATGAACGTAAGCCCAACAATATATCCATCATTCAAAGACAGCCGTAGTTAATGATGTAATGTATTTCCTCCCCTCCTTTTTGTCTGTTGATTTCATTTTACATAGCATAATCACACTATATATTCAACTTTTGGTTACCTGTATATGATTTATATATTTTATGGGTTATATACAGGAAAATTTTTATCACAGTTTAGCTTTTCTTTCATAACAAGCTAAGCTCTTAATTGTTATTTGTCAAAAAATAGAAATAAGTTTAATATGAAGAAAGTAACTGGACTGACAAAAATTCAAATGTCTTTTGCAAACAAGTCAAATAGTTCATTAAATGATTCATTTACTGTATCACTACTTCGTGAGTACTTACTGTATGAAAGGCACTGTGCTAGAGTCAGTGAGAATCAGAAAGATAACATGTTTTTGTCCTGGAGGAGTGAAGGATTCAGTATATTATAACATTGTGACAATTGCTTGGAGTTAATGATTATTTGTCTCACCAACATGAATATATTGGGACATGAGTTCAGATTCTTTTCAGATTTGGCCAATTAAATGTTCTGTTATTTCACATGATGATTGAAATGAAGAAATCTGTACATCAGATGTAGTACTAAATCAAAAATTAATGAAAAAGAATTCCTTAGTGTAATTTGAGAAATAACTGCTAAGAATCCTTCCAGGGAAGATCTCCTTATTTCTAAGTGAGCATTTGGAGCACTTGAGGAATTCATGCCAATTTTAAAGTATTTGACCAATTTATTCCCTCTCAAAACTAGTCATAACTTTAATCGTCAACAGCTTCACTATTTTGAATGGTAGTCAAATCTTGTTGGTGGTTTTAGGAAGCTTAAATTACATAGTAGAATGTTCTTCCAACTTTCCAAGTGTTTTACCCTGAAAACCATATTATTTGTAAACAAGCTATTTTCCATTTGTGTGTAGCCTGGATGTAGAACATACCAGGAGCATATAACACTGAACTATTTGTAGTTTTCCCCTCAATGTTTATTGTTTCTTAAATGGTCTTACTATACTAAACATTTTAAAGCAAGGAATCAATGCCGTGAAAAAATAGAATGTGATCTGTAATTTTATTTTTGGATTTGTACTTGGCCATTGGATTTGATAGTACTTTTTTTTAAGCACCATGTGTTTCTTTGAAAACAACTGCATTTCAATACGAACAGCTAAAATCATTTTCTCAGAAGAAAGCACCCTTGTTACAAATAATCTTCTGGTCCTGGGCTAGTTCTGTTGGTTAAAGCAGTGATATTTAAGAAAAATAGCCATGGTTTTCATGACCACAAGAACTTTTAAATTACCTTTACTCAGTGCCAAAGCCACAGACTGTTAACTGTAACTACATTTTCGGAAACAAGCATGTTACAAAGTAATGCAAAATGAGTGTAAAAACCACTGCCTATATCTATCTATCTATTATTAACTAAAGTCCATACTTTATTCAGATTTTCTTAGTTTTTAACCTAATATCCTTTTTCTGTTGCAGGATCCCACATTACATTTAGCTGCCATGTCTCCTTAGGCTCCTCTTGCTGTGACATTTTCTCATCTTTCCATGTTTTTGATGACCTTGACTGTTTTGAGGTGTTCTGATCAGCTATACGACAGGATGCTCCACTATTGAACTTCATTTGCTATTTTGCTCATGATTGGACTGGGTTATGGGTTTATGAAAGGAAGATGAGGTAAAGTGCCATTTTCATCACATCATATCAAAGGTACATATTATCAGCATAATTTGTAGCTGTTGATATTGGCCTTGATCACCTGACTGAAGTAGCATTTCTCAGGTTTCTCCACTGGAAAGTGACTCTCCTCTAGCCCCCTTTCTACTCTGTACTCTTTGGAAGGAAGTCACCACGCACAGCTCACACTTTCACCATTTTCTTTTGGAAAACAATTTAACGTGCATGCCTTTCTGGTTATAGATTAGTAACAGACTTCTGTTTCAGTTCCAATAAATTAAGGAAAACTCAGAGTTTGGGTAGAACATTATAACTGAATACTAGAATGGGTCTGAAGAAAGTTTCCATTTATTTGCAACAGCTGAGGAGTGAGTCACAATATGTAATTTGTAAGGATTATTAATTTCCAAAAGTGTAATAATAAAATACCGTTACCCTTAAAATTACACACACCTTTATGTATCTCTTAGTTGTTATGATTTACAAGGTACTTCAGGACCTTGCAGTGCATGCACCAGGATCATCAACAAGAACAACAATTTAGGGACTTCCCTGGTGGCACAGTAGTTAAGAATCGACCTGCCAATGCAGGGGACAAGGGCTCAATCCCTCGTCAGGGAAAATCCCACATGCCACAGAGCAACTAAGCCTGTGCAGCACCACAACTACTGAAGCCTGCACTCTTGAGCCCACGAGCCACAACTACTGAGCCTGCATGCTGCAACTACTGAAGCCTGCGTGCCTAGAGCCCGTGCTCCGCAACAGGGGAAGCCACTGCAATGAGAAGCCCACGCACCGCAACGAAGAGTAGCCCCTGCTCGCCGCAACTAGAGAAAGCCCATGTGCAGCAATGAAGACCCAACACAGCCAAAAAAAAATTTAAAAAAAAGTTTTTTTGAAAAGAACAACAATTTAAAAAACAACAGATATTAGTTGATTTGAATAACAGATATTCCCACATTTCACTGAAGATGTAGGCAGTAGAAAAGTTTTGCATAAGCAACATGGATGGACCTAGAGATTATCATACTAAGTGAAGTAAGTCAGAAAGAGAAAGACAAATACTATATAATATCACTTATATGTGGAATCTAAAATATGACACAAATGAACTTATCTATAAAACAGAAACAGACTCGTACAGACACGTGGTTGCCAAGGGGAAGAGGAGGTGGAGGAGGGATGGATTGGGAGTGTGGGATTAGCAAATGCAAACTATTATATATAGAATGCATAAACAACAAGGTCCTACTGTATAACACAGGGAACTATATTCAATATCCTATGATAAACCATAATGGAAAAGAATATGAAGAAGAATGCATATATATGTATAACTGAATCACTTTGCTGTACAGTAGAAATTAACACGACATTATAAATCAACTATACGTCAATAAAATAAAATAAAATAATTTAAATAAATTTGTTCTAGATATGACTACCAGGAAGTCAATAAAATAATTGGCATATCTTATCTTGTTTACTGATCCCAACCCCTCCGACTCCCCAAAACCTGGTTATTTGCACTTTTTGATATTTGGAGTGTTGAATGTATAAGGACACACTCTGTTACTCTTTCCAAGGATCTTCAGTGATTGCATTGTGGACATTACAAATGTGACTACCCTTAGAGCATCAAAAAAAGCTCTTGTAAGAACCAATACTAAATAATAGTGCTTGGTTGAATTATCTTATTTAATCAACAACTATTTTAACACCAAGAAGAATTACTGATACATAAATTTGGCTCACAGCTGAAGACCAAAATTGTTCACAATCAGGACTTTGTAAAAAGGCACAATGAGTTAGCTCTTGTTATGAGTATTTTTGCATATAAAGCTAATGACTGTAATCAATGGATAATAACTGCTTTAGCTCTCTTTTGGAATATTGCTTCTTCACGAACTTGCCATCAGAGATTAACAGTTTGCTCTTAAAGTTTACATGAAATAACTTGGAAGAAAGGCCTATTTGAGTTGTCATTGGATTACTGTTTTATTCCCATGCAGGGACTAAAAGTTGAAATCTGAGTTCCTGAATGTAACTTTTTTGCCTGTTTTGACAAGGCCAGAGTGAACCACTTTTTAGAAATTGGTAAATATATTTCAAATATCATTATGTCAATGTCCTTCGGCCAAAATCCACCAGGAATACACTTAGAGTTGTGTTGATTACTCATTGTAAGTAAGGGAGAGGCAACACCACAGGAAGCTATAGCAGGTCACAGGAAAGGGATGTTAGAAAAAACTTAGAGGATTTGGGCTTGTGTTAGGTGATGTTGGGGGGTGTTTGAGGAAGCAGGGATTTGCTCTGGATTGGAGACTGTTGGGAAGGGGGAGTAATCCTATGATTAGGTATCTTAACAAACTTATGTAGGAGAAGAGAAGACCAGACCCACACTAAAGCTTTAATTAATAGAGGCAACACTCGTGTCAGCCAGGCAGGGAGGTGTTTGGTATTTTTGAGGCTTGGACAATTTCATGTTTTCTCTATGTTCAGATGTGATTATGGGGAGGTCTTATTTTTGTCTTGATCCATCATGGCTTTATATGATATTACTATTCTGTGAAATTTTTTATGTTCAAGAGGAGAACACCATGGCCTAATTGTGAGTGCCAGGCCATCTCCCAGATGTGGGGAGATGATTCTCTTAACTGTTAGGTCATTAAATGACTAAAGTAATAATCACTGATTTCAAAGACTTTTTTCAATATTATACATGTGAATGAAATTCAATATCTACTCAAAATATGAAACAGACATCACTATACTTCTAAAGATTTACTAAACTGTTGCAATGTATTTGGTCAACTTCAGAATTAAATTCTTTCTTTTTTAAAAATAATAAATTTATTTATTTATATATTTATGGCTGTGTTGGGTCTTTGTTGTTGCATGCAGACTTTATCTAGTTGTGGGGAGTGGGGGCTACTCTTTGTCGCAGTGCACGGGCTTCTTATTGCGGTGGCTTGCTGCAGAGCATGGGCTCTATGCATGTGGGCTTCAGTAGTTGTGGCACATGGGCTCAGTAGTTGTGGCTCGTGGGCTTTGTTGTTCCATGGCATGTGGGATCTTCCTGGACCAGGGCTCAAGCCCGTGTTCCCTGCATTGGCAGGCGGACTCCCAACCACTGCGTCACCAGGGAAGCCCCAGAATTAAATTCTTATCATTAAGTTCTTTGGCATTAAATTTGAGAGTCAAGGAGTATAAATTCTGTATTTGCTAATTTTTTATTTCTCATTTTAAAAGATTTTTATCTGCATAAGGTGGCAATCCAGTGGAAAATCAATGTGTCCAGTATCTTGTCTTTAGTTTATTTGTTGTAGTTGTCTCTAGTTTTATAGACTCGGAAATTCAGTGTATTAGAATATCCAAGTTAGATTGGGCTCTAGGGCACATATGCACACTAACCAAAATCACGAAGGACTAACATATCTACAAGAATGCTAATGCATTAGTTCACAGTGGGAAATATAACCATCAGTAGTAATAATAGCTAATTCTTATTGAGTGCCTACTACTAAGCATGTGATATGAATTAATTCGTGAAGCTTTCACAACAACCTTATGCGGTAGTCACTGGTCATTTGGAAAACACTAGATGAGACAAACTGCATGCCCCTCCTCTTCCTCCAGGAGCCTCCTAATTTCCTAACTTCTCTCTCTCTCTCTCCACCCCCCCAACTCTCATTTCCAAGAGTTGTTGGATCTGTGCTACTATTATCTTCCATGCTGATGCTATACCCATTTCCCACTGGTGTATTCTATCATTTAGAGCAAAATGATGTAGTGTGTTAAAAACTGAGGGGTCCTTTCCCACCTCTTTTTCTTTGAAAAAAAAATCTGAAAGATGACCAGAATTTTATAGTATTTACTTATTTTTATTTCTATCGCTACAAATTCTTTGGTTATGACAGATTAGAAATTAAATGTGTTGGTGTTCCATGCAATTTTGACTTGAAACTAGACTCACAAATGAGATAATCCTATGATAATCTCCTTTTATGGAAAAATAACATTTATCACCTTAATGTGTTTTATCCTTTTGCTCAGTCATGGATCTCTAATGCATCAAAATCAGGTTTAAGGAGTTGATCAAGATATTCATATATATGTAGCCTGGGGTTTTTGGGGGGGTGAAAGAAGATGCTTTTTAATTGTTACTGTTACAATATATGCTTATGGTTTAAAAAAAATTGAAAAGTACAAAGTAAGCAAGGTACAAAAAATAAAGAAGGAAAATAAGCCCTAATTCTCCCACTTAGAGGCAAACAGTTACTAACATTTTGTGTTGAGTCCTTCTACGTGTTTTTCTACACAATTGGCATTGTAATGTACCTAAAATTGAGTTCTCTACTTTTTTTCCCCACACAACATCACATTACAAGCTTTTCCATCTTTAAAAATGTAAACAAAAGATTTAAATATGCATGTAACACATGAATAAAATATCTCCTTTTTCACATATTAAAATATTTAGTTGTAAGGATATGTATCAATTTAATTTTTTAAAGATTTTTTCTTACAGCAGTTTTAGGTTCATGGCAAAATTGAAAGGAAGGTACAGAGATTTCCCATATATACCCTGCCCCAACACATGCAGAGCTTCCCTGTTAATAGTATCTCCCACCAGAGTGGTATATTTGTAATAATTGGTGAAATTATATTGACACATCATAAGTAACCCAAAGTCTGTAGTTTATATTAGGGTTCACTCTTGGTGTTGTACATACTACTGGTTTGGATAAATGTGTAATGGCTTGTATCCACCATTATAGCATCATACAGAACACTTTTACTGCCCTAAAAATTCTCTGTGCACTGTCTAGTCATCCTTCTCCCCTCCCTCTCCTCTCCCCTCAACTCCTGACAACCACTGATCTTTTTATTGTCTCCACTGTTTTGTCTTTTCCAGAATGTCACATAGTTTGAATCAAACAGTCTTTTCAGATTGGCTTCTTTCACTTAGTAATACGAATTTAAGATTCCTCCATGTCCTTTTATGGCTTGATAGCTCATATATATGTATATATTTTTTGGTATTTATTTTTAACATCTTTATGGGAGTATAATTGCTTTATAATGGTGTGTTAGTTTCTGCTGTATAACAAAGTGAATCATCTATATGCACATGTATATACCTATATGCCCTCCCTCTTGCATTTCCCTCCCACCCTCCCTACACCACCCCTCTAGGTGGTCAAAAAGCACACAGCTGATCTCCCTGTGCCATGAAGCTGCTTCCCACTAGCTATCTATTTTATGTTTGGTAGTGTATATATGTTGATGCTACTCTCTCACTTCGTCCCAAATTTTCCTTCCCCCACCCCGTGTCCTCAAGTCCATTCTCTACAACTGTTTTTTTATTCCTGTCCTAGGTTAATCAGAACCGTTTTTATTTTTATTTTATTTTTAGATTCCACATATATGTGTTAGCATACCGTATTTGTTTTGCACTTCCTGACTTACTTCACTCTGTATGACAGACTCTAGGTCCATCCACCTCACTACAAATAACTCAATTTCATTTCTTTTTATGGCTGAGTAATATTCCATTTGAATTATGGTTTTCTCAGGGTGTACGCCCAGCAGTGAGATTGCTGGGTGATATGGTAGTTCTATTTTTAGATTTTTAAGAAACCTCTGTACTGTTCTCCACAGTGGCTGTATCAATTACATTCCCACCAACAGTGCAAGAGGGTTCCCTTTTCTCCACACCCTCTTCAGCATTTATTGTTTGTAGATTTTTTGATGATGACCATTCTGACAAGTGTGAGGTAATACCTCATTGTAGTCTTGATTTGCATTTCTCTAATGATTAGTGATGTTGAGCATCATTTCATGTGTTTGTTGGCAATCTGTATATCTTTTTTGGAGAAATGTCTATTTAGGTCTTCTGCCCATTTTTGGATTGGGTTGTTTGTATTTTGATACTGAGCTACCTGAGCTGCTTGTATATTTTGGAGATTAATCCTCTGTCAGTTGCTTCATTTGCAAATATTTTCTCCCATTCTGAGGGTTGTCTTTCCATCTTGTTTATGTTTTCCTTTGCTGTGCAAATCTTTTAAGTTTCATCAGGTCCCATTTGTTTATTTTTGTTTTTATTTCCCTTTTTCTAGGAGGTGGGTAAAAAAGGATCTTGCTGTGATTTATGTCATAGAGTGTTCTGCCTATGTTTTCCTCTAAGAGTTTTATAGTGTCTGGTCTTACATTTAGGTCTTTAATCCATTTTGAGTTTATTTTTGTGTATGGTGTTAGGGAGTATTCTAATTTCATTCTTTTACATGTCCCTGTCCAGTTTTCCCAGCACCACTTATTGAAAAGGCTGTCTTTTCTCCATTGTATTTTCTTGCCTCCTTTATCAAAAATAAGGTGACCACATGTCTGTGGGCTTATCTCTGGGCTTTCTATCCTGTTCCATTGATCTATATTTCTGTTTTTGTGCCGGTACCATACTGTATTGATTACTGTAGCTTTGTAGCATAGTCTGAAGTCCAGAGCCTGATTCCTCCAGCTCTGTTTTTCATTCTCAAGATTGCTTTGGCTATTTGGGGTCTTCTGTGTTACCATACATATTGTGAAATTTTTTGTTCTACTTCTGTGAAAAATGCCCTTGGTAGTTTGATAGGGATTGCACTGAATCTGTAGATTGTTTGGGGTAGTATAGTCATTTTCACAATGTTGATTCTTCCAATCCAAGAACATGGTATATCTCTCCATCTGTTTGTATAGTTTTAAATTTCTTTCATCAGTGTCTTATAGTTTTCTGAATACAGGTCTTTTATCTCCTTAGGTGGGTTTATTCCTAGTATTTTATTCTTTTTGTTGCAATGGTAAATGCGAGTGTTTCCTTAATTTCTCTTTCAGATTTTTCATCATTAGTGTATAGGAATGCAAGAGATTTCTGTGCATTAATTTTGTATCCTGCAACTTTACCAAATTCATTGATTAGCTCTAGTAGTTTCCTGGTAGCATCTTTAGGATTCTCTATGTATAGTATCATGTCATCTACAAACAATGACTGTTTTACTTCTTCTTTTCTGATTTGGATTCCTTTTATTTCTTTTTTGTCCCTGATTGCTGTGGCTATACCTTCCAAAACTATGTTAAATAATAGTGGTGAGAGTGGGCAACCTTGTCTTGTTCCTGAGCTTAGAGGAAATGGTTTCAGTTTTTCACCATTGAGAATGACGTTGGCTGTGGGTCTGTCATATATGGCCTTTATTATGTTGAGGTAAGTTCCCTCTATGCCTACTTTCTGGAGAGTTTTGATCATCAGTGGGTGTTGAATTTTGTCAAAAGCTTTTTCTGCATCTATTGAGATTATAATATGTTTTTTATCCTTCAATTTGTTAATATGGTGTATCACATTGATTGATTTGCGTATATTGAAGGATCCTTGCATTTCTGGGATAAACCTCACTTGTTCAGGGTGTATGATCCTTTTAATGTGCTGTTGGATTCTGTTTGCTAGTATTTTGTTGAGGATTTTTGCATCTATGTTCATCAGAGATATTGGCCTGTAGTTTTCTTTTTTTGTGACATCTTTGTCTGGTTTTGGTATCAGGGTGATGGTGCCCTTGTAGAATGAGTTTGGGAGTGTTCCTCCTTCTGCTATATTTTGGAAGAGTTTGATAAGGATAGGTGTTAGCTCTTCTCTAAATGTTTGATAGAATTCGTCTGTGAAGCCATCTGGTGCTGGGCTTTTGTTTGTTGGAAGATTTTTAATCAGTTTCAATTTCAGTGCTTGTGATTGGTCTGTTTATATTTTCTATTTCTTCCTGGTTCAGTCTCAGAAGGTTGTGCTTTTCTAAGAATTTGTCCATTTCTTCCAGGTTGTCCATTTCATTGGCATATAGTTGCTTGTAGTAATCTCTCATGATCCTTTGTATTTCTGCAGTGCCAGCTGTTACTTCTTTTTCATTTCCAATTCTGTTGATTTGAGTCTTCCTTTTCTTCTTGGTGAGTCTGGCTAATGGTTTATCAATTTTGTTTATCTTCTCAAAGAACTAGCTTTTAGTTTTATTGATCTTTGCTATTGTTTCCTTCATTTCTTTTTCATTTATTTCTGATATGATCTTTATGATTTCTCTCCTACTGCTAACTTCGGGGTTTTTTTGTTCTTTCTCCAATTGCTTTGGGCGTAAGGTTAGGTTGCTTATTTGAGATGCTTCTTTTTTCTTGAGGTAGTATTGTATTGCTGTAAACTTCCCTCTTAGAACTGCTTTTGCTACATCCCATAGGTTTTGGGTCATTGTGTTTTCATTGTCATTTGTTTCTAGGTATTTTTTGATTTCCTCTTTGATTTCTTCAGTGATCTCTTGGTTATTAAGTAGTGTATTGTTTAGCATCCATGTGCTTGTATTTTTTACAGATTTTTTCCTGTATTTGATATCTAGTCTCATAGCATTGTGGTCGGAAAAGATACTTGATACAATTTCAATTTTCTTAAATTGACCCAAGGTATGATCTATCGTGGAGAATATTCCATGAGCACTTGAGAAGAATGTGTATTCTGTTGTTTTTGGATGGAATGTCATATAAATATCAATTACGTCCATCTTGTTTAATGTGTCATTTAAAGCTTGTGTTTCCTTATTTATTTTCATTTTGTATGATCTGTCCATTGGTGAAAGTGGGGTGTTAAAGTCCCCTACTATGATTGTGTTACTGTTGATTTCTCCTTTTATGGCTGTTAGCATTTGCCTTATGTATTGAGGTGCTCCTATGTTGGGTGCATAAATATTTCCAGTTGTTATATCTTCTTCTTGGATTAATCCCTTGCTCATTATGTAGTGTCCTTCTTTGTCTCTCGTAATAGCCTTTATTTAAAAGTCTATTTTGTCTGATATGAGAATTGCTACTCCAGCTTTCTTTTGATTTCCATTTGCATGGAATATCTTTTTCCATCCCCTCACTTTCAGTCTGTATGTGTCCCTAGATCTGAAGTGGATCTCTTGTAGACAGCATATATATGGGTCTTGTTTTTGTATCCATTCAGCCAGTCTATGTCTTTTGGTTGGAGCATTTACATTTAAGGTAATTATTGATATGTATGTTCCTATTACCATTTTCTAATTGCTTTGAGTTTCTTTTTGTAGGTCTTTTCCTTCTCTTGTGTTTCCCACTTAGAGAAGTTCCTTTAGCATTTGTTGTAAAGCTGGTTTGGTGGTGCTGAATTTTCTGAACTTTTGCTTTATCTGTAAAATTTTAATTTCTCCGTCGAATCTGAATGAGATCCTTGCTGGGTAGAGTAATCTTGATTGTAGATTTTTCCCTTTCATCACTTTAAATATGTTCTGCCACTCCCTATTGGCTTGCAGAGTTTCTGCTGAAAGGTCAGCTGTTAACCTTGTGGGGATTCCCTTGTATGTTATTTGTTGCTTTTAATATTTTTCTTTGTATTTAATTTTTGATAGTTTAATATGTGTCTCATCATGTTTCTCTTTTGGTTTATGCTGTATGGTACTCTCTGTGCTTCCTGGACTTGATTAACTATTTCCTTTCCCATGTTAGGGAAGTTTTCGACTATAATCTCTTCAAATATTTTCTCAGACCCTTTCATTTTCTCTTCTCCTTCTGGGACCCCTATAATGCTAATGTTGTTAAGTTTAATGTTGTCCCAGGGGTCTCTGAGACTTTCCTCAATTCTTTTCATTCTTTTTTCTTTATTCTGCTCCCTGGCAGTTATTTCCACCATTTTATCTTCCAGCTCACCTATCCATTCTTCTGCCTCAGTTATCCTGTTATTGATTCCTTCTAGAGTATTTTTAATTTCAGTTATTGTGTTGTTCATCATCGTTTGTTTGCTCTTTAGTTCTTCTAGATCCTTGTTAAATGTTTCTTGTATTCTCTGTTCTGTTTCCGAGATTCTGGATCATCTTTATTATCATTACTCTGAACTCTTTTTCAGGTAGGTTTACTACTTCTTCTTCATTTATTTGGTCTTGTAGGTTTTTACCTTGCTCCTTCGTCTGTAACATATTCTTTGGTTGTTTCATTGTTTTTTCTTTTTGATGGGTGGTGCTGTATTACTGTCTTACTAGTTGTTTGGCCTGAGATGTCCAGCACTGGAGTTTGCAGGCAGTTGGATAGAGCTGGGTCTTGGTGCTGAGATGAGGACCTTCAGGAGGCCTCAGACTGATTGATATGCCCTGGGGTCTGAGGTTCTCTGTTAGTTCAGCGATTTGGACTTGGAGCTCCCACCACAGGAGCTTGGGCCCAACCTCCAGTCTGGGAACCAAGATTCCACAAGCTTTGTGGCACAGTAAAAAAAAAAAAAAAAAAAAGAAAGAGAAGAACAATACAATATCAAAAAATAAAAACAACATAAAATTAGTAAGATAAAAAATATATTAGCAAAAATAAAAGTATAATTGAAACAACTGCATTAAGGTAAAATAAAACCACAGCAGAAAAAATTTTTTTAAAAGGGGGTGGGGCAACAAGCCAAAAGGAGAGATCACTAACAAAGCATAAAGAATAAGATAAAACTACAAAAATAAAAGATTTATTAGGAAAATAAAAATATAAAAGAATCAACAAGGTAAAACAGAACTCCAATCTAAAAGAGGAAAAAGGAAAAGAAAAAAAAAAAAGTTTCCCGTTCCCTTCTGTTCCTTTGCGCCCCTCCCTCACTGTCTCCCCCAGGGTCTCCCCCGTCGCCACTGGACTCCTAACCATGGGTGGGTCCCACTGGGTATAGGAACTCCTCCCCTCCCCCAGCCACCCCTCAGGGGCGCCCATCCCAGAGTTCCGGCTCCCCCTTCCTTCCCTCCCACTCCTTCAGGACCCGCGCGGCTGGAGGGGGCCTAGGTGGGCAGAGGATCAGGCCCGGGATCTCAGCAGGTTCCCAGGGGTCCAAGTGGGCAGGGGAATCCTGACCACACTCCCTTTTGATCCTCTGCCCTCCCAATGGTTCCCCAATTTCCCCCTTCGGGCATGGGATCCCTTCCCCTCCCCCAGCTGTCCCTTAGGGGTGCCAGTCCCCTCCCACCTCCACTTTTCCTCACTATTCACTCCCCCTATGCCCCACGTCCTATCCGGGCTCTGGGGGTTCCTCCCGTCCCCTTAGGTGTCCATGGTCCCCCACCAGTGCCTGGTAGGTGCCCCAGTTGTGAGGAGACGTGAATTTTGCGTCCTCCTAGTATGCCATCTTGGCTCTGCTAATATCTTTTGGATGCTAAATAGTACTCCATCTTCCGGATGCATCACAGTTTATTTATCTATTCACCTACTGAAGAACATCTTGGTTGCTTCCAAGTTTTGGCAATTAATGAATAAAGCTGCTATAGACATCTGTGTGTGGGTTTTGTATGGACATAAGTTTTCAACTGCTTTAGGTAAATATTGAGAAGTGAGATTGCTGGATCGTATGGTAAAAGTACATTTAGCTTTGTAAGAAACTACCAAACTTTCTTGCAAAGAGGCTGTACCATTTTGCATTCCCACTAGCAATGAATGTGAGTTCCTGTTACTCCACATGCTTGTCAGCATTTGGTGTTGCCAGTGTTCCAGATTTTGGCCATTCTAATATGTGTATAACTCATTGTCATTTTAATTTGCATTTCTCTGATAACATAATGTGGAGTGTCTTTTCATATGCATTTTCCATCTGTATATCTTCCTTGGAGAGGTGTCTATTAAGGTCTTTGGCCCATTTTTTAATTGGGTTGTTTGGTTTTTTATTGTTGAGTTTTAAGAGTTCTTTGTACATTTTGGCTAACAGTCTTTTATCAGATGTGTCTTTTGCAAATATTTTCTCCCAGTCTGTAGCTTGTCTTCTTATTCTCTTGACATTGTCTTTTGTAGAGCAGTTTTTAATTTTTCAATTTAATTTTGGACACCACTCCTGATTAGAGTATTCCTCATATGAAAATGCCACTGTTTATTTAGTCATTGTCCTGAGTTATTTCCATTATTTTCCTAGTCAAACACTGTTACAATGAACATTCTTTGACATATCTTTGATATATGTTTCCTCAGGGTAAAAGGTAGAAATGGAATTTATGGGTTATAAGGTATGAAAATTATTTAGTTATAATAGATATTTTTAATGCTTAAATAAAAATCTATTGTATGATTTTAATGTTGCACTTTAAATGCTCTGTTGAAAATATCTTTGTCCACATACTTTTGTGCTTATTTTATGTTATTCCCTTAAATTTCTAAAAGGAGAACTACTCATTCAAAGGGTATAATAATTTTGAGACCTCCTGATACATAGCATCAAATTGTTTTCCAGAAAGATTACTTTAGTTTATAACCTCAGTATGAGTGTATAAGATACCCATTTTACCATCCAATTAAACATTAGATGTTATCACATTTAAAATACATATTTTTCAATTTGATAGGGATTAAAGAGTTGTCTGCCTGAGAATCATCTGTTATTCCACCACTTTCTAAAGAAAAATTTCCCTGCATCCCTCTTATATCAAAATAGGGATTTTCCTCCTTTGATGATACAATACACGTTCATTTATCACTATGTAAACTGTATTAATTTACTTTAAAACACTTTTTATTATTTATATCGTCTTGTTTTCATTGTTCTATTGTTAGATTTTTCTATTTGTGAAAAAATTGTTTGGGTGTTTTGAGATGGGATAGACTATATCATTAACTTCTCCCACTAAAATTAACGGAAATACCTTTTCATTTAATGGCAGGATCTTCAGGAATGAAAGAAGTCATTAATTGAGGGCTAAGTATTAATTTATATGTATATTTTGTAAAAACGAACAACCCATTTTGTATCCTGCCCTTTTCATGGGCAATTGTATTTTAGATATCTTTCTATAGCAATATACATAACTCTATGCATAAAGATTTTAAAGCAGATTTTTGTATGTAGTCTTGTTTAGTGCAACTAAGCTTTAAATATTATTTCTTCTAAAATCTCCTTTTTAGTGTTAATTAATCCTGTTGTGCATGCCTTTCTTCTAGGTACTTTTCAATATAATATAATCCCTGGTTACTGGGCTTATCACATGTATCTAGTGACTTGTGACTTAAAGGATACACGAAGGTTAGTAATGTATGACTTGCTTCCAATCCATTGTAGAAATTTCCTCAAAGAACATGATATTTTTATATTTATGGGTGGAAAGTTATAGAGTGCTGACTTTTTCTGATGGCTGTGTGTTTTATGTTTTACTTCAAATCATGAGGCCCAAATCAACTTCAAGATTCTTCTCTGTAGATAAGCAAAGGAAGCTACCATTCATATTTAAAGCTATATACTTCCTCTATTACTGTCCTGACTCTGCAGTCCATTTCTATTCTTAGAATATGTAAAACAGATGGGTCTTAGTGTGCTAAAACCACATCATAAAGCTGTTTTGCTTCATGGCCCAAGAATTCTGCTGCGTACCTAGCTCTTAAGAAAAATCCTTGCTTCTGAATAGCTTAATACCTCGCTGTGACCCCATATATATACGTAAAGAATAATCTTAAACTTTCAATTTTTCAGGCCCCTGGGGAAATCATTCACTTAGTCCATAGACTTCAAAAAAGATATTGTAAGAGTGAGGTGTGAGTACATCATATTCTAGTTTCTTGGTTCAATTCTGCAAGATTTATTACTAAACAATTTAAGTTTTAGTCAAATATTAAATTATAGACATTGACAAATGTCTTTATTGAGGCTTCAAGAGATGTTTCATATGTTTTATCTCTAATGTGATAGAATAATGTGTATTAGCAAGTATAATTTGATTTTACTCCAAATCATTTCTATTTGGTAATTAAATTTTTTTCACCAGCTAGTCACACATATTGAATTAGCTTATCAACATTTTCCACGAGCCTCTATTTTCTCTCTATAGTAAATAAATGTCTTGCAATAGGAAACAAAATTTGAACAGAATAGATTTAAAAACAGAGAAGGGACTTCCCTGGTGGCGCAGTGGTTAAGAATCTGCCTGCCAATGCAGGGGACATGGGTTCAAGCCCTGGTCCAGGAAGATCCCACAGGCCACCGAGCAACTAAGAACATGCTCCAGAACTACTGAGCCTGCGTGCTGCAACTACTGAAGTACACACACCTAGAGCCCATGCTGGGCAACAAGAGAAGCCACTGCAATGAGAAGCCCACGCACCGCAACAAAGAGTAGCTCCTGCTAGCTGCAACTAGAGAAAGCTCGCACGCAGCAGCGAAGACCCAATGCGGCCAAAAATAAATAAATAAATTTTTTAAAATAAAAAAATAAAAACAGAGGAGCCTTGAACCCCATATAAGACAGATTTGAATGTTATCATTTCATATTTTTTATTTGTAAGTCTATTTCATACACACACACACAGTCAGTCAGTTGTACCTGTAGACATTTGTCCTACATCATCTAACTGTAAATTTTATTAATTTCTTATTTTTCTCCATTTTATCAACTCATGTTTTCCTGTTAGTGCTCATTCTCATCCTTTTTTTCTCAATGAAAAATTTCTACCTATAGAATGGACTTCCCTGTGTTTACTATCTTAAATACATTTCTACAGTTCATCTAAGAGAAGCATTCTCCATTCACTTTTAGCCATGGGACCATTTGCTTTTTTCCCATCCAAAATCTTATAATGAGCTGTTTTATAGTGTAAATTTAATTTATAATGTCAAATTATAGCATTTCATTTATTTACTTTTTTATTTCATTTTATGGAACTTTTAAGATGGAATTCTGGGCTGCCAGATCTTGTTGATGACGAATGTTGTATACATTACTTATAAGAAATTATTATTCTTTGTTAGCATATGTAACACCAGTTAGAACTTCTTAACTAATTCTTTCTAATCCTTCACTTTTTGTTTTGAATCAAGAGCATTTGGAGTTCCTTGCATCATTTGACTTAAAAAAGAAGAAGGAGCAGGAGGAGGAAGTGGGGGGAGAAGAATATTTAGGAGACATTTAGATGTTTGTAAGATTGCCTTTGCACAGGTAACAGATCTTGAAGTATCTGAGTTAAATATAAATTTTTTAAAAAATTTTCTTGTTCTTCCTCTTTTGACTTTTTTGTCAAATTGTTGAAGTGTAGAAAACCTTAGAAATTTGGGACTGAGAGTAGAGGTGAGTACTTCCCACTTTGCTGTCACCATGTCAGCCATGCATAAAGTTCTCAAGCTTTAAAGAATGGGCAGATTCCCTAAATACATTTCATTATTTCACATGAACCCTGTGAATGACATGTAGCTGTAGTTATCACCCCATTGTACAGATGTGGAAACTTAGAGAAGTTAAAGCACTTTCTCAAGATGCCATAGCTTAGTTAGTGGTGGAGACGGGTCTTAAACCAGATCTGCTGACTGCTGACTAAATGCTAGATCTTTAAAGGATGCATTGTTAACTCCTGCCTGGAATGCTAAATGCCTTAGCACTATGGTGTTTTTGAAAAGAAAGTAAATCTCAGCAAAAAGTGTCCTGGGGTAAATAGAAGAGGATTAGCTGTTCTCCTAGAGGCAGCACTCAATCATGAGAGGTTATGAAAAAGTCTTCCCTAGAAGTCTCTAAAAATAAGATTATAAAATACTCCCATATGTTTTGTAATGTCAACTATAAATTGGCACCTGCCATTGGCACTTGCCGTCTACCTCTACAAGGATTAAATCATGTGCTGCAGCTGCTGACTTTCAACACCCCCTGAAAGGAGCTCAGAGTGGAGAGCAGAAATGAGGCCCTCTGTGCTCTGGGGAAAACTGGTGGAACAGGTCTTCAGATAGATACTTTCAGGAGCTGATTTTATGACCCCAATTCTTGTATCTCCTCATATCTGTAAAAGCACTAAAATCTTTCATGGTGATGTCTGCTCATTGTGACTAGCAGAAATCTTCTGCAAAAAAATATGGTGCTTCAAAAACAGAAATATAGATCAATGGAACAGGATAGAAAGCCCAGAGATAAGCCCACACACATATGGTCACCTTATCTTTGATAAAGGAGGTTAGAATACACAGTGGAGAAAAGACAGCCTCTTCAATAAGTGGTGCTGGGAAAACTGGACAGCGACACGTAAAAGAACGAAATTAGAACACTCCCTAACACCATACACAAAAATAATCTCAAAATGGATTAAAGACCTAAATGTAAGACCAGACACTATAAAACTCTTAGAGGAAAACATAGGCAGAACACTCTGTGACATAAATCACAGCAAAATTCTTTTTGACCCACCTCCTAGAGAAATGGAAATAAAACCAAAAATAAACAAATGAGACCTAATGAAACTTAAAAGCTTTTGCCCAGCAAAGGAAACCATAAACAAGACGAAAAGACAACCCTCAGAAAATATTTGCAAATGAAGCAACAGACAAAGGATTAATCTCCAAAATTTACAAGCAGCTCATGCAGCTCAATATCAAGAAAACAAACAACCCAACCCCAAAATGGGCAGAAGACCTAAACAGACATTTCTCCAAAGATATACAGATTGCCAACAAACACATGAAAGAATGCTCAACATCACTAATCATTAGAGAAATGCAAATCAAAACTACAATGAGATATCATATCACACCGGTCAGAATGGCCATCATCAAAAAGTCTACAAACAATAAATGCTAGAGAGGGTGTGGAGAAAAGGGAACCCTCTTGCACCGTTGGTGGGAATGTAGATTGATACAGCCACTATGGAGAACAGTATGGAGGTTCCTTAAAAAACTAAAAATAGAACTACCATACGACCTAGCAATCCCACTACTGGGCATATACCCTGAGAAAACCATAATTGAAAAGGAGTCATGTACCACAATGTTCATTGCAGCTCTATTTACAATAGCCAGGACATGGAAGCAACCTAAGCGTCCATCAACAGATGAATGGATAAAGATGATGTGGCACATATATACAATGGAATATTACTCAGCTGATTCACTTTGTCATAAAACAGAAACTAACACACCACTGTAAAGTAATTATACTCCAATAAAGATGTTTAAAATATATATATATATGTACTTGATTGCATGTACTCCCCCTTCACCAAAATTACACATATACTGACCTTCCCCCCTACCTCTTTGAAGCAGTTTCTCAAAGCTATCTGAAATGCTGTCCCCCAGGCTATGGTCCTTATTTTGCCCCAAATAAAACTTAACTCACAGCTCTCACATTGTGCAGTTTTTTTACGTCGACAGTAATGAACATAGTTTATGGTCAGTGGACGTCTAGAAAATAATTTTATAATAAGTTCCACATGAAAGCATTTGAAAGGCCTGGCCTAAAACAGTAAACAGAATGCCCCCATTAAATGGTAGAAATCAGATTTTTTTGAAAAATAAAAATTTATTTTTTGTTTTCAAAATCAGTAACAAACGTAGAATTTTTTATTTTTATCACATCTTTGGTGAGTTAATCAGAACTAAACTCTATGTACCTTTACCTTGCATTGGGATAAAGAATGATATAGAATTAACTTCTGATCATCTGTGCTAACATAAGGGATCAGGGGCACAGGCATTCCATTTGTCTTAAAAATGTATAATGAGATTGTGCATCGTGAGGTGGTTTTGTTTGTTTGTTTTTCAGGTGAATGGGATCACAGGACGCTTGTGTTTTACTCAGCTATATAGTATAAGCCATTTGTCTTTTTTTTTTTTAACATCTTTATTGGAGTATAATTGCTTTACAATGGTGCGTTAGCTTCTGCTTTATAACAAAGTGAATCAGTTATGCATATACATATGTTCCCATATCTCCTCCCTCTTGCGTCTCCCTCCCTCCCACCCTCCCTATCCCACCCCTCCAGGCGGTCACAAAGCACCGAGCTGATCTCCCTGTGCTATGCGGCTGCTTCCCACTAGCTATCTATTTTATGTTTGGTAGCGTACATATGTCCATGCCACTCTCTCACTTTGTCCCAGCTTACCCTTCCCCCTCCCCATATCCTCAAGTCCATTCTATTTGTCATTTTTTAACATATAGCAGCCAATATTGGAAGGAATTGGCAACAGTGAATGCCAGGCATCAGTGAGAAACCAATATGGAATGCCAATTTGTCACAGGAAAATCCACAGATCTACTTATGGATATACTTGAGTGTCATCTGTGAAATTAGACCATATTCCTTCTGAGGATTTGTAACTATTGAAGGCCAATGCTGGGGTTCAGGGATTTGACAGCCAAAAGGGGAAAGTTAGGATCATGTTTCACTTTCTATTTTGAGTGAAATCTATTCTTTCCTCAATTTTTGTTAATTCCCACTTGAGATCCTGGCCTCAACACTTCTTTGGTTCATACTTTCCTTTCTAGTTTCTGTGGACACGGTGCTTGATAAATAATATACGAACTTGTGTGTGCACACTCTCATCTTTGTGAGAAAATAAGGTACTTTTTGGATTGAAATCTTGCAGTGCTTGAGAACTGCCTCTATTACAGGCCCTGTTTCTTTGCTAAAAATGGCAGCTTCTCTTAGGAAGTAGCCTCCTGCATTCAGAACAGAGGTTCAGTAATTAGGTAAAACAGCTCCTTTGGTTTTGCTTCTCCATTTTTTGTAGAATGAATGGAAGTATCTGTTTTGGGTTAACTTCATTGTGGAGCTCAACGGATATTGAAACATATGATTGGTTTTACTTGATAGGATCAACTCATTAATTAGATTTTGTTTCCATAGCTCAAGTGTACAAATAGTAGTTGGAATGACAGTTGAAGCCATGTACAAATGTTGATCTAATCAAGACACAGTTGGTTCCCTATGTTGGTACTTCATATTTCCTAAATTCATGTATCTTTCATGTGGCCCTAAAATTACTATGAAAGTATATAATAAAACCTATTAGTGCTTATTTAAATCACAAGGATGAGCAAACAATGATTAACGTGAAGGTAGGCATGTTAGAAAGGTGGAGTGGGGCAGTGGAAAATGGTCATATCAGACAGATACGTGTGAAACTGAACCTCACCACCTATGAGCTATGTAATCTTGGTCAAGTTACTTCATTTCTCTGTTCCTCAGTTCTCTCCTCTGATAAGTAGGGAGTAGTAACTACCTTGCACATTACTGTAAGGATTCGAGAAAATATTTTCAAAGTGTCTAGCTAGCTCAGTATCCAACACTTGATAGGAATTCACTAAACTGGAAGCTGCTATCTCTGGTCTTGAGAAATAAATCATTTAGACTATGATTCTAAAAATGTTTCACTTTTATAGAAGGTGGACAATTTTCCTTTAAACTTTCAGAGTAGATATGAAAGCAAACAAATATTAGCAATGCAGGGGGAAAGTCTGGTTATGAGCATAAAACTAGAGCAGGTATTAGAAGCATCTGGCAGGACTTTGAAAGGTGGCAGCATCAGTCAGGTTCTAGGCAGAAAAACAGAACTGAGATACTTTAATAGAGAAAATTTAATGTGGAAAACTAGTCACAAAAGTGATGGGAGAGCTGAGAAGGCGATCAGAGGTTAGTGAGGTACCACAAAGTTACCAATGGCAGGAAACCGCTATTGCTCCCACAGCCAGAGGGACAAAGGGAGGAGGTGGTGGAACCAGAGCTGAGGAAGCCTGGAGAGAGATGGAACCTGTCTGACGTGTTACACAAAGCAGAGAGAGAAAAGAGAAGTACCTTGGTTTTCCTACTTCTCACCTTTCAACCTCCAGTCATTGTCTCCTCAGTGGTCCATCCTAATAGAAATCAGTTGTCAAAGAGCTTGCAAAATGCAGTTTGCAGCGGTGAGGGTCCCGCAATACAGAGCAAAACAGGGGAAGGGCAGGGAATAGATCTGAGGACAAATAAACAGATAGCCAGCACAGGGACATTCACAGTTATTTTCTGAAGAATTGTTTGCATGGCCTGGGACAGAATTGCAAGGCAGATAGTCTACTGCTTTTGCATTTTTCCTTTCCTTGCCATCAGTACCCTCCCTGCCTGGATTTGGTGTAGGGAAGGTCTAAGGTAGTGAAATCCAAAACTGTGATTAGACCAGAAAGAGGCTCACAGGTACCACAAGTCAGAGTAGCTGTGGTCATACCCAGAGCAGAAGGCTATGGCAAGAAAAAACAAAGGCAAGTAGGGCTTATTAGTCCAAGCCGATAAACTAGATTCATTGTTGGCAACAAATCAAAAGTCAATGTTAGTAGAACAATCTGCAATAGACTAAAGATCACGGTAGCTCACCCCAGATCGTGAGAAATGGATATATTTTGGGGGCGGAGCCAAGAGGATTATTGATTGATAAGTATAAGTGTGAAGGGAGGAAAAAAAAAGAGGAGTGAAGAACGATGGCCAAGTTTATTCTGAGCCAGGAGGATGAAACTGCCATTTATCAAGGTGAGCAAACTGTGAGAAGAGAAGGTTTGGGGAGGATAGCAAGAGTTTGACTTTTGATATGCTGAATTTTAGAACCTTTTGTTTTCAAAAGTTTCTTTTAAAAACTGCCCTTTTTGTGATTTTTTTTTTAAACATAATGCAGGAGGCTCAGTACTGAAACCAGGGAAATTATTAAGTGGAAGTCTATACATCTAATGGTGAAACCTCATCTTTCTACCTTCTTTGATTCTGAGAAAGCTGGCAGACAAGGTTTACCCACACCCTGTCCCCCAACTCTTCCCCCAACCCCATGAGATTGTTATATTAGTCTTTGGGGTAATTGGCTCGCTCAAGAGGAAATCCCTGTAGATATCAGTAATTAAGGATTTCCCATAGGAATATCTGAATCCACAGTGACTCCAAAGTAATTCCTTATAAATCCCCAGGCTCTGACCATGCACACTTCCATCATGTTGTTAATTCAACACATACACCAATGGACAGTCAAAGGTCAGCAGACTTACCCTAGGCACAATGTTAGGCCCTGTGAGAGACTCAAGGCCAGGAGACCAAACCTGCTCATCAGTCTCAGAATTCAGACAAGAATTATTCTGGGTTTGTCTATGACATCTGGTAAACATTCTTTCAAAAACATTGAATACATGCATGTTCATAGCAGTGTTATTCACAATAGCTAAAACATGGAAGCAACCCAGTGTCCATCAGTGGGTGAATGGATAAGCAAAATGTGGTACATACATGCAACGGAATATTATTTAGGCTTAAAAAGGAAGGAAATGTTGACATATGCTACAATATGGATGAACCTTGAGGACATCATGTTAAGTGAAATAAACCAGTAACAAAAGACAAATATTGTATAATTCCATTTAAACAAGGTACTTAGACTAGTCAGAATCATAAAGACAGAAAGTATAATGGTGGTTGCCAGGGGCTGGGGGAAAGGGAGAATGGGAATTAGAATTTAGTGGGTATAGAGTTTCAGTTTCACAAGATGAAAAGTGTTATGGGGATGGGTGGTAGTGATGCTTGCACAACAATGTGAATGTATTTAATACCACTGAACAGTTCACTTTAAAATGGCTAAGATGTTTAAAAAAAAAAGTTGGGAAAAAGAAAGTACTTGGAACTTCTGAAGAAAAGGGGAGTTACTATTGTATAATGGCAGATGTTCTCCACATTGCCTTTGACCAACAATTGATCAAGAAAAAGAACCAGGCACTAAAATTGGCACAAATGGACGAAAGGTACTGAAAGAATATCAGAAAAGATAAATTAGAGGCACCTTAAAAGGAATGTTAAAATATTATTTTAATAACAATGACCAAGTATAATTTTTATATTTTTATTGTTAAACATAAATACATTTATTTCAGTCATGCTCAGTGTAAGCAATGCTATAATTATGTTTCACTTACACTTGTGATCCCATTTAACCATGCAGTATCTATGAACAGAATAACAAAGGAGGTCATTGGAGGTTAGAGCTGCCAATGACCTATTGTAATAATGAAATCATCTTTTCAAATTAACAGCAGAATTACTGCTTTATGCTCTATTGTCTCATGTAAACAATACCAGATTTAGTGGAAAAAAATTAACGAAAGATGTAGATGATTTAAAGAGAATCCCCAGAAAGAAATAATATTGATAATATTGATAAAACCCACAACTGAATATATCTATCTATTTAGCCAATACTGAATGTGTATCAGTATACATATAATGCATATATTTGTTCTCAACTATATTTAAAAATTCTCTATAAAAGAAACATTGTCTTTAGTTTCTATTCTTAAATCCTCAATAATATGTAGGGAATGTGTCTGAGAAAGAGCAGATATGTAATTATTTATATTGGTTGACAGTTTAAGGAATGAAAGACTAAATACTATGATGATAAGCTATAATAATTTTTTCTCTTAATATGGCATACAGTCTATGGTTTGCTGACAAGCTCACATGTTTTTTAAAATTTCTGTGCATTCAGATGGATAATAAAAAACCAGCTTTGGCTAATCAAAGACAAGTTAGTTGTTTGCTCAGACACTGAAAGAAAAGGAAGATACTGCAAAGCAGAATAAAGATCAAATTACAGATGTAGTTTTGGGGATTCTCAGCACATGTGATAATTGAAGCCTGCAGTAGATGAGTTCAACTATGTGTAGTGGTGGAAAGAAGGACTTAGAACTGAGCTCTTAGGAGATCCACTATTTTGTGTTCTGATAGAGGAGAAGCTCACAAAGGGAATTTACACGGAGCTTCTGGAACAGTGTTGTGTCATAGAATCCAACAGAAGAGAGGGTTTCAAGAAAGAGGAAGTGTCAGCTTTGCCAGATGCTGAGAAGCCAAGGAAGACAACAGAAAACACCCAATTAATTTAGTTTCATGGGGTCACTGTTAGTATTTGCAAGAGCAGTGGAGTATTCAGGGACAGTCCATCCTAGAGAAGGTTGAAGATAAATAAAGGAGGTGGGGAAGTGAGAGCAAACACTCCTTCTAAAAATGTGATGAGGGGAAGAAAGACAGTGAGGGGTGGAGGGACAGTTTTGTTTTTGATTGCATTGACAATGCGATCATTAATAGTGTGTCCCAGTGTGATTGAGAGGTCAGCCTTTATTCTGGAGTTGCAAGTATCATGCAGAGCCCGTTCAGATCCATGCCATTTGATGAATCTGTGTTCTTGCAACAAGGGAGCTCCCAATGGTACCGTGGTTCAGTTAGAGTATGGCAGAAATTGCTATTTCTTCCCAATATCCATTCTCCCATTAGAATTTTCAGCGAGGCACAGGGCCCTCCAAAATAAAGACATACAGGGCCTCCCAAAATAAAATAATTCCCCAGTCTTCCTTGTAATTATATATGGCCAGGGGAATAAGTCCTAAACAATGCAGATATATATGCAAGAGTATCCTGCAGCAGCTTCAGAGAACCTTCCTTAAGGAACAGCTTACATGAACCCTTTGACCCATTCTGTCACTTTCCTCTTCCTAGCTAATTGAAATATGGACATGATAGATGGAGCTGAAGAGCCATCTTGGACCATGAGGTGAGAATAGAGGCCACAGTTGATAGAGTAAAAACCTAGAAGAATCCTAAGTATGTGTTGACTTCATAGAACAGAGTTCTATGGAAGCCCTAGACCATCTGTATCTGGATGTTAAGGCAAAAGGAAAATAAGCATCTAGTTTAAGCCTCTGATATTTTGGAGGCTACTAATACCCTTAGTCAAATCTAAATCTAACTAATATATAGAAGGACAGCAAGAAAAGTGCAGACTGTAATAAAATTGACAAATCATCATTGAAATGAAAACAGATTAAAAGTCATTGAAGAGGGACTTCCTTGGTGGCGCAGTGGTTAAGAATCTGCCTGCCAATGCAGGGGACACAGATTTGAGCCCTGGTCTGGGAAGATCCCACATGCCGCAGAGCAACTAAGCCCGCGTGCCACAACTAGTGAAGCCTGCGTCTCAAAACTACTGAAGCCCATGCACCTAGAGCCCATGCTCCACAACAAAAGAAGCCACCGCAATGAGAAGCCCGTGCACCACAATGAGGAGTAGCCCCACTTGCCACAACTAAAGAAAGATTGCAAACAGCACGGAGACCCAACATAGCCAAAAATAAATAAATAAATAAATAAATTTATTTTTTAAAAAAAGTTATTGGGGCTTCCCTGGTGGCGCAGTGGCTGAGAGTCTGTCTGTCGATGCAGGGGACATGGGTTCCTGCCCCGGTCCGGGAAGATCCCACATGCCGCGGAGCGGCTGGGCCCGTGAGCCATGGCCGCTGAGCCTGCGCGTCCGGAGCCTGTGCTCCGCAACGGGAGAGGCCACAACAGTGAGAGGCCCGCGTACCGCAAAAAAAAAAAAAAAGTCATTGAAGAAAATTCTATTTAGGAAAAATAATAGTGTTAATTTAAGACCATGGATATTGTCCGGGAGTCGATGTCAAGAAGGAAATGGAGAATGAAATTTTCCCATTTGCAGCAACATGGATGAACTTGGAGGTCATTATGCTAAGTGAAATAAGTCAGACAGAGAAAGACAAATACTGTATTGTATCACCTTTATGTGGAATCTAAAATATACAACAAACTAGTGAATATTACAAAAAAGAAGCAGACACAAATATAGAGAACAAACTAGTGGTTACCAGTGGGGAGGGGGGGAGGGGGCAACATAAGGGTGGGGGAGTGAAAGGCACAAACTGTTGGGTGTAAGACAGGCTACAAGGATGTATTGTACAACACGGGGAATATAGCCAATATTTTGAAATAACTGTAAATGGAGTGTAACTTAATTTTTTCTAAAAAAAATAAAATCATACGAAAAAAATTTTAATAAAATAAATTAAAAAAAAATTTTAAAGCCATATACAAAAATAAACTCAAAATGGATTAAAGATCTAAATGTAAGACCAGATACTATAAAACTCCTAGAGGAAAACATAGGCAGAACACTCTTTGACATAAATTACAGCAATATTATTTTGCATCTGTCTCCTAGAGTAATGGAAATAAAAGCAAAAATAAACAAATGGAACCCAATTAAACTTAAAAGCTTTTGCTCCACAAAGGAAACCATAAGCAAAACAAAAAGACAACCTATGGAATGGGAGAAAATATTTGCAAACAATGAAACTGGCAAGGGATTAATTTCCAAAATATTCAAACAGTTCATACAGCTCAATATCCAGAAAACAAAAAATGGGCAGAAGACCTAAATAGACATTTCTCTAGAGAAGATATACAGATGGCCAATAGGCACCTGAAAAGATGCTCAACATCACAAAATTATTAGAGAAATGCAAATGAAAACTACAATGAGGTACCACTTCACACCAGTCAGAATGGCCATCATTAAAAAGTCTACAAATAACAAATGCTGGAGAGGCTGTGGAGAAAAGGGAACCCTCCTAGACTGTTGGTGGGAACGTAAATTGATGAAGCCACTATGGAGAACAGTATGGAGGTTCCTTAAAAAACTAAAAGTAGAGTTACCATATGATCCAGCAATCCCATTCCTGGGCATATATCCAGAAAAGACAAAAACTCTAATTCAAAAGGATACATACACCCTGATGTTTGTAGCAGAACTATTTACAATAGCCAAGACATGGAAGCAACCTAAATGCTCGTCGACAGATGAATGGATAAAGAATATTACTCAGGGCTTCCCTGGTGGCGCAGTGGTTGAGAGTCCGCCTGCCGATGCAGGGGACATGGGTTTGTGCCCCAGTCTGGGAAGATCCCACATGCTGCGGAGCGGCTAGTCCCGTGAGCCATGGCCACTGAGCCTGCACGTCCACAGCCTGTGCTCCGCAACGGGAGAGGCCACAACAGTGAGAGGCCCACGTACCGCAAAAAAAAAAGAAAGAATATAACTCAGCCATTAAAAAGAATGAAATATTGCCATTTGCAGCAACATGGATGGACCTAAGAGATTTTCATACTAAGTGAAGTAAGTCAGACAGAGAAAGTCAAACGTCACAAGATATCACTTATATGTGGAATCTAAAAAAAATGATACAAATGAACTTATTTACAAAATATAAATAGACTTACAGACATGGAAAACAAACTTATGGTTACCAAAGGAGAAAGGGGAAGGGATAAACTAAAAAAAAAAAAAAAAAGGAAATAGGCAGGAAAATGACCATAATAGGAAGAAAATGTCACATGAGGAAATGTGGTCCCATATTATCCAGTCTCCTTGTATATCACTGGTCAATCACAGCAGACACTTGCAAAGAAAGTCTTACTTCAAGAGAAAAAGTGAGGTAGATGACGATTCCCTTTTGCTGTTTAGTGTATACTTTCATACTTTCTTTTAACCTGTTTAACTGTATATATATTTTAACTTGTTTAACCTGCTTGACTGTATATCTATCTTTCTATCTATCTCAGATGTATAAATATATGTGCGTGTATATATATACATATATAGTTTAATATGAGTTGTAAAAGTCTCAGAGTCCATATGAGTCCATTGGTTTCTTTTTAACATTAAGGAAAATTGTAAAGTGTGCAGAAAAGTTTCTTCTGGTTATCTCTCCTTCTTGATCTGAAGGAGTAACTCAAAAATATTTTAAATGAGAAAATTCACTTTTGAACTATCAAATCTGTTACCAAAAAAAACTAATAAAAACATCATCATCTCTCATAATAGAGGAACAGGATTTCCATTCTATTTTTATTGAGAGATCACCATTATAAAACTACATATAGTGGGCATGAATTTTATTCCACAATGCCAGGATACAAGATATATCACATTTCCTTATTTCCTAAATCAAATGTAATCTGTTCTGAGGTTGGAGGGAAAATTCAACCAATCATTTTTGGGATTCCCTTCTCTTTCTTGATGGGGTCCCGCAACCATCCTAGTAATGTCAAAATCAGGAGGTTGAGCTGTCCTTTGCTCTGTGTGGTTGCCATATTTGCTGTTGCTCTGTTGACTGCAGGACGCTGCTATACAGCACTGGAGCTGCGTCTTGGGCACTGAAGATCAGGCAGGCCCAGAGATACATCTTACAAGGGATCTTTCCACTGACTTCAGACTGTGCCTCTCACTGCCAAGTTTCTGAGGTCACTGCATGCCTACAAGGCTTGGTCTCTGCCATCCAGTGGTGGGTTCCTTGTCTTCTCTCCAGCTGTAGAAAGTTAATACTCTCCCAATGTTTGGAAATGTGATCCCTTTTCTCGAATATACATAATGAAAGGAGCTGGTAACCCCAGTTCATTTTTTCTCCTAATTATACACAATGTTAAACTTATGTAACTCAGAAAGTATGTCAACCTTTGTTTTGAGCTTGTTCTCACAAAAATATAATTAGTTAAGTGACTAAAAAGTAGAATAATTAATTTCACTTCTCTGATTTGAATTTCAGTTCTCTTTCTGGCTCCAGTTTACATGCTAACTGGCAGTGGAATTAGATCACTAACAGTTGTTTCTTCTCTCTATAAATTGCCTGATATTGTCAACTGCATCTTAACATATTTGAGCTTTGGTGAATTTCCTTATGCCAGCTTCCTAAACATAAAATTGGTATAACTGTGTACTAATATGATATGCCTATATCTTTGAAATTTTTGTAGATGAATTCAACTGTGACTATCCTTAGATATAGTATAGAAGCACCTAATAGCTTTGATAACCTTTTCTTATTGACTTGTTTTATGACTTTACAGAAAAAAGTAGAAATCTAACATTAGAGTTATAAGTATATACTAATCTGATTTAAATTTAATTCCTTGGACCATTTTAATAATATTTTTAGTATCATGATTTTGGCAATGGATATGATGTGTTTATTATAGTATTAAACATTGGGATGTACAATGGTGAAAATGCTGAAATGTGTTTATTAAAACTAGAGAACTGGTTTAGTATTATATATATGTAGTATATGATATGTAGTATCATATACATACATACATTTAACTTACATATATTACCCCGCCCCACACACACACTATTAGTCTCCTTTAGAGGGTACAAGGAAACCAACTCATTCTTCTGAAAATGGTCAGTAAAGTAAAAGGTTGAATATTTAACTTCTCTTTCCTGTATGAACTTTATTTCAGGAAAACTAAATTGTTATTGAGGGACATTTTTCTTTCCCTAGAAAAATTCCAGCCAATAAATAAAAAAGAAATGATAGGCGCAGTGGTTGAGAGTCCACCTGCCGATGCAGGGGACACGGGTCCGTGCCCTGGTCCGGGAAGATCCCACATGCAGCGGAGCGGCTGGGCCTGTGAGCCATGGCCGCTCAGCCTGCGCGTCCGGAGCCTGTGCTCCGCAACGGGAGAGGCCACAACAGTGAGGGGCCTGCGTACTGCAAAAAAAAAAAAAAAAAGAAATGATAGATTAGAATGTCACCATTTTGCAAACTCCAAATCAAAGGATGAATCCAAGTAGTGATTATCAATGGTTGCTAACATTACTGAAAGAGAGTCAACAAGGTATTATGTGTCTCCTGATGGAAGTACACACTATCTATGAAGTAGCCTTGCCAAAGAAACTGAACTGTATCAAACCAAGCCTCTAGATCTAGCTACAAGTTTACAGGAAACACAGAGGCAAGAGACACGTGTTAAAAGATACTATGCGGAGGGAGGTGCAGAAAAGTCCAGATACTGAAAATTTTATAGGATAAAAGACATGGCTTTTTAAAAAAACAAATTGCCAGGAACAAAAAAGAAAGGGGGAACTTTATTAGACATCAACCAATCTCAATTTGTTGACCTTATTTGGATTTTGATTCACACAAGCTATTTAAAAATGATGACATTTATGAAACAACTGGAAATATAGACAGCAATGCTTAAATATTTGACATTATTGAAGAATTACTGTTATATTTTTCAGGTGTAATAATGGTATTATTAATATATTTTGGTGAAGACCTATTTTATTTTAGAAATACATACTGAAATATTTATGAATGAAATGATATGATGTGAGGTTTTCTTCAAAATAAGGTTGGGTAAGGCTATAGATAAAACAAAGTTATTCATATTGAATTAAGATACTAATATTGGATAGAAAAGGATTTCATTGCATTATTATTTCTACTTTGTAAAGTGCTTATCTTTTAAATATACGTGTTGAAAAAATTTAGAGATGTAAAGATATGATAAATATAGCAGAGGGAGGAACACTCCCAAACACATTCTATGAGGCCACCATCACCCTGATACCAAAACCAGACAAAGATGTCACAAAAAAAGAAAACTACAGGCCAATATCACTGATGAACATATATGCAAAAATCCTCAACAAAATACTAGCAAACAGAATCCAACAGCACATTAAAAGGATCACACACCATGATCAAGTGGGGTTTATCCCAGGAATGCAAAGATGCTTCAGTATACACAAATCAATCGAGGTGATAAACCTGATTAACAAATTGAAGGAGAAAACCCATATGATCATCTGAAGAGATGCAGAAAAAGCTTTTGACAAAGTTCAACACCCATTTATGATAAAAACTCTCCAGAAAGTCAGCATAGAGGGAAGCTACCTCAACTTACCTCATAATAAAGGCCATACATGACAAACCCACAGCCAACATCGTTCTCAGTGGTGAAAACCTGAAACCATTTCCTCTAAGTTCAGGAACAAGACAAGGCTGCCCACTCTCACTGCTATTATTCAATACAGTTTTGGAATTTTTAGCCATGGCAATCACAGAAGAAAAAGAAATAAAAGGAATCCAAATCAGAAAAGAAGAAGTAAAACTGTCACTTCAGTTTTACTTTATTTGCAGATGACATGATACTATATGTGGAGAATCCTAAAGATGCTACCAGAAAACTACTAGAGCTAATCAATGAATTTGGTAAAATAGCAGGATACAAAATTAATGCACAGCAATCTCTGGCATTCCTATACACTAATGACGAAAAATCTGAAAGAAATTAAGGAAGCACTCGCATTTACCATTGCAACAAAAAGAATAAAACACCTAAGAATAAACCCACCTAAGGAGATAAAAGACTTGTATTCAGAAAACTATAAGACACTGATGAAAGAAATTAAAGACAATACAAACAGATGGAGAGATATACCATGTTCTTGCATTGGAAGAATCAACATTGTGAAAATGACTCTACTACGCAAAGCAATCTACAGATTCAGTGCAATCCCTATCAAACTACCAAGGGCATTTTTCACAGAACTAGAACAAAAAATTTCACAATTTGTATGGCAACACAAAAGACCCCAAATAGCCAAAGCAATCTTGAGAAAGAAAAACGGAGCTGGAGGAATCAGGCTCTGGGACTTCAGACTATACTACAAAGCTACAGTAATGAAGACAGTATAGTACTGGAACAAAGAAAGAAATATAGATCAATGGAACAGGATAAAAAGCCCAGAGATAAACCCACGCACATATGGTCACCTTATTTTTGATAAAGGAGGCAAGAATATACAATGGAGAAAAGAGAGCCTCTTCAATAAGTGGTGCTGGGAAAGCTGGATAGCCACATGTAAAAGAATGAAATTAGAGCACTTCCTAAATGGATTAAAGACCTAAATGTAAGGCCAGACACTATAAAACTCTTAGAGGAAAACACAGGCAGAACACTCTATGACATAAATCACAGCAAGATCCTTTTTGACCCACCTCCTAGAAAAGGGAAATAAAACCAAAAATAAACAAATGGGATCTAATGAAACTTAAAAGATTTTGCACAGCAAAGGAAACCTAAACGAGACGAAAAGACAACCCTCAGAATGGGAGAAAATATTTGCAATTGAAGCAACTGACAAAGGATTAATCTCCAAAATTTACAAGCAGCTCATGCAGCTCAATATCAAAAAAACAAATGACCCAATCCAAAAATGGGCAGAAGACCTAAATAGACATTTCTCCAAAGAAGATATACAGATTGTCAACAAACACATGAAAGAATGCTCAACATCACGAATCATTAGAGATATGCAAATCAAAACTACAATGACGTTATCACCTCACACCGGTCAGAATGGCCATCATCAAAAATTCTAGAAACAATAAATGCTGGAGAGGGTGTGGAAAAAAGGCAACCCACTTGCACTGTTGGTGGGAATGTAAATTGATACAGCCACTATGGAGAACAGTATGGAGGTTCCTTAAAAAATTAAAAATAGAACTACCAAAAAAAAAAAAAAAAAAAAAAAATAGAACTACCATACGACCTAGCAATCCCATTACTGGGCATATACCCTGAGAAAACCATAATTGAAAAGGAGTCATGTACCACAATGTTCATTGCAGCTCTATTTACAATAGCCAGGACATGGAAGCAACCTAAGTGTCCATCGACAGATGAATGGATAAAGAAGATGTGGCACATATATACAATGGAATATTACTCAGCCATAAAAAGAAAGGAAATTGAGTTATTTGTAGTGAGGTGGATGGAACTAGAGACTGTCATACAGAGTGAAGTAAGTCAGAAAGAGAAAAACAAATACCGTATGCTAACACATATATATGGAATCTAAAAAAAAAAAAAAGGTGCTGAAGAACCTACGGGCAGGACAGGAATAAAGACACAGACGTAGAGAATGGACTTGAGGACACAGGGAGGGGGAAGTGTAAGCTGGGACGAAGTGAGAGAGTGGCCTGGACTTATATACACTACCAAATGTAAAATAGATAGCTAGTGGGAAGCAGACGCATAGCACATGAGATCAGCTCGGTGCTTTGCGACCACCTAGAAGGGTGGGATAGGGAAGATGGGAGGGAGACACAAGAGGGAGGAGGTATGGGGATGTATGTATATGTATAGCTGATTCACTTTGTTATACAGCAGAAACTAACACACCATTGTAAAGCAATTATACTCCAATAAAGATGTTAAAAAAAAAAAAAAAGAGGGCTTCCCTGGTGGCACAGTGGTTGAGAGTCCGCCTGCTGATGCAGGTGACACGGGTTCGTGCCCCAGTCCGGGAGGATCCCACATGCCACGGAGCGGCTGGGCCCGTGAGCCATGGCCGCTGAACCTGCACGTCCAGAGCCTGTGCTCCGCAACAGGAGAGGCCACCACAGTGAGAGGCCCCCGTACCGCAAAAAGAAAAGATAAATGAGATTCTCCTGAAAATAATTCAGTTGTGGGGTGAGGGATAGAGTGTGTGAGTTTATAGGTAAAATAAGATCTGTGACCATGAGTTGATTTTGAATCTGAGAGTTCTATTGCACTAGTCTCTGTACTTTTATGTGATTGATGTTTTTCATTTAAAAAAAAGTAAAAAATATTCACTATCATTCTTAGTAGTAGTAGAGGTTAAGCATGTGTTTACAACAAAATGTATTTACTTGGTAAATCATAATAACTGTAAGTATAGAATAATTTATTTGTGAAGGCAAAACATTGGGAAACGATGCTGCCGTAAATAGCGTCATTGAGACACCACCCTGGTATATGGTTCAGAATAGCCACGCCCAAATCTCAGAGACATAAAACAAAGTTTATCTGCCGTGACAGGCTAAGTAAGCTATGTTGCAGTAACAAATTACCCCAAATCTCAGTGGCATATAACAACAAGGTTTATTTCTTGTTCTAGAAGTGCTCTGGAATCCCTCAAGTACTCACACGAATGGAGTGGCCACAGTATCAAGTCTGGTCTATTGCTGTGCCAGAGGGAAAGGAGGCTCTGGAGAGCCTCACATTGGTAAGTAAAATATCCAGTCTAGAAAGACACGTGTCACTTCTCACAGTTCATTTGCCTCAATCAGTCACGTGGCCCTATTCAACCACAAGGGGGCCAGAAGATACCCCGCCATCACGTGCCCAGAAGAGAGAACTAGAAATATTTGGCAAAGAAATCTGACCCCCCTCAACAAGAGAACCCATGTCATGATGTTGAACCTGTATCAAACCTGAGCCCCGGGGACTTCCCTGGTGGCGTAGTGGTTAAGAATCCACCTGCCAACGCAGGGGACAAGAGTTCGAGCCCTGGTCCGGGAAGATCCCACATGCTGCGGAGCAACTAAGCCCGTGCGCTACAACTACTGAGCCAGTGCGCCACAACTACTGAAGCCCGTGCACCTACAACCCGTGTTCCGCTGCAAGAGAAGCCACCGCAATGAGAAGCCCGCACACCGCAACGAAGAGTAGCCCCCGTTCGCCACAACTAGAGAAAGCCCGAGCAGCAATGAAGATCCAACGCAGCCAAAAATACATAAATAAATGTGTTAAAAACAAAACAAAACATCTGCCCTGGGAATCACTGTACCTTGCACCACCTCTAAGACAGTATCCAGACACAAGTGCTCATCAATCCTTTCGGGTATATTTCTCTCTGATGACTCACAGTCATGCAATATATTGCATGCAGAGATTGCATAATGAATATAAGGTAATTGGTTGGCTCAATTATGAATTCAGCAATACTTTTAAAAAGGAATCATTCCATTTTTCCTCTTGGATTATTAAAGTAATATGTTCTCATTACAAAAAAACCTGGAAAATATGGAACACTCGAAAGAAGAGGGAGAAATCACTCATAATTTCACCTTCCAAAAATAGAGTTAATATTTTAGTGGAATTCCTTCCAAACTTTTTCTATGCATTTTTAAAAACTAGTTCGCACGGTCACCAAAACTATAACCATTTCTTCATTGGTGACTTTGTTCCAAATAGCTGATCCAATTGGCCCTAGACCAGCAGACAATTTTCAAAAAAGCTGTTTCAGCTCTTTTCCTTGTAACATGGGTGTTTTAGCGTGGTTATATATCACTTAAATGCAGATGGGTAATTAACAGTTGCATGTCACATTCTGTATTTTGGAGCAATGAATCCTTAGTTCTAAAACTGCTTGTTAGTCTCAGACCAGCCATGAAACAAATGAATAATTGTAATAGTTATTTTCATTTGCTTCTGGTATTTTCTCCACCCAGTTTACTTATGAAAAGGGAACAGCTTTGGAAGTTCATATTACAATGGAATTTAAGCCTCTTAAAATCATCAGGATCCTGGTTACCTTTCAAAATAATAAAAACTGCTGATGATCCAAGTGATGACTAGTTAGTCTAAGAAGTAAACTGACCAAGTATGTTATAACTAGGATGATGACTTTCCCCAAGTCCAGAAAACATTTAGTTATAAATAAAATCTTTAGGTAGAAGATGATACATTGAGTATTTCAGTAATATTACTCAACTTTTGCCAAGGACTCCTTTTCCTTAATATTTTATCTGACATTGCATTTGATGTGTAGCTTTCTTCTTTATTTCAACCAACGAAGGAAATCACAGAAAATTTGACCAAGAATCTATACAAAGCTCTTGTAATTTTACTATACTGCAGCAATCTCTCAGCTATTTACGTTAATAAATAAATGACACAGTGGATTGTGAACTTCCTCCCGGCAAATATCATAAATTATCCATCGTTACAGTCCTTACAACTCCTAGCATAATGCACTGTATAGAGGAAACACCCATAAAAAATAAATGTGATACAAAGTACAATTTATATGTGAAAGGTAATTGGGTTTTGGTACCTTGTTTATTTTCCTTATTGTTACTCATCTAAATCTTTGTATTCTGAAATATCTCCTTATAATTTCCAAAACAGAAGGTACTGAATTAGGTCATGTGAACATTTCTTGATATGATTTGACAAGTAACTTTCCAAAATCTTTGTCTTAATTTATATCCCCAACTTAATTCATACCCAACAGGGTATGAGAGCTCATTTCATTCTACCCTTACCAATGGAGTCTATTCACAATGTAAACAAACTAATTAGACCCATGGGAAATAATACCTCTTTTGTCTTCTTTTCATTATTAATGAGTTTGAACATTAGTAAAATATGCAGTAGGCATTTAAATTCCTTATTTTGTGAATTGACTGTTCATGTATATATTTTTCCCATTTACCTGTTTAAGGTCTTAGTGTTTCCTATTTCTAGTCTTTGTCCTCACACTGTGCAATATAAGTACTTCTATCTCAAATATGTACTTGTATACATGCATCTTTGCTGTAAGACTGTGTTTCTATAAGGGTAGTGACCCCATTTTATTTATCTGTGAGCAACACCGGACACATAGTAGAGAAAATGCATGCTGTTCTTCGTAGGATTATTCTTAGGATTAAATGAGATGACCTAAGCAAAGCATTTAACACAGTGTCTGTCACATAGCAGATGCTCAATAAATTATTTTAAGCAATCAATACAAGTTTCATCATTGAACTAAAGCCACACCATTTCATTTCAGAATTTGGGAAAATCAAGACGAAGTATGTTTGAAAGATCAGTAACCATGCTTGTCCAATTTGCATATTTGGGATTTCAACGCTGATTCTCAAATCTTTCACCGCAAATTACATCAGACTTACATATTCCTGAGATACTAAAACTCTTGAAATTTTTGAAAGAGCAGTATGAATTCTGAACCGGTAAAACCTTTTGGCAACCGACGGATTCTTTTCCCCAGTCTGTAATACCCTGACCTCACACAGATGTCTCTTCTTCCCTTATTTAAATTTATAGGAAACTTGTGGTGAACACAGTAAAGCTCAAACAAGCACAAATATACATCACATGATTGACATTTACTTCTCCGGATGAGTTAGCTTTTGTTTTCAGACCGGGGAGGCAGCTGTTCTCGCAGTCACTGTCAGAAAAGCAGAACTAAAGCAAGGAGAGGCAAAGGCAGAGCCCTTGGGAATGGCCAGTCGGCTGGAGGGCTTAAGGCTTGGCAGGGGGGTAGGAGCATTTTGGTTGCTGCCAGGGTGTGAGGGGGAAGGGGGCTGCGGGTGGTTGCAAAACCAGCCCGAAGCAAAAAAAGTGAGTTTTTTTCCGGGAAGACAGCAGCGCTGGGGGGAGCAGGCCGCGTTGGCTGCCCAGCAGGCGGGTGTGTCCAGTACAGGCCGCAGGACGCAGGAGGCTGGGGGCGGGGGAAGCTGCGTCTAGGTCAGCGAAGGGCAGAGGAAGCCGGACACGGACGCAGTCGTCTTTGATCCCGGCTCCAAGGCTTCTAGTGGGAAACCGAGTCCCGACCTACGGCCGATCTTCAGGAGTCCCAGTCACCCCAGTCACCCCAGAACCTCCTCAGGCCTTTCCGGTAAGAAGCGCGGCGCCCTGCGCTTAGAACCGGCATGGCAGCGCGCAGGCGCCTCGTGAGCGGGGAGGCCGCGGACGCAGGAGGAGGGGGCGTGTGAGGCACAGAAAGCCTTCTCTGCGCCTGCGCTGTTTGCTCTCCCTAGGTCGCGGGGGTAGGGGGGCAAGAAACCTTGAGCCGACATCGCGCACACCCTGGATTCCCGGCCGGGGTCGCTCTTCACTCCTTAACGCGGCGTCTCGTCAAGCCTCACAGAGCTCCGCAGGGGTGTGGGGAGGTAAGAGCCCCCTGGAACAGGCGTCTTGGCCTCTCCTCACCCCTGCTGCCCTCGGGGAGGGGGCGGGGTGACCGCTGGTCGCGCTGCCCTAGGCGCTGGGTCTGGCCCTCCTGTTCCTCCAGGGGCCGAGCCTTGAGCCCCGGACCCATTCCTTTTCCGAGCACCCCTGAGCTGGCTCGGAAATAAGGACTCTCAAACCTCGCGGCTCCTCGGTAGAGCCTGTTGGGCCGGACCAGGCCAGGATGGCAATCACGGCCGCTGTTTGCCGGGTGCCACCCACCCGGGCCTCCCGGAGTGCTGGGCGCTGCTGGGGGAACAGCCCCCAGGCTGCAGCGGATGAAGGGAGAAGAGCCCCCAGGGCCGCCTGTCCCTCCGGGGAAGGGGCTGAGCCTGCAGGAGGGGCTGTCGCTCCCGAGGAGTGAGTGGTAGCCTCTGCGCTGAAATGCCTCTGCCCCCGCAGAGGAATCTGTCACCGCCGCCCGTGCTCTAGCAAAGCCCATTCTCGCACCGATGCATTTTCTCATCGTTTTAGACCAGAAGGACGCGCTAGTGTCCCTTGGTCTACCTTTTCTTTAGTACCTTTGAAAAATGATAAAACATGATCTAACTTTTAAACTATAAACTTATTTGTACTACCGTGACAGCATGATACTATATTCCAGACTAAGGGAGTTCTTGTTAGTTTGACTCGTGTGGAAACCAGTCCATACATTTGATAACTTAATATTTTTCCTTTAATAAAATAGGCAGTTTGTTGATCGAATTAGGTTCCTTAATTTATTATTTTGAGCTTGTCTTTTGAATTGGCACAAGTTCAGTGGTTTGATCTAGTAGAACTATATATAATTTTTCACCTAATTTCTTCCCTTTTTTCTCCTCTGGATATTAAACCGCATGTTTAGTGTAAAAAAAATTAAATATAATAAAGAATAAGGAAAAATAATCAACTTTAATTCCACATTTAAAGGTAATCAACAATAGTTAATTTTGAGTTTTCACCTGAGTCTTTTTCTCCCGTGGCATTTCTTAATTGAAATAATGAGATTTTATATACAGTTGGTTTGCCTGCTTTTCTTGCTTAAAATTATATTTTAAGCATTTCCCCATGTTTTTAAAAAGCTTCACAGACATGACTTTATGATTTTTGATTACACAACTGATACATGAGCAAAGTGTCTTTTGAAACAGTTACATTACAGATAAATATAAATTCCCTTTTAATTATCATCCCCAGTTATAATATTACATAATATGATGGTATCACAGTTTATTTAATCCAGTGGGTCTCAGGAACCCTTTATACACTTAAAAATTATCGAGGACTAGAAGAGTTTTTGTTTTCTAATGCAGTATATATATACCATTTTAGAAATTAAAACTCAGAAAATTAAAAAAATTTTACTTATTCATTTAAAAATAACAGTAACCCATTATATATTGAATTAAATTATATTGTTTAAAGTAACTATATTTTTTTAAAAAATTTAGTGAGAAAGATGGCATTGTTTTACATTTTTAGTAGGTCACTTTAATGTCTGGCTTTATAGGAGACGGCTAGATTCTCATATTTGCTTTGCCCTTCAGTCTGGTGCGCTACCATGTTTAAACTGAAGCATATTAAGAAAATCCATCCTTGCACAGATCGGTATTTGGAACAGAAGGCCCTCACCTGCCGAAAGCTCTTGGGGTCTTTAGGGTTCCTCAGACCACAGTTTTAAAAAGCTGATTTAATCATTCTTGTATTGATGAGCTGTTAGGTTCTTTGCAATTTTCACTATTACAAACATTGCAACATTGAAAGTTCTTTATAATGTGTTCTTGAGCCTAAGTACTAGTGTTTCTCTAGAAGTGGAATTGCTAGGCCATAGAGTATATACTTTAAAAAAAAAGTTTTGATAGACATAAACATCACTTATGATGCCTACATAATTTTCTGTGTCCTAATACCGGTGTTTAGATTGTTTCAATTAATGATTTTGCAAAATATCTTTGCATATTTTCAGTTGTTTTGGATTATTTTCTTGAACTTATGAAATGAGAATCGTTAGATCAAATGTTAGGAATCTTTTTGAATCGATTGATGCATATTATCACTTTGTTCCCCTGAGTGAGTATACCAGTTTATTTCCTATCAGCCGTGTCTGAGATGCTCTTTTTATCAAACACTTACCAACATTGAGTACTTTTATTATTAAAAAGATCATATTCTGATCCAGTAGGCAGTGAATGGTATGTATTCTGATTTGTGTTACTTCGGTAATGCAGGTTGTACATTGAATGTTTTTTCATAATCTGACTAGTTATCTGTTCATATTGTTTGCCCATTTATGGTCCAGTGTCCAAGTGTTTTTCTAACAGATTTGTATTATCTTTTTACATTATAAGGGTACATGCTATCATTTTTTTTTGAAGGAAAGGAACAAAATTTTCTTTTTTCCTGTTTATAGAATAGTATATTTTTGTTAAAAAAATACTATAAGAACGTGTAATATAGATGTTATGCTTACATAATCTCAGACACCATTGTGAAAAGTTTGGTGTTTTCTCTGTATTTTTTTTTCTTGTGACTTTGCTAATACTATAATTTTTTTTTACATCTTATTTGTAAAAATGGATTTGTACTACGCATGAAGTTTTACAATTTGATTTTTTTGTCTTTTAGCATTATATATTGGATATTTTTTCATGGAAGTACATAGAACTATGGGCAATGTTTTTTCAGAGTGGCTTTAAGAACACCAATTGTGACCTTTAGTTATCTGATGTCAGGCTCCTATCCTCTTCTATATTCTCTTCCTAGGTGATTTCATCTATTAACAGCTATGTGCTGCCAATTCCCAAATCTTTATCTATCTCAGACTTCTCTCCTGCATCCAGATCCTTATATTCAACAGCCTAGCGGACATCTCCCCCAGAATGTTCTCAAGGTACTTCAAACACCAGTCCAAACGTGAACTCGTGTTTTCCCTCAGTCCTGCTCCTCTTTGTATTGCCTGTTATGGTCAGTGCTACCTCCGTCTACCCAGTCACTTGCGATGGCAACCTGGCAGTAATCCTAGCTTTCTCCCTTGCTTTCACTCCCCAAAAGTTCCCATTCTTTAGCCCTTTTTTTTTTTTTTTTGCGGTACGCGGGCCTCTCACTGTTGTGGCCTCTCCCGTTGCGGAGCACAGGCTCCGGACGCGCAGGCTCAGCGGCCATGGCTCACGGGCCCAGCCGCTCCGCGGCATGTGGGATCTTCCCGGACCGGGGCACGAGCCCGTGTCCCCTGCATCGGCAGGCGGACTCTCAACCACTGCGCCACCAGGGAAGCCCCTTTAGCCGCTTTTATATCTGTTTCCTTTCCATCTGCCCTGTCTCAGTTCAGGCCCTCATCATCTCTCACCTTAACCATTTTAGGAGTCTCCTTACTATTGGTTTTGTTGTTTTCTGACAAATCTTCCATGTTGTTGCCAATTTGGTTTTACTCATGAAGAGATTTTTAAAAATCATTTTTGCAGAGTAAATATTGTAAATATTTGTTTATAAAATTATGAATACATAAATGGCCAAGTGAGTAAAGATACTACCTAAAACAAGTTATCATATGCACACATAAATAAACTTCCTTAGAATAGGGAATATATCTTGTATTTCTTTTGTGTCTTCTGTACAAGGGTAGATTACTGGCACAATAAGTAAATCTTGATTGAAATGGGAAGTATGTGCAGTTTAATAAGATTTCATGTCAAAAGATTTCAATGTCATACCTTTTACAAATTGTTAGATTATATTATTATTTAATTATCCTACCTTGTTTTGTATCTTTTAGGTGACTCAAAGAACATAATACTTAGTAGTACATTGCTATTTAGATAGAAATACTTTTTAAGTAGATATTATGTAATAAATTCTATAATTTTTAAGAAAAATTATTGGGCTTTTTCTAATGAGAACTGTTTCTACACCTTTGAGTTCTGTGCTTTATTTTTTAAAAATACATTTTGTATTCATAGTTCCTTTATTAATTTTTGCTATTATATTTATCTTAAGGTAATATTTATGTTTATCAAAGGGATACCTGTACATAATTTAAAGAGTCAAATAATCCTACAAGACTTACAGTGAAAAACAATAGCCCTCTGCCCTCATCCTTCTCTCCCTGAATCCCACTCTACAGAAGCAGCTTTTCTAATTGTTCCTCTTTGGAATCACAAACACAGAAAATAACTTGAGTAACTGTTTTCTCAGTTCCCCCAAGGGTGATTTATAACTACAGCAGACCCTTGTACAACACGAGTTTGAACTGCAGGTCCACTTATACGCAGATTTTTTCCAGTAGTAAATAAATACTACAGTACTACACCATCCTGCTTGGTTGAATCCATGGATACAGACAGGAATCTCACATACTGAGCAACTGTGTATACAGAGGGCTGACTGTAAGTTATATCAGACTTCGTGAAGTGTCAGCACCCAAACCCCATCGTTCAAGGGTCAACTGCAGTAACACTTCAGATGCACAGGAGAGATGTTAATTCATTACGTAAAGTGGATGCCTTAGGGGCATTAAGGCTTAATCTCTCACAGAACTCTTACTGAGAAAGGCTGCCCCACAGTCAGTGACTATTCAACTCTTTCACCTCTAGGTTTTTAAATAACCTGCTCTCATATACAGCTGTTTCTCCTCCCTACCCCCATCCTACCATAGTTTTAGACGTGATTTACCAACTTCCTATTATAGAAGATGGAAATTTATGCTTTTGGTTTTGTTTTTGTTTTGCGCTACACGGGCCTCTCACCGTTGCGGCCTTTCCCGTTGCGGAGCACAGGCTGTGGACGTGCAGGCTCAGCGGCCATGGCTCACGGGCCCAGCCGCTCTGCGGCATGTAGGATCTTCCCGGACCAGGGCACGAGCCCGTGTCCCCTGTATTGGCAGGCGGACTCTCAACCACTGCACCACCAGGGAAGCCCGGGAATTTATGTTTGTTACACCAGCCTCCACGTTTAAATACTGCACTTCTCCCCTCCTTTATATTTGCAAATTAGTTGTATGTTAATTTTTAGTTAAATTATTATTTAGTGTTTGCATCATTTATGTAAATATTGTGTACAGCTGAGCCAGGTAGTATATTGTGATGATACTTCCTTTCTTATATAATTCTGTGTTCTTCCTAGAGTTAATAATCATCTTGGTTTTTTAATATATCTTTTCATATCTTTTATTTAATCCATTCACAACCTTTCAGGCAAGATGTGTAAATCTCCTGTTGGTAGATTCACACACATCAGATCATCTGTTTGTTTATTTTGCAACATCTTTCCTGTAATTGTCTGTCACCCTGCCTCCATCTTGATGGGTTGCTCTCTAGGCCTGTTGTACAGCTATCTTCCTGAAGTGTCCTTTTATGCTCATCTGTGAATTTCATTTTTCTCTCCCCTGTGTGGGATAACCTGTTTCCAGGATGTCAGGTCTTTTTTCTTTCTTGGTGTCGCCTTCATGTTGGCAAAGTACATCTTCTAGTAGTTTCCTGAGAAAGACTGAATGGGAGGCAAATTTTGACATACCTCCTTCATTATGTGTGTGCATGTATGTGCACATGCATTTCCTTACTTTCCAGCATTATAAGATACTCCATGCTCATCTTGTATATTTCCTGTCCCAGCCTTAACAATCAGCGATTTCTCCAAGGAGCCTTGGTTCCTTTTGTTGGAGAAACCAAGATCTGGGCACTAGTGTGCTTGTTGCCACTAAGACGTCTTGCTTTTAGGCCCTTTCAGCTGATGGAGCAAGAGATATGGTTTATGCTAATATCTATAAATATTTCAAACAAAAAATTATTACAAATGTGTAACCATCTGTGTCCGTATTAAGCTAAACATGAATTTATACTGATGTCTCCAACTCAAATTCATTACCACATGGATCATTCTAGCTTCCTCCCCTTGCTTATATATAACCTTCCCCTCCAAAAGTGGAAACCTCACTCCCACCATCAGCCATCCATTTATTTAATTTCATTTCCAGCATATGTGTATGATGGTTTCAGAATTAACCCATACCCCCAGGAGAAACAACTTTATCAACTAGAGTACAATGCTTGTGTTGCCTTTAGACTCCACTTATTTCCAAAGGTAGAACTTTATTTCTCCACCCCCTTCAGCATGGTTGTTTTATACATTCGTAATGCATTTAGACTTTTTTTTTCACATTCTGCATTCCATCTGAGTCCCCCAACCTTCTAAACATTTTTAAAAATTTGCATACATTGAGGTTATTCTTTGTGTTATAAAGTTGTATGGGTACTGACAAATGCTTAATGTCTTGTATTCACCATTATAGTATTATACTGAATAGTTTCACCACCCTAAAAGATCCACTTTGCTTTACCTGTTCTGTCCTCCCCTACTCCAGAGCACTGGCAGTCACTGATGTGTGTACTGTCACTCTAGTTTTACCCATTCCAGAATGTCATAAAATTAGAATTGTATAGTATAGAGATTTTTTAGACTGCCTTCTTTCACTTAGCAATACCCATTTAAGATTCATCCATCTTTTTGTGGCTTGATGGTACATTTCTTTATATCACTGAATAATGTTCCATTGCATGGATGTACCAGAGTTTATTTAGCCATTCACTTACTGAAGGACATCTTGGATGCTTCCACATTTTGGCAGTTATGAATAAAGCTGCTATAAACATTCACATCTCAGTTCTTATGTGGACATAAATCTTTAATCAGTTGGGCAAATACCCAGTATTATGATTGCTGGTTCATATGGTAAGACTATGTTTAGTTTTGTGAGAGACTGCCAAGGTGTTTTCCAAAGTGGCTGTACCATGTTGCATTCCTATCAGCAATAAATGAGAGTTCCTGCTGTTTGGCATCCTTGGGGCATTTGGTATTGTCAGTTTTTTGGATTTCAGCCATTGTAATAGATATGAAGTGGTATCCCATTATTTAAATCTGTAGTTCTCTAAAGATAAATGATATTGATCATTTTATCATATGCTTATTTGCAAATTTTATATCTTTTTAAATTTTTATTTTAGAGTATAGTTGATTACCAATCTTGTGTTAGTTTCAGGTGTACAGCAGAGTGATTCAGTTATACATATACATGTATCCATTCTTTTTAAAATTCTTTTCCCATTTAGGTTATTATAGAGTATTGAGCAGAGTTCCCTATGCTATACAGTAGGTCCTTGTTGGGCAAACTTTATATCTTTTTTGGAGAGGTATCTGTTCAGAACTTTTGCCCATTGTTTAATTGGATTGTTTGTTATCTAATTATTGAATTTTAAGAGTTTTTTGAGGACTTCGGACACAAGTCCTTTATCAGTTATGTGTTTTGCAAATATTATCTCCCACTCTGTGGCTTGTCTTCTCATTTTCTTAACAGTGTCTTTTTCAGAGCAGATTTTTTTTTTAACTTCAATAATGTCCAACTTATCAATTTTTTTCTTTCATGTCTCATGCCATTGGTGTTATATTTAAAAATTCATCACCGGGGCTTCCCTGGTGGCGCAGTGGTTGAGAGTCCGCCTGCCGATGCAGGGGACACGGGCTCGTGCCCCGGTCCGGGAGGATCCCACATGCCGTGGAGCAGCTGGGCCCGTGAGCCATGGCCACTGAGCCTTTGCGTCCGGAGCCTGTGCTCCACAACGGGAGAGGCCACAGCAGTGAGAGGCCCGCACACCGTAAAAAAAAAATTCATCACCAACCCAAGGTTATATAGATTTTCTCTTATGCTTTTTCAAGAAGTTTTTAGAATATTGCATTTTACATTTAGTCTCATCCATTTTATTTTTATTTCTTCTTCCTGTTTCATTGAGATAAAACTGACATACAGCACTATGTAAGTTTAAGATGTACAGCATAATGATTTGACTTACATACATCATGAAATGATTACCAGAGTAAGTTTCGTGAACATCCTTTATCTCATATAGATACAAAATTAAAGAAATAGAAAAAAATTCTTTTCCTTGTTATGAGAACTCTTAGGGTTTACTGTCAACAACTTTCATATATAACATACAGCAATGTTAATTGTATTTATCATGCTGTACATTACATCCCTAGTACTTATTTATCCTATAACTGATGTTTGTACCTTTTTGCTACCTTCATCCAGTTCCCCCTCCCTTCACCCCCTGCCTCTGGTAACCACAAATCTGATCTTTTTTTTCTGAGTTTGTTTGTTTGCTTTTGAAGTATAAATGATCTACAATACTATGTTAGTTCCTGGTACATAACATAGTGATTTGATATTTCTATACATTTCAAAATGATCACCACAATAACTCTAGTTACCATCTGTCACCATACAAAGATATTAAATAATTATTGACTGTATTCCCCACCCTGTACATTTCATACCCATGACTTATTTATTTTGTAACTGGAAGTTTGTACCTCTTAGTCTCCCTCATCTAGTTCTCTCCTCCCCCCATCACCCTTCCCTCTGGCAAGGGGGATTTGTTCTTTATATATATGACTCTTTCTCTTTTGTTGTGTTTGTTCATTTGTTTTTCAGATTGTACATATAAGTGAAATCATATAGTAATTGTCTTTCTCTGTTTGACTTATTTCACTTAGCATAATACCCTCTAGTTCCATCCATGTTGTTACAGATGGCAGTTTTGCCATTTTATTTCCATATGTCTTTGTTCTCTTTGGGTTGATCTTATTTGGGACTCTCTGTGATTCCTTGATTCTGTGGGTTCTGAATGTCTGTCTCCTTTCCCAGGTTAAGGAAGTTTTCAGCTATTATGTCTTCAAATATGTTCTCTGCCCCTTTCTCTCTCTCTTCTCCTTTTGGAACTCCTATAATGCAAAGTTAGTACACTTGATGTTGTCTTAGAGGTCTCTTAAGCTGTCCTTTTTTTTTTTTTAATTTGTTTTTTCTTTTCCTGTTCAGCTTGAATGATTTCTACTACTCTGTCTTCTAGTTCACTGATCTGTTCCTCTGTATCATCTAGTCTACTGGTGATTCCTTCTGGAGTATTTTTTTTCTTTCAGTTATTGTATTCTTCAACTCTGTTTGGTTCTTTATATTTTCTAATTCTTTGTTGGAAACCTCCAACTTCTCACTGTGCGCATCCATTCTTTTCCTGAGTTCTTTGAGCATTTTTATTATCATTACCTTGAACTCTTTATCAAGTGGATTACTTATCTCCACTTAGTTCTTCTTCTGGGGTTTTATCTCGTTCCTTCATTTGGAACATATTCCTCTGTTGCCTCATTTGCCTAATTCTCTGTCTTTATTTCTGTGTATTTGGTAGGTTGGGTATGCTTCCTGATCTTGGAGAAATGACCTTATGTAGAAGACGTCCTATGATGCCCAGCAGCATACTCCCCTCTCATCCCCAGGCCTATCTGCTCTAGGGAGTGCCCTCTAGGTGGACTGCATGGGCCCTTCTATTTTGTTGGGGTGACTGCTGTGGGCGTCCTGGTGGGTGTGGCTGACCCCTTGTCTGGTTTGGTTGCCATGCCCTGAGTAGTGTGAAGACTGCTGGCTGCTGGTGGCAGGGCCAGGTCCTGACGTGGCTGGCTGCATGGCCTGGTGTCCCAGTCCTGATGCTAGACTGCTGGTGGGCAGGGCTGGGTCATGAGGTGCTTGGGCCAGGACTAGTGCTGGCCATTAGTGGGCGGAGCCCGGTCCTGAGGCTGGTGTTGGCCTGTTGGTGGGCAGGGCTGGTTCCTGACATGGTTGGCTGTGAGGTCTGGGATGTCCTGGAGCTGATGCTGGCCTGCTGTTGGTTAGGTCCAGATCCCATGGCTGATAAGCCAGAGGGAGGATTCCAAAATGGCGCTTCTCGTCATCAGTGTCCTTATGGTAGAATGAGCTCCCCAAAATGACTGCTGCCAGCATCTATGTCCCCAGGGTAAGTTCCAGTTGCCTCCTGCCTCTCCAGGAGTCTCTCTAAGATCAGCAAGTGGGTCTGACCAAATCTCCTTTCAAATTACTGCTTCTGCCCTGGATCTCAGAGCATGTGTGATTTGGTGTGCACACTTTTAAGAGTGAAGGCTCTATTTCCCCCAGCCCTCTGGCTATCCTGAATGTAAGCCCAAAGCCTAATGTTTTAGGAGGCTCATTCTCCTGGTGTAGGACCCCCAGGCTGGGGAACCTGATATGGAACTCAGGCCCCTTGTTCCTTGGGGAGAACCTCTGCAGTTGTAATTATCCTGCTGCTTACGGATCACCCACCCAAGGGTATGTGTCTTGACTGTACCATGTTTCCACCTCTCCTACCCATCTTGTTGGGGTTCCTTCTTTATATTAAGTTGTAGAAGATCATTTCTGCTAGTTCTCATCAATAGTTTCTCTTTAAGTAGTAATTTTGGTGTGCCCATGGGAGGAGGTGAGCTCAAGGTCTTCCTATTCCTCTGTCTTAGCCACTCCCCCTCTATTATCCATTTAAAATACATTCTTATGTAAGGTGTAATTCTTGCAGTATTTCATACTTTTCATTATTATTATATTTGTTATGGTGATCTGGGATCAGTGATCTTTGATGTTACTACTATAACTTGCTGAGGGCCTAGATGACAATTAGCATTTTTAGCATGAAGAATTTTTTAATTGAGGTGTGTACATTGGTTTTCTTATACATAATAGTATCGCACACAGTAAACTACAGTATAGTGTAAATCTTTAAATCATTTGGACAAATGCCATATAACTTTTATGTGCACTGGGAAACCAAGAAATTTGTGCAACTCACTTTATTGTGATATTCACTGGCCTGGAACCAAATCTACAATATCTTCAAGGTATCCCTGTATCGTGTTGACTGTTATAGGTCCTTTGCCTTTCCATATACACTTTAGAATCAGTTTCGTGAGTTCTACAAAATAGTTTACTGGGATTTTGATTGGGATTGCACTGAATCTACAGATCAGGTTGGAAGAACTAACATCTTAACAGTATTGTCTCCTTGTCCATGAACATGGACTATATCTCCATTTATTTAGATCTTCGTTGATTTTTTGTCAGCATTTTGTAGTTTTCCACATACAGGTCCTGTATATATTTTATACTTATATCTAGGCATTTAATTTTTGAGGTATATTGTAAAAGCTGTTTTTTAAAATTTCAAATTCCAACTGTTCCTTGCTCATATAGGAAGCATTTGACTTTTGTATATTAACCTTGTATCCTGCATCCTTGCTATTACACTCACTTTTCCATATTGGGGGGTCAGTTTGGGGAGATTTTCTACATTGAAAATCATGTCATCACAAATAAAGACATTTTTATTTCTTCCTTTCCAAACAGTGTACCTTTTATTTCCTTTTCTTATTACACTAGTGAGGGTTTCCGTACTATGTGCAATAGGAGTGGTGAGAGAAGACATCCTTTCCTTGATCCCAGTCTTTGGGGGTAGGGCATCTAGCTTCTCATCACTAAATATATTGTGTAATGGTAGCTGTAGGTATTTTGTGGATATTCTTCATCAAACTGAAGAAGTTCTCTACTCATAATTTGCTGAGAGCTTTTACCATGAGTAAGTATTGGGTCTTGTCAAATGCTTTTTCTTTTGCATCAGTTCATATGATTATATGATCATTTTTCTTTAGTCTGTTGATGTGGTATATTACATTGATTAATCTTCAAATGTTGAACCCGCCTTGCATACCTGAATAAATCCCACTTGGTTGTTGTGTATAATTTTGTTTATACATCACTGGATTTGATTTGCTAATATTTTGTTGTGGGTTTTTACTTCTGTGTTCATAAGTTACATTGGTCTGTAGTTTTTCTTTCTTGTAATGTCTTTATCTGATTTTGGTATTGGAGTAATGCTGGTCTTATAGAGTTGAGTTAGGAAGTGTTCCCTGTGCTTCTTTTTTTCTGGAGGAGACTGTGGAAGATTTGGATCATTTCTTCATTAAATATTTGGTAAAATTCACCAGTGAAGCTATCTAGACCTGATGACTTTTTTTGTGGAAGGTTATTAATTATTGATTCAGTTTTGTTAATATATATAGGACTGTTCAGGTTGTCTGTTTTTCCTTGTGTGAATTTTGGTAGTTTGTGTTTTTCAAGGAATTAGTCCATTTCATCAAAATGATCAAGTTTGGGGGCATAGAATTGTTCATAATATTGCTTTATTTTCCTTTAAGTGTCCATGGTATCAATAGTTATGACCCCTCTTTCACTTCTGATATTGGTTATTTGTATCTCTCTCTTTTTTTAATTAGCCTAGTTTATCAATTTTACTTTTTTCAAAGAAAGAGTTTTTGGTTTCAGTGGTTTTTCTCCATTTCTCTATTTTCCTGTTTTTAATTTCATTGATTTCTGCTCTGATCTTTGTTACCTTTCCTTCTACCTACTTTGGGCTTAAGTTGTTCTTTTTCTAATTTCCCAAGGTGGAAGCTTAGATTATGGATTCTTAGATCTTTCTTTTTTAATATATGCACTTAATGCTATAAGTGCCCCTTTAAGCACTGCTTTTACTACATTCTGTAAGCCTCACTTGAATTTTAAGATTTGTGTTATCAATTTTCATGATCTTTTTTCTTCACATATTCTTTACGTATGGCTTCCTGTTGCTGTTTCATAGTCGCATTGGTTTTTTTTTCTGAGAATATTAGTTTCTTTGAAGTTTTCTTCTTCCTATATTGTCTCTTCCTCCAAGTTCCTTTTATTTGTTTTGGTGCCTATGTGTTTTCATGTACTTTTGTATATGTATGGTATAAATAAAATTTAAAAATGGAAATAAAAGAATAATATGCTTTAATGAATAGGATGGCATACCATTGTTAATGAGAATTGTTCTGAAGTTTACCTTGTGCTAGCGTAATTATTGTTTCTTTGAAGATGACATTTTCTCTCTGGCTATTCTATCTTGGAGTTCAAAAGTTTCACTGTAGAGTATCTAACTGTGGACTTCTCTTTACAGTCGACTATTGAACCATGTGAGGGTTGGGGTGCCGATTCTCTGCAAGTCAAAAATTCACATATAACCTATAGTCAGCCCTCCGTATCCATGGTTCCTCCATATCCATGATTCATCCAACTCTGTGGAGTATTGCAGTATTTACTATTGAAAAAAATCTGCAGATAAGTGAGCTGTGCAGTTCAAAGCCATGTAGTTCAAGGGTCAACTGTATTTATACTGCTTGGTAATGGGTTACCTATATCTGTTGTGTTTTTCATCAGTTCTGGAATTCCTGGCGTTATCTTTTCAAGCATACTTGTTCCATGCTCTGTTCTCCTTACGGGGCTTCATTCTCATTCTGTCATCCATGTTTTTTAACTTCTTTTTTCATATTTTCTTCTTCCTCATCTCTCTGGGCTACATTTTAGGTTATTTCTTCAGATAGGTCTTCCTGTTTGTTCATTTCTCTTAAGCTCTATATAATCTTTTTTAACCCATCTTTAAAGTATCTCTCATTTTTTCTGAGCCTCCTGTGTCCTCAGTTCATGGTGACCATCATAAGTGGCTCTAGTAAAGCCCTTTCAGTAGTTTATTGTCTTTTATCCTTCATTTCCCACTCCTATTCCTTACTCAGGGCACCATTCAAATGTGTTTAATAATCTATATCTTTTTGTTTGTATATTATTGCAAAATTTGTATTGTTTTATTGTGTTTTACAAAAGTAACAGTTTGTAACAGACTGGAAGTTTAAAAAAAGTCATTCACTATCAACTGTTTGAGGAACATTGCTGAAAAGTGTTCCCCCTTCTGGATTTAGCCAATTGCTTTCTTTTGATATCATTTAACTTGTCCCTCTATCCTTGAATTTCCTGTAAATATGCAGTTAGTGCTAAAAACTTGATTAGATTTGGATTCAGGTTTTTTTTGTGGGTTTTTTTGTTTGTTTTTTTGGGCAGGAATATTTTGTATGTGATTCTATGTCTTCCACATTAATTGATGGTGAAGTTGGTCACTGGATTTAGATGTGTTGGCCTGATCCCACCATTATAAAGTTCCCCTCAACCTTTCATCTAACAGTTTTAACATCCATTGATAGCCATTGCGTAGTCCATTTATTGTTTTAGGGACTATGAAGAAATGATTTAAAAAATTTTAATATCTTTCTGCATTTATCAACTGGAATTCTTATCTAAAGAATTCTTCCTCAGCAACTGTTTTCTTATCCTAAAGTACATTTTGTAAATAAAGGGCAGGATAAATTCTTAGTTCTTTTCTCTTAGTATATCAATTTTCAGAGTAAAGGGTTACTGCCCTAGCAACTCTCTAATGAGTGGTGGTTTTTGGTTTTGTTTTTAGTATCATTATGATCTCTTGGTTTGTTTGTTTTTTTTAATCCATTTGATTTGTGGTCAGTCCTTTGTAGTCTTCATTTATTTGAGGTTCATTTGTCCCATTTAAGCCAGTGATACTTAGCTCCTGTGTCCTTTTTATATTGTCCCATTAGTCATTGATAGATTCCTTCAAGGTGTCTCAGGCTTATTTGATGGAGCTCCTGCCACAGATCAGAGGTTCTTCTACTTTATTCATAAAACTAACTTTTAGTTTTCTTGTACCTCTCTCATATGCTTGTTTTCTATTTCTTTAATTTCTGCTGTTAGCTTATTTGTTTTCATTCTTTTTTTTCTAGTATAAGCATCTAAGTCTCTAGGTATCTGTCTTTAAGTATTCACTTTTGCTGAATCTCGCAAGTTTTTACATGCAGTATTTTTATTTGTGTGTAGTATATTTTATATTATTTGATACGTGGTACTTACTATTTATACTTTCAACTATGCATCCTTTGACCGATGAGTTATTTAGATAAGTGTTTTAAATTTTAAATAGTTTATGTATGCATGTTATGTTGTTAGAGTTTGTTTTCATGTCATTTTTGTATATATAGAGGAATTTCCCCAACTAAATTACAGATTCTTCAAAGCAATACTCTTACATTTTATTTGTGTCTATTCCCTGGCTCTGTTTCTTGGCATGCAGTACATGGTATAATATTTATATGTCAGAGAATTAAATGAACTATCATACTTCGTATTTTCTAGGCACACAAGAATTAAATTCTGAGTAAGTCTACAAGTAGGATGGACAGTTATTTTAAAGCAGCAGTCAGTGACTTGGATAAACTTCTCGATGATTTTGAACAGAATCCAGGTTTGTCAGTTTTTCATTTTTACCATTAATGTAATTTTAAAATGTCCGTAATTAGTACTCTTAGCAAAACTTGGTTTCAATTTTGGTCACATGGTTATCTTCTGTAAAACATTCACTTATTATAATGAAGTAGTGTATTCTTATACTGAATAGAACCAATAGCCAGAAATAGAAGTAAGAAAGGTAGAAGTTTCTCTCCAGATACACGTTTAGGTGAAAGAAAGACCTTTAAAAACAACATACAAACCAGCTGAAAGCAACCTGAAAGTTCTATATTAATTGGTATTTCATTACTATGAAAGATAGTATTTTCCTCATCTTAGGATGAAGACTAGGAAACTGGAGGGCAGAACAAAGAAGTTAGATTGTTTTTCAGCTCTTCCTTCGTCTGGTTTTTATAGTGCAACTGAGTTATTTTGAGTAGAATTTCTATCATATTGTGACATCTACATTAAAAAGTAAAAACCCCAAGTAGTTTAAATCCAAGTGAAAATAATTTTGGAGGTTATTACTATTTTGCAGGAGAGTAATATATTTCTGGTCTAAAAAAAAGTTTAGAAGTCGTAGAAACCATAACATCTTTGTAATAATTTTGATTTGGGTCTCCTGACTAACATTATATTTCTATTTTAATTAGATGAACAAGATTATCTCCAAGATGCACAAAATTCATATGATTCTAACCACTATTCAGTCTCTTCAGAGTTGGCTTCCTCACAGCTAACTTCACTGCTTCCAAAGGATCAACAATGCATTAATTGTTGTGCCTCATCAGAAACAGGCTATGAAACAAATCAAATTGCCCTGAATGAAAAAACACTTGAGGGACAAACTTCTATACAAAATGAAAAAAATGTAACAGGACTTGATCTCCTTTCTTCTGTGGATGGTGGCACTTCAGATGAAATCCAGCCTCTATATATGGGACGATGTAGTAAACCTGTCTGTGATCTGATAAGTGACATGGGTAACTTAGTTCATGTAACTAATAGTGAAGAAGATATTAAAAAATTATTGCCAGATGATTTTAAGTCTAGTGCAGATTCCTTGATTGGATTGGATTTATCTTCAGTGTCAGAAACTTTCTGTATTTCTTCAACAGACCATGGTAATAATACAGTCAGAGAGGAACAGAATGATGTCAGTTCTGAATTACAAAACAGAGAAATCAGTGGAACTAAAGAATTTGGTATAAAAGTAGATACGACACTTTCAGATTCGTGTAATTACAGCGGAAAAGAAAATTTAGAGGATAAAAAGATCTCTAATCAGTTAGAACCAGTTGTTGATTTCAACATGCCATCTGCTTTGACTCAACAAAGTTCCAAAATGTTTGATGCCAAAGACCACCTACAGTACAAGAACCAGCCATGTGAATTAGTAAAAGCTGATGGCTGTTTGGTAAAAGAGGAGGTAGATGTGCCTGTCATAGCTGCCCCAGAATGTTTAAAAGAAGGAGGCAGCACAAGTGCTTTGTCTTGCAGTCTTCCAAAAAATGGAGGTTTATGCTTAAATGATTCAAATTTAAGAGATGAAAATTTCAAGTTACCTGACTTTTCCTTTCAGGAAGATAGGACTGCTATATTTATAAAACAATCTGCAAAAGAAGACTCAAGAAATTTAGATCTTAAAGATAATAAGGATGAAAACCAAGATTCTGCTTCAACTTTACATGTTTCAAGTGAAAATACATATTCCTCATTGTCCTGTCTTCCAGTACCTGGGTCTTTGTGTGGATCATTAATTGAAAATAAAGCTCATGGTGATAGTTTACCCCAGAATGAATATAAAGATAATATAAAAGATGCAGTGACTGTGCATGAAGAAATACAGAAGAATATGACTTCAGGTGGGGAACCTTTGAAGGAGACTGATCTTTTGAAACAGGAAAAATGTAAAAACATACCTCATCAGCCATTAATTGAAAAGATGGGAGATAGAAAGGCAGATTCTAACCAGATGGTAGTTAGAGTTGAGTCTTTGGATTACCCTGATAACACCAGTTCTTCTACAGCTGCAGAGTCTCAAATAGAGCTTTCTGGTGCTAATGCCCCAGAATCTCCTGATGGTTGTGAAGGTTTCACTTTTTCAAGCAATGATATCAGTGGACAAGATCTGGATTACTTTAATATTGATGAAGGCATGAAAAGTGGTGCACCAGTTAGTGATGCTGAACTTGATGCCTTTCTAACTGAACAGTATCTTCAGCCTAGTAACATAAAACCATTTGAAGAAAATGTAAATGACTCAAAATCTCAGATGAATCAGATAGATATGAAAGGCCCAGATGATGGAAATGTCGATAATATATATTTCAATGCTGAAGCAGGAGCTACTGGGGAAAGTCCTGGTATTAATATGATTTGCGAAATGGTTGATAAACAGAATACAACAGAAAATGGTAGCCTTTCTTTAGGGGAAAAAAGTGCAATTCCAGTTGAACAAGTGTTATCTAGCAGTAAGTCTGAGATTACAAATGAATTATCAGTCTCTGATAGTAACAGTCAATCTGTTCATGTTGGAGGTGCCAGACCTAAGCAACTGTTTAGTGTTCCATCAAGAACAAGGAATTCAAAGGAACCAAATAAGCTGGATGTTCCAAATATGCCTGAAAGTGAACCCAGAATAGCAAATACCATTGTTCCAACCACCTGTGCTACAGATTCTGTGACTGATCCTCAGGTTAGCTTCAATTCTAATTACATTGATATAGAAAGTAATTTTGAAGGTGGATCCAGTTTTGTAACTGCAAATGAAGAATTTCTGCCTGCAAACACTTGCAAAGAAGGCCTTGTTTTGGGCCAGAAACAACCTACTTGGGTTCCTGATTCAGAAGCTCCAAATTGTATGAACTGCCAAGTCAAATTTACTTTTACGAAACGGCGACATCACTGCAGAGCATGTGGAAAAGTAAGCTATAAAAATCTTTGTCTTTTATTCTTTTGAGACATTTTAAATGAAATTTAATGTGACAAAAAAGCTGATAAAGAGATGATTACAAGATTCAGTTAGTTTAAAATCATCGTTTTTCACCTACGTGGAAGTGTGTAAAGCACTGTCATTTTACAGATTGCTTGAGGTTTGAATAAATGTCACATTGTCATGGGTATTACATACTGGGAAATGAGGAACACTAATTTTTGTGAAATCTAAGAATACGTTTCATTCTCTCTCTAACATGAACACGTCAGATGCACGGAATTCAGTCAGCTTCCAGTTTATCCTTGAATACTTAATTTCAAGACTACTCTGCAGCTAGTGTTATGCTTGATACTTGAGATAAACACTGAGAAAAAAAGCAGATTGGCTTGCACAAGGTTCAGAACGCTGAAGCTGTGACCTCATTTGTGTTCTGACTATCTTAATAGTCTATGGACTCAAGAGTTGCCTCTAGAAGTAACATTGCGTTTTTTTCAGCATTTTCCAGTAATATGTTAGTCTCAGATCAACCCTACTCTCTTTTAGAAAAATAACATTCTACTTGTTTTTCTTTTTTCTTTTTTGCGGTATGCGGGCCTCTCACTGCTGTGGCCTCTCCCGTTGCGGAGCACAGGAGCACAGGCTCCGAACGCGCAGGCGCAGTGGCCATGGCTCACGGGCCTAGCCGCTCCGCGGCATGTGGGATCTTCCCGGACCGGTACGAACCTGTGTCCCCTGCATCGACAGGCGGACTCTCAACCACTGCGCCACCAGGGAAGCCCCTCTTTTTTTTTTTTTTAATTGAGTATAGTTGATTTACAATATTATGAAAGTTTCAGGTATCGAACATAGTGATTCACACTTTTTAAAGATTATACTCCATTTGTAGTTCTTATAAAATACTGGCTATATTCCCTGTGCTGTACAATATATCCTTGTAGCTTATTTATTTTATATTTAGTAGTTTGTACCCTTTAATCCTCTAGCCCTATCTTGCCCTTCCCCACTTTCCTCCTCCCGATGGTAACCACTAGTTTGTTCTCTATATCTGTGAGTCTGTTTCTTTTTTGAATAACATTCTCCTTTTAAAAGTTGTAAAGGAGGGGGACTTCCCTGGCGGTCCAGTGGTTAAGACTTTGTGCTTCCACTGCAGGGGGCACAGGTTCGATCCCTGGTCGGGGAACTAATAAGATCCCGCATGCAGTGTAGCACGGCCAAAAAGTTAAAAAAAAAAAGTTGTAAAGGACCACAGAAAGCTTTTTAAGTTATGAACTTACTCATTAAGAAAGTTTTTGTTCCCTTCCAATTAACGTAATTGATTTAAAGGAATTCTCATCAGAGATACAATTTTAAATTACAGAAACCTCATTTAAGTAAAATAATAAAAATAAAAAGAATCATTTAATAATTACCTATGATTATGGTGATTAGAAAACTTGTTTATGTAATCAGAAAAATGGTTTTTGGTTAGAGTTCGGGTCTCTCCTCCCCCTGCCTCCAGTTGGTATAAACATGCTTGAAACAAAATCAAATTTGATATTTTGTCCTTTATAGGTATTTTGCGGTGTCTGTTGTAATAGGAAGTGTAAATTGCAGTATCTAGAAAAGGAAGCAAGAGTATGTGTAGTCTGCTATGAGACTATTAGTAAAGGTGAGTATTACTCTGACATATCTTCTTCCAGTAATTGAATATATCTTAAAAACAACTGGATTGTGACAAAGATAAACTTCTTTATTTTCTTAAGGCAGGGACCTAGTGTTGACTTATCTGGCTTAGGTGGGACATCCCAAGGCTTGGTTTCTCTTCTTTTTGTTCTACTCTCACAATTATTACTACCAGTGTGGAAAGGAAGCATTCAGCTTCTGGAGTGGCAGTTCATTAACTTTTAACAGGTACCAAGTCCCTAAATGCTGCATTTCATCTGCCTATTTGTTTTTGTCACCATCATTGTCATCCTCATCATCTTAATCTAAACATTTATAGAATATCTACCAATAAATAGTATACAGTCTTACATATTAATAGCATAAGGCAAGATAGTAGTTCCCACCTTATAGAAAATTATAACCTAAAGTGGGAATAAAAGATAAAGTATAATATTTATAATTTTTATATAAATTCATAGGACTGTCACACTATTTGCACATTTTTGTCTTTTATATATTTTTTTCCCTTCTCAGTTTTAGAATTTTGTTTGTGTTTCCCATTGTTTCTCTGGCTCCCTAGCTAGCTTACTGTTATCAGCAATAATCTTACTTGAGTTCTCACAGTTTTGTGTGTGTGTGTGTGTGTGTGTGTGTGTTTTTCTTCAAATACACGTTTGTTCTTTTGAGTACTTCTTGGCATTTTCAAAGATTTGTTGACAGTTTAATTCCCAGCAAATATTACTTGGGACTTTTAAGACCAGGCCTGTGCGCTAGCCCAGGTGCTGCTTCCTGTTAGCCAGGAGAATAAATACCTGATAATAATTTGTTTTTCTCTTTTGAATGAAGATAAATTTTTTCAGCAATTCTTCAAAAAGCTCTGATGTGAGTCTGTTAGCCTGAGGTAAGCTGCTTTACTCCCTGCTGTTGACCTCTGCTCTGGAAGATAATAGAGTGTAAATCTTCTTGTATTTCCATATTGCCACCAGTGTTTATGAAGAATTTAAGTGCTTGTAGCTGTGTTGTTTTTTGCTTATGCTATTTCAGTAGCCTTTAAGACTACTGCTGGTGCCGTTAGCCAAGCAACCTGCTAGAGTTAAGAAATCTTAGAGCAAGCTCCCACATAATTCTGTCTCCCCATTTAAAAAATAAAACAGCCATGAAGATTTGAAACATTATTTGAGTTGACAGGTCAGATTTTTAGGTGAACATTAAAACATATTGACCGTAAGGATCCAGGAGAGGAGAAGATTTAGTCACTGAAGAGACTTAGTAGTCTCTTAGTGAGATCAAGCATTGGTTTATCAAAGAAAATATTTGGAATGGATTTATTTAGTTATCTGTTTTATTTATTCTGTTTTGATATCTTATAGCATGCAATTTCATTTATGGCTCTGTTTATCATTAATTTATACACCACAGGAAAACGTAAATAAAAGTTATTTTAACTCCAACTTTAGGGTTGAAAACAGTAGACATGATCATTTAAAATAATGTTACTAATAAGAGGAGAAAGATGGCTCAAGGGTTATAAGACAAATTCCACAAAGGAGAAAAGATAGTTTCATTAGAGGTTGTGGATAATGAGGAAGTTGTGCTGAGACTGTATAAGTTTTAAAGAAGCATGCGTGTGAGTGCCATTACATGAACTTAGAGGAAGTTGGAAATTACTTTGAAACTCAAAGTACTGTGTTTGGATTTTACTTGGTTAGCGGAAGCCATTGCATGAGGGTGCTAATTCATTGGCACTTGAAGAAAGTTATTGTAACAGTGGCAGCATTTATAGCAGATCAGTTTGGAGAAGTGCTGAAGGGAGAGGTACCAGTGCTGTTCCGTGTTATTTGGATGAAAAAATCATTCAGCAGTATTCAGGCAGTGTTCTGTGCTTTGGAGCTCCAGCTGAGAACAAAATATATTCCCTGTTCTTATGGAGCTTTTGATCTCATGGACCTTATGAATGTGAGGAGATGTGGACAGAAAGCAAAGAGAATATCAGATGGTGATAATATTCTAAATGAAAATAAAAGAGTATAAGAGGGACAGATAGTAACAGACTGGTGGCAAGAGGTAGAAATTTTAAATGGTGGTCAGAATAAGGGTTTATGATAGTATGATGTGTAAGCAGAGACCTGAAGGAAGTGAGAGAATAAAGCCACGTGGAAGAACTTTCCAGGCAGAAAGAATAGTAAGAGCAAAGACCCAAAGCTAGAACAGTGCTTGCTTCCCTTGTTGAAGAACAAGGAGGCCTCAATGGCTGGATTCTAATGAGCAAGTAGGATTTTAGTGAGAAATGATGTCAGACAGCTAACTGGGAAAGCAGAGGAGGTAGAAATGCAGACTATATAGGGTCTTGTGGGCCATTGTAACAACTTAAATTTTCATTCTACTTTGGAAGCCATTAAAGGATTTTAAACAGAAGAATGATGTGATATGATTTATGTCTTAAAAGAATCACTAGGAACTATATTGGAAATAGACTATAGGAGTACAAGGGCAAAATCAGATGGTCATATTAAATAACAATGATTTTCTTTAGTAGATATCAAATATATGCCAAAATTATATTGAAATAACTAATTGGTAGCTTATACTGAAGTGGAGTGCTGCCAACTAAAAGTAAGGATATTATCTTTGCCAAGTGCCACTTCTTAGTTAGCCATTAATTTCTTTCTCCTTACAATTTGAAAAATAGAATATTTATCATGATTTACTTTGAAGGTCAGAAACACCTGAGATCAAGTTTCTTTTCCCTTTATAGCTCAGGCATTTGAAAGGATGATGAGTCCAACTGGTTCTAATCTTAAATCTAATCATTCTGATGAACGTGCCACCATCCAGCCTCTTCAGGAGACTCAAACATCCAGTATATCTTCACCTACAACTTTACCAATCTCAGCACTTAAACAACCAAGTGTTGAAGGTAACTTGAAGAAAATGTTGTGTCTAATATTAAAGATAAATGATCAAAGTAGAAGTTTTCTAGTATTGACAGGATCTAGTGAGAAAAGAGAAACCAGACTAGCTACCAGAAGGAATTTAATACAGGGAACTGGTTATACATGTACATTAGAAGGGTAGAAGAACAAAAAGGGCATGCTCAAGTGACTCAGAGATTAGTAAGTACAGGAAGCAACCACCATCCCTAGGGTTGGGAGAATGCAAAGGGAGAGGCAGTATTACTAGAACCCCGTGCAGGAACACCAAGAGATGCTTGGTTCTCAGACCTAGTATTCAGGGATTAGGGTACCATGTCACATGACTGGTACTGTGACTTCTAGAGGAACACCAAGTGGCAAATGCTGGGACCATCAAGGAGCCTAACAGGGTTGGTGTTCAGATAACAGAAGGAGTGTCCCAGGCTTGATGTAAGGAGTACTGAAGATCACAGGACATGTGGGTATATCTGGTGGTGCCGCTGCTGTGTAAGTCCTGGCAGGAACTAGAAACAGAAAGAATTCCTTCTGTTCCCACCTTCCAGTCTCCAACCAGAGCCTGTCATTGCTGGAATGTGACCAGAACCAACTAGCAAGGGGGTCTGGGAGTTGCACTTTCCAGACTTCCAGCCTGGCATCAAAGAGCACCATGTGGAAGGGTGGGCTTGGGTTTGAGAGACAATAGGTAAATAACTGGCATGTCTCCCTTTCCTTAAAAATCTATTTTTAAATGTATATTTTACCACAATAAAAAATGTTTCTTAAATCTTTTAACAAACTTCTAAAGATTTAAAAAATCTTTGGGCTCTCTGTTTTTTTACGGTCTGTTGTAGTTTAGGATCTTGAATAAAGCCTGTGTAGACTTTTTATTTATTTTTTTAATGTTTAAAATTGAAGTATAGTTGATTTACAATGTTGTGTTAGTTTCAGGTATACAGCTCAGTGATTCAGTTATACATATACATATATATATATCTATTCTTTTTCAGATTCTTTTCCCTTATAGGTTATTACAAGATATTGAGGATAGTTCCCTGTGCTATTCAGTAAGCCTGTGTACACTCTTAAAAATAAACTATTAGTCTGTAACATGCTAGAAAATAACTGTAATTGTCAGTTAGAGACAAATTCAAGTATTTCTGTCAACTATTTTTGATCTCACTTAATAGCTATTTTCTGTTTATCATTATGACTTAAATAATGAGTTTCAGCATATATGGCTGTATATTATAGCTCTAAAGATGAATGAATCTGCTTTTAAAAATATTTATTCTCTTATATTGACTTTTTAAATCATTAAATTATAAAGTATTGCAAATACAAGAAAGATAACCTTATTTAATATGTCCACCCATGTTGCAAAAATTATACATATATGATTCCAATTTTTTCAGTGTTATCTGTATTATGATATGGAAGGTAGATGTTGGTCCTTTTGATGTTTATATGTTCTAAAATCATCTGGCAGGAATTTTCATAACCTTCCTCCGTGGATGCTTTTTAATAAAAGAGAACAAATATTTGTGCTGACATCTAGTTATTTCCTCCAAATTTGAAAGGAAAATATTAATAAATTTCAATATCAACATTATAAGAACAAAGCATGTTATGCTTCTCTTGTTAAGTAAGGTAAAAGTAGGAAATGACCTCTGATGCACAAGTGATTCTGTTTCTTTCTTTAGACTTTTTATGCTTCTTTCTTTTGTTCTTCATACTTTTTTCCCTTTGCTTGTCTACCATGCTCTGGTCTGTTCCATTTTCCCTCCCTGTGCCTTAGTCCCTAAATTTTATTCCACACTCACAAAGTTAGCCTTAATAATATAGGCTTTAAATCTGCCTTCAATGTCTTTAAGGTATAACCTCTCCTGTCCACTCTTTTTCTGAGTACGGGATTCCTAGGGCCAGCCCTGCCTTTGTATGAATTAGAAAAAAACTTCTGCTCTGGGTAGATGAATCACAAAAGGCCATTTCTCTAGGCCTTGAAACCCTGAGAATGCAGGGCTTGCCAATGGTTAGCAAAAAGCTTTTGAAAATGTTTCCTGACCCATTTAGTATTAAATCATTGCAATATTATCAAATTAAAATGCTTTACTTTTTAAACTGATTCTAGGATTATGCTCCAAAGAACAGAAGAGAGTATGGTTTGCAGATGGTATATTGCCCAATGGCGAAGTTGCAGATACAACAAAATTATCATCTGGAAGTAAAAGATGTTCTGAAGACTTTAGTCCTCTCTTACCTGATGTGCCACTGGTAAGGAATCTAAAGAATGACTTGTTAATTTAATAAAATTTTATTTTGTAAGTAATTCCTTGTGTGATTTTTTTAGAGTACTTTTTTCTTTTAAATGCTTTGAGCTTCATAAAATGAGAAACATATGATGTATGAATATATTTTAGATTTTACCCTTTTTTAACGTCAGTTTAAGGCAGTGATTCTTAAACTTTTTGATCTAAGGACCCTTTATGCTCTTAAAAGTTATTGAGAACCCCAAAGAACTATAGGTTATGTGGGTTATGTTTATTGATAATTACTGATATAAAATTGACAAACATTTAAAAAATTAATTAAAAAATAAACTCATTAAATTAATAGAAATAATATTTTTTTTGGGAGAAATAATATTTTTAATGAAAAGTTTTTGAAACAAAAGTTTAGTGAGAGGAATAACATTGTTTTACATTTTTGTGAATTTCTTTAACGTCTGGCTTAATAGAAGATAGATTCTCACATCTACTTCTAAAGTCAGTCTGTTGTGATATGTTTTAGTTAAATTATATGAAGAAAATCCTAGGACCTCACTGACTTCCTGAAAGGGTCTTGGGGACCCCAGAGATCCCTGGACCACATTTTGAGAACCACTGGTATGGGGAAATAGAACTGAGATTTAGTAAGTTAATTTAGACTAATTTGTTTAATGATTTTCAAATATTCAGTAAAGTACCTGATGGTAGTATTTATGTTTATACAAATGTGCTAGGTGTTAAATAGAAGATACATAATATAGAATCCCAGCCCACTAATAACTCTCATTGTAAAGTAGCAAAATACTCATAAAAGCAAGTATTAACACATGAAGTAGGAATGCTTTTTTATTCATTAAACAAATATATATTGAGCATCTCCTCTGAGCCAGTTACCTGGTTTATCTTGGGTAAAGATACATCAGACAAGATGGATATGTATCCTGCTCTCTTCAAGTTCACGTATCATATAAACTTATGTTGTTTGTCAGTAAGAGTTCATGAGCTAGGTTTTACAAGTAGCTCTAATTACCAGAAGTATGTTTCTTAGCTAGCACCTACCCTCAATCAATATTTTAACAAAATGGAATTTCTATAGAGGCTAGTATTACTTGAGTTCATAAACAATTCTCTATCGACTTAGGTTTGGCCTGTCCAAAAAGAAAGGGGCTTACTTGAAGCAGACTTGAGGTGTAGTTTATTCTAGGTGGTTACTGTTGTGGAGTATGTCTGCCATTTTGCTTCCTAACCACTCCCCTCCCTGCCTTCTCCCTTTTTCCTCTCCCTTGCCACCCCCCAGCCAGGCTTTTTTGTCTGTTAGGAGGAGTGCCTTGAGTTGAACTAAGTGTGCTCACTTTGTGGTATGGTATAGGATCCTGAAGTTCTCCTTGCCTCCTGTTTCCAGTCTATAAAGTTAGTCATAAATACCTACCTGAGCATAGAGTAAAGCTAAACCTGTGCTCTTGAATTTAAAGAACCAAAATGGTACTATTTCTTGGGAAATTTGGCTTCTGAAGAAAGAAACTATGAACTGATTTGGGTTTTTGTTTTCCATATTTTACAGATGATAAACACAGTGGATCATGCCCATTCTACTACAGTGGAAAAACCAAACAGTGAGGCAGGCGATATAAGAAATGAGATAATTCGAAGTCCTATTTCTCAGGTTCCATCTGTGGAAAAACTGCCTACAAACACAGGGACTGAGGGGTTGCCTACTTCTGGCTCTTTTACACTAGATGATGATGTTTTTACAGAAATTGAGGACCTATCAAGTCCTACTGGTGTCTTGGTTAACAGTAATTTACCTGTTGCTAGTATTTCAGATTATAGGTTATTGTGTGGTATTGACAAGAATGTTTGCAATAAGATTAGTCTTCTACCTGATGATGAGGACAGCTTGCCTCCTCTTCTGGTTGCATCTGGAGAAAAGGGATCAGGTAGGATAGCAGTTATTTAAATTTAAAAAGGAGGTGTTTTGTTTTTTTTTTTAAAGGAGAATATATTGATGAATTTTGTCTGTGATATATAAAATGTATTTTTTAAAATTTAGACAGTGTGGTTGAAATATGTACGATGGCATGGAACTCTAGTTTACAAAAAGTCTTACTGTATAAAAACAAATTCTAAAAAGATCTGACCTTTTGAGTTGATTTGAATGTGATTCACTTATCTCATCTGGGTCCCTAATTTAAAATAAGGCAAAAGTCCAATACAACAGGGAAATTCATAGACTTTTAGCCCTGTATTAGTTTTGACTCCATATCATTTTTTTTTTTAAGGAACATAGTGCCTAAAGAAAAGAATATTGGATTGGATGACAAAGCTAGGAATTCTAGTTCCTCATCTGCTACTTAATACACGTATGACTTGAAGCATGCAATTTGATCTCTTGGGCCTCAGTTTCCTTTGTAAAAGAAGAGAACTTAGGTGGTCTTTAAGGTCCTTTCTAATCTGGAGATTCTGTGGCTATCTCCCACCTTGGAGTAGTTCCCTAGGGATATATTCTTGTTACCCCAGGCATTATGCTGAATCTTACATGAAATGATTATGTTCTGTGCATGATAATGTAGGGGAATGAAGCCTAGGATCTCCGTTCTGAAAGTAGGAGCCATTTCATGATCCTATTGATAGTGGCAAAAATATCTTAAGCCCTGTTCTTTGCATGCCATGTATATTTTCCTGTTAGTTGTCAAGTTCTTTTTTCACCACTTGTCACTGACATAAGGCATATGGCAGCAAGCCATATGTACAAGCATGTATAACTTGGGTCTAGACTACTTTCACAGCTGTAAATTTCAGAATTTATAATTGGAGTGGCTGGCAGATAGGAGTCCACTTTACAAAAACATTTGTTTTAAAACTTTAAAGGTACTAAAATTGTATCAATATGCTGTTTAATCAACATATTTGTGCATAGACTATATATAATATAATTGATCAGGATTTATATGTATTATAATATTAATATCTTTACATAAATTGAAAAGTAAAAATTAGAATATAACAGTTGTCCAGGTGTTGATTGATTTTATAAAACGTGTTTGCTTTTGCTTTTAAATGTGATTAAGCCATTGGTGGATTTATAAATGTTTTTTTCATTATAGGCATATTTAACAGGAAGACATGTTTATTCTAATTAATATATTATTTTCATGTTTTAGTGCCTGTAATAGAAGAACACCCATCTCACGAGCAGATCATTTTGCTTCTTGAAGGCGAAGGTTTTTGTCCTGTTACGTTTGTCCTAAATGCTAATCTACTTGTGAATGTCAAGTTAGCATTTTGTAAGTAATGATTCATCTTTCTTTGCCTAACTGGTAAGCAGGATTTCTGAATAATTAATCACATTGGTTAAATTTAGACTGGCAATGGTGAAAAATAAGCAGTATTGGATATTGGTTTTTGTAGCCAAATATTAATATAAATAAATTTTGCAGTTTTATATGCAGTGGGACTTGAAGTAATAGCTTAAAGATTTTTACTAGTGTCCTTCATTCAGTCCTAGGTTAAGGCCATGGGCTTATAACAAGCTGTATTTTGATGCTCGTGATACAGCTGACCATATATTTTTTTTTTGAATTTTGGAATTTTATTTAATTTATGTTTTTATACAGCAGGTTCTTATTAGTTATCCATTTTATACATATTAGTGTATATATGTCAATCCCAATCTCCCCAGCTGACCATATTTCATATAGCTTTTAGGTAAATTGAAATTTGCTAATTGAGATAAGCAAGAATCCTGATTTAGTAACAATAAAGACAGTTTTAAAGTAAATGACACTAGACTTAATTAAAAGTAAGGAAGTAAATATTTCTCAGTAATAAATAGTCCTCAATACTCAATAATGCATCTCTTAGCTTTTCATTCTCTTTGAAACTAACCTGATTCTTACCCACAACATTTCAGCTTGTTAGTGCATCTTTTATTTTACTGTTGTGTATTTATTTTTTATTTTTTATTTTGCGGTATGCAGGCCTCTCACTGTTGTGGCCTCTCCCGTTGCGGAGCACAGGCTCCGGATGTGCAGGCTCAGCGGCCATGGCTCATGGGCCCAGCCGCTCTGCGGATCTTCCCAGACCGGGGCACGAACCCGTGTCCCCTGCATCGGCAGGCGGACTCTCAACCACTGTGCCACCAGGGAAGCCCTACTGTTGTTTATTAATTGACTCCATCAGATAATTTTTCATCCTTTCTCTTTTTTATATTAATCTCATACAATTCAATTTAAAGTTTTTGTGAGGAGAATGTTGGGAAACTAAGGAGTTTAAAAAGTTGTGCTTCATGCAAAGGACAATTATATTTAATTTTTTTGTTTAATAGAAGTTGACATTTATAGTTGTACACTTTTGTCACTTAAGGTTCCTCAGACAAATATTGGTACTTCTCAACCAATGGATTGCACGGCTTGGGACAGGCAGAAATTATTATTCTATTGTTATGTTTGCCAAGTGAAGATACTATTCCTAAGGACATCTTCAGACTCTTTATCACCATTTATAAGGATGCTCTGAAAGGTATACCATTTTATTTTGAACTGTTCAGACCAGGGGATGGATAAATTAAGGGCATTTTTGCTTTGGGCTATGCTAACTGTACTAAAGATTTATTTTGTGAAGAGATTGCTGATTACTTAAAAGAGCTCTGTCATCATTTTCAGTCTCCTTAAATTTAGCATTTTATGTAATTAGTGTCTTTATAGTTTTTTTAATTTTAATAGTGAAAATATATTTACCTTCTTGGTCTGTTTACGTGTCTACACAATAATCCCCCCTTATCTGCGGGGGATAAGTTCGAAGACCCCACTAGCTGCCTGAAACCACGAATGGTACTGAACCCTATGTACACTGTTTTTTCTATACATACATACCTGTGATAAAGCTTAATTTATAAATTAGGCACAGTACGAGAACATCCGAATTGCCAACAACACTTCTCTTGCACCTTGGGGCCATTATTAAGAAAAATAAGGGTTACATGAACACAAGCACAGTGATACTGCAACAGTTGATCATAACTGAGACAGCTACTGAGTGACTAATGGATGGTAGCATATACAGCGTGGATAAGCTGGACAAGTGATTCACGGTGTGGCTCACATCCCAATGGGGCAGAGCAGGATAGCGAGAGATTTAAAATTTGCTGTTTATTGAATTTTCCATTTAATATTTTTGAACTACAGTTGACCAGGGGTAACTAAAACCATGGAAAGCAAAACTGTGGATAAGGGGGGACCACCGTATACTTTTCTGTCTGTATAAGATTTGGGGGACATGGTGATGACTTTTCACTTGACCATGAAGTAAGGAGAAAAATTTTAAAACACTTAACGGTTAGAAACATTCTCAAATTTTTGTTCACAATTCCCAGTCTTCAGGAATAACTGAACTTTGTGCACACAAGGTATTCAGTGCTTCTTCAAGAGTGGAAATAAATAAAAAATATTTTACATTGCTTTTATTTAAGTTTATACTGGGACATTCAAACTCATAATGCTGCTTCAAAACAACTTAAAATCTTTTTATAAATGATTTTATTTCTAGGAAAATACATAGGAAACTTGGACAGTATTACCTTTACTGAGAGTTTTCTCAGTAGCAAGGATCATGGAGGATTTCTATTTATTACACCTACTTTTCAGAAACTTGATGATCTCCTGTTACCAGGCAATCCTTTTCTTTGTGGAATTCTTATCCAGAAGCTAGAGATTCCCTGGGCAAAGGTTTTTCCTATGCGTTTAATGTTGAGATTGGGTGCAGAATATAAAGGTAAGTTTTAGAATAGTAAGCTAAATTACATAGGTTCAAATATACTGAATGTAAATAAGAATTTCAGATATCATTAAAATAAATTTTTAATGGATTAATGGGACTACTTTTGTTTTGATGTACTTATAAAATTCTAAAACAGCCCTCCTCTACTACCAAATTAGTCTAGACAACCTTGCTATGTCCTGAGTTTCTAGATATTCATAATCATTATAATTAACTTACCTTAAAATTTTTTTTGAATTTCAGAAAAAAACATAGAAAACCTTGAAAAGTTTTCTTAAAAGTATTTGCTATAGGGAATTCATTTTGTTATGTTGCCTACATATTAAGAAGGTAAATGCCCCCCTGCCCCACTTGTGTACACCATAAAGCCAAACATAAATGGTTGTGAAATAGTGGTCCAGTCTTACGTGTATGGTTATTTCTGAGTTGAAATCATTTCTGTGTTCAACTGTCTTTGAATTCGTACCCTTTCTTTATCCCTCGCTTTTTTAAAGAATAATTTATTTGTTGCATGTGAAGTACATCACATCTAAGGAAAATTTAGGCATTTGATTCTTGTATAATTTAATAGTTATTTTCTTGGAGGAAAATTAAATGTAGAGAAGTTATAAAAGTTACCATTACTATTTCAAAATGGACAAATTCAGTGAAAGAGATACTCATTTAAATCTATTTGGCAAATTTATTAAACTCTCTGTTCTGAGGGGTTGGTCCTTACCATTTAAGATTTAAATATGGGATACTATTAAATTGTGGTGCAAGAAGTAAAAATTAACTTTCATCTCAGGTTTTGTACTGTGTGAACCAAAGAGCTTAAGAGACTTCATTCTGAGCCAAGTGTTTCATCCATTCAGCCTAACGTTTTGTCTCTGATACTAATATTTGAATGCTATTTTTATGGAAGGTTAGATCAAAATACTTAGCTAATCTTAGTCAAATGAGGATTACCTACGCTTTTATGTTGAGACTATTTGCAACACCATTACATGTTGGATTAGATGATTTATGAGGTCCGTTTGTAACTCTGACAGATGTCATTCTAAGCCATAACCTCTTGAAAATTACTGTTTTAGATAAAATTACCTCTATCAAGTTGCAAAGGATGCTCTCTTATTCATAAAAGATGAAGTAAAAAGTCAGCATTTACCTTAATCATATTGTTTATCATTTTAATGTGTTTTACCACTAATTTATGTTTCTTTCTGTACTCTCTGTCATCCAAATAACTTAGTTGTCCTTTTTAAAACTAAAATATATGCTTGTAATAGCAAAGATGTGAGTTGCCCTGACTTATTTTTTTTAAATAGATAATGTCGTGTGTGTTTTCTTAGACTTTTAAGGAGGTATATTTGTATAATATGTATTAGAGAGGTTTCTTTGCTTAACCTAAGCTGAGAACTGAAATTCTCAGGTTAATTCTTGGGTTAAAAATGTGTCCGATTTTTATCATCATAGAAATAGTCTTACCTTCCTTTTTTCACTTTCCTTTTCTTCCAGAATTCCTGCTGCATTGCCACCAAGGTACTTTTCCTTTTTGGTGTGCAATATTTATAGTGTCCTAAAGAAACAGAAAAGTAGTTAGGTGACAGAGTCCGTATCACTTCTTCTCTGCATTGACTTCTCTGATTCTATGAGTTCCTTTTATCATGCTGACCCAAGAACTATAAAAGTTTACTATCACCCATAAATTCACACAATTGAACATTAATTACAAATGCCTTAAAAATCTTGAATTCTTCATATTTTGCTTTAAATTATCAGAATATTTCTTTTTAAATTATGAGAACTTTATGTAGGTCTAAACAGTTATGGCCATCATAATGTTTGGAAACAACATGTATGATGAAAGATTAAAGGCTTTGGAATCAGGCCAAGCCTAGTTTCATATCTGTTTCACCAGTTATTAACTTAGAAACCATAGGCAGGGTTATTAATCTGTGTCTCTACTTCCCCATTTGTAAAGTAGGGATAGACATACTTGCCTCATTGGGTTGTTATAGGGTTTAATTAGGATAATGTATGTAAAGGTCCCAGTTCAATGTAGCATCTGGTAGATACATGGTATGGGTTAATGTCATTTCTTACTTTCTCCAGAGAACTGATTGAGTGGTATTTATCCGTAATGTTTGACAAATGAAAATTAAAGGTAATAAATTTAAGATTTTTTTGTTTTTTGTTGATGGTAACCAGTTTTCTATTCTTGTGTATAGCATATCCTGCTCCTTTAACAAGCATCAGAGGCCGAAAACCTCTTTTTGGAGAAATAGGACACACTATTATGAACTTACTTGTTGTGAGTAATTGAACTGTTTTATTAAGTGTTCTTATATTGTTACTTTAACAATTCATTAAGCAAATTTTACATACTTATATTTTTCTATTTTAATTTGACATATTTGGTATAATGAAAGTTCATTTATAATAAATCCTAATTCATTTAACATAAATGGCGTCTGGTTTTGATGAAGTGCTTTTTAGAACACGTCCTAATTTATGTATACCTGATTCAAATTGCCTTTTATTCTGCTGCAGTGCTTACACATTTAGGTAATGTGAGATCCACACAGTTGTTGAAGCTTTAGTAAAAGTGTTAGTAAAGTCAATCAATTTGATGATTTTGAGCAAACTGTGGCCCAAGTCACCTCATTTTTAATAGGAGGTATTGGTTTAGATGATCTCAGGTTCCCTTCCACCTCTAATTTCTGTAATTTTGTGTTTACCTCTTATTATAGAAATGTATTTCAGTGGACTTGCTTTTTTTTTTCTTTTAATTAATTAATTTTATTTTTGGCTGCATTGAGTCTTCGTTGCTGCACGTGGGCTTTCTCTAGTTGCGGCAAGCGGGGCCTCCTCTTCGTTGCGGTGCGCAGGCTTCTCATTGCGGTGGCTTCTCCTGTTGCGGAGCACGGGCTCTAGGCATGCAGGCTTCAGTAGTTGAAGCACGTGGGCTCAGTAGTTGTGGCTCGCAGGCTCTAGAGAGCAGGCTCAGTAGTTGTGGTGCATGGGCTTAGTTGCTCCGCGGCATGTGGGATCTTCCCAGACCAGGGCTCGAATCTGTGTCCCCTCTATTGGCAGGCAGATTCTCAACCACTGCGCCACCAGGGAAGCCCAACTTGCTTTTATTTATCCATGTTCGGTTTGAAAATCTATTGTTTTGGAAGATCTGTAACTAGAAAGAGATCACCCTCAAATACTACAGAGTTCTTCCTGAGAATGATAATCTTTATTATTATTGTGGAGTAGCTGGAAGAATTAGCTGGTTTTTGAAGTTGCTGTTGCTTTCTGGATGGTGTTTTGATAGTTATGTATCACAAGTTTTAAAATGATGGATACTCTTAAAAAAGGATTTAATGAATGGGTAAATGTTCATGGATAGTAGTTTAAGGTTTATGGAACTATCATTATTTTATGTAGGACCTTCGAAATTACCAGTATACCTTGCATAATATAGATCAGCTACTGATTCATATGGAAATGGGGAAAAGCTGCATAAAAATACCTCGGAAAAAATACAATGATGTAAGTATAATTGCTTTATTCAAGTCTTGAGATAATTATTGAACATTAGATTTCTTTAGAAGTGTGTTAAATTTGTTTTGAATTGGACTAATACATAATGACAAAAAAACTTATTTTTGGGCTTCCCTGGTGGCGCAGTGGTTGAGAGTCCACCTGCCGATGCAGGGGACGCAGGTTCGTGCCCCGGTCCGGGAGGATCCCACCTGCTGCGGAGTGGCTAGGCCCGTGAGCCATGGCCGCTGAGCCTGCACGTCCGGAGCCTGTGCTCCGCAACCTGAGAGGCCACAACAGTGAGAGGCCCACGTACCGCAAAAAACCCCCAAAAAACACTTATTTTTGAAATTTTAGATTTGTTTCCTAATAGAGGATTTGTTTAATCCTATTTTTTCATTTTTTTTCTTACTCTTTTATCTGTCTTTTAATTGAGGTGATTTTATTTTAAATCATTTGTTTCTATCACATTCTCAGGGAGTTGTCCACATTAAAGCTTGATAAAGGTGGTCAGAAATGTGACTCTTGGAATTATTATAACTAATAAAGGCACAAAATGTTAAAAATGTTTCTAAACGCATATTGTTTTTTTCCAGGTAATGAAAGTAATAAATTCTTCTAATGAGCATGTCATTAGCATTGGAGCTAGTTTTAGTACAGAAGCAGATTCTCATCTAGTCTGTATACAGAATGATGGAGTTTATCAAACACAGGCCAACAGTGCTACTGGCCATCCTAGAAAAGGTGAGTATTGGTTCCTAGTGTCAATCCATAAAACCATCTCAAAAAGTAGAATTCCTTTCAAAGAGGAATATACCTAAATAAGTAATGCAGATATCCTACTTATTTGCTGAATTGATGGTGATGAAACAGTATGCTTTAAATTTTTAGCTATACAAGCAAAAAAATTGCTTCTAATATTTGTGTTTATCGTGGGCAACATTAGGTTTAAAAACTTGGAATACAGTATTTATTTTGATGTCTTCAGGCTTAGTGTGTCCCATATGGTGGGTGTCTCTGGAGTGAGGTATTTTTTGCCTTTGTTTGCTCTCTGCTCCAACTCCTCTTAGTGGGGAGCGCAGGGTAGATAAGGATGAAGAATGATTTATAAAACTGTTAAGTGGCTGGGAATATAAAAATGATAAAGATGGTGATGTGAATGACATTACTCGGCTGAATGGCCTCAGTGACTGCTGTGATTACCAAATCCTTGCATTAGAGAGCCTAACAAATTGAAAGTTAAGTAAGTATTCCAAAAACTTAATACATTATTGTAAAATAATACATTTAAAATAGTCAGACATTCTGGCTGCTAATAAAAAATTTTCCTCTGATTATAAAAGTATGTATACTCATTTGTAATAAGCTTGGAAAATATGTTTGAAGAAGTAGTAAAAGGAAAAAAAGTGCCAAGGTATGGCCTTTGTTGACATTTTAATATATTTCCTTCTTATATTGATATATATGTTAAATAGATGATTTTATACTGGATATTTACTTTTATATTGTGCTTTTTTAACTTAACATGCTATTGACATTTTTGTCATTAAAATTTTACAGCTATTTAATATTTATTTGATGAATATTTACGTAGTATAAAATTCAAAAGGTATAAATATTCACACTGTAAAATCTCCTTTCCTCCCTAGACCCTCAAACTACCCTCTTCCCCTCCCCACAGGCAACCAAGCCAGTGATATCAGTTTCTGGTATATCCTTTCAGGGATTTCTTGCTTGTATGTATATGTAAGCAAACACCACCCCACCACACACATACACACACATACACCTTTCTTCCACTTTTTTAAACAAGTCATAACATTTGTTCCATTCTGCACCTTGTTTTTTCTTTTGGAGATTATTCTTTGTTAGTATATAAAGAACTTTCACATTGCACGTAACTTTCCACTTTATATGTGAACATCATTTAATTGTCCCTTATTAATGGACAGTTGCTACCAATCCTTGGCTGTTTATAAAAATGCACTATGAATAACCTTGTATACGTGCCAACATTAATTCCTAGAAATGGAATTTGTATGTCAAAGTATAAATGTGTTTGTAATTTTAATAGCAGTTTATCAAGTTGTCCTCCATAGAGATTGTTCTGATTTATGCTCTCAACAGTAGTGGATGTTTGACTTTCCACACCCTCACTTGATACAAACACTGTAAATAGTACAACAGCCATCAATTATTAGATACAAACATTAAATAACCTTTATGAAATATTTTATCGTAACTTTATTTTGTTTGGTATTTTTTGTTCTAATATAAGTGGTATGGGCATGGCGTTTATCAGGTACTTAAAATATGCTATGCTTCACATTATGCATTTAACAAATATCATATAGCATAAAAAGAGCAGTTTAAAACATAATTATTGTATTTTTTAAATTAGTGACAGGTGCAAGTTTTGTGGTATTCAATGGAGCTCTAAAAGCATCTTCAGGATTCCTTGCTAAGTCCAGCATAGTTGAAGGTATGAGTTTCATCTTTAAGATTTGTTTAATGTAAAGATGTTTTCCATCTCCTTTTAAAAATGTATTTGATACTTAAAAAAAGAATATATGTAAGTTACAAAGCATAATACAACAAACTTATGTGAAATCATCACTCAGCCAAGAACTAGAACATGACTAACATTTGGGCCTACCTCAAGCTTGACAACTCTGCCTTAGCCTGCATTTCCTGCTTGTGCATAGCCTAAAGGTTAGTCTGAGGTGAGAGCTTAGGGTCTTCCCAGGTCTTTCCTTAGCATGCACACATCCTGAGCGTGGACACATTATTGCACATGCATGGGGCCTTCTAAATTCCCAGATATATGTTAGTGCCTTTCAAAGCCCTTATGGACATCTTATTCCCCAACTTTTCCTTTAAGTGTTTGGTTGGCCTATCGTTTGTCTCTACTAGTATCTGCTGCCACAGGCAGCTATGATGTTGATCACTGGCCTCTAATTGTTTTTCACAAATGCTCCCTGAGAAAAGACTTTTTTCACTGGGTAAGCTTAGAGTCTGGTCAAATAAAGACATTGTACGTGGAGTCTTCCCAGGAACCCCCTGACAAGTCAAAAAATGACAGTTCTCCAGTAATGAGGTTTTGAAGGAGTTCCAGCCCCATTTGCCTTCTCCAGTGGATACCAAGCTGATGGTTTTTACTATGATTGCAGGCTGCTGGTTTTTAGGCTTCTGCTATGCTGGAGAGGAGGGGATGGGAATAGGAAAGTTAAAATGACACAAAACTTGCTGTTTTTAATCAAGTTCCTGCCTTTTTTTTGGTTTTTTTTTAAAAGAACCAGCTTTTAGTTTTATTGATCTTTGCTATTGTTTTCTTTGTTTCTATTTCATTTACTTCTGCTCTGATCTTTATGATTTCTCTCCTTCTGCTAACTTTGGGTTTTGTTTGTTCTTCTTCCTCTAGTTCCTTTAAGTGTAAGGTTAGATTGTTTATTTGAGATTTTTCTTGTTTCTTGAGGTAGGCTTGTATTGCTATAAACTTCCCTCTTAGAACTGCTTTTGCTGCATCCCATAGGTTTTGGATAGTCGTGTTTCCGTTGTAATTTGTCTCTAGGTATTTTTTGATTTCCTCTTTGATTTCTTCAGTGATCTCTTGGTTATTTAATAACGTATTGTTTACCCTCCATGTGTTTGTGTTTTCTACCTTTTTTTCCCTGTAATTGATTTCTAATCTCATAGCATTGTGGTCAGAAAAGACGCTTGATATGATTTCAATTTTCTTAAATTTACTGAGGCTTGATTTATGACCCAAGATGTGATCTGTCCTGTAGAATGTTCCATGTGCACTTGAGAAGGAAGTGTAATCTGCTGTTTTTGGATGGAATGTCCTATAAATATCAATTAAATCTAGCTGGTCTATTATGTCATATAAAGCTTGTGTTTCCTTATTAATTTTCTGTTTGGATGATCTGTCCATTGGTGTAAGTGAGGTGTTAAAGTCCCCCACTATTATTGTGTTACTGTCGATTTCCTCTTATAGCTGTTAGCAGTTGCCTTATGTATTGAGATGCTCCTATGTTGGGTGCATATATATTTATAATTGTTATATCTTCTTTTTGGATTGATCCTTTGATCATTATGTAGTGCCCTTCCTTGTCTCCTGTAACATTCTTTATTTTAAAGTCTATTTTATCTGATATGAGTATTGCTGCTCCAGCTTTCTTTTGATTTCCATTTGCATGGAATATCTTTTTCCATCCCCTCACTTTCAGTCTGTATGTGTCCCTAGGTCTGAAGTGGGTCTCTTGTAGACAGCATATATATGGGTCTTGTTTTTGTATCCATTCAGCGAGCCTGTGTCTTTTGGTTGGAGCATTTAATCCGTTCACGTTTAAGGTAATTATCGATAATGTATGTTCCTATGACCATTTTCTTAATTGTTTTGGGTTTGTTTTTGTAGGTCCTTTTCTTCTCTTGTGTTTCCCACTTAGAGAAGTTCCTTTAGCATTTGCTGTAGAGCTGGTTTGGTGGTGCTGAATTCTCTTAGCTTTTGCTTGTCTGTAGAGGTTTTAATTTCTCCATCGAATCTGAATGAGATCCATCGAATCTGAATGAGATCCTCTTTGAATGAGACTCTGGGTAGAGTACTCTCGGTTGTAGGTTCTTCCCTTTCATCACTTTGAATATATCATGCCACTCCCTTCTGGCTTGTAGAGTTTCTGCTGAGAAATCAGCTGTTAACCTTATGAGAGTTCCCTTGTATGTTATTTGTCGTTTTTCCCTTGTTGCTTTCAGTAATTTTTCTTTGTCTTTAATTTTTGTCAGTTTGATTACTATGTGTCTCGGCGTGTTTCTCCTTGGGTTTACCCCGTATGGGACTCTCTGCACTTCCTGGACTTGGGTGGCTATTTCCTTTCCCATGTTAGGGAAGTTTTTGACTATAATCTCTTCAAATATTTTCTTGGGTCCTTTCTCTCTCTCTTTTCCTTCTGGGACCCCTATAATGCTAATGTTGTTGCGTTTAATGTTGTCCCAGAGGTCTCTTAGGCTGTCTTCATTTCTTTTCATTCCTTTTTTCTTTATTCTGTTCTGCGGTAGTGAATTCCACCATTCTGTCTTCAGGTCACTTATCCATTCTTCTGCCTCAGTTATTCTGCTATTGATTCCTTCTAGTGTATTTTTCATTTCAGTTATTGTATTGTTCATCTCTGTTTATTTGTTCTTTAATTCCTCTAGGTGTTTGTTATTTAATTCTTCTAGGTCTTTGTTAAACATTTCTTGCCTTTTCTCGATCTTTGCCTCCATTCTTTTTCCGAGGTCCTGGATCATCTTCACTATCATTATTCTGAATTCTTTTTCTGCAAGGTTTCCTATCTCCACTTCATTTAGTTGTTTTTCTGGGGTTTTATCTTGTTCCTTCATCTGGTACATAGCCCTCTCCCTTTTCATCTTGTCTGTGTTTCTGTGAATGTGGTTTTTGTTCCACAGACTGCAGGATTGTAATTCTCCTTGCTTCTCTCCTGCTGTTTTTTTTTATAAATACTCCCCAGATTGCTGCAGGCCTTTGGTTAATTTCCAGTTTCGAAAAAGTTTCTTCTGACATTTTATCAGTTTCCTTGTTGTTTTTATGGAGTAGAGTATTTTCGGAAGTTCTTAGTCTGCATTTTCACTAATATCATCCTCCATACTATCTCAGTTACATAGCTTTATAGGAAGTCCTCCCATCTCTGATGCCACACACATGCCTTATTCCTCATTTTAGTAGTGCTCTGGCCAGTCTAAGCCCTTTGTTTTATCATGTTAATTTTAGGATCAACTTGTCAGATTCTAAAAGGTCCATTGGACTTTTTATTGGAATTGCATTATATTGCCAGTTTAATTATGAGAAAATTGGCATATTTTATATTTTCATTGTTTCTATCCATGTACATTGGCTACCTTCAATTTATTTACATAATATTTAATAATATTCATTTCCAATAAAATTTTATAGGTTTTGAATATCATTTCTTATTTATTCCTGTACCTCATAGATTTTATTGCTAGTGTAAATGGTATCTATTTATTTACTTATTACAATTTTAGTGTAATGTAAATGCCATTATAAATTTTTAAATTTATTTTTTATTGAGTATAGTTGATATAAAATATGTAAACTTCAGGTATACAACAAAGTGATTCACAAGTTTTAAAGGTTATATTCATTTATAGTTATTATAAAATATTGGCTATATTCCCTGTGCTGTACACTATATCCTTGTATCTTACTCACATTTTACGTACTAGGTTGTACTTTTTAATCCCCTACCCCTATATCACCCCTCCCTGCTTACCTCTCCCCTCTGGTAACCCCTAGTTTGTTCTCTATATCTGTGAGTCAGTTTAGTTTTTGTTATATTCACTAGTTTTATTTCTTAGATTCCACATATAAGTGGTATGATACAGTATTTGTCTTTCTCTGTCTGACTTATTTCACTTGGCATGATACCCTCCAAGTCCATTCATGTTGTTGTAAATCGCAAAATCATTCTTTTTTATGGCTAAGTAGTATTCCATTGTGTGTGTGTGTGTGTATATATATATATATACACCACATTTTCTTTGTCCATTCATCTGTTGTTGGATACTTAGGTTGCTTGGCAACTGTAAATAATGCTGCTATGAACATTGGGGTGCATGTATCTTTTTGAATTAGTGGTTTTGGGTTTTTTTTGGATAAATACGCAGGAGTGAAATTGCTACGTCATATAGTAGTTCTGTTTTTAGTTTTTTGAGAAATTCCCATTTTGTTTTCCATAGTGGCTGCACCTATTTACATTCCCACCAACACTGTAGGAGGGTTCCCTTTTCTCCACATCCTTTCCAGCATTTGTTATTTCTGTTCTTTTCGATGATAGCCATTCTGACAGGTGTGAGGTGATATCTCAATGTGGATTTAATTTCCATTTCTCTGATTAACAGTGTTGAGCATCTTTTCACATGCCTATTGGCCATACTGTGTCTTCTTTGGAAAAACATCTATTCAGGTCTTCTGCCCATTTTTTTTTTTTTTTTAAGAAGATGTTGGGGGTAGGAGTTTATTAATTTATTTATTTTTGCTGTGTTGGGTCTTCGTTTCTGTGCGAGGGCTTTCTCTAGTTGTGGCAAGTGGGGGCCACTCTTCATCGCGGTGCGTGGGCCTCTCACTATCACAGCGTCTCTTGTTGGGGAGCACAGGCTCCAGACGCGCAGGCTCAGTAGTTGTGGCTCACGGGCCTAGTTGCTCCGCGGCATGTGGGATCCTCCCAGACCAGGGCTCGAACCCGTGTCCCCTGCATTAGCAGGCAGATTCTCAACCACTGCGCCACCAGGGAAGCCGTTCTCCCTGTTGTTTAATCAGTTTTTTTTTTTTTTTGATGTTGAGTTGTATGAGCTGTTTATATATTTGGATATTACCTCGTTATTGGTCATATCATTTTCAAATGTTTTCTCCCACTTGGTAGGTTGTCTTTTTGTTGTGCTGATGGTTTTCTTTACTATGCAGAAGCTTTTAAGTTTAATTAGTTCCCGTTTGTTTATTTTTGCTTGTATTTCCTTTGCTTTAGGAGACAGATCCAAAAAAATATTGCTGCAGTTTATGTCAAAGAGTGTTCAGCCTGTGTTTTCTTCTAGGAGTTTTATGGTTTCTGATCTTACATTTAGGTCATTAATCCATTTTGAGTTTTTTATTTTTTTGTACATGGTGTGAGAGAATGTTCTAATTACATTCTTTCCTAGCACCACTTATTGAAGAGAGCGTCTTTGCTCCACTGAATAGTCTTGCCTCTTTTGTTGTAGATTAGTTGATCATAAGTGCATGGGTTTATTTCTGAGCTGTATTCTATTCCATTGATCTATGGTTCTGTTTTTGTGTCAGAACCATACTGTTTTGATTACTGTAGGTTTGTAATATAGTCTGAAGTCAGGGAACATGATTCATCCAGTTCTGTTTTTCTTTCTCAAAATAGTTTTGGCTCTTTGGGGTCTTTTGTGTTTCCATACAAATTAAAAAATGATTTGTTGTAGTTCTGTGAAAAATGCCCTTGGTATTTTGATAGGGATTACATTGAATCTGTAGATTGCTTTGGGTTGTATGTTCATTTTAACAATATTAATTCTTCCAGTCCATGAACACAGTCTGTCTGTGTTCCATCTGTTTGTGTTATCTTCAATTTCTTTTATCAGTGTCTTACAGTTTTCCAAGTACAGGTCTTTTACTTTCTTAGGTAGGTTTATTCCTAGGTATTTTATTCTTTCTGATGCAGTCGTAAATGGGATTATTTCCTTAATTTCTCTTTCTGATAGTTTGTTGTTAGTGCCTAGAAATGCAAGAGATTTTTGTATATTAATTTTGTATCCTGCAACTTTATCAAATTCATTCATGAGCTCTAGTAGTTTTCTGGTGGCATCTTTATTATGTTGAGGTATGTTTCCTCTATGCCCACATTCTGAAGAGTTTTTATTATAGATGGATCTTGAATTTTGTGAGAAGCTTTTTGTGCCTCTATTGAGATGATCATACGGTTTTTATTCTTCAGTTTGTTAATGTTGTGTGTTTCATTGATTGATTTGCAGATACCGAAAAATCCTTGCATTCCTGGGACAAATCCCACTTAGTCATGGTATCTGATCCTTTTAATGTATTCTTGGATATCTTTTTAAATTAAAACTTTTATCTTTTGTTGCTGGAAAATAGAAATTAATTGATTTCTCTATTTTTATCTTATAACCAGCTATATTGCTAAGCTTACATTATTTAAAATAATTTTCTATAGACTCTTTTAGAGCTTTTTTATAACTATAAATAATGATAGTTTATTAATAATGATAGTTTTGCTTCTTTCTTTACGGCCATTATGGCTTTTTAGTTTATTTTTTTTGTTTATTGGCTAGTACTTCCAGTGGAAGCAGTGATTGTAAATGTTCTTGTCTAGATCCATGTTTTTCAGTAATACCTTTTAAAAGTAAGTGAGGTTTATGATTCCATTTTGTGTGCCATATGTCTTCTGATGATGGAATGTGATACATTCAATTATATTTCTTATACCACATTATATGTGATAAGAAGTAAGGAGAAATATGTTTTATTTTTGTTGGGTTGTTGTGGTAGGTTTTGATTTTGCTCCTTTTTTCAGGGCAGCAGTTTGCCCTGGGACATCAATTCTTTGATAGGTCAAAGAGTTGTTCATTTTATGTTTGTTCAGCTTTTTATTTTTTTTAATTTATTTTTAAAAATTTTACTGAATTATAGTTGATTTACAATAATGTATTAGTTTCAGGTGTACAGCAAAGTGATTCAGTTTTTCATATGTATATATATATATTTTTTTACAGATTCTTTTTCACTATAGGTTGTTAAAAGATATTGAATATATTTCCCTGTGTTATATAGTAAATCCATGTTATTTTATCTATTTTATTTATATTAGTGTGTATCTGTTAATCCCATACTCCTAATTTATCCCTCTCCTCCCTTTCCCTTTTGGTAACCATAAGTTTATTTTCTATGTCTGTGAGTCTCTTTCTGTTTTGTAAATAAATTCATTTGTATTATTTTTTAGATTCTACATATAAGTGATATCATATATTTGTCTCTGACTTCACTTAGTATGATAATCTCTAGGTCCATCCATGTTGCTGCAAATGGCAATATTGCATTCTTTTTATGGCTGAGTAATATTCCATTGTGTGTGTGTATACACACACACACACCCCACATCTTCTTTATGCATTCATCTGATGGATACTTAGATTGCTTCCATGTCTTGGCTACTATAAACTGCTGCTATGGACATTGGGGTACATAGAACTTTTTGAATTAGAGTTTTCATCTTTTCTGGATATATGCCTAGGAGTGGGATTGCTGGATCATATGGTAGCTCTACTTTTAGTTTTTTAAGGAACCTCCAGACTGTTTTCCATAGTGGCTGTACCAATTTACATGCCTACCAACAGTTTAGGAGGGTTCCCTTTTCTCCACACCCTCTCCAGCATTTATTATTTGTAAACTTTTTGATGATAACCATTCTGACTGGTGTGAGGTGATCTCATTGTAGTTTTGATTTGCATTTCTCTAATAATTAGTGATACTGAGCATCTTTTCACGTGACTGTTGGCCATCTGTATGTCTTCTTTGGAAAAATGTCTATTTAGGTCTTCTGCCCATTTTTTGATTGGGTTGTTTGTTTGAAAGTGAGGTGTATGAACTGTTTGGATAGTTCTGAAATTAACCCTTCGTTGCATCATTTGCAAATATTTTCACCCATTCTGTAGATTGTCTTTTCATTTTGTTTATGGCTTCCCTGCTGTGCAAAAGCTTTTGAGTTTGATTAGGTCCCATTTGTTAATTTTGCTTTTGTTTCTTTTGCCTTGGCAGACTGACCTAAGAAAATATTGCTATGATTTACATCCAAGAATGTTTTGCCTATGTTCTCTCCTAGGAGTTTTATGGTGTCATGTCTTATATTTAGATCTTCGATCCACTTTGAGCTTATCTTTTTATATGGTGTGAGGAAGTGTTCTAATTTCATCGATTTACATGAGATTGTCCAGCTTTCCCAACACCACTTGTTGAAGAGACTGTCTTTTCTCCATTGTATGTTCTTGCCTCCTTTGTCAAAGATTAATTGACTGTTGGTGTGTGGGTTTATTTCTGGGTTCTGTCTTTTGTTCCATTGATCCATATGTCTGTTTCTGTGCCAATACCACGCTGTTTTGATTATTGTAGCTTTGTAGTATTACCTTAAGTCTGGGAGGCTTATGTCTCCAGCTTTGTTCTTTTGTGAGGATTGCTTTGGCAATTCTGGGTCTTCTGTGGTTCTATATAAATTTTAGGATTATTTGTTCTAGTTCTGTGAAAAATGTGATGGGTAATTTGATAGGGATCACATTAAATCTGTAGATTGCCTTGGATACTATGACCATTTTAACAATATTAATTCTTCCAGTCCAAGAGCATGGGATATCTTTCCATTTCTTTGAATCATCTTCAGTTTCCTTTATCAATGTTTTATGGTTCTCAGCGTATAAGTCTTTCACCTCCTTGGTCAGGTTTATTCCTAGGTATTTTTCTTATACAATTTTTAAAGGGTTTTTTTTTTTTTTTTTTTTTTTTACTTTCTGATATTTGTTTGTTTAAAGTAATGCAAAATATTTCTGTAAATATTGTAGCCTGCTACCTTGCTGAATTCGTTTATCAGTTCTCATAGTTTTTGTGTGGAGTCTTTAGAGTTTTCTATATAGAGTATCATGTCATCTGCATATAATGACAATTTTACCTCTTTCCTTCCAATTTCAATACCTTTTCTTCTTTTCCTTGTACGATTGCTGTGGCTAGGACTTCCAGTACTATGTTGAATAGAAGTTAGGTTTATTCCTAGGTATTTTATTGTTCAGCTTTTTTCTTGTTGTGAGGATGGAAGTGACAAGTTCCAAGCTCTTTACATGGAGCAGACACCAAGAAGTCATTAGTATTTTTTGTAATACAGGTTGGCTGGCTTTCATTTATCTAATGTTGTCTTGCTTTTCATTTTTCTGAAGCTGTCTTTATTTCATTCTCATTTTTTATGGGTATTTTTGCTAGATATAAAATTCTGCTTTGAAAGTCTTTATTTTCTTTAAAGATGTCATTTCATTGTCTTTTGGCCCTCATTATTTCTAGTGAAGAGTCAGAAATAGTTTTTATATTTGTTTCCTTGTATTTAATGTGCCCTTTTCCTCAGTCTGTTTTCAAGATAGCCTCTTTATCTTTGGTTTTCACCAGTTTTACAGTGGTGTGCCTCAATGTGGTTTTTTTTGTATTTATCCTATTTGGCATTTATTGAACTCCTTGGATGTGTGTGTCAATATTTTTCATCAAATTTGGGGAATTTCTTACCATTTTTTTAAATGTCCTGATCTTTCTTCTCCTTCTGGGAGATAGTCTATCTATGTATATGTAATCCATATCTGTATTAGACTGTTTTATACCATCCCAAGGGTCTTTGATGCCCTTTTTATATTTCTTCATTTTTCTCTGGGTTCTTCAGATTTGATCACTTTTGTTGATCTTTCTTTATGTTCTCTGATTCTTTTGCCGTCTTCAATCTACTATTAAGCCTATCCATTAAGGTTTCTATTTTAGTTGGATTATACCTTTCAGTTATAGAATTTGGGGGGGGCGTTTCCAGTTTTATTTCTCTGTTCAGATTTTTAAAAATCTGTTTATACATTTAGCCAGTATTTGCTTTTCATTCTTTAAATGTGTTTTCCTTTAGGTCCTTGAATATATTTTAGAATAGATATATTAAAGTGTTTTTGTGTTTAATCCAATGTCTTGGCCATCTCATGGTTAGTTTCAGTTTTATAGGGGCTCACATTTTCCTGTCTTTGGTAATTTTTTATTTTGTACTGTCATTATTGATATGCTTTAGAGACTTTAGATTCTTTTAGCTTTTTTTAAAGGGATTCTTTTGCTGAAGAAGGCTTATTTATGTTTAAGCAGGCATTTTATGTCTGCTTACCCTGAGCTTGTGTAGTCTTTTTGTTTTTTTTAACAGATGGATCTATGGATATCCTAAGGTGTTTACAGTCTGGCAGGACTCATTCTCCAAATCTGTTTTGCCTGTAGATTTTGTAAGAGCTTTGATTTGGCATTGCACAGTTCAGGTTAATGAGGTGCTAATGTCTATTTTGGTTGGTCTAGACTACCAATATCCCCCAACATTGCTTGACTTCTATTATTTCTGTTCTGTTCCCAACCATATAATAGCCATTTTCTGTTATGCCTCATCTAGGGTCACTCTATTAATATGTTCTCAGTTATGGTCCAAGGACTCAAAAAGTCCTTGAACACAGTCTCCTGATGCTCCCCTTTTTAGTGTCTTGACCACAGATTTCAGGTTTCCCTAAATTCTTATCTCTGACTTCTCAGCCCAGTAGAGCAATTGTAGGCTTACTGGTCACCATGCAGAAATTGTCCCCAAGCAGAGAGCCTGGGCAGTTATGGGCTCACCTATTGAGTTTTCCTGTAGGGACCATGGTATTGTACTTCCTGTTGTCCAGAACCTGAAAACAATTGCCTCATACATTTTGTCTAGTTTTATGGTTGGTTACCATAATGAAAGGGCAGTTTGGCATCATTATTTCATCATAGCCAGAAGTGGAAGTTCTCACCTTTATTTGTTTAACCATTAAAAAAAAAAAAGAATCCTTAACATTGTGAAATATTTTTCATATTCCCTAACAGAAAACAACCATCAAGATGATTTAATAGATGGTCTAAAACTTGCATGGAACATATTTTGATAGCAAAATTTATGGCTTAGACATATAAATTTATATTCAGTAAAAGAAATGTGAAACATAACTCTCATTTTTAGATGGCTTAATGGTACAAATAACTCCAGAGACCATGGATGGCTTACGGCTAGCTCTACGAGAACAAAAAGACTTTAAAATTACATGTGGGAAAGTTGATGCTGTAGACATGAAAGAATATGTGGACATCTGCTGGGTAGATTCTGAAGAAAAAGGAAACAAAGGGTAGGAATTTTTTGTTACCAAAATGTAATTGATTTGATGGAGGAGAAAGGATAAAAACATCCTGTTAACAAAATTAAATATTTTATAAATAAATATAGAATTATACCATTAATTTAAATGCATATACTTTAATTAATAAATGCAGTCTGGGTTTTTCAGAAATGTACCTAACCAGCATCATGTGTGTTTTCTTAGCCAGGATGCTGTAAACTATTAAAGGGTGGTCAGTTTGGGAGGGGGCAAATGATATGCATTGTGTAGCAGTGTAGGCTTGATGCCAGGTCTGAGAAAGACAAGATACTTTGTCTGTTATATGATACATTGAGGCACACACATATTTCCCCCCCAGACTGCCTTTTATATACCAGATATGTATTTTCATGGAATATCTTAGGATTATTTTTATCAAATAAGTAATGGATTCCCTTTGGGTGTTTATTCTGTATTATATTGATCCACTGTAAATGCAGACAACTGAATTCAATAATATGTACATTAGAGGCCTTACAGAATATTACTGCTATTCCCTCCTCTCTTTAGTTACCCATTTTCTTTCTTTTTTGGAGACTGGCTAAGAGATCTGGAGCAAAAAAGGAAGAGAAGGGCTAATGCTGAAGGATTCCAAAATAGAGTTTTGCAATTCATGAGACAGCTTTTCTGTTAGGAGACTAAGGTATTTTAAACCTCAGGTCTGAATTGGGCATATGAAAAAGTAGATATAATTTGCTACACAATCAAGAAATCTTGGTAAACGAATATGAGCTAAGTTTTAATTATTTTTTGTATAATTGAGATGTCTTACTGCTGCTTTAAATTTATAGCTTTCATAATTTTTATCCTTATTCCATTTGTCCAAGTCTAATAATTTACTTCATAGAAAGTACTTTGGTATTAAATAAATCTGTTCTATTATATTTTATTCTGCAGTGTTATTAGTTCAGTGGATGGAATATCATTACAAGGATTTCCAAGTGAAAAAATAAAACTGGAAGCAGATTTTGAAACTGATGAGAAGATTGTAAAGTGTACTGAGGTAACTTAGAAAGACGTTTCCTTCCATTTACATGCTGTGTTTGGATATGTTCTTGTTAATTTGGAGATTTCGCAGTACTCAACCTCTGAATGTTTAAGTGCAGCGTATTACACTTTCATTACACCTTGAGACACACATATCTCCACCCCAGACTGCCTTATGTACACCAGATTTGCATTTCCATAGGATCATTTCAGGTTATTGTATGGTGGTACTGCCTGTCAGCTCACAGTTAAGTTTTCACGGCATTGCCATCTTTGTTTGTACAATAACATGTTATTTGACCATGGTGTTTTCATTTTTCTCTTATTTTACAAAAAATAAAATATTTTATAGATATCAGTTTATAATCAGCACTCACATATGAAAGTTAGTTTTGCATGTTCCAGTTTTTTAAAAATAAGAGAATATGAAACTGTAGCCTCACAGCCCCTTAGTCTACCTCCATTCTCCCCCTCACTCTGCCTCCTGGGTCAGACAATCAATGTTACTGATTTCTTAGGTATTCTTTGTGATTTTACACATGTAGAAGATAGAAACTATAGAGGGTATAGAAATTATAGAACATTATTTCTTTGTTTGATCTTAACTTCATTAAGATGTCCTTATGGGATAGTGATCTTATAGGGTGGGCTCATTAGTACCCTTCTTTAAACCAAGTTAACAAAGCTTTTGTTGCTACAAGTTAACTTTAGGCAAAAATAGCTGAGTCATTCCCATATTCCCTAATCTCTGGTTTTAAGGTTTTACTTATACTATAGATTAGGCTATATAGTGTGTGTGTGTATATATATATATATATACACACACTATATATATAATGTTCCTAACTAGTGAATCTCATGGCACTAACATTGGAATTTTATTCATAAAGTTGAATTGAAGGTAGCAATTTTTGCATTTTTAAAGCTACTTCTAATCTTAATCATGACTTGTTCCCTAATTAAATACATTTCAGGTGTTCTACTTTCTAAAGGACCAGGATTTATCTATTTCAGCAACTCGTTATCAGTTTGCAAAAGAAATAGCCATGGCTTGTAGTGCTGCACTGTGCCCTCACCTGAAAACTCTAAAGAGTAATGGGATAAATAAAATTGGCCTCAGAGTTTCCATTGACACTGATATGGTGAGGCATGTTTTTGTGATGTCTTTTTGAAATGAATATATCTTATATTAAAATAATCCAAAGTTTGTCTTTAACCTTTTACTTTGAGATCACTGAAGAGAACTAAAGTTTGTTGAACGTTAATGTTCGGTACACACTTCCTGTACATTATCTCCTTTACTGTCCACAGCAGGGGCCAGCAAACTTTTTTTGGTCAGACAGTAAATAATTTAGGCATTGCGGTCTGTCAGATTTCTTTCACAACTACTTAACTGTGCCATTATAGTGTGAAAGCAGCTGTAGACAGTATGTAAACTAAACAGCTTAGCTGTGTTCCAGTGAAACTTTGTTGACAAAAACAGTTGGTGGGCCACATTGGCCCACAGGCCATAGTTTGCTGACCCCTGCTCCACAACATTCCTGCTTGATAAGTAGGTTTTTTAATTATGCTGACTAAATTCTATATTCATGTGACTTAAAATTACAAAAGTCTAAAAATGTTAAAAAAGGGAAATTTTCAGTTTTTTCCTCCCGTGTAGGGAAAAACCGATTTCTTCCCTTCTATGTCTTTCCTGTGTGTCTCTTTCACTACTCACTGAAAACACTTCTGCTCACCCCACCCCAGCAAGCAATTCTCAGGCACAAGCAGGGTGTCTAAGAATTCAACTTAATTCTGACTTGATCTACCTGGAGATAGCATCAGATCCTACAGCTCTTACAAGACTGCCTCCTCCCCCACTTCATATACCAGTCAGTTATCACCTGTGCTTCTGACCAACCAGTTATGGATCAGAGCTTCCAATGACCCCCTCCTCCTTGGGTTCAATTAACTTGCTTGAGCGGCTCACAGAACTCAGGGGAACATTTGCTTATGTCTGTCAGTTCATTAAAGGCTATACAGATGAACAGCCAGATGAAGAGATACATAGGGCAAGGTCTGGTAGAGTCCTGAGCAGGAGTTTCTGTCTCCACGGAGTTGGGTGCGTCACCCTCCCAGTGTGGATGTAATTCACCAGCCTGAAAGCTCTCTCAACCCACTTCTACTGAGATTTTATGGAGGTTTCCTCATGTAGGCATGATCAATTATTAACTCAGTTTTTAGCCCCTCTCCCCTCTCTGGAGAATGAGGGGTAGGGCTGGAAATTTAAAACTTCTAATCATGGGCTTGGTCTTTCTGGTGACCAGCCCCTATCTAGGAGCCCATCCAGAGTTGACTCAAAAGAACAAAAGATGCTCCTCTGTCTCTTATCACTCAGGAATTTACAACATTTTTAGGAGCCCTGTGTCAGGGATGGGATCAAAGATAAATATTAGAATAAGAGATGTTACTGGTATTCTTATCACTTAGGAAATGACAAGTGTTTTAGGAGCTTTATGCCAGGAATTGGGGTCAGAGACCAATATATATTTTCTATTATCTCACAAATATATATATACCGGGACCACCTCATTAAACATGCTAGAGAGCAGCATTCACACAGTACTCTATTTAATTGGTGACCTCTGGAGATATTAACTCCAGACTACAATGTAAATGGTTCCCAGTAGAGTTGCATCAGGTAATAGCCCTGGAAAGATCGCCTTCCTACCCTTGACTCCTAACCCTTCAGTCCACTTCCATACTCCCCCTCATCCTCCCTTCTTGGTCAGGCAGTCAAATGTTATCCATTTCTATGTATTCTTTGTAATTTTTTGCATGTATGAGCAATTAAGTTTGTACGTCCTTTTTGTTCTCTTCTCATTTTTTTAACAGTGCTTCTTTAACTTAATATATCTTAGAGATATTTCATTTAATTACATATTGTTTTTAAAGTTGCACAGTAGTAGTTGATTATATAAATGTACCATAATTTATTTAGTGCTTATCCATGTTTGGTATGTCCTGGTTGATATTTAAGGTATCCACAATAGTTTGCTTTTGCATGAGTGTGAGTATATAAGAAATATTCCTAGATGTAGAATTGCCGGGTCCAAGTATGTACTCAATAGATATTACCATATTGTCTCAAATAGAGGTTATGACAATTTATATTTCTACCACAATTTATGAGAGTGTTCTTTCTCTCACATCCTTATCAAAGCAGTATATAATCAAACTTTTGAGCTTTGCCGATTTGATAGGTGAAAAGTGGTACTCCACTAGTATTTTTTTAAAATATTTATTTATTTGGTTGTGCCAGGTCTTAGTTGCAGCCCATGAGCTCCTTAATTGTGGCAGGCACGCTCCTTAGTTGTGGCACGTGGGCGCCTTAGTTGTGGCATGTGAACTCAGTTGCGGCATGTGGGATCTAGTTCCCTGACCAGGGATCAAACCTGGGCCCCCTGCCTTGGGAGCATGGAGTGTTAACCACTGCACCACCAGGGAAGTTCCAATCCAGTAGTATTTTAATGTGCCTTTTTAACTGTTTCTGACATCCAGTATAATAGATTTCAGTCCAGGTTGTTCATTAGAATGGTCAATCTTTTTTTTTTTTGGCGGCGCCACGCTGCATGTGGGATCTTAGTTCCCCGACCAGGGATTGAACTCACGCCCCCTGCAATGGAAGCCCGGAGTCTTAACCTCTGGACCACCGGGGAAGTCCCAGAATGGTTAATCTTAACATGAACAATTTCATATGTTGACGGTTTGCTCTTCTTCAGGCAGGATGTGTTACAGTTCTTATTGGAAAAAAGAACTTACATTTTTATCTCACTATTAAAAGTTCCTTTTTCAAGGAAGCACCTGATAATTATTTGAGTAAGCATTGTTAATTATTTTAGTCATATGTATTAAAATGTAATTTTCACCAGCAAAATTAAATTCAAATATTATTTTATGATAAATTCAAAATATTTTTAAGTAGATCTTTTTTTAAATACCATGGGGTGTTTATTTAAGTCATGTTGACAATTATTCAAAACCTTGGTCCGCCAATGTGTTTACATGTTCATTGAGAAGAAACCTGAAGTATGAAGTAGTGGCAATTTTATTTTCATAGTATCTGTGGAAGGGACAATTATAATTTATGTAGTAGATAGAAGAAATAAAGGAGAATGTAAAACATTATTTTATGAAAAAAATATCAAGTATTTTCTTAACGTGCTTAAATTGAATGATATTCTTAAATAGTTTATTTTATATTCATCTGCTGAACTAAACAAGATTGCTCACTTTCTAGGGTTGACTCATCAAGATTTTTTTTTTTCCAGGTTGAATTTCAGGCAGGATCTGAAGGCCAACTTCTTCCTCAGCATTATCTAAATGATCTTGATAGTGCTCTCATCCCTGTGATCCACGGTGGGACCTCCAACTCTACTAGTTTACCATTAGAAATAGAATTAGTATTTTTTATTATTGAAAATCTTTTTTAGTGAAAGGACGTGAGTCATATTATATATTGCAAACTGATTTGTTAAAACTAACTCCAGCACTAAAGCTGAAATGCCACAGACACTAAAAGTAAATATGTTTGATGTTTGAAACATGTAAGCTTTGCTTTTTAGGCAGGAATGATCTTTTAAAAATCATTAGCACAATATTTAAATCTCCAAAAATTTAAGAGATCCACAGTTTTTGAAGCTTTACACTTTACAAGTACTGAAAAAGACAAGGATTTCTTCTGTCTTTAAAAAATTTGTAGCATTTAACTGTGTTATTTAAATGCTAAGCCAAAGTACCTGCACTTAGGTATACCTCTTTATGCCAAGAATGATTTTAATGAAGGCTCTTTTCAGATGTAAGCTTATGAAGGAACTACCTTTTTTGTTTATATGCCAGTTAAATTACTGGTTTCTAAAGTCTGTTAAAAATGTATTTCAATGGCACAGACCAGTTTCCAGATCTAATGGTAATTCTTTGAATAAGGCAGATAACTTATTTGTATAATTGGAGTGGAGACCTACCTCCATGATTAGATAAACTGATTGTTTGCATTAAAATCAGAATTTTGCCTTTTTTCTTTTCAAATTATTATTTTATATATACATATATGGTTTTCTCTTTATTAAATGGGTATTCTTAAAGTAACTGTGGGTGCTTCAGGATTTTGTGCTTCTATAATTAAGTATATTGTTTTTATAGCAAGAACATGTGATTTGGTATGTGTTTTATAAATCTTTAATAATTTATAAATAGGTAATATTTTTGTATTGCAGTGCATTATTTTTCCTCCTTTCCTTCCAAAGTATACCACTGTATATACCACTTCTAAGAGTGATTGACGACAGGCCAGATGACCCTTGAAGTAGTCATTATGTAGCAATAAATGATGCCTGAAACAGGTGTTTTTTTAACTTCTCCTTTAAACCTTAGAAGTTTCTTGGCAAGTCTACATATTTTCATTGACACCAATGTATTAAGTATAAATTTTAATGAACTACTTACTTTTGCATATTTTAAATTCTTTATATGGTAGTTATTTTTTATAACAGGATATTAACATAAGTTAAATTCTATGTATTTGAAACTGTTACAGAACTTTCTTCTTTACTTCAAATAGAAAAAAATTTTTAAAGTACGTTGTGTTAAAAAAAGTAATGGTCATATTTTAGTTAATCCTGTCATTTAAGTTATTTAAAATAGTAATCATTATTTCAATGCTTTTTTTATTCTAATGTGGAATATATATGTTTTTGTATCAAAAACACTCCTGTGTCTCAAGAAAAAGAAACTACACTAAATAGCCCTGTTTTAAGAAAGTATTTATGAAGCATCTCAACCTGAAGATGAAGTCAGGGTTATAACTCAGGTTCTTAGGTCTCAGGCTAGGAAAAAACTGAGAATTTGAATCAGTTTGGTCATATGATTCCTACTGAATCACATCTGTAGTACTAGCCAAAGACACAGCATGGAGGAGAATATCAGTCTTTTGGAAGTAACTACTTCATAAACAATGTAAAATGTTGCAGACATTAAATAAAATTAAGCAACATGATGTAATAACTTGTGAAATTTGTTGACATCATAAGCAATTGCATATCTAACTCAATTTGTTTTCTTTATATTTTTGTTTATTTTGCAGTATAAGTTAAGGGCACAATCTATGAATACTGAAGTTACTTTAAAATAACCAGAAGGTAGAGGACTTTTCCCGTGATGGGATAGCTTTGGATTTGTTTCCCTAAAGTCTCTACATTTAATGAAAATTGGAGTTACTGTGCCTTTGGAGGCACATTTTAAAGTATTCTTTGTAGATGTACAATATGTTTCTGAATGCATTTGGTCATGTTCTTCCCATTGATAATTTAAAATTTTAATTTTTTTAAAGGTGAAGAAATAGAATGGTTCTTTGTACTTAGTCTGCAATGATCTATTTTTGGTCTATGCCTTTTAAGAATACTGTCTTTCCAGAATTTTGAAATATTAAGTAAAATTTAGCCCATTTGCTTTTGCAGCAATCCAGCAGACTTAGTATATGCATATATGCTTGCTATATGCAGAGCACTTTAGTAGGCTTCATTGATTGAAAGATGAATAAAATAGTTCTTTCCCTCTTGGAGATAAATGTGTGAAGCAGATAATTAACAAAGTAAAAGTAATTGCTAAAATAGAGATATGACTTCTGAGTAGCTGGTTGGAAAACAATTCAGGAGGATAGCCATACCAATAATGAGAAGGTGTGGGCGTTAAACTTGTCTAGGCAAGAGCTGAAAATCTGAAGAGTCAGTAATATGTGAAAACATTCAGCTTTCCCTTTTAAGGCAATTTACTTTAAAGAGTCTTCTGTGTTGTGTGAATATCTTACCTTATTTAATCATAAAAGTCATAATCATAAAAATCATAATTTAATCATAAAAGTAGTAGCCTGACTATGGTGTCTCAATTGCCTAAGTTTATAACAGCCTAGACTTAAATATTGTTTTATAAGTAAAGAATACAACTCTTCTTTTTTTAATAGTAATATAACTTTGATAACTTGACTCAAATTTTAAAAAGAAAATATCTTGAAATAAACCAGAAACCTCTAAACAGTCCTAGGTTTTAATTTTTTTCTTTGTGATTAAAAAAAATGCTTCATATGTGTAATATATAAACATTCAAAAATCAGAAAGAAAGGTTAAAAACTTAATATAAGTCTTACTGCCCACCTTGTATGCATCTACCTTGTTCTTCTCACTCTCCAATCTCAATAAGAAGTGATTTTTATTATTGTGTATCTTTCCAAGGTTTAGGTGCAGTAGCAATAAATATATTTTTATTATCTCCCCTCATTTTTTATACAAAATGTAGTGTGCTGTTTACACTGAAGAACACAGTGTCATCTCCTCAATTACTTTGATTTATGTGGCTTCTATCTAGAATCTTAAATTTTTCACTGCTTCTCCAACCACTGTGTAATTGATAAAAGCAATCTTAATGGCAGAAAAGCAAGAAGAAAATCCATTACTGGAATTATGACCATATGTTTCCATAGGAGGACTGTTTTTCTCATAACAATTTTTTATGAAAATACTTGGAATGTTATTTTTTATTTGAGCTATATTTAAAACCTTTATTTTTTTTCCTACCCAACACTACGCCTCACCATCTAAATTTATCTTTTACCACTTAATTGACATTGGTGTTCTTTTTGGTTTTTTTTTACATCAGATTTTTAGTAGTTTTAAATCTTCTCTTTATATTCTGTGTTTTAGATTTAGCTTGGAATGATACACAATTTAATATTTAACACCTTTTGGGAAACATTTTCTGAATTTGCATTGATAAAAATTACAGCCATATTTTCATGCTTTTTACAAATGAAGAAAGAGGTCTAATTCAAGAGCTTTATTACAAACCTCCGAATATAGTAAAGTTTTTTTTTTTCTTTCTTTTTTTGTTCTTTTGGTAAAATAAGGTGCTCGCCAGCTTCCAAGATAGCCCACAACGATCCCTGCCTCTTGGTTATTCACACCCTTGTGTAGTCACCTCCCACACTGTACCACTTTGTGACCAACAGAATATGGAAGAAGGGATGGGATGCCATTTCCAATATTATGTTATAAAAAGTTCTATGGCTGCCATCTTTGGTGTATGTCTCCCCACTCACTCTCTTCATTTCATCCCTCTCTCCCCACCTCTCCCTCCCTGCCTGCCTGTCTCCTTCTCTTTCTCCTTCTCTTTCTATTGAGTCACTCATTCTTGGGGAAGCCAGCTGCCAGGCAAGTGGAAGGGGATCCTCCAACCCAGTCAAGCCTTCAGACTGCAGCCCCAGCCACAGTTTGACTGTAGCCTCATGAGAATCACCCACCTAAGCCTTTCTCAGATTTCTGAATCTCAGATATAAATGTCTGTTGTTTTAAGCTGCTAAATTTTCTGGTGGTTTATTACATGAAGCAACTAATATTAGCTAACTAAAACAAGATACCTATATCTTAGAGCAGCTATAACTACAAATTTCTAAAAAAAAATAAGATTAATTGCTCTGACAAAATTAAGCATAGTTCTTATCAACATTTATGGATTCCATTCCACAAGTAGTATGTGCTAAGTACAGAGAATACCAAGAGAAAGAGTAGGGTTTGGCCACGTAGGAACAAAGATGCAATTGTGGGAAACTTCCTGTTTCTGGAAATTGCATGTTAGGATATTTAGAGCTATGCCATTGATAAAAACAACCAAAGCTGATTAAAATACAAAAAGCATCTTAAAACATCAAAGAGATTTTTAAGACAGTATGGAACACCCAGTCCAAAAGTAAAGAGAAAAAGAGAAGTGAGCATGGGGCCCTAATATGACAGCCTAATGGGGTAAGGGGGACAGATATCAAAGTTCAAGGCCCACACAAGATGGTGAATCTAACAGGAATTGTGAATCTAACAGAAGAACTTCCCCACAGTAGGCTGAGACTCCCTCAAAGGGTTTCAGCCTTTAGATGAGGATGAATCAGAAATATAAATTACGTAAAATTGTAGCCAAGTTTAGAATTGCCTACATCACCCAAAGACTCTTAAGCATTTATCTTGCTTTAAGGTGGTCCCCCCTCCACACACAAACCAAAACAAACAAAAAAAGCAGGCACATAAGCAAACTAGATTCCAGAGGCAAGAATTAGTAGAAACAGTTAAATTCATATAGTCTTAGGTATTACATTTATGCTTTCTGTGTTTAAAGAAATAAAGTCAAGTGTCAAATACCTGTAGAGAACTGGAAACTAAAAAGTGATGGAACTAATTTGGGAAGTAACTAAATACAAATGTTGCAAGAATATATAAAAACTGAAATTTAAAACTCAGTAAATAGGTTTAAAGGCAGAACAGGATATAACCAATTGGAAGGATTTATAAACTAGAATATAAATCAGGAGAAATTATCCAGAATGCAGCATGGAGAAACAAAAAGATGGAAAAATCAGGAAACATATAGAGGATACAGTGAGAATTCCCAACATCTGCTTAATTAGCTGCAGAAGGAGAGGGGAGGGTAGAACAGAACAAATATTTTTAGATATAATGTAGACTTTTAAAAATTGACGACAGACATGACTCTACAGATTCAAGAAGTTAAACAAATTCCAAACAGAATAAATAAAAAGGGATCTACACATAGGCACTTTAAAATAGGAACTGCCAGCTGGCACAGAGTCCAAGGAACAGTCTGCTCTCTCTAGTCAGAGGACAGAGAAGGGGGTTGGGGGACTATGAGACAGAATCCTTTTGAATTTACTTACCTTATTCCAGGAGAGCTGCAGAAAAACAGCAGCACCCCTCCCTCCCTACCATATGTAAACCCTATGGGGCAATGTGGACTTTCCCTGCCCTACCTAATCTAGAGACAGCAAAAAGGCAGCACCCCCCTCTCTACCCACTGTGCAATGGTGGCAGTCAGTGCAGGGCAGAACACTAGCAATGTTGTGGGGAAGCTAAAGCTCTGCCTTCTAGCCAGAACACCAAGAAGGGGTGATCTTAGAACCAGAGAGTGTGAGGAAGATCATTGATAGGAGGGAATTGAAGAAAGGGAACCTCTAAATTTGTATATAAAATCCTGAGATCACCTCCACACTGTGCATGTGTGAAATTGACCAGAAGCAGCCAAAGGTTTTGAAAACTGATCTACAGTATAGCTCACTATCCAGGTTTCAGACTAGCCACTGGGTGGTGCACAATTTGGGCAGATTAGAATGGTAGTGCAAAGTCACTGAGAACTAAATTTCTGGAACAATAGCCCACAGAAAGCAGGCCAGGATGTGTGGTGTGAACTAACTGGATTGACTGCCAGCTAAAACAAGACAAAACAAAAACACTCTTCTGAAGATTTAAACAGGACTGAGAATTTCATAATATTCAAAATATCCAGGAAATAATCGAAAATTATTCAAGATACAAAACACTAGGGAAATCTTAAGTATCTCTCAAGGGAAAAGACAATGAACAAAAACCAATTCTGAGGTAACCCAAATGTTGGAATTATCAGAAGAAGACAAAAAGAATTAATTTAATCAGGTTCTACAAAGCAAAGGTAAACATTATTGAAATGAATGGAAAGATAGAAGTCTTCACCAAAGAAATCAAAGCTATAAAAAGACCCAAATGGAAATTTTAGAACTGAAGAATACAGTAAAAAAAATTACTGGAGATGATGGATGGAAGAGTCAGTGAATTTGAAGATACATGAGTAGAAACTATCCTGTCTGAATAACAATGAGAAAAAAAAGTGGAAAAAAATGAAGAGCTTCGAGGACATATAGGACAATATCAAAAAGTCTAATATTTGTGTCATAGAAGCTCGCTGAAAACTTCCAAAATCCCATGAGTCTGGGTTTTCATGATTCACTCAACCCTGTAAGTAAACACAGCTAATTGGATGAGTGGCAATAATGCCTGACAGATTTGTTAACTTAGAAAATATTTAAGCAGCTAAAGGAACCAAGATATAAAGTAATTAAATTCTCAATTCTCAAAAACCCTTTAACTTCAGGCCTGAGGGCCATTTAAAATTCATTGAATTAAATTAGTTTTTTGTTTGTTTTTTTTGTTGTTTTTGTTTTTTTGTTTTTCGGTACGCGGGCCTCTCACTTCCGTGGCCTCTCTCGTTGCGGAGCACAGGCTCCGGACGCGCAGGCCCAGCGGCCATGGCTCACGGGCGCAGCCGTTCCGCGGAATGTGGGATCTTCCCGTACCGGGGCACGAATCCGTATCCCCTGCATCGGCAGGCGGACTCTCAACCACAGCGCCACCAGGGAAGCCCTTTTGTTTGTTTTTAATCACAATTTAGGGAGTTAGTAGGATCCCGTTTTAGCATTAAATTATGTGGAAGTAGGAATCCAGTGCAGAGACTCCCAATTTGGCAGATGACATTTAAACATCTTTTGTCTGCTGAACTGCAGAATAAATCCAGGACAGGAATCAAAGTAAGTGGAAGCTATCAATGTAGGCATATTTAAAAAGAAATTTGAGGCAACCAGAGAGTAAAAACTGACTGCTTTATAGTTATGGGAATTTGCAACTGGGCTAGCAGAAAACTTGTCAATAACAAAACAGAAGCCAGAAAACTATAAAATATATACATTTAATATATATATTTAAGTGCTAAGTGGAAAGTAAATCCTAAGGCTAGCTACACTCTTATTCAAGAGTGAATTGTATGTACTGAATCAAAGGTCACCCACAGATGACTTCATCTTATTCCACTCCTCTAATACACATAATCTCACCACCTCTACCCAGATTGGGTTAATCAGAGCTAATATTATACCATTAATTCCTCTTTAAATATGTCATCAAAAGCAGCTCCAAACTATCAGGTCAATGCCCATTTTTCACATTCTGATCTTCATAAGGCTCTGTACATCTTTCTTCAGTGTACCATATACCCTTAACACATGAAACCCTTCCTTTGTGCAAAAAGATTAAAAGTAATTAGACACATATTTGCTATAAAATTTTCCAAACACTCAAAAGTAGAGAAAATGGTATGATGAAACTCCACATACCCAACCTATAACACTCCTCAGATTCAACAATTATCAAGATTTTCCACTTTTGCTTCATCTATCTCTTGATTTCTTTGCTGGAGTATTTTCAAGCAAATCTTAGACATCATTATCTCATGCCACATATTCCACTATGTAGTTCTAAAAAATGGATAGTGAAGAGTAATTTTAATTGAGCCAGTTACTGTAAAATCTATGAAAATATTGACCTAATACGGTTATCAATAGGCCATAGAAACTTTTGTACTGCAACTGATAACGATCTAGAACGTGAAAAGACAACCTGCAAAAATGGAAGAAAATATTTGTAAATCATATATCTGTTAAGGGACTTGTAGTCAGACTTTATAAAGAATTTTTACAATTCAACAAAACCTCCACAAATAACCTAATTTTTAAAATGTGCAAATAATTTGAATAGACACTTCTCCAAAGAAAATATATAAAAAGCCAATAAGCACTTGAAAATATGTTCAACATTATTAGTCACTAGCGATATACAAATAACGACCACAATGAGATGTTGCTTTATATCCATTTGGATGGCTATAATTAAACAAATAAACAGATAATAACAAGTATTGGTGAGGATGTGGAGAAATTGGAACCCTCATACATTGCTGGTGGGAATGTAAAATGTTGTATGTAGCTGCTTTGCAAAACTGTTTGACACTTCTTCAAAAAGTTAAACATAGAGTTACCATATGAACCAGCAATTCCACTCCTATGTATATACCCAAGAGAAATACATCTGCATAATTCCACACAGAATTTGTACAAGAATGTTTATAGCAGCCAAAATTCATTAGTTGCCAAAAAATGGAAACAATGCAACAGTCCATCCATTGATGAATAGACAAATAAATGTGGTATATGCAATGGAAATTTGGCCACAAAAAAATTTAATAAAGTACTGATACATGCTACAATATGAACCTTGCAAACATACTAAGTGAAAGAAGCCAGTCACAAAACACTGTATACTCTATGATCCCATTTAAATGAAATGTCCAGAATGGGCAAATCCATAGAGACAGAAAGTGGATTAGTGGTTCCTTAAGGCTGGGAAGAAAGGGGAGTGACTGCTTTGGATGATGAAAATGTTCTAAAATTGATGGTGTGCTGGTTGCACAATTCTGTGACTACACTGAATTGTACCCTTTAAATGTATAACATTTCGTATCATTAGGAAATGCAGATCAAATTCAAGCCAATCAATTGTATATCTCAAGAAAGATTTTTTTTTAAGGTCAATGAAGTCATTAAAATTTAGTGCTTTCTGAAACTCAAGAAATCTTTTCGATTGAGCTTGAGAAACTCCACAGAATACGGAAGCCTTATTGAAGACATATTGAAATAATTACAACTCGTCTGGAAAGACTTACGTATATTAAAATATGAAGAGTTGGGCGAGAAGGGCTGCCATTTGTGCTGTGTGTGAGGTGATGTATTGTTATCCTAATTTTACAACTGACGGATTGAGTGGTAGAGTTACAGAACCAGAATATGGCAGTGCTGCATTGCTAATTCACGTCAGTCTGACTCCACTGGCGCTTTTTCCAGTCCCAGCTTGGCTGTGGAAAGGAGTTAAGGAGGGCAAAGAAGGCAGTGGGTGGGAGAATCCAGCTGCTAGGAGTGCTTCTGAGTGAAAACCGGTAGAGAAGTCTAGAGGGGAACAGAAAACTTCCAACTTAGCACTTCAGTCTCCTTATGCAGAAACGCTCATTTTTATGGAGATAGGATTTCATGTCATTTTTTAGGATGCTACTAAAATTAAAAAGAGAAAATATATCCAATTTGGAAATTCGTACCCCACAACAGCAACTTGGCGTCTCAACCCAGCTTCTGTTTTCCCTGACGCCGCGTTCTTCATTACTACCTATTTCCTGACTACCTTTCAAAGGAGCGACGCGCGCGACACTAGGACGCGAAAACCATCCGGGAAGACGGCGCGCTGGCGAAACTCGAGCTGCCGCCTCTGCGCGTGCGCACCGCTCCTCGGCCCCTTCCGCCTCCGCCTCGGAAGCTCCTCCTAGGCGGCCGTCGGAGGCCACGGCAAGGTCTCTTCTCTGTAGAGTCGGGTTTTCTCGCCATCTGTTACGGGTCTTCGGCGGCGCCCACCGCTCAGCGCCTGCGCAGACTGAGGACCACGGTCACCATGACAGCGACCGCCGGGGCCCCTGGTAAGCGGGGCTCCCCAGGCTTCGGGTCTGGGACGGTGCTCCACACAGTGGGCTTGCAGTGGACGTTTTCTCCGGCCCGCTGCCGGTAGTTGGGGGCCCTTTGAGAGACTCCTCTGGCGGCACTCCTTCCTTTTCTGGATCTCGTGATCCGCGTTCTCTAGGTTCTCCCAGAATCAAGCGGCCTAGAGCCTTGGTTCCCGGCGTGGGCGGTAAAGAAAAGCTTTTGGTGTGGCAAAGAATGGCAAGAATATTCTGACATTTTGTAAAGAAGTTTTTTTGTTTGTTTGTTTTAAGAGCAGTTTTAGGTTCCTGGGAATATTGAGCGGAAGACACGGTGATTCTCCATATACCCATACCTGACATACGCATAACTTCCCCATATCAGCCTTCCCCACCAATGTGGTACTTTTGTTACAATTGTGAGCCTACACTGATGCATCGTAATTACCCAAAGTCCATACTTTACATTAGGGTTCACTCTTGGTGGTGTACGGTCTGTGGGTTTAGACAAATGTATAATGAATGACACGTTCCATGGTAGGGTGTCATACAAAATAGTTTCACCATCCTAAAAATCCTTTGTGCTCCACCGACTTATCCTCCTCACCCCAACCCCTGACAACCACTGATCTTTTTACTGTCTCCATAGTGTTGTCTTTTGCAGAATGTCATGTAGTTGGAATTAAACAGTATGTAGCCTTTTCATATTGGCTCTTTTTCACTTAGTTAATATGCGTTTAAGCTTTCCTCGTGTCTTTTCATGGCTTGAGAGCTCATTCCGTTTTAGAGAGCAATAATATTCTGTTGTCTTGGTGTACCACGGTTTATCCATTCACCTACTGAAGGATATCTTGGTTGCTTACAAGTTTCAACAATTATAAATAAAGCTGCTATAAACATAAGTGTGCAGGTTTTTGTATGGACATAAGTTTTCATCTCCTTTGAGCAAATATCAAGGTGTATGATTGCCGGATTGTATGGTAGGACTATGTTTAATTTTGTAAGGAACTGCCAAGCTCTCTTTTAAAGTGGCTGTACCATTAGGCTTCACTGGTGGCGCAGTGGTTGAAAGTCCGCCTGCCAATGCAGGGGACACGGGTTCGTGTCCCGGTCCGGGAGGAGCCCACGTGCCGCGGAGCGGCTGGGCCCGTGAGCCATGGTCCCTGAGCCTGCGCTCCGCAACGGGAGAGGCCACAACAGTGAGAGGCCTGCGTACCGCAAAAAAAAAAAAAAAAGTGGCTGTACCATTTTGCATTCCCACCCACAATGAATGAGAATTCCTGTTACTCCACATCCTCACCAGCATTTGATATATCAGTGTTCCGGATTTTGGCCATTTTAATAGGTGTGTAGTTACACCCTGTTGTTTTAATGTGTGTTTTTCTGATGGCATGGATATGGAGCACCTTTTCATATACTTGCCATCCGTCTGTCTTCCTTGGTAAGGTGTCTGTTAAGGTCTTTGGTCCATTTTTTAATGGGGTTGTTTTCTTATTGTTGAGTTTTAAGAGTTCTTTATATATTTAGGATAATAGTCCTTTATCATATGTGTCTTTTGCAAATATTTTCTCCCAGTCTGTGGCTTGTCTTTTTATTCTCTTGATGTTACCTTTTGCAGAGCAGAAGTTTTTCATTTTAATGAAGTCCAGCTTGTCCATTATTTCTTTCATGGATGGTGCCTTTGGTGTGTATCTAAAAGGTCATTGCTGTGACGTGACCGTAGATACAAAAATCTACGAAGGTCATGTAGATTTTCTCCTATATTATCTTCTAGGAGTTATATCGTTTTGTATTTTACACTTAGGTCTATGATCCATATTGAGTTAATTTTTGTGAAAGTATGACGTCTGTGTCTAGATTCCTTTTCTGCATGTGAACGTCCAGTTGCTCCAGCACCATTTGTTGAAAAAGCTGTCTTTGTTCCACTGTATTGCCTTTGTTCCTTCATCAAAGATCAGTTAACTCTATTTATGTGGATCTATTTTGAGACTCTCTGTTCTGTTCCATTGATCTATTTGTCTATTCTTTCACCAAAACCACACTATCTTAATTACTGTAGCTTTATAGTAAGTTTTGATGTTGGATAGAGTCATCGCTTCATTCTTCTTCAATATTATGTTGACTATTCTGGGTTTTTTGCCCTCCACATACACTTTAGAATCAGTTAGTCGATATCCACAAAATAACTTGGTGGGATTTTGATTGGGATTGCTTGAATCTATAGATCAAGTTGGGAAGAACTAACATCTTGACAATATTGAGTCTTCCTATCCATGAACATGGACTATCTCTCCATTTATTTAGTTCTTTGATCTCATTCATCAGAGTAGTTGTCCCCATGTTGATCTTGTACATATTTTGTTAGGTTTATACCTAAGTATTTTGGTTTTGTGGGTTTAATGTAAATGGTATTGTGTTTTCATTTCAAATTTCACGTTCATTGCTGGTAAATAGGAAAGCAGTTGACTCTTGTGTATTAAACTTGAATCCTTCAACCTTGCTATAATCACTTGTTAATTCCAGGAGTTTTTGTGTTGATTCTTTTGGATTATCTGCATAGACAACCATATCTTTGTGAACAAAGCAGTTCATTTCTTCTTCCCAGTATGTACACCTTTTATTTCTTTTTGTTGTCTTAGTGCATTAGCTGGTACTTCCAGTATAATGTTGAAAAGGAGTGGCGAGGAGGGAGGAGTATTACTTTTTGAGATCTTGGTTGAAATGAAAGGAATGTGACATTTACCTGACCCATAATTTCAGCAGATGAAATGAGGAATAGTTTGAGCAGTTCTATTCCTCTTTGGCAATTGGGTGAGGATGAGGATAGGAGATGTAGACAAAGTGATGTGGCCAAGCATTATTCCAGCTTTTTTTTATGCAGCCTTTAGAAGCTGGTAATTAGTGTGTCTCTGTTGTTTGACCCCAGAATTAGAGGTGTTTTTTTCTTTCACTTTTTAAAAATTGAAGTATAGTTGATTACGGTGTTGTGCCAATCTTTGCTGCATGGCAGAGTGACTCATTTATACACATATATACATTCTTTTTTTATATTCTTTTCCAGCATGGTTTATCCCAGGAGATTGCATATAGTTCCCTGTGCTATGCAGTAGGACCTTGTTGTTTATCCATTCTAAATGTAATAGTTTGCATCTACCAACCCCAAACTCCCAGTCCATCCCTCTCCCCACCCGCTTCCCCCTTGGCAACCACAAGTCTGATCTCTATGTCTGAGTCTGTTTCTGTTTTGTAGATAGGTTCATTTGTGCCATATTTTAGATTCCATGTATAAGTGATGTCATATGGTATTTGTCTTTCTCTTTCTGACTTACTTCATTTAGTATGGTAATCTCTAGTTGCATCCATGTTGCTGCAAATGGCATTATTTCATTCTTTTTTAAAAAAATAAATTTATTTATTTTTAATTTTATTTTATTTTTGGCTGCGTTGGTCTTTGCTGCTGCACACAGGCTTTCTCTAGTTGCGACCAGCAGGGGCCACTCTTTGTTGCAGTGCACGGGCTTCTCAGTGCAGTGGGTTCTCCTGCTGTGGAGCATGGGCTCCAGGCGCATGGGCTTTAGTAGTTGTGGTACAAAGGCCCAGTAGTTGTGGCTCACAGGCTCTAGAGCACAGGCTCAGTAGTTGTGGCACACGGGCTTAGTTGCTCCACGGCATGTGGGATCTTCCCGGACCAGGGCTCGAACCCATGTCCCGTGCATTGGCAGGCAGATTCTTAACCACTGCGCCGCCAGGGAAGCCCTATTTCGTTCTTTTTTTATGGCTGAGTAGTATTCCATTGTATACATGTACCACATCTTTATCCATTCATCTGTCAATGGACATTTAGGTTGTTTCCATGTCTTGGCTATTGTGAATAGTGCTGCTATGAACATAGGTGTGCATGTATCTTTTTGAGTTATAGTTTTGTCTGGGTATATGCCCAGGAGTGGGATTGCTGGATCATGTAGTAATTCTGTTCTTAGTTTTCTGAGGAACCTCCATACTGCTGCACCAACTTATATTCCCACCAACAGTGTAAGAGGGTTCCCTTTTCTCTATACCCTCTCCAGCACTTGTTATCTCTAGACTTTTAATGATGGCCATTCTGACTGGTGTGAGGTGGTACCTCATTGTAGTTTTGATTTGCATTTCTCTAATAATTAGTAACGTTGAGCATCTTTTCATGTAAGTACTGGCAATCTGTATGTCTTCTTTGGAGAAATGTCTATTAACGTCTTCTGCCCATTTTTTGATTGGGTTGTTCATTTTGTTGTTGTTGAGTTGTATGAACTTTTTGTATATTTTGGATATTAAGCCCTTGTCAGTCGCATCATTTGCAAATATTTTCTCCCATTCTGTGGGTTGTCTTTTCACTTTTTTGTTATGGTTTTCTTTGCTGTGCAAAACAGTTAGAGGGGTTTTAAGCCAGGCAGTTCTACTCCAGAAGGTTACAGTATCTTTTACATAAACATAAGTAGTCACATCAGACAGTTTTGGTAATACATTCTTTTTTCAGTTTAAATTTTTTCCTGATTGTAAACATAATACGTGCTCATTATAGAACATTTATACAGTAAAGTATATTGAAATATGAAAACAATACATAGTGCCCATATTCAGAGGTACCATTAGTTAACTTTTTGGTATATTTTCTGACAATCCTGACTTTTAAGAAAATATAGGGAATTCCCTGGTGGTCCAGGGATTAGGACTCTGCACTTCCCCTGCAGGAAGCCTGGGTTTGATCCCTGGTGGGGGAACTAAGATCCCATAAGCTGTGTGACATGGCCAAAAATAAAAAACCCATATAGTTAAGATTGTAGTATACATGCTACCATATACTGTCTTCTCATTTTTGTTCTTCTCCCACTTTGTTTTTAAACATACAAACTAGTTTTTTAGAGCATTAGTTTTTAGTGGCTTAGAACAACACAAATTTATTATCTTATAATTCAGGCGGACCGAAGTCTGAAATGGGTCTAGCTAAAAATCAGTGTCAGCATGGCTGCATTCCTTCTAGAGGCTCTAGGGGAGAATCAGTGTCCTTGCCTTTTACTATCCTCTAGAGACTGCTTGAATTCCTTGGCTCATGGTCTCATCCTCCATTTTCAAAGCCAGCAGTTGCTGGTCAAGTCTTTCTCACATTGCATCACACCGACACTGACTCTCCTGCCTTCCCTTTCACTTACAGGGATCTTATAAGATGCTTAATGTGATTAAATTAGGCTCACCTGGATAATCCAAGATCAGCGTCAACTGATTAGCAACTTTAATTGCACATGTAACTTTATTTCGCCCTTGCTGTGTAACAACATATTCACAGTTCACAGATTAGGATATAGACATTGTTGTGGGGGGAGGGATCATTATTCTTCCTACTGCAGTACCTATACATATTGTTCTCCACCTTGCTTTTTTCTCGCTTAACATATCTTTGAGATTATTCTATATTACACATATGGATCTGCCTCATTCTTACTAATGGCTGCATTGTGTTCCATTGCATGGATATACCATAATTTATTTAGTGAATTCATCGTTTCTGAATATTTAGGTTATTTTCACTCTTTTGCTGTTACAAACAATGCTGCAATAAATATCCTTATATCAAATGTGTCATTTCCTACATATTACAAACATATCTGTCAATGGGATAAGTTTATGAAAGTGGAATTTCTGGGTCAAAGGGAGGATGTATTTTTCTTTTTCTTTACTTTATTTTAACTTTTTAAAAATCTTTATCGAGATATAGTTTGTATACCATACAATTCACTCATTTCAGGCATAGAATTCATTGGTTTTTAGTATATTCAGAGCTGTGTAACCATCACCACAATCAATTTCAGAGCAATTTCATCACCATAGAAAGATGTAAAAATTAGGGGAGGTCACATATAGGAACTCTCTACTTTTTGCTCAGTTTTTTCTATAAACCTGAAATTGCTCCCACTAAAAGTCTTAATTTTTTAAAATTACAAGTAATTTTGCCTTTCTCCTGGCCCTATTTTCAGAATAACAGTTTACTTAAAATAGTGGTAATACCCTAGATTATAGGTAATTAGAGTCTGAAATTCTGTGTATATGAAAAGATATATACAGTTGTGGCTAAGTGTAAGGTACAGTTTCACCCATTAACCGGGCAAGGAGAACTTTTTGCTTAAAATGTTTTTAATTTCTGGAATCATGGTATTTTATTATTAATCTGCAAGTTACCCTTATAAAAATTTTGAATCCAGTGTGTTTAGTTGGAAGGTGTCAAGGATACATCTAGCATGCGCTATTAACTAACATTTAGTTTTTTTATGGTAACATGCATGATTACCATTTCTGTGAGATTTTTGGCATATCTCAAAAACTTCATGTTTAACAGCCACATCAATTACATATTTTATCATGAGGATATACTGTGATTTACTTTTTCCCATTGTTGGACATTTCTGTTTTAGCCAGTAGTTACTGTACCTTTTTAAGATGCCTAAGTTAAACATGTAAAAAATGATGGCCTTGTATTTTCATCTGAGTCTGAAAGGTCTGTGACTCTCTTGCCTATGCTAAAAAGGGGCATGTGTTTTGTATAGGAGACTGCTTGGATAGTGGATGCTACAGCTAACTGTTTAGTTTCTTTATTCTGTAGCCCAATATGCAGAGTGGTTACTGAGTTCCATGCATGTTACTTAGAAGTTATTTTCATATGCCCCTCCATTCTCTTATCAAATTTTACTTTCTCTCAATGTCTTATCATCAGTTTATGATGGCCATTTTTAGGTTTTTAACTGTTGTTAGGTGAAATTAATAAACAAATAATTAAACGGAAGATATAATCTCATGCATAGGGAATTTGCAGCCATTTGGTAGCCACTTAAATGTTTAAACCAGTGAACAAGAATTGGCGAGGTAAGATTATAGATACCTCTTTCACAGTTTTTTAGTCTTTTATCCTTCTTATATTGCGATATGGCATAATATGGAGTAGAACTGACTCAAGTATTTTAGTCTTGGTTAACTCACACATTTTAATGCCTAATTAAGAAAAAAATCTGGTCTGCCAAAAACTAGTCGATAGTTATGGGAATTACATATATTTGTACATGCTAGATAAATCTATAAATACTAACTCAGAATTTACTTAGTCACTCATGTAAGTGTTGTTGACATTTATAATTTGAAGGCGAATATGCTTAAATGTGTAATTTAAGATTCTAAATGGTTAATATAAATATAGAATGGAGCCTCAGGTGGAGAAGACAATTAAGTTCTACAAAATTTAGAAGTTTTTTTTAACATAGAATTGGCTTTATATACATTTTACTTATTTATGGGGCCAGGATTGGAGAAGATACCATGTGAAAATTCCTGCTTTAAAATATCTGCTTCTTACCAGTTTTTTTTTTATTCCTACATATTTCCTCACAGTTCTGAGGTTCAGACTATCCTATATGTTTACTAATTATTACTTACATCATAAATAGCCTATTTATATATAAATATATATTTTTATACTTGCCACGTCTTAATACTTGTTCTTAATTTTTTTTAATCTTATATTTTCCCAGTTTTATTACTTTATTTTTCTCTATCAATATATGCTGTGCCCTTTTTTTATTAAAAAAATTTACCCTATAAAAACTTCTTTTTAATATAAATGCTGTTATTTTAGGATCTTGGAGTGAAAACATACTGGAATATTTTCTCAGAAATAACCAGATCACAACAGAAGATGGCGCCCAGATCATTTGGTATCATGCGGCTAACCACAAGGTGCAAGTGAATGAGGCACTGAGAAGTAAGTCATTAGTTACTTGTATTTACATTAGATTATAGATGAAGTCAGCTCTTTTAAAAAAAATATCTGGTCATATTTGCAGGTGCCAGAGACTTAGATGATTCAAGTGTAAATTCTTGGCTAACATAAACATTTTTGTAAAAGATCTCATTTTATTTACAAAATGAATAAGTTTCCATAATGGAAGAATTTTCTCATTTTCCAGAAGTGATTTACCGTTTCTATGCCTTATTTAAAACTCTCATATGTTATTACATTTGCTTACATATTGTAGTGATTTAGGTAAAATTTTTAAGATCAGGTTGTATGTCGTACATACATATTTTTGTGTCTTTCACAGTGTACTATGGAGAAGCTCAATAAATAGTTGTTGAATGAAGTCATTGAATACTAATTTATAATGCCTTGGGCAATATTTATGCCTAGGCTAGAAACCAAGCCTTTTGGTTTACTAGCTCCATCTGTAATCAGATGATTACTACAGCAGTTTAGTTAGCCTTTTGCTATGAAGTACCCCCTGTTGGCTGCAGCAGCTTAGGAGAATGAAAGCATATCACCAGAGGGGTAGGGCACAGCTTGAAGTGCCCTGTTCCAACAGGAAGAATTCCTTGTAACCTTGTGTTTTATTGTAAAAATTTACACATTTTTTGCATCTTAGTTATGTATCTGGATAATGTATCTAAATATGTATTTCTTTTATTGTAAAGATACTCTTTTAAATTGCTTTTCTTCGTTCCTCAAAGGGAAGAACCTTGTCTTCTAATATCCCTAATACCTAAAACAGTGCCTACCACATAGTAACCAAACAGTGATTATTTAATAAATAAATTTTAGCAAAAGCAATGCTTCAGGAAGATGTTGATTAGTGGCTGCCTGGAGCTGATAGGAATAGGGACTAGAGAGTAAATGCTAATGCGTACAGCGTTTCTTTCTGGGGTGACAAAATTTTTCTGGAATTAGCTGGTGGTGGTGATGGTTGCACAACTTTCTGAATATTCTGCAAACCATTGAATGGTACACTTTATTTTATTTATTTATTTGTTTGCATTGGGTCTTCATTGCTGCACATGAGCTTTCTCTAGTTGCAGACTTTCTCATTATGGTGGCTTCTCTTGTTGCGGATCACGGGCCCTAGGCACGTGGGCTTCAGTAGTTGTGGCTCACGGGCTCTAGAGCACAGGCTCAGTAGTTGTGGCGCACGGGCATAGTTGCTTCGTGGCATGTGGGGTGTTCCCAGACCAGGGCTCGAACCCGTGTCCACTGCATTGGCAGGCGGATTCTTAACCACTGTGCCACCAGGAAAGCCCTGAATGGTACACTTTAAAAGGATGATGTTATAGTATGTGAATTATATATCAATTTTTTTAAATGGAAAAAAGATAGGAATAATACAGCTGTTATGTACAGACAATATGGTTGCGTATATAGTAAATCAAAAAGATTCTACAGATAAATGATTATAATTCATAGGTTAATTTAGACAATCTGTCTTTTTTGACAGTATAAAATCAAAGCAAAATAAATTTTATTTCTATATAACAACTAAAAATTTGGGAAAAATCTTAAAAATTTACAATTTGTAATAGTAAATGCAGAAGTCTCATCCCTAGAAATAATTTAATTAACTATGGATCATTTACTTTTAGCCAAGTTTTAAAAATGACTTATGGAAGTCATTTCCAATTGCTGGAAGTCTGGTGTTGATCTGGGAATTTTTTATAGGTTACTTAGTTTTCAGATAATATCCTCTTTACCTTCTCTTTGGCAACAAGAGCCCCAAGTTTTATAGTTTGGGGGATGTTTTTCATCCAGTCCCTTTTCTCAGCTCTGGCTAGTCTTGCAATTTCTTTCTAGTCCAAAGGAAAGAAAGCAGATTCCTGGAGACATGTATTTCATTGGTTTATCTTATTTCTCCCAGAATACTTAAATTTAGTACAACTGTTATTAATGAAGCTGTTTCTATTTTGATTAACATGTGATACTGGATTTTCAACAATGTCTATGTTTTAAAAAAACAAAGTACAGGAGGAACAATGTAAGAGTGTCATTTGGTGTTGCATTGTCAACACATCCGACCTCAGAATAGTCAAAATTGTTTAAAAAAGTTATTACATATAATGTAATTTTTTTTGTTATAACATTTCTGCATGTAGATTTTTAAAAAATATACATTAAAAGAAATGCTGGTTAAAAAATTGAAATCATCAGGTCTTTTTGAGAATAAAAAATGTAGTTTTTAAAAAAAGGCTTTGTAACATATTTAGGAAAAGTGTGACTATAGTCATCAACTAAATGTATTAAAAAATATAATAAATTGCTGCATTAGAGCATGTAAACAGTATAGGCAAGATAGATAAGTTTAACTTCATTTCTATAAACATATTTCTTTGAGTTTTGTTTTGAGTGTGAGTAGCAACTATTTGGGATTTTCTTGTGCAGAAAATCAGAAAAAACAAAGCTGTTTTCTACTGTCTGGCTCTTGTCACAAGCTGGGGCTCCTGTGGTTGGAGTGATAATCTTGATGTGCAGACTTCCTCATCTGGCTCTCCCTGAGTTGGGAAATATGGTGACCAGGCAGTCTCCCAAAGTAGAAGCATTCCCTGACCTTCAAAAGGCTTCTACCCAAGGACCAGGGGTGGGAGAATAGGGAGAGAGGCTGGACAGCTCACAAACATGTCTCCAGGCCAGGCCTCCCTCTCTTCTGTATTAGTCTATCCAACTGCTTATTTGGTGTTTTCACTTAGAGAGTTCTCATGCATCACAGATTTAAATTATTCAAAATGAAATTCTTAATTATGTCTACTAACCTGTACTTCCTATGATCTTTGCTATCTCAGTAAATGGCACCATAATCCACATAGATTCTTTTGTTTGTTTGTTTGTTTGTTTTTGGCCACACCACGCATCTCACGGGATCTTAGTTCCTTGGCCAGGGCCCACGGCAGTGAAAGTGCCAAGTCCTAACCACTGGAATGCCAGGGAATTCCCCGTATATTCTTAAGCCAGAAATCTGGGAATCATCTATTCTTTGTTTTCTTTATTTCTTGCATCTGCTCTATTATCCAGACATTATAATTCTGTTCCAAAATATATTTTGAATTAGTCCACATCTGTCCATCTCTGTTGTCATCATCCTAGTTCAAGCCACCATGATCTCTTACCCCTACTGCTTAGCTTCCATTCTTATTCTTAAAAGAGGCCTTCAGGAGCATAATTTACATGGGACCTGAGACTCCTTGTCACTGCCATTTAGTGATTTTTTTTTCTATTCATGGGAAATGAATGGAGTTAATAAATAGAGACACTGACTATTACTGTTAAGGAATTCCAAGGCCTATATGCTCCTTTACAACTGCATTGATAGAGAAGATGGAATGCCTACATATATTGTGCTAAGTACCATTTTATTGAGAAGTCATGTTTGCTTAATTTTTATGAAATTAGACAGAAGCTTGACCTATTGCATCTCAAATATAACTCTGTTTAACTTTTTTTGAGAAACTGCAAGCTTTTCTGAAGCAGCTGCATCTTCTTACATTCCCACCAACAGACTGGATGAGGTTTCTAATCTCCCCATGTCCTTGTCAACACTTGTTACTGTCTTTTTCATTATAGTCTTCCTAGTACTTGTGAATTGGTATCTCATTGTAGTTTAGATTTGCATTTCCCTGAAGGTTAATGATGTTGAGCATCTCTTCATACGCTTATTGGAAAATGGCTTATATATGCAGCTGGGTAGCTTTTTCAGCCTATTTCCTGCCTATAGAAATTTGAGAGTTCATAGGCTTCTTTTCGTTTTGAACTGTCTCTCTCTTTTTTTCTTTTTTCAGGTCCAAGTGGATACAGCTCTATTAAAAATGTACTGGTCTTTCTATATATCAAATTATAAACCATCCCTTTAATCAAAAACCTTATTGCTGGATCTCTTTGGGGTAGGCCTCTCTCTACTTGGTCTGCTAGTTAGGGTGCTATGGGATAACACCCTTAAGTTTCTATAATGTTCTTTTGTCTAGCTATGTGGGTACCCAAGGCATCATCTTTCTGAAGTCTTAATAAAGGGTCTTGTAGCTGTATCCTTGGTTTGGTCTTGATCCCGAGGCCGTGGTTTACTAACAGCATCCTGGATTTGACTTTTGACCTGAGGCTTTCTCCTACTTTGAGAATCTCCTGCCAGCTGGAAAGAATGGTTTTATTTTCTAACTCAGCACAAGTCCTGAGTTGGAAATATTTCCTCTCTATACTGCTTAAAATGTAAATAGTTAATTATTTAACTCAGCTCTTTCTTCCCATTCTTTATCATAGGAGCTAAAAGAAACCCCGTTGGCATTTTCAACATTCTGCCTGGAAACCTCCTTAGCCAAATCCACAAATTGACTAGGCACCCTCTCTATCTTCCACCAGTTGCTACAAGTGCCAACGTTATCAAAAGTTTCACCACTACGTGAAAAGAATTTCCTCACTGCTCTTCTAACTTGCTTTAACAGTGCCTTTCTAGAATCTGCTGGATCCCAAAACCAGTGTCACAGGTTTCAGGTTTTTGTTATGGCAGGGCCCCACTTCCAGGTAGCTATTTCTGTTTGTTTTCTGTTGCTGTGTAATAAACTACCCCCAGAACTTTGTGGCTTAAAATGACAGTGATTTATCATTTTTCATGATTTTGTGGGCCAGCTAGTGGTTCTTCTGTTCCATGTGGTATAGATTGGGAGCACTCATGTTGCTGCATTTGGCTGGGAGCTCAGCTGGGCCTAGAAATTCTAAAATGGCCTCACTCACATGTCAGAGACCTTCATGCTGTCTGTCGGGCAGGAGGTCTTAGTTTTCTTCCATGAGGCTTCTCTCTCTCCATGTGGTTTCTGAGTCTTCAGTAGTCTTACCTGAACTTCTTTACGTGGTAGCTGGCTTTCAAGAGGATGATAGCAGAAGCTGCCAGGCCTTTTAAGGGCTTGGCTTAGAACTGAGAGTTTTACTTCCACTACCTTCCACTGGTCAAAGCAAGTCACAAAACCAGCCCAGACTCAAGGGGAGGAGAAAGAGATGAGGAGAGAGGCACGTACATATGGGAGGAATTGTTGTCAGCCGTCTTTGGAGTTAGTCTATCAGAGCCTGCTACGCACACTCACACTAAGTGACTGGTGAAGCTCTTTACCCATTCCAGGGATGTGTGCTTTTCAATAGTAGCCAAGCTTTAGGTCAAGGAACTGAATCTATAACATACAATTTCAAACATAAACAATAAACATCTGTAGTTTCTAATTTGAGGAGTGAGAAAATAAAAGTACTATTTTTGTTCTCAGAAGAGTCAACAAATACTTATTAAGCCTCCCTTTGTATTCTCACTTTGCCATATACTAAGAAGAAATTAAATATTAGGACAACAGCTTGAGTGTGACCTAGGCAAAGGTATTGCACTCCTCACTGCCTATTTGCTCACGTGTAACAAATAAGTGCAACATGTAAGGCTTGACATAGTACCTGGCACTTAGTCTTTACTCAGGAAATTTTATTTTCTTTCCTTCCTTTTATCTTCCTCAAAAGGATACTGAATATGCCGTCTCCTACAGTCTCTATTTTATTAGCATTAATGTAAGTTCTTTTATCTGGACAGGTACTGCTCATATGATAGAGGCTGATGTCATTTTTCCAAGTGCTGGATCAGAACATGGCCAACCAATCATGGCTCATCCTCCTGAAACAAACAGTGATAATACTTTACAGGAATGGCTGGCTGAAGTTATAAAAAGCAATAAAGGCATCAAACTGGATTTTAAGAGGTATTTGTACAAACATGTTCAGTCTCCTAGTTGTTATAGAATAACAATATGGAAAAAAATCAATAACTTCATATATCTGTGCTTGACTAAATAACTTTATACTTTATCTAAACTGAAAATGGAATTGCAAACTAATATGTTTCAGGAATGGACCAAAGACACACTGAGTTGTTTGCTAAAATTGTTTCTTGGGAACCCTTTAAGGCTAAAATTAAGTTAATTTTTATATAAGAAGTTATCCTAAGTGACCATTGTAATAGTAGAATGGTAAATTTAAAATACCACTTTCATTAAAAAGTAGTTCGAGAGAGAGATTTGGCAGTAGTTGGGGTAGTTAATGCGTTTCCTACTTGATTTGTGTTATTATATTTGTGGAAGGGGAATTATCTAGAATTCTTTAATAACTGAAGAGTTTCTTAAAAATAATATTTTGGAAACACTGATAATGAAGAGAGCAAGATTAGGTGTTGTTTCCTTCCCTGTGGCTATCACGGAAAATTTTACTTCTGTGGTATTTTGGCAGTATAAAAATGATAGGGAAAGCCAGGAATTTATTGTGACACCATAAAAGCTCACCATAAGGCCCATGAAGGCAACTGCTATGAAAATCTAGGATGTGTGGTAATCCTGCCTTATCTTTGCACAATATTTTAAAATTGAATTATCTCAAGAAATTAATAAGGATTTGGAGCTCTTACTCACAGGGTTTTTAAGGTTACTCTAATCAGTTGTTGCGGGCCTGAGTGTACCAGTCAACCTCTTTACACTGTTGGTGAGTGAAAGCTGTTTCAAGATCTTAAAGCTTTTAGAGGGGTGAACGGTCCAACTCCATTTTCTTGACAAAGAAACTTAGTCCTAGAGAGGTTAAGTGACAATAGCTAAGCCTGAGAGCTGAGCTAGGACCAGATCCCAGGTTTCCTGGAGCCAGTCCAGTGTTCTCTGTACTGTGAAATAAAGCATTTAATCATTAGTGCTTGGTGAGCTGAATTTTAGAGCTCCTTGCCTTTTCATGTGCTCAGTTGTTTTTTTTTTTGATGTTTACTGTTGCCCGTAGACTTGCTCTCTGTAATATATTCTTTTTTTTTAATTTTATTTATTTTATTTATTTTTGGCTGTGTTGGGCCTTTGTTGCTGCACACATACTTTGTCTAGCTGTGGCGAGCAGGGGCCACTCTTCCCTGCAGTGCATGGACCTCTCATTGCGGTGGCTTCTCTTGTTACGGAGCATTGGCTCTAGGTACACAGGCTTCAGTAGTTGCAGCACGTGGGCTCAATAGTTGTGGTGCATGGGCTTAGTTGCTCCACGGCATGTGGGATCTTCCCGGACCAGGGCTCAAACCCATGTCCCCTGCATTGGCAGATGGATTCCCAACCACTGTGCCACCAGCGAAGCCCCTGTGATATATTCTTTGGCTCCTCACCAGTCAGACCAGCTCCTTCATTCCTAAATGCTAGCAGCTACCACTGAAAGGCTGTGCCATTAAAAAAAGAGTTTTGGTCATAACATATTTGAAGGGGAATGAATTTAACTAACAATTATATAAGCACTTACTGTGTGTCAGACACTGTTCTAAGAGCATTAAATGTGTAAATTCATTTAGTCTTCATAACAATCCTAAGAAGTAGGTTATTCCTATTCTCATTTTCCAGATGAAGGAACAGAGGCAGAGAGGGGTAAGTAGCCTGCTTGTGGTCACGTAATCGGTAGGAGAGCTGCCAGCCTGGCTGAAGAGTTCACACTCTGAACCGGAACTCTGCACTACGTCTGTAAGAGTAGCTGAATGACCTAATAGTCAAATTTTAATAGTTCTTGTTTTGTGCCTCTGAGTTATTTTGTTTGTATACACGCAATAACTAAGTAATATACGATGATTTAAAATTTTTATCTGGAATTTTACCTTAGAATGTAATTTTAAATGGTTTATTATCATTTTAAGTATGATTTTTATTTTGTTAGCCCCAATTTCTAAACAAAGTTAATAGAAAAATAGGTACTGAGAAGTTTGACTTACCAAGTAACTTTTTAGAAAAAAAATCTATTCTATAAGATCTAAGTTTATATCTTCCCTGGAATTTCCTAAATAAGTACTACCAAAAAGAAATTTTAGGTAGTATACTGATCAGGACCCTCCTCTTCAAATGATCATTTTGGCAGACCTTTTGTCAGTTCTTTATGGGAAACTTAATACTAATACATGTAAGGATTGAGAATGATATCCACGGATATTTTAAATTAGAATTACATGGAATTTATAGATTAGTTGGGAACGAAGTGTAATTTTGCAATATTTATAATATTGAGTCTTCCAGGCTAGGAACATAGTATGTTATTCTTCGTAGTAAACATTGTATCTTGCTCTTGGGCAAAGTTCATCCTCAGTCTTTTTTTTTTTTCCCAAAAATGTTATGGCTTTTCTTCCACATTTACTCTTCCAGAGGAATTTTATTAATTATTTTGTAAAGCTCCAGAAAATTAAAACTACAACAAAAAGTTGTTTTCTTCTTAGTAAAGTTTTGTGGTTTTCTTAATATAGGTTTTGTTTTTCTTATTTAAGTTTCTGGTAAGGGAAAATGACATTACTATAGTCTATATTAGTGATAATTAAAATATTTACATATAAAACAGAATATGTACATTAAATTCTTATTTCATTATGTTCTGTGCCTTAGCTCTGTATGTCTAACTGTGCAGTGTTTTGCATGTAGTAGACACTTAATACATGCTGGTGGAATTTCAGTTTGGGAGAGAATATGCTGAGACTAGATATTATCAGATGGCGAACCATTGTTAAACAGCCTGATGTCAGCTTACTAAATTGAGAAAGCATAAGCTTCCTCCTAAACGTAAACTGGATTAACCCAACCTCCACAGACACCAGATTTCTTAAGAAATAAGAATCCTTTCTGGAAAAGGAGAGGAGACATGCGTGGATTAGTTCAAGGTTACCTCCCACTCCACCCATGAAGAGCAGAGCCCCACGGGGACTTGGCTGCTGCTGTGGGACTTGGAGACAAGCAAGCTTTAGAGTAATAGATACAAGTTGTTTGCTACTAAAAATGGGGGAATTTTGTAGGAAGTACAGCTGGCCAGATCTCAGAATTGTGGTTTTTAACATGGCATTGATACCATTCAAGGCAGAAAGCATTTGAGACAGAGAAATGACAGCATCTAAATTAGAGTCTGTAAGGTCTAGCATTAGAGTTTATCAATCCACTAAAATCTAGGGCCTCTATTTCAGGGGCATAAGAGTGAGAAAAAAGCAGTTTATTACATGGGAGCAGAGTGAAAGAGAGGCTGGTTTCCTCTGGTTTTAGTGAACAGTATCCTTGCTCACTAATAAATATGACCCTATAAATAATGAAGTTATCAGTTTCTGCTCTTAAAATAGGAGGCCCAAAAGGAGTGAGGTGAAGAGTGGTAGAAGCATAGGCAGAAGGACTCCAATCCATTAAGAAGAAAAATGGAAAGGTGAGGAGAGGTGCTGAATGTTCTCGCTTCCAGTATCCATCTCCCAGATTCTTAGCCTCCCATCGCTGTATTCACTAAAAGCTAATTTTCTTAGAAATGAACATAGGCCTTAAAGGTTCAGAAGACATTCAGAATTATAAGTAGCGTAGCTTTCCAATAAAGTTTGTGTGTGTATTTTTAATCAGTAAAAATTATGTAGGCTGATTAAAATCTTATTGTTTCAAGATATATGTGTCCGTTAGAAAAGATGTAGGGAAGTAAAAAGACTGAAGCTGCTTTTTAGTTTAAAAGTAACTAAAATATAGTTGTCTCTTGTTTCCAGGAAAGGTGTTTACAATAAAGGAAAAAATGAAGTTTATAAAAGCTTTAAGGAAATGTTATAATTTTACACTTGGCAATCATTTTTAGAAATGTGTTTATGTGTCCAGACTCACACAAGTATGCATGAAGGAAAAGAAGCCCTTTTCTCCAAGGTCATGAGCCGGTATTAGAGACATGGGGCCTGAGTGCACTTTGGGTATTTTCATAAACTTGAATTTGCAGGTTATGAATGTATTTAATTTTTAAATCTTATTTATACATTCTCTGATGAGTGAACGTTTGTGTCTTTTCATAAATTGTTTTTATACTGAGTGATCCTAATACAGAGTTTTGAAACCTCTGTCTACATGTAGTGTCATTATTCATACATTTATAGACCCTTTTAGGTACCTTCATGAATAGTAAGTATAAATCAACATTTTAAGATATGGCACATGTTAGCTTTCCCCTCTAGTGCTATCTGCTCTGTGATTTTGTTTAATTCAGGCATTATGGTATCATACTTTTATTATGAATTTGACAATATTAAAGCCAGCAGTCTAAAAGAACTTTTTACTTTTACTTTAGGAATATATCTCATTGACAACAAATTGTTTTTAGTCTGGCAGCTGTAGAACCATCCATGATGCTCTTGGAAAATGTGAAGAGGCATCTGAAGCGTCCAGTGTGGATTAATGCTGATATTCTTCCTGGTCCAAATGGAAATAGCAGAGTAGTGGATGCAAAACCTTTTATAGACACTGTGACATCCTTCTTTCCAGATGTGACATTTTCCCTAGGTTGGACAACAGGATGGCATCCTGAGAAAGTCAATGAAGGTGATAATTTTCTAAATGTATTCCTTTTTGGTCAAATTAAAATATACTCAAATATAAAAATAATACCTTTAATACAAAGCCAAAAACACATTCTGCAAAATCTAAGAGCCTAATGGAGAGAAAGGTCTGGCCCTAGAGATGTGTGTATGACTCTTCCTTCTGTTATTTCAGATAGATACTCATTCATTGGTGACATTCTGTCACCAAGCTTCCATGGAAAATGTTTATTTGCAAGGTCTAGAATAACCAAAGCTGCCTCTTTACATACACAAACGAATCCTGAATTGGTCTCTTTGAACTTGTATTCTGTACTCTTTTCTTCTTTCCTTTTACTTTGGAGCAAACTCCCTATGTCAGATGAAAGATAGAGAAGTGGTAATTAAAACTTTTCAAGTAATGTGAGGCCAGAAGTCGGTGGGTGTACAGTTGAACAGCACAAATTCTGTTCCCTAGACATTAGAAGGAGCTCCAAATGTAGGCTGCTGGAACCTTGGTGCCCTTAAGCTCTCTTTGGCTAGACAGGGGGTATGTGAGGCCATGAGACTCTCCTCTAGGCTGGATTTCTTCTTTCCCTTTATGTACTCTTACAGATGGACCTGATATTCAGCTTCTTTCTCCTGGCTGAAACTTATTATGCTATTTGGATTCATCTTTCTATTTATTCATACATTCCTAGGTAGTGATTTTCCAGTTAACAGCCATTAAGCAAACAGATGCTCTGGGACACCTGAACACATGGTAAAAATAATCAACCAAGAAGTTATTTAGAGCCAGTGGAGATGTTAGCCTTTATCTTGTGTTCAGGGCAGTCTTTTTACTTATTTGCTACTATTGTTTTTAGATGTAAAGTTTTAAAATCTAACATGAGATTAGAGTAACTGCTATCTGGTGAGTAGTGACATTTAGGTTATAACCCCCTGGACCAACAACTGATATGATTGAGAAAAAAATAATATGCTTTACATTTGTTCTATTTTAATTTTCTAATCATTTTAATTTTTATTAGTTTCAGTAAAGGATATAGCATATAATTCAGAGTGTTTAAAGAAGGTAAACTAGAAACAATTTAATAGCCTCCATACTGATTCTAATCTTTTAGTCACGGTTTAGTCTAACTCTGGCTTTAATCTCAGGCTTGAGCCGAGTTAAACCATATCTGGGTCTTTTGTTTGTGTTGAATGTTTCCAGGCTGCTTTTCCCCCACTGGCCTCTTGTCATTACCAACATGTGTTTTATCCTCCCTTACTTCTTCTGCTACAAAATTTAGAAAAGAGAGTTTATAAGTTTTTAAGTAATGTAAGTATAGCTTCTGTTAGCAACCCCTTTTTCTAATTAAAAAGATATAATTTTCCAGATTTTAAAGGAAAGCAGACCTTTCCCTTCTTTCATGAGGCATTTAGCTGCTAAACTAATGTATTCACATAGGCTTTTTGTAAATTGTTCCTTTACTGACCAGTACTTTTTACAACCTATGGATAGTTTTGATAGAGTTTAGGGGCTATTTTTAAAATATAGATTTTTTTCTGAAGCTGTTTATAAACAGGCAGATATGTTTTCCACAATGTCTAAACATGATTTAAAACATAAAACACATATATAAAAGTCAATTTTAACACTATTTCTATTTTAGATAAAATGTGTAAGTAATTTGGACTAGACCCCCACCCCCCAAAAAAATTGAAGTTAATTATTACTTAAACAGCTAGTAAATACTCTTTCTTTCTCTCGGAAAAGAAAACTTAACAACAAGCAGAAGATATAAGTTTATCGAGAATATTAATGATGCAGAGCCTTAGAATCTTTAAAGTAAATATAATGTCAGAATTTCCTTTTTTGTACTTGAGAGATTAATAAATTCCTTTCTAATGTTTTAATTTTTTTTTATTGCTCTAGGTCACTTGTGACATTACTTAGATTTAATTTTTTATCTACATTTTCCACTCAAAATTTTTTCTTGCATTAAGTGGTATTTTAATTTCTCTGAATCCAAATGGAAATGTTTATGAATTACCTATGAATTTACCTATTCATATGTAATTGAGTTTTTTACTTAATTGACTTGTAGGACTTTGGTTAGAAAAGTTAAATATCTTTCTTTTCATTTCAGGTTACAGTTGGATAATGGTGAAAGAGATGGAATATATATGTAATGAACTAAATCAGCTTGTAACATTTCCTGTCAGAGCAGCATTAGTCAGGCAGTCTTGTTCTCAGTTACTTTGGCTGTTAAAGCAATCAAACAGGTACGTGTAAGTTTTACAATATAGTGTGTGCATGTGAGTGTGTGTGAGAGACAGAAAGAAGATGAAAACTGATTATGTAAAGACAACGTGTGTGAGAGAAAGAGACAGAGAATGAACACTGATTCTGTAAGTGCTCGGACTTCCTCACTGGAATGACGATCCTTGATGAACCTCAACATCATGTCTTTCACCTCTGTTCCTCACAAAAGCTTTTGCACATAGTAGGTGCCAGTAAATGTTTGTCATTTTTTTCATTATGTTATACATTCACAAAAAGTTATAAGTGGGTAAAATAATTTCCCTTTGAATTCTGTCATAATTCCAGAAGTCTTTCCCATATAAAAATTTTATTTATTTATTATTATTATTTTTTTTTTTTTGGCCACGCGGCTTGTGGGATCTTAGTTCCCTGACCAGGAATTGAACCTGGACCCTCGGCAGTGAAAGCACCAAGCCCTTACCACTGGACCGCCAGGGAATTCCCAAAATTTTATTATTTTAATATGTAATAAAAATTGGTTGGACCATATATTAAATATTATAAAGCTACAGATATTGAAATAGTTTTGATACTGTCTTTTCAGTAGACTAGTCAATAGAACAGCAGGGAATGTCCAGAAATAAACCCAACTCTATCATGGAACTTAGAACAGGAAAAATCTGGTATTTCAGATCATTGGAGCAAAAGTTCAATAACTTGTGTTGGGACAACAGGCCAACATTGTAGGAAAAACAAAGTTAACATCTTTCCTTAATCCTTCCTCCAAAATAAATTCCAGATGAATTAAAGACTTGAACAACAAACATTAAATGCATAAAAAAACCACAAGTGATGATTCTTTTTTTATATAGTTTCAGAATGGAGAAGACCCTTCTTAGTAAGGCACAAAACCCAGAAGCTATAAAAGGAAAGTTTGATACATTTGAATACATAAAAATAGGTTCTGGTAAAACCATCCTCAACACATATGTCAAATAGTTGTAAAGAATTCTAACAAATGAAGAATGATCACAAATCATCCAGAAAAAGACCCTGTTTGATAATTCACTATATTGTAGAGAGTAAGGAAGCATATACTCAAACATTAAAGAAGTATCCACATTCCTGTGGGTATTGAGTTTTTACTAAATGCTTTTTTCAGTTTCTATGAAAATAAATATTTTCTCCCTTTATCTATTAATAAAATAAATTTTATTAATATCTTATATATTGAACCATCCACACATTTACAGAATAAACCCCACTTGATTAGAATTTATCATTCTTTTAATGTACTGCTGAATTTTATTGCTAATATTTTAGTTAGGATTTCAGCATTTGAAAGTGAGATTGGTCTGTAGTTTTTTTTTCTTTCTCAGTTTTAGGTATCAATATCATGAATATTTCATTAAAAAACTAGGGACCTTTCTTTCTTTTTACATTTTCGGGGATGTTAAAAGTAACATTCAAATGAGGCTTGTACCTGAGTTTTCATAAACTCAACATTGAAACCATTTAAACCTGGTGCTTTGGGGAAAGCTTAACTTATACAGTCTTTTCTATTTCTTACATGGTAAATGGTTGATTTTCTGTATGGTAGCCAATTTTGATATATTGTATTTTCCTAAAAAATTGTTTATCTCACCCAAGTTTTAAGATTTATTTACACACAGATGATTAAAATAGTTTTCTTTTGGTTTCTTCTGTGTCTCTAAAATAATTTCCTTATTTTGTTTATCTGAGTTTTCTCCTTTGTGTCTTGATTAAACTAGAAAATGATTTATTTCTCTTTTTTTTGAAAATGAACTCTTGGATTATGTATTTTTCTGGTTTATGATTTACTAATTTCTGCTTTTTATCTTTTAAAATTCTATTCATGTAGTTTCTTCTAATTTCTTGAGTTAGATGCTTATTTTCATTTTTAATATTTATTAATATATTTATATTTATTAACATAAATATTTAAGACTATACTTTTTTCTCTGACCACTGCTGTAGCTGTATCTTATTTTATCTTATGTGTAGGTTTTCATCACTGTTAATTTATAAATATTCTGCAATTGTGGTTTTGTTCTCCTTTGTCTCAAAAGTTGTTTTAAGAGAAAATTTTTTAGGCACTGAGATAGTAGAATTATTTTATTTTGGATTGGTTAATAGTTTTCTAGGTTTATTGTATAGTAATCAGATAATGTCTATATTATTTCTACTTCGTAGACTTTATTAAGGTTTTATTAATGGTTTGATATATGGATATTTGTATGAGTTCATGTATTTTATGAGGATATAGTTTGGCTGTTATAACAGAAACCTAAATTAACAATAGCTTAAACTTAAGTTTGTTTCTGTCTCACATAACTGGAAAAGCATAAATAGGCCAGGGCAGATTTGATGCCTTCACAGTGTCGGGGACCCAAAATCCTTCTGTCTTGGTACTTGTTTTCCTTAGGATATTGACCTCATCTATATGGTCAGATTGATTACTGCCATGTCTGAGTTTCAGTTGGTAGGATGGAGGGAAAAAGAGGCTCAGGGCCTGTGTCTGTTCTTCAAGGGCACTGGACACACTCATTGGCTTTAACTTAGTCGTATGCCTATACCTAGCTGCAGGGGAAGCTGGGACATGTAGCTATTATTCTGTACAGTCTTTTGCCTAGTTAGAATTCAGGGGATTGCTATAAGACAGAAAGGAGACTGGATATTAGAATAAAACTACTGTGACAGGTTAATAACATACATTATTAGTTACGTTATTTAAGTCTTTCATGCCTTACTCTTTGCTTTTAAAAATATTTTTAATGTAATTCTTTGAATAAGTAATATAATCACAAGGTTTAAAAACCAATGAACAGTTATACTGTGAAAAGCCTTTCTCCCATTCACCCAGTCCTGCCCAGCCTCACTAAGCACAGTTGTCAGTTTCTTGTTCAACCACATTAGTAGTTTCTTTATGCATATAAAAGTGAATACAAGTATAGATTCTTATTTTCCCCTCCTTTTTAAAACAAAAGGTATCATATTATATACCTTGCTTCTGTTCTGTTCTTTGCTTTTTTTTTTTTAACTTAGCAATACATCTTGGAGCTTTTTTCAAAGTTCCTCATTTTCCTTTTCTAGGTGCATTGTATTTACGTATGTACTATAATTTATCTAACCAGCCTCCCTGTTGATGAACATAAAGGATGTTTTTAATCTTTGATATTACAAACAATGCTATAATGAATAACCTTATGAGTGTGCCATTTTGCATGTGTGCAAATATTTGGCATCTTTAATTTTTTGGCTACTTGCTCTCTTATGGACTAAGAGAGTTAAAGTCTCCAACTATTAAAGTGTTTTTGTCTGCTTCCTCTTCTGCCTTTATAATTTTTGCTTATTAAATGCTCATGATATGTTATTTGGGGCATATTCATATAGGTTTTATTATCTTCATGAAGAATTATACCTTATTATTAAAAGTTCTCCTTCTTGGTCTTGTTTAATGATATTTTTTACCTAAATTCACATTGTCTTTTTGTTTGGCTTGAATAAATTTGCTTTATCTTTTCTTTGAAAAATAAATTTATAAAGTTTTAGTTTTCATTGACTGTTTTAAGGCTGATTTATTGTCATTAAAAAAATAATTTTAAACATACAAAAAAGTTGCATAAAACTACTACATCTCCTTTACCCAGATTCCCAAATTGTTTAACCATTCTCTCTCCCTCCATCCCTCTCTCTCCCCCCACCTCTCTTTCTCTCTTTTTTTCTATGTTTTTTTTTCTATCATGACGCCTCATATCCTTAAGTACTGGAGTGTACACTTCCCCACACAAAGATGCACTCCTGTATTACTAGTATGCAACCTTCCAACCAGGAAATCAGCATTGAGGCAACACTGCCATGCAGTCTGCAGACCCCATTCAAATTTATCAACCATTCCAGCAATCCTTCTTATTTTCTTGTGGTCCAAGAAACTCTCCAGGAACGTGCATTACATTTAGTTTGCATAAGTCTCCTTCAAAATAGTTAGTTCCTCAGTTTTTCCCTTCCTCTCGTACACATGACAGTCTTCAAGACTACAGGCCTTTTATTATGAAAAATGTCCACAGTCTCGGTCAGTTCAATATTTCCTCATGACAGACCTCAGGTCTTGCATTCTTGGCAAGCTCATCACGTACTTGTCCCAGTTCTCAAATCAGTCACTTCTTCAAGGATCCCTGCTTGATTATAGCAGCAGGTGGTATTTAGAAAGCAAAATCTGGGATTTTAGTATAATCATTGCTTCTAGGGTGTCAGTGCTTCCAGGACCTCTTAATGGACAGAGCTGGAAAATATATGTGTATGTATATGTGTAGTTATGGTCTGTGTACGTATATATGTATGTATATAAAAACACACCTATATAGACTTACATACATAAACATTTCTGTGTGTGTGTGTGTGTGTGTGTGTTTAACCAACCCATGAGTTCATACTGATATTTCCAATTTCAACCCAACCCCTGAGGGTTCTTTCTAGCCTTCTTTCTTTCCATGTTGTTAAATTCCTTATCAGATGCCTAGATACCTAGCTCTCATTAATCTAATCTAACAGTCTTTCTTTTAAAAAGAAGAGTTTAACTTATTTACATTTATTTATAACACAGATATGTTTGGTCTTGTTTCTGTCATTTAAAAGAAAAACTAACATATTTGCTATTTCTGTAGCTTTAAAAAGCATTTCACTGTAGCTATTTTCTTTCTTTTGTATTTTTAATTCTGAATATTTGGTAAGTTAGTTTTTTTTCCTATTGGTTATTTCTTACTGCTACTTTATAAAATATGCTTAATTTACTTCTTTACAAGTGCCCGTTAACTTCCATGAGCAATAATAAAATTAGTGTATTTCTTCACCCCCCTCTCACCTAATTTGAGTTGACTGTACTCTCTTAATGTCCAACTTTGTACTTCATATTGAATGATAGATTGGCTGGCTGTAAAATTCTTGGCTCACAATGCCTTTTGAATTTTGAGGGCATTGCCCTTCTCCTTTCTTTTTTTTTTTTAATATAAATTTATTTATTTTTTTGGCTACATTGGGTCTTCGTGGCTGTGCGTGGGCTTTCTCTAGTTGCAGCGAGCGGGGGCTACTCTTTGCTGCGGTGCTTGGGCTTCTCATTGCGGTGGTTTCTCTTGTTGTGAAGCACGGCCTCTAGGTGTGCAGGCTTCAGTAGTTGTGGCACGCAGGCTCAGTAGTTGTGGCACACGAGCTCAGTAGTTGTGGCTCGTGGGCTCTAGAGTGCAGACTCAGTAGTTGTGGCGCACTGGCTTAGTTGCTCCACAGCATGTGGGATATTCCCAGACCAGGGTTCAAACCCATGTCCCCTGCATTGGCAGGTGGACTCTTAACCACTGCACCACCAAGGAAGCCCTGCTCTTCTGCTTTCTTTTTATTTATTTATTTATTTTTGGCTGCATTGGGTCTTCGTTGCTGTGTGCAGGCTTTCTCTAGTTGTGGCGAGTGGGGGCTACTGTTCATTGCGGTGTGCGGGCTTCTCATTGCGGTGGCTTGTCTTGTTGCAGAGCATGGGCTCTAGGCAGCAGGCTTCAGTAGTTGTGGCATGTGGGCTCAGTAGTTGTGGCTCGCAGGCTCTAGAGCTCAGGCTCAGTAGTTGTGGCGCACAGGCTTAGTTGCTCCATGGCATGTGGGATCTTCCCAGACTAGGGCTTGAACCCGTGTTCCCTGAATTGGCAGGCAGATTCTTAACCACTGTGCCACTAGGGAAGCACCTCTTCTGCTTTCTAATGTGAGTATTGATGTGGCAAAGTGTGAAGCCAGCCTGATTATTTGTTTGCCCTTATAAGCGACTTGATTTTGGAGGGGGGAAATGGGGGAAACTGAATGTAGAAAGGGTTCTTTATCTTTGATGCCTAGTAATTTTACTAGAATATGTCTCAGTATGGACCATTCTATACCAGTTTTTTCAGCAATATGGAGTTTTTTTCAATATATAGATTTAAATGCTCTTCTTTCCTGTAATATTTCTCTGAATTGTATTTTTAAATACTTGTTCTGTTGCCTTTGTACCACTATGTTTTCTCTTTCAGAAACTCCAGTTATGAATATGTAGATCTCCTTTGCCTGTCTTTGGTATCTATTGTTTTCTCTTTAGTCTTTCTTTCCTTTTTATTTGTTTGCATTTTATTTTACTGTATTTTATAATTTGTCTTCTCTGACCCTTACAATATTTTCAACGATGTCTGTTCTCTCTAGTCTAGTATACCTTCAGATTTCACCATATTTCTGTAATAGTATTAATTTTCCACTTCTTTCCTAAGATCTGCCAATTAATATTTTATCATCTCTTTTCTGTTGTCTTGAAACTTCTTCCATGAATTTGTATATCTGCTTTGTGCTCTTCAAAAAGGCAACTGCATCATTTAAAAAATGTGTGGGTTATGGCTTTCATCTGTTTTGTGGCTTCCTTTTTTTTAAGTAGTTTTATATCTGTTTCAGCTATCTGATAGTTTTTTTCTAATGATGAGGTTTTTATTTCTCCATCTGCCATGTGTTTTTTCTTATATTTTCTTGTATATTTTCTTTGTATAAAATCTCTGCCAAATTTATTTTGATTATCTGCTTTAAAGAAAGTGAGGTGTTTTTTAGACCAGCTACTTGCCTCAAGTTCATAGTGGAGAGGGATCAGGACTATGCTCTTTATGACCCAGAGAGTCTTACGTGTGACTTGTTTAGCATTTAACTTCTTCCCAGTCAATGGAGATAAGCAGTTGTGGTGTCTCTAGGTAAGATCTTTCACGTGTCTCTTAAACTTTTGGGTTTTCACAGGAACAGTCTGATTCCTACAACTATGGCTTTCCTGTTCTATTTCTTTGTCTCCACTGCTTTTTGAGACCAAATCTAATCCAGAAAAGCTCCCACTCGTAGTTCAAGGACACCATTCCCACTGTGCAAAGTGTTTCCGTGGGATATGCCTCTCATCCAGAAGAGTCTCTTATAGGCCTTCTCTGTAATCTGCATGCATGAGCAAACTCTCTCCACCTCCTTAACATGTGGCCTTAATTTCTCTTGCTGTTAGAAACCTTCTCACCTGTTTTGTAATTTGCACTTTCAGCTCTCATTGGAGATGGGGTTTCTATTTTCATTCTTTTGTTCTTTTTGTTACTTTAAGGTGATTCTAGGAGAAAAAGGAGGCAGTGCTGACTTTAGGCTGCCATGTTCAAATAGGATGATCCTGTCATCCCATTTCTTTCATTACTTACTGCCTCAGTTTCCTCACCTTCCACTTCTGTGTAGTCAGTTACTCTCCTGAAATTTCTCATTTGAAGATCATACTTTGTTCAAGCCAAATTCTTAATCTCTGCAACATTTGAGTACTGCTGGTCTCCCTTTTCAGTTTGAAACTCCCTTGTCCTTTGGCTCCATGGCATTGCACTAAGTGGATTCTTCTACTTCTCTGTCTAGTTTGTTGTTGTTGTTGTTGTTGTTTTGGGGGGGGGTCCTGTTTTTGTTATTGTTGATTTGTTTTGGAACTCTGTCCCTAATTTTGGGGTTCTCTTAACTTCATCTCTTTCAGAGTCTTTTATTAAATACGAAAGGTAAACAACAAAGCTTTTTAAAAAAATTTTATTGAAGTATAGTTGATTTACAATGTGTTCATTTCTACTGTACAGCAAAGTGATTCATTTATACATATATATATATATACACATACATACACATATATACATTCTTTTTCATATTCTTTTCCATTATGGTTTATCACAGGAGATTGAATATAGTTCCCTGTGCTATACAGTAGGACCTTGTTGTTTATCCATTGTGTATATAATAGTTTGCATCTGCTAATCCCAAACTCCCAATCCATCCCTCTTCCAGGCTCCCTCCCCCTTAGCAACTGCCAAGTCTGTTCTCTATATCAGTGAGTCTGTTTCTGTTTCATAGGTAAGTTCATTATAAATTCTGTATTAGAGCCCTTTTGATTTACAAAAATCTTCCACAACTCTGTGCCTAACCTGTTCATGTTCTTCATGGTGTCTTTTTCTTTTTTTTTTTAATTTATTTTTAACATCTTTATTGGGGTATAATTGCTTTACAATGGTGTGTTAGTTTCTGCTTTATAACAAAGTGAATCAGTTATACATATACATATGTTCCCATATCTCTTCCCTCTTGCGTCTCCCTCCCTCCCACCCTCCCTATCCCACCCCTCCAGGCTGTCACAAAGCACCGAGCCGATGTCCCTGTGCCATGCGGCTGCTTCCCACTAGCTATCTACCTTACTACGTTTGTTAGTGTGTATATGTCCATGACTCTCTCTCGCCCTGTCACAGCTCACCCTTCCCCCTCCCCATATCCTCAAGTCCGTTCTCCAGTAGGTCTGTGTCTTTATTCCTGTCTTACCCCTAGGTTCTTCATGACATTTTTTTTTCTTCTTAAATTCCATATATAAGTGTTAGCATACGGTATTTGTCTTTTTCTTTCTGACTTACTTCACTCTGTATGACAGACTCTAGGTCTATCCATCTCATTACAAATAACTCAATTTCGTTTCTTTTTAAGGCTGAGTAATATTCCATTGTATATATGTGCCACATCTTCTTTATCCATTCATCCGATGATGGGCACTTAGGTTGTTTCCATCTCTGGGCTATTGTAAATAGAGCTGCAATGAACATTTTGGTACATGACTCTTTTTGAATTTTGGTTTTCTCAGGGTCTATGCCCAGTAGTGGGATTGCTGGGTCATATGGTAGTTCTATTTGTAGTTTTTTAAGGAACCTCCATACTGTTCTCCATAGTGGCTGAACCAATTCACATTCCCACCAGCAGTGCAAGAGTGTTCATGGTGTCTTTTGATGGAAGGAATTTCTGAATTTTAATGTGTTCAAATTACTCGAACATATCCTTCACGGCTAGTGATTTTTGTGTCTTGTTTAAGAATTCTTTCCCATCCCCAATGTTATGAAAATTTCTCTAGTAATATATTACATTAAAGCTTTGTTGTTTACCATTAATAAAGGAAATTGAAGATGATTCAAAGAAATGGAAAGATACCCCATGCTTTTGGATTAGAAGGATTAACATTATTAAAATGGCCATACTACCCAAAACAATCTACAGATTTAATACAATTCCTATCAAATTACCCATGGCATTTTTTCACAGAACTAGAACAATTAAAAGACCCAGAATTGCCAAAGAAATCCTGAGGAAAAAGAACAAAGCAGGAGGCATAACACTCCCAGGCTTCAGACAATACTGCAAAGCTACAGTAGTCAAAATAGTGTGGTGTTAGCACAAAAACAGACATACAGATCATTGGGACAGAATAGAGAGCCCAGAAATAAACCCACACGCCTAAGGTCAGTTAATCCTTGACAAAGGAAGCAAGAATATACAATAGGGAAAATACAGTCTCTTCAGCAAGCAGTGTTGGGAAAGTTGGACAGCCACATGCAAATCAATGAATTTAGAATACACCCTCACACCATACACAAAAATAAACTCAAAATGGCTTAAAGACTTAAATATAAAACATAACACCATAAATCTCCTAGAAGAGAACACAGGCAAAACATTCAACATCATTCAGAGTTTATTCTATCATTGAATGACATTTGGATTATTTCATGGTTTTGGCTATTGCAAAGATTGCTGCTGTGAACATTCATATATATAAATGTGAACACACACACACACACACACACACACACACACATCCTGGTACAAATGTGCCTGCATTTATAAAGGTTATATCAGAAAGGAATTTCTAGAAATAGAATTTCTAGGTCATAGGATATTCATACTTTCAGCTTTAGTAGATACTGCTAAACTGTTTCCCAAAGAAAATGCATAAACCAGCTACCTGTTTTAAGTTGGATAAATGTCACAAACAATATTCAGCAAAAGAAGCAAGACCAAAAAAATTATATCCTGTATGATTCCATTTATGTAAAATTCATTAACAGGCAAAAATTAAACTGTATTGTCTAGGATGGGTATACAGGTGGTAAATAAAGCAAGAAGATGGCAACCCAAAAGACAAGGTTGTGAGGACTCTGGGGGAAAGGCGAGGTTGTGATAGGGCAGTGATATACAGGTGTCTCCTGAGGTGCTGGCAGTGTTTTTTCTTGATTTGTGTTTTGTTACACTGGAGTTCATTTTATAATAATTTGTTAAAACATTTATGTTTTATGCATCTTTTCCTATACATGTTACATCACAATGAAAAGAGCTTTAAAAATGAAATCTGAGAATTGATTTGAATGAATGCATTTAAAATACTCTTAGTCAATTTTATTTTTCCTACTTTTAGTTTAAATACAGTAGCGGGAGGATTAAAAGAGGCAAAATAACACTGGAAATAAAATGAATAACTTCTTTTAACCTAAATTCATATCTGTCTTTTTATAACGTTTGTCACCGTGGTGCTCAATAAAGTAATAAAAACGCCATTTTAGCAAAAATATAAGTTTTTAAAGTAATTCTCATTTTTTTTTCTGTGTTCCCTACTGTAGTTTAAAATTCTTTTTAGTTTGTCACATAATACTACTATGGAACAAAATCCAAAGTACTTTGTTACATTTCCTTAAGGACAGTAATGTGTCAGTATACCAAGAATATATACATTGTTTAGACTGTTTCTTATCATTAGCAGAAGAACTGCTTTGGAGATTTTCCCTGGATTCTGACAAGTTTATGAGGAAAATAAATATGAAAATACTTAACAGCTTCGCATTTCTCTAAACTCTACTAAGAGTAATGTAATAGTAATGTCACAGGAGAAATGAAAATATACGATTTAATTAGCATTACAATTCTGAGCATATTCTTATATCCATAATAAATCTTCATATATTATTATTGTTTTTTAACTCCAGAAATACATCTAGGTTTATTCTGTTTGGTATTCTTAGTGACATCTCTTGGCATTCTTGTATCTCATACAGAAAACCCCCGGAAGGGATAGCGGGGCCACTTATAAGTGAATATGAATGTTGGGAACGTCAGTGACATTTGTGTCTCTTCACTGTCCCTTCCAGTCGTGCTTTCGACTGTGGCCTGGCTACTGAAGAAACCAGGTTAGAGCTGTGGTTTTTGTGTAGGGAACAGATTCCTTGATCAGCAACACAATCTCCTCAGTTCTTTTGTCCAAAATTGGGCCCATTTCCAGTGCTACCAGTCTGGGTTTCTAAAGCCATTTAACATTAATTCAGATACAGCGGGACCTAATTTAGGCAACAGCAGTGTGAATTTTATTCTCTCTAGTCCCTTTGATGTTGATGAAGGAATGAAACAGGAAAATATAGTTCCACCAGTGCTAATTAATTTTTTCTTCTGTGTGAATTTGGGTTAGAGACAAATGAGAGTAACTGTTTTTGGGGTTATTGGAATTCTTCATCACTGTTTCTTATCTTTCTCTTTTAACTATATAATTCTGTTTTATTTTAATGCAGGTACAGCCTGACTGTTTGGACTGGAAAAAACGATAGCTATTCCACTGAAGATTTACTTTTTATTAGAGGCCATTTTGACAAAAAAAGAGTTTTCTATGACATCTTGGAACCACAAAACCATGAATTTAAACAAGCCATTGGAATAAAAATCAATCTCTAAGATGAAAATTCTGCTAAATTATTTCATGTTTTGGTTTCATAATCCTTCTTTGCTTTGGTCTGCATTGGTTACCATATAAATTATGATGATTGATTTATGTTCCAGTTTATCCAGTCAAAAAACATTTACTGAGTGCTTACTCTGTTAGGCTTATGTCCTTATAATACTGTACTTACCTAAAAGATTTGGAAAGAAGAAATTGCATTGGGCTAGTATAACAATACTTTAGGAAAATGAATCTTTAAAACTCTTTATAAAAAAATTTTGGTATACTGAAGATAATTGAAAGAATCCACATGTCATACAGCTATTAAATCACATTTTGTTGGCACTAGCATTATAGAGAGTTCATAAAAATATGCCATCCTCTTTCCTTTTTCCTGGAGAACTAGTTATTCAGAGACTACAGAAGAGTAAGAGGGCTTTAAAAATGTTTTTAACTTTCACAGGGATGAGCAGCTTTCTTATAACAAGATCAAGTCTCTTTACCAGAAACAATACGGATTAAAATTAGATGTATCTAGAACTTCCATATTTGGGGGAGTATGCCGACAGCCGTATATGTTTTTTGTATTCTTTATTTTGATCATAATATCTAGAGTGAGCAAAATACTATTGGAGAGCAGAATTTTAATCCTGGTAATATATCATTTGATCTTCAAGTTTCTCACCAACATCACCTTGGTTCAGGCCCTTGTTCTACTACTAGAATTTCAAAAACTGGTTCCTCATGACTTCATTCCTCATACTCTTCTCAAAGATACCCTGAATATTTCTGCTGGAAAAAAAAAAAAAACTTTTAAAAAACACCTCTTTCTTTATGTCAAATCAAAAATCTCTAGGGGATTCTTAAATTCAACTTCATTGAATTTTATTCTTGCAAGACCCTTCCTAACGTGGTCCCACTCTAAAAGTTAATTCAGTGTCATCAACACAGTCCTTCATTTCAAAAACAGCTACACCATCTGTAGTCTCCAGATCTTACTTTAACAGTTAATTTCAACTAATATTTTTCACTAGTTGTGTCATACATAGTAGTTATGTCTCCTCAGCTAGATTATAAAGTGCTTTGTGGTAAGAGAGCACTCTTAATTGTATTTACAGTGCCTGGCGTAGTCCTGAGCAAGATATTCAGAAAAACATGTTGCTTCTTTGATTTATTGAAAGTAATTTACCAATGAATGTCCTAAGATATGTAATTTATCTTTTATCAACCATTTTCTCCCAGTGAATAAAGTAGTGTGATGTAGAGAAAAGAGCTTGGGTTTTGAATTCAGATAGACTTCCCTTACAGCACCACCTCTGTCCCTTAATAGCCATAGATTTGGGGAAATATTTAACCTCATTGAGTCTTGATTTCTTCATCTATAAAATGGGGGAGGGGCGCAGAGGATGAAGCTTCTCTTGTAGGGTTGTTGTGAAGGTTAAGCGAGATTCATGCAATGGAAGCTTGTAGCTCAATGCTCATCACATAGCAAGTGCTCAACAGATAGTTCCCTTCTTTTAGACTTATCATGTGATCATATCCATTGTAGATAGATAGCAGTAAGACATATAACATGAACATTGTATACATATAAATACTTCAAGAAAATGATCATATTTCCACTTAAAATTTTAGCTACAACTGAATGTGGTGCTATTTGTCAACACCTAAAACTTCACTTTCTATGATTGTTTGCCAACAGCAAAAGATGCAATTTCATAATTATAAAATGTTAATAATTGCAACAAATAACTCTTAAAATTATAGTAAAAAGTAATGTTTACATTATAAATGTTCTAAAATGACCATGCTTTGCTTTTACAAAGAGAGCTGAATTTATAAATGAATTGCATTTTAATTAAGTTTGAAATCAAATTCATTTGTCCAGAAGATTAACTTTACTACTTTATCCTTAATAATATTTTTTAAAGTATTAGTCTTAAGGCAAAATGCCTTTATATTGAGAAATTTATCAACTAAGTGTCATTTAGATTAAGATTTAAAGCTATATTTTAAAGTGTTCTCAGGAATAAAAATTACATAAGAGAATTATAAAATGTATTCTGTTGAAAAGTAAATTTTTAAAAAAATATTTATTTATTTGGCTGCGTCGGGTCTTAGTTACGGCATGCAGAATCTTCATTGCAGCATGCAGGATCTTTCGTTACGGTGCGTGGGCTCTTTGTTGCAGCACGCAGGCTTCTTTAGTTGTGGCGTGCAGGCTCCAGAGAACACAGGCTCATTAGTTGTGGCAAACAGGCTCTCTAGTTGTGGCGCGTGGGCTCAGTAGTTGCAGTGCACGGGCTTAGTTGCCCCGTGGTACGTGGGATCTTAGTTCCCTGACCAGGGATCGAACCCATGTCCCCTGCATTGGAAGGCGGATTCTTAACCACTAGACCACCAGGGAAGTCCCCAAAAGTAAAATTTTAATGGATTTTGGTCCCTATGGAAAAAGGAAAACATTGATCCCTGCTTCACACCATGTACAAAAAATAATTAGAGTTGAATCTTAGGCCTAAAAGTGAAAGCTCTAAAACTGTAAAGCATTTAGAAGAGAATAAAGGAGAATGTTTTCATGACTTGGAGTAGGCAATTATTTCTTTCCTTTTTTAAATTTCAGTTTTATTGAGATACAATCGACATATAAAATTGTAAGATATTATTAAATACTTGGGAATAAGTTCACAGACAGAAAATAAGTAAATGTTTTAGTACCACCTATTTTTTTCTCTCCAGGTTCTTAGGTCTAATCTATTGCTGTTAAAATCCCACAGCATCCAACTGCTGTCTCCCAAGCCTGCAGAGCAATCCTAGTCCTAGAAGATACTTTTGTACAACATCCAATTTTTCAAAAAATCAGAGCTTTTAAAGGTGCAGTAGCTTATGGCCGTGTAAGAGTGATGTGATTGCTAACATACTCATTTATCCAATTGAAAACTGTTGCAAGTTATTCAGAACAGGTTGTTTATTTGCTTGTTTGTTGGAGCTAGGGTCTTGGATTTTTCCTTGTAATTAAAAAAAAACTGGGCTTCAACTACTGAGCCTGTGCTTTAGAGCCCGCGAGCCACAACTACTGAAACCCGTGCGCCACAGCTACTGAAGCCTGTGTGCCTGGAGCCCGTGCTCCGCAATGGGAGGCCCACGCACCACAGCGAGGAGTAGCCCCCGCTCGCCGCAGCTAGAGGGAGCCCGCGCACAGCAACGGAGACCTAACAGAACCAAATAAGTAAATTAAAAAACAAAAAACTAAATACCTAGTGACTATATAGAAAAATGCTCTATTCCTCATCTTGAAATTTAAGATGGGAGCCTGCCTAATATGAGCTTACTATCTTTCTTACAATCATAAATTCATGAATCAATGCAAGGAAAAGAGTGTGTTTAAAAAGAGAGATGAGAATAGTAGCGCTGAAGTACTTTTTAATCTAGAAAATGGGAGTATAATGAATTAGTGAAACCAAGAAGAGCTGATAACCAACTCTTGGAAGAAGTGGGGCGGGATCCAGCAGCTCTTGGCACCCCAGCAGCAGGAACTCAGGGTCATTGTTCCAGTGTCCCCCATGAGTGTCACTCTTACTCTTCACTGTGATTGCTCCTCTCTCTCCTTCGTACCTTTGGACTGCCATCCTTTGGTCCAAGGACCTTAATTTGTCCAGTCACTTGTGTCTTTCATGAGGGAGACATGTAACAGGACTTCAGGGCTCAATAGGAACTCGGGGGGGGAGGGAAGGGGACATCTAATTAATGTCTGATAAGCTGAGGTTGTGCAAATAATTCAGAAATGATTCCTACCTCAAGGATCTTACCATCTAGTAGGGGGAGAGAGACTTGTTAACAGTAAGTTGGATATTTGCTGTAACTCCTGTGATGGAACTATATACCAGGTTGTGGTGAGAGACAGCAGTATTTTCTAATTGGGAGAGAATACTTAGGTTGTGTTAAGTAAGATTCACCAGGTAGAGAGAGCGAAGGGCCTTTCAGACAGAGGCACGTGAGCAAAGGAACTCTTAAGTGGGAAAGAGCCTGATCTCACTTGTTCAAAAAAGTTTGTGGAGGCACTGTATTTCGAAGCTGAACATTTAGGCAGGGACCAGATTCACTTTCCAAGCTAAGGAGTTTGTTCCTTTTCTTTCAGGCTGTGGGAATCATCCCACCATTTTAAGCAGGGAAGCGTTACCAGGTTTGAGTGTTACAAAGGTGATTCCAGTGGCATGAGAAGGAGCCTTAGAATTCTTGAAGTGAAAGGAGATGACGCCCTGAATTAAGGTGGTAACAAAAGGGGATGGGAAGGCTCAAGAAATAGAGGAAAGGTTAAGAAGGAAGAGCTTGTAAGAGTTTGTAAACTAGTTGAATGGGAAGTATGGGGGAGAAGGACGAGTCTAATATACATATTTTGGGCTTGGGTAACAGAGCGTCAGGTGGTGCAACTGACCCAAACAGGATAGAACAGAGGCCAGGTATAGCGATATTTCTCAGTGATTTGTTGACATTGCTACTTTATACCAATTTGGGAAGAAAAATGAAAACCCCATCTTCCTGCCTCTGAACTCACCTCCCACTCTGACTTCAGAAAGGATGCTCTTTAATTCTATCAGTTTCTTAAAGAACTACAGCCCCCCTCCCCCGTAATTGCTACTTTACTACATATTTTTAATTATGTCATAATTTTAAACAATGAAGGCTACCCACCCCCACCCCCCGAGTCTAACCATCAGAGTAGGCAGAAAACAGGCAGGCCTTGAAAGGGGCTCACCCAACCTCCTGTCCTCTAGGGAGGCTCTTTTGTTTCTATGCTTCTGCTTGTGAAAGGGACCAGTCTGACTAAATCTGGCAGCTGAGTTGTTCCAGGTTTGGTTGTTGCTAAAGAATCTTCCTGAAGGCTGGTCATTGTCCCTTTCTTCTTTATCCCTTTCTTGGGGTCACATAACGTAGTAAGAATTCAGAAAATTCAATTGAAATATTTGCTGTGAGAGTCTGTTGCCACTTTGTGAATTCAAGAGCTAATCAAAAAATTCTGAATTAAAGTTGAAGGGCATGACCTCTTCACAGAGCCTGTTGAGCTCTGCACCTAAGTCAAGGTTCCTATAAAGAGTCTTTCAAGACTTCCCCAGGGCTTTCTCCTGATATACATCCTCCGCTAGATTATAATTATTTTACGTGTTTGTATTTTGCCCTCAACTGTGCTGTTTTGCGGGGAAGAGATTACTCATTTTTTTATGATACCTGGTCAGAATAGGCCTTTAACAAATGATGGATGGATGGATGACACAAAACCTCAATAATTCTCTTAGGCCAGTTGTTCTTATAGTGTGGCCCACAAACCCCTCAGTTCCCCTGAGATGCTTTCAGAAGATGGATGAGGTAAAAGCCACTTGTGAAATTGCCTGTTTCACTGTGTTGACACTTGCAGTGATGATGGAAAAAAGAATGTTAGGTTAAATTGTGGATGCCTTAGTATGAATCAAGTTCATGGCATCAACTATCAATCATACTCTTCACTGCCCCACACACTAGAAACAAAACAAAAAAGACATAGGAGTATCAATGATTCAGCAAAAAGTATTAATTTTAGTAAATCTTGACCCAGAGTACACATCTTTTTAATATTTCCTGTGACAGAATGTGAGTTAAGCATAGTACAATTCTGCTGTATACTGAAGTTCAGTGGTTGTATTAAAGAAAAGTCCTTGTTGCAAACTGAACTAGCCATTTTTTTCATGGAAAAAATATTTATACTTGAAAGAACAACTGACAGACCAGTTACTTAGTCTTGGGTATTTGGCAGATATTTTCTCAAAAATGAACAAAGCAAGCTTGTCGCTTGAAGGAAAACAAGTGACAGTATCTGCTGCCAATGATGAAACCTGAGTTTTTACATGAAAAATTAGAATTTGACTAAACTTGAACCCATCATTGTGAGCTTGACAATTCCCTATACTTAAAAGACTTTGATATCAGTGGTGATATTAATGAATACTATTTTTTATGGTATATAGTGAAATGTGTCAACACTTGGAAGGTCTGCATAACTCAAGGAATCAATATTTTCCAAATGAGTCATGCACAATATTATAAGGTCTTGCTTGGGTAAGGAATCCACTCAAAGTGTGAGACAGGGCAGTGAAATTTAGTGTAACAGAAAATGGAAGTTTCTTGGTGTGGTTTCAGATTCTACATTACAACTAACCTTCTAAGAAACTACCACTTACCAAGTTTGAGTATAGTATCAAGGAAAACTACAATTATCTGAAAAACCTATTAAATTATTTCTTCCTTTTTCAACTGCATATCTGTGTGAAGCCATATTTTCTTCATATGCTTCAACTAAACATTACAACAGATTGAAGCAGAAACACAGAAGAGAATCCAGCTGTTTTCTATTAAGCCAAACATTAAAGAGATTTGCAAAAACAAAACACTGCCACTCTTCTCACTAAATATATTTTGGAAAGTGTAGTTATTTTTCATAAAATACTTATGCTAACATGTAATGGGTTTGTCACTTTAAAACAATATTTTAAAAATTTCTCAGTTTTAAATTTTAATGTAGTAAACATTGATACACATAACCTAGATTTTTTTAAAAAAGCAAAAAACAACAACAAAAACCCTTGAGGTCCTGATTTTTAAGACTGTTAAGGACTATTTTTTTTTTTTTGGCTGTGCCGGGCCTTAGTTGCCACACGCAGGATCTTTGTTGCAGGGATCTTCATTGCAGCGTGCGGGATCTTTAGTTGCGGCATGCAGGATCTTTAGTTCCCTTACCAGAGATCGAACTTGAGCCCCCTGCATTGGGAGCGCAGAGTCTTAACCACTGTACCACCAGGGAAGTCCCAAAGACTGTAAGGAGTTCTAAGACCAAAAAGTGTGAATGTCTCAAAATGTTTTAGGTGTTCAGCATGTATGGATAAAAGGTTAATGCCATTTCTGCTTTAATCATTCTAGCATTGCTTAAGCTATAAAATGTGTGTAGTACATTTAAATATATTCTTCGTCTCTATGTATTCAGTTATTGAAAAAGTTTTATTAGTCTCTTTTTTTTTTTACATTTTTTTATCTTGGACGCACTGCACAGCTTGTGGGATCCTAGTTCCCTGACCAGGGATCGAACCCAGGCCCTCAGCAGTGAAAGCTCAGAGTCCTAACCACTGGACTGCCAGGGAATTCCCTATTAGTCTTTAAATTGAAAAAATATATATGCAGGTGGTTTTTAAAAATTCAAACAGTACAAAAGTATATTTAAGTTGTTTTTGAGTTAAAAGGGATGTATTAAATAAATGACCTGTTTGGAACTTTGTAGGGGAAAGAGAATAATTATAACCTTGTCTCACCAATTTACCAAAGTTTTCTAGTTTCTCAAAATTCTTTATCCTCATTTATGATGATAAGAAGCAACAAAAATTTGGAGTGCATACTATATGCCAGGCGTTGTTCTAAAGAGCCTATGTGACATGCTATGGTCACTGATGAAGACACTGTCTCCTGATACTCTTCAAAGCTGAATCCTTAGGTGCCAAAGCTGCCCTATGAGTTGGAACTTTCATTGCGTGAGCCATGCAGTCCTTGTTCTGATAATGATTATCTTATTTCTTGACCATATTTTCCATTTTGATCCAACTGATACTGCTTTAGGTACTGTCTTGGTCGGAAACATTTCGGATGCAATAATAGAATCCTACTCAAATTAACTCCAATAACTGAGGCTAGGGAGGAAGTTACCATAAGGAGATATATCCAGAAAATTTAGGGAAAACCTGAACATCTAGAATGCAGGAAGGCTAAGAACTAAGACCACTGTCCTAGGCAAGAACTAAGACAGGGTCCTCAGTAGTGGGAGGTCATGGACTCCAGTGCTCCACAGAACAAATTTAGATTACTGAGAGAAAGCCCCATTGGTTCATCCCAGTTTGTTCCTTTCAGTCACTTGTCCATCCTTGGTCCACTTTACTGTTGGGGAGGAAGGGAACCAGTGGGGTCATATGACACCTTAGGCTGTCCCTTCCAACAGCTGTGGGCAGAAATGTCAAGAATGTACCTGGTGGTGTACCCCCATCTCTTCATTCTTGAGAATTCTGAGGCATTGATGCTTCTGCCTGTGTGGGATTGTGGTAACCTAAATTTACCACTGACTATGATAATACAAGGGAGTCCCCAGTGAATTACTCAAATTCCACCCATATTCCTTCTAGCTCCTATTTGTAGTACTGAGAATTATTTCAATGAACGTCATGACCCCTTTTTCTCTTATGAAGGAGCCTGGGATGACTAGATGGTTATCACAGTTTCCATTTCAGAAGACAGTGATAAAATCCCTTGGTGAAACTGTTCTTCCCTTGGATGTCAGATTCTTCATATTTATAGGACCCACAGCTGCAGGGATAATATAGCAATTTTTTTTTTTTGGAAATGGAGAAGATCCTTTTTGAAATGTGTTGCCTGACAATCAAAATTTAAATTTGCGCCACTAAAACTAACACTTAATAATTGTGAAAATAAAGCTAAGAAGTCATGTGGATGATTGAAATTCAAAAATGTAATTTCCAATGTGATACACCATATTAACAAATTGAAGGATAAAAACCATATGATAATCTCAATATATGCAGAAAAAGCTTTTGACAAAATTCAACACCCGTTTATGATAAAAACCCTCCACAACGTAGGCATCGAGGGAACTTACCTCAAAATAATAAAGGCCATACATGACAAACCTACAGCCAACATCATTCTCAATGGTGAAAAACTGAAACCATTTCCTCTAAGATCAGGAACAAGACAAGGCTGCTCACTCTCACCACTATTATTCAACATAGTTTTGGAATTTTTAGCCACAGCAATCAGAGAAGAAAAAGAAATAAAAGGAATCCAAATCAGAAAAGAAGAAGTAAAACTGTCACTGTTTGCAGATGACATGATACTATACATAGAGAATCCTAAAGATGCTACCAGAAAACTACTAGAGCTAATCAATGAATCTGGTAAAGTAGCAGGATACAAAATTAATGCACAGAAATCTCTTGCATTCCTATACACTAATGATGAAAAATCTGAAAGAGAAATTAAGGAAACACTCCCATTTACCACTGCAACAAAAAGAATAAAATACCTAGGAATAAACCCACCTAAGGAGACAAATGACTTGTATTCAGAAAACTGTAAGACACTGATGAAAGAAATTAAAGATGATACAAACAGATGGGAGAGATATACCATGTTCTTGGATTGGAAAAATCAACGTTGTGAAAATGACTATACTACCCAAAACAATCTACAGATTTGGTGCAATCCCTATTGAACTACCAAGGGCATTGTTCACAGAATTAGAACAAAAAATTTCACAATTTGTATGGCAACATAAAAGACCCCAACTAGCCAAAGCAATATTGAGAATGAAAAATGGAGGTGGAGGAATCAGGCTCCCTGACTTCAGACTATACTACAAAGCTACAGTAATCAAGACAGTGTGGTACTGGCTCAAAAACAGGAATATAGATCAATGGAACAGGATAGAAAGCCCAGAGATAAACCCACACACATATGGTCACCTTATCTTTGATAAAGGAGGCAGGAATGTACAGTGGAGAAAAGACAGCCTTTTCAATAAGTGGTGCTGGGAAAACTGGACAGCAACATGTAAAAGAATGAAATTAGAACACTCCCTAACACCATACACAAAAATAAACTCAAACTGGATTAAAGACCTAAATGTAAGGCCAGACACTATAAAACTCTTAGAGGAAAACATAGGCAGAACACTCTATGACATAAATCACAGCAAGATCCTTGTTGACCCACCTCCTAGACAAATGGAAATAAAACAAAAAATAAACAAATGGTATGTAATGAAACTTAAAACCTTTTGCACAGCAAAGGAAACCATAAACAAGACAAAAAAACAACCCTCAGAATGGGAGAAAATATTTGCAAATGAAGCAATGGACAAAGGATTAATCTCCAAAATATACAAGCATCTCATGCAGCTCAACATCAAAAAAACAACCCAATCCAAAAATGGGCAGAAGACCTGAATAGACGTTTCTCCAAAGAAGATATACAGATTGTCAACAAACACATGAAAGGATGCTCAACATCACTAATCATTAGAGAAATGCAAATCAAAACTACAATGAGATATCATCTCACACCGGTCAGAATGGCCATCATCAAAAAATCTACAAACAATAAATGTTGGAGAGGGTGTGGAGAAAAGGGAACACTCTTGCACTGTTGGTGGGAATGTAAATTGATACAGCCCCTATGGAGAACAGTATGGAAGTTCCTTAAAAATCGAAAAATAGAATTACCATATGACCTAGCAATCCCACTGCTGGGCATATACCCTGAGAAAACCATAATTCAAAAAGAGACATGTACCACAATGTTCACTGCAGCACTATTTACAATAGCCAGGACACGGAAGCAACCTAAGTGTCCACTGACGGATGGATAAAGAACATGTGGCATATATATACAATGGAATATTACTCAGCTATAAAAAGAAATGAAATTGAACTATTTGTAGTGAGGTGGGTGGACCTAGAGTCTGTCATATGGAGTGAAGTTAAGTCAGAAAGAGAAAAACAAATACCGTATGCTAACATATATATGGAATCTAAAGAAAACAATTGATTCTGATGAACCTAGGGACAGGACAGGAATAAAGATGCAGACGTAGAAAATGGACTTGAGGACACAGGGAGGGTGAAGAGCAAGCTGGGACAAAGTGAGAGAGTAGCATTGACATATACCAAATGTAAAACAGATAGCTACTGGGAAGCAGCTGCATATTACGAGGAGATCAGCTCCCGTGCTTTGTGACCACCTAGAGGGGTGGGATCGGGAGAGTGGGAGGGAGGGGCAAGAGGGAGGGGATATGGGGATATATGTATATGTATAGCTGATTCACTTTGTTATGCAGCAGAAACTAACACAACATTGTAAAGCAATTACACTCCAATAAAGATGTTTTTAAAAAATGTAATTTCAATCATTAGTTTTCAACTTGTCCCAATGAATCTAGAATTGTTAATAAGTAAAGCCTATCTCAAACAACCTTCAAAATTGAAGACTTTAAAGATTATTCAATAAAAAGAATCTCTTTTGTTAAATCTCTGATCAACATCTATCCTCAGCCTATTTCCAAAAGTGGTTCTTATCTTCCTAGGATAGACTTTTCCATAGATGGACAGCTCTGGTAGGTAAAAGAGTTGAAATATTTCTGTAACTTCAAATTTCTGGTTCTAGTTTTTCTTAATCTGGAGGAGTCAGACTAAGTCAGTCATCAGTCCTTTCAGTACTTAAGGTCAGCTGTCTAATCTCAACTGAGTCCCACAGGATGACTTTACAAGTAGGCTCAAGCAACCACAGCCCCTAAAATATTCCTAGGATTGACACAAGACTAAAAATTCTTCCAAATATGGCCAACAAAGTTTTAATCCTATTAAATATTCTTTTCATGTTGGGATGAGAATAGCAACAAATGTTATTCTTTCTTAGTTTTCTATTTACTCAAAGTAACATACGTGGCACAATTTCTCTTCAGATTATGTTGAAATATTTATCATTAGTATTTGAGGTAAGTAAAAATCACTGATACCCCAAATGGCATTTAAATCTTTATTGATACCATTTTGTTTATGAACTAATCTAGCTACATATTCTTCCAAACTGTACCCTTACAATGTAAAGCCAAGACCTTTTCTCAATATTAAAACTTGCGAAAAGGGTTAAGGTTACCTATAAACATCAGGTACGATTCTAAGTTCTGAATCAAAAAATACTTCTAGTGCAATTAATATTAATGTTTTTCAAAACATTAAATGGAAAACTTACAGTTACTTTTTCAAATAAAAGCCACAAGAAATTAAATAATTGCTATGTACATAACAACTTGCTTATATCAAATTGTGAAGAAAAGCATCATGCCAGGTGCTAGGATCTCAAATTAATACACTCAGGTTTTGTACAGTTTGATTTATTCTTTGTTGTAAAACTGCTAGATTGAAATAAGGTCTCTCTATAAACACTATGCTTTGAAATCATATAGATAATATAGTCATTTTATAATATTTTTTGGTTCTAGCATGGTATTCATTTACTTTGTTAGAAGTTATTCACAGGTCCTAAATACTAGATGATTGGAATGTCACACAAGGAAATTATCCTAATTATTCTAATTATATAAATGTCTAATAATTATATATCAGAAAAAAATATATTGTTTAATATTGACCGAATATTTAATACATTTTGTAATTAAATTTCTACTGGCTTTCTTAATTTTAGCTAACCTAAGATAATCTAATGATCAGTTTTTCATTTTTACAACCAAAGCAAGCATTTAGTTTCTATTTATGATAAATCCCAAACTTTTTTTTTGGTTGTCTTTAAAAAGACAAGAACACTTTGATTATAAGAAAATGAGAAATGCTTTTTAAATTTTGTATTATCTTGTTATTGGGAACCTATGAATAAGCTTCAAAAAACAATAACAGGAATTAAAGGATATGGAGAAGGAAGAATTCCATAAATAACATTAAAAAACAAAGAAAAGCAAAAAACAGCACAGAAACACTTGGTACAGATTATTACTAGCTTATAAAACTCAGATCTGCCATTTTTGACACTTATTAAGCTGACAACACATATAGCTGCCTCGTCTACTATAATGGCTGACCTTTTAAAATGTTAATTAGGTTGTCACCTACCTGCAGTCAACATTTTTCAAGAATTAGTTCATTCTTTCTTTGTAGCTTAGGCTTATTGATCATAGAACACTTTATAGCTGTTTATGTTTTCTTTTATGCTGTTGGCATCACAGAAAATTACAATCATGAAATGCTTTTTAAAAATTGATTTGAACACAATGTTTCCTAATAAAATATTTGGCAAATCTGAAATTTTTAAAGTTATCTCCAACATATGTGACCTTTCTTTGCTTATTTTTGTTTAAATTAAAAACTTGGACCACATGAAGGTTGTTAAATATTGAAGGTTTTGAAAAAAAGTTTTAATTTTGTTTGAGAGAATTCCCTTAGCAAAAGCTATCTATTATTTGTATATCCACAGTGCCTAATGTGATGATACACAGTACATTTTGATACCCCTAACTATTATGGACTAACCACTTAAAAGATTTAAAAGGATGAACGTTTGAATTTTCTTCTCTAGTTCCATATTTCTCTGGTATAGACATGTGAACAAAATGTATTTTCTAGCCGTCTCTTAAAAATTAACTAATTGCTTAATTTGTTCTGTTTGCAATGATTGTCTCCTTAACAACATTTTTTTGCTTTTGAATTCTTTGGGGAAAATAGGAACTGTTGGCATAAGCATTTTTTGACCACAAGAAAGAAGGCTGGAAATCTTGTTACTGACATTGATATCTGAGATGGGAGGGTGAGGATTCACATTTAAGGGTGGCAGAAATCCTGGTCTGGTTTGTGTAATGCTGTGATCTAAAGGGAAAGCTCCCGAACCACGCCTTTCTAAAAGGGCATGATTTCTCCTGCTCAGGGGACCTGGTGGGATATTCTCCAACAATTCTTTGGATCCTGACAACAAAGAAGAAGATGGTGAGAGGATCTTTTTCTTTCCTGTAAGTGTTTTGCCATCATCTAAAGTTGCAGGGATGAGACCAGCTGAGAGCTGGGAATCAGAGCTATAGTGATTTGCTCCTGAGTTTCTTTTTTGAACTATACTTCTTAAGGTCGAAGTAAATATTGTCTGGTTAGAGTCTGGGTCCCGGTCAACTGGGATGTCAATGCATTGCTGATTTCCTTCTGAAAAAAATGATTGATAATTTATTTCCTCATATGACATCTTTCTTGAGCTGGCCTGGTCAAAGGCTCTTAACAAATGTGCAGTGTCTTTTATATCAATACTTTGGTGCCTAGTGATGAATCGCTTGGAAAGTGCCAGCCCATTGGTTTTGTAGGATAATTCTTCCTCTGGAGTAATATCCTGGAGCTCCTCTTGTAAGGAGGCCACTCTGTTCTGGTGCATTAATGAGGGGGGACTCTTGATCCAGTGTGGAGCTTGAGGTAGCTTCGGCCCATTAGGGGCCACGCAAGGCTTCCTCAAGGGGGAGCTTGGGTCCCCCATATCATCACTGCTTCCTGTGGGTTCCAGATCTTTAAAGGCAAAAAGTGTCATTTCAGTTTCAGAAGAATGTGATCGTGGCAATGAGGCTGTTTTTAAGTCTATTTCTGAAGGAGTGGCACAGGTGGCTGGGGAATAACACTCATCCATATCCACAGGAGGCATATTTAAGTACTGTTTGGTAGTGTGCCTGCCACAGGGCGATTTTGCTGTCGTTATGATAATGACTTCTTTCCCTTTTGCCTTGCAAGCACTAAGTAGGACTTTCAGGGTCTCTCTGTCTTCTGAATTTACAGCATAAACAAGGGCCGAGTAACTAGAGTGGTCTTGCAAGCTGAGGTCAGCCCCACTCTCTAGGAGCAAAGAAACAACTTCAGGACCAGCTTTTTCTAAGCAAGCATGCATCAAAGCAGTTTTCCCAGATTTGTCCTGTATGTTGGGATCAGCATTGTTTTCTAATAGGTATTTAACCATTTTGGCTTTACTGACGCTCTGGTGATCAACATGTTTGGTCTTACAAGCAATCATTAAAGGTGTTTCCCCTCGGTCATTGCTCTCATTAATGTAGGCTCCGCCTTCCAGCAAGAGTCTTGTAAGGCGAAGCCGGCTCTGATGGACCGCTTTGATCAGGGAATTTCCATCACTGGAAATTTCTATACCTTCATCCATCTTCAAAAGTCAGAATCAATACCTGGTTAGCAAAGAAGATGAAGAACAAAAGATTAGCCTGAATCAATGTCCCAATTTATATTCATGTTGTTATTCACAATTAATGTCTGAAATATGTATAAAGAAGACATAAATAAGATTGTGTTATTAATATAGAGAAAAATTTAGAAGAGTAACAACCTTTAGGGAAGCTTGAACTAAAATTTACTTTCCCAAAATCTTCATTGAATATTTATGACATAACACTAGCCTAGTACTTCTCTAAATCCCACATCAATTAAACAATAATCCACTTGGTTTCCACCTGTGAAAAATATTTTTAAAATAATATTAAAATGCAAATTTAAGCAAAAAAGCCAAAATTCTGTGTAACTGCAACTGAATCAACTAAAATAAGAGCATGTTTACGATAGCTTAGTACAAAAAACTTCTTAGCATTAATTACTTAAACATGCTTTTCAGTTAAATAATGCAATTAAGATCTAAATTTTCAATTTGAGGGGCATTTCGATGTTTCTTTCAAAGGATGAAAAATATTTGGACTACAAGATGTTAAAATAACTGATATAATGTCTGGAATTCACACTGAGATAGGAATGGTGAGCATGAGATTATGTAGTTTTCTTGATTCCATTACTTAAATTGTCCACTGACTAGGTTATGGGGTTAGCAACATACTATTGAGTTAAATTTTGACAGTTGCTCCAAAAAAGTTTTCTAGGCTAGAAACAAGTGAAGACATATAGACTTTAAAAACATTTTATCATTAAAACTGAAAATTATTTATGTTTAATTTATTTAAATAATTTAGATTCAGGATTTCCCTGGCAGTCCAATGGTTAGGGCTCTGTGCTCTCACTGCTGAGGGCCTGGGTTCAATCCCTGGTCGGGGAACTAATATCCCACAAGTCATGCGGCATGGCCAATAAATAAATAAATACATAAATAAAAATTTAGATTTAAACTTATTCAACAGATAATTTCATTAGGTGATAAGAATTATGTCTTTATCGAGAGCCAAGGAAATGTTAGTCTTGTAACAGTCCTTAGAGCTGGGGAGAAAAATCAAATAGAAGTTTGTATAACATTTAGATCTATTTCATTGAATTGTGTAGCTTTGAGAAATCAAGAAGTATTATTTACTCTACTCATTTACTTTTAAAATAAAGAATATGGGACACGGATTTCTATTGTATAGTAGAATAGATAAGGGATCCCCAATCCCCGGGCCACGGACCAGTACCAGTCTGTGCTGTGGCCTGTTAGGAAGCAGGTCGCACAGCAGGAGGTGCGCGGCAGGCAAGCAAGCGAAGCTTCATCTATGTTTACTGCAGCTCCCCATCGCTCACGTTACCGCCTGAGCTCCGCCTCCTGTCAGATGAGCGGCGGCTTTAGATTCTCATAGGAGTGTGAACCCTACTCTGAACTGTGCATGCGAGGGATCTAGGTTGCATGCTCCTTATGAGAATCTAATGCCTGATGATCTGAGGCAGTGATGCTAGTGCAGGGGAGCGGCTGCAAATACAGATTATCATTAGCAGAGAGGTTTGACTGCACAGAGACCATAATAAATCAATTGCTTGCAGACTCATATCAAAACCCTATCAGTGAGTGGCAAGTGACAATTAGGCTGCGTCTGGTGGCAGGCTTTATAGTGGCGAGTGAGTTGATGTACTTCAATTGTACAGCTGCATCTGGTGGTATGTTTTAAGTCAGAATCCGACACTTATTTTTGTCTGCATGTGGCCCACCCGTTATTTTATTTACCACTTCCGTCCACGCCTCTTTCCTGCACTGCACACTTGTCTCAGTCGCAGTTTTGGTAAGCCCGCAAGCTAATCCTAGCCAAATTGAGTAAAAACCAAACGTTGTTGGAGAGCTTCTTTGAAAAGGGGGAAAGACCCAATGATGAGACAGCAGAAGACTCTAAGACTGCCAGCAAAAAGAAAGCTGCATTTAAAAGAAAATAGCAAGAGTCCTACTTAAATTATGGTTTCATTGCAACAGGTGATTCACTTTCTCCAAGCCCGCTCTGTATAATATGTGGTGACTGGCTATCCAGCAAAGCTGTAAAACCTTCAAAACTGCTTCGCCACATGGAGACCAAGCACCCTGCCTCAAAGGACAAGGCTTTGGACTATTTCAAAAGAAAAAAACGTGAACACGAAGAACAGAAGCAATTATTGAAGGCCCACTTCATCAAATGTGTCTGCACTGAAAGCATCATTCTTAGTGGTTAACGGCATTGCTAAAGCTAAGAAGCCCTTTACTGTTGGTGACGAGTTGATCCTGCCTGCTGCTGAGGACATCTGTCTTGAACTTTTAGGAGAGGCTGCACGCAGTTCAAAAGGTGGCATGTGCTCCTCTTTCGGCTAGCACCACAACTAGATGAGTTGATGAAATAGCAGGGGATACTGAGGCACAATTGTCAGAGAGGATTAATGAGTCACCGTGGTAGGCAATCCAGGTTGACGAGTCTACCAATGTTGACAACAAGGCAACAGTGCTTGTTTCTGTGCAATATATTTTTCAGGAGGATGTGCATGAGGATATGTTATGTGCACTTTTGTTGCCAACCAACACCACAACTGCAGAGCTATTGAAGTCTTTGAATGATTGCACATCAGGAAAACTGACTTGGTCATTTTGTGTTGGTATATGCATGGACGGAGCAGCTGCCATGACTGGACGGCTTTCTGATTTCGCTACTTGGGTCAAAGAGGTCGCTTCTGAATGTGAGTCTATGCATTGTGTCATCCCTAGAGAAATGCTGGCTAGCCGAAAAATGTCACCTGAACTTAACAACGTTTGTAGGATGTGTTTAAAATTATCAACCACGTTAAAGTACATGCCCTTAACTCACATCTGTTCATGCTGCTCTGTGAGGAGATGGACGCAGAGCACACGTCTTCTCTTATACACGGAAGTGAGATAGCTTTCTAAAGGTAGATCACTAGCCAGAGTTTTTGAGTTATGAGAGCCACTCCAGAGATTACTTTTAGAAGAACAGTCACCACTGGCAGCACATTTCAGTGACACAGAATGGGTCACAAAACTTGCTTATTTGTGTGACACATTCAACCTGCTCAATGAACTCAATCTGTCAGTTCAGGGGAGAAAGACAACTGTGTTCAAGTCGGTAGATAAAGTGGCTGCATTCAAAGCCAAACTGGAATTATGGGAGCGACAAGTGAACATGAGGATTTTTGACATGTTTCAAACAGAGATTTTGAAAGAGACTGAGCCAGGGCCTTCTTTCTCCCAGATGGTGCATGATCACTTATCTCAGCTTTCAAAAGAGATTGAGCATTACTTCCCAACCACAAAAGACCCCCAAACTGGGAAGGAATGGATCTGCGACCCATTTGTGAATAAGCCAGGTGAATTGACTTTGTCGGAGCTAGAAGAGGATCAACTGCTTGAGATCACAAGTGACGGGGGGGCCTTAAAAGTATGCTTGAGACAATGTCAAATCTCCATACATTCTGGATTAAAGTCAAGGAGGAATATCCTGAGATTGCCACAAAGGCACTGAAAAGCCTGCTTCCATTTCCAACATCCAATCTTTGTGAAGCAGGGTTTTCTGCAGTGACAGCGACCAAAACGAGATCACAGAGGAGACTGGACATAAGCAACACACCTCGGGTGTCACTGTCTCCCATCACCCCTGGATGGGACCATTTATTGCAGGAAAACAAGCTCAGGGCTCCCACTGATTCTGCATTATGGTGAGTTGTATAATTAGTTCATTATATATTACAATGTAATAATGATAGAAATAAAGTGCACAATAAATGTAATGCACTTGAATCATCCTGAAACCATTCCCCACCTACCAGGGTCTGTGGAAAAATTGTCTTCCACGAAACTGGTCCCTGGTGCCAAAAAGGTTGGGAACCGCTGGAATGGATAATAAATATAATGACTTCTTAAAGGAAAGAAGAGATAAAGAGAGCAGAAAGAAAGTGAAGAAAAAAGGGAAAGATAGACATGCACATAGAAATTAATTCAATTGTTAAACAGCTGTAAGCTCCTCATATGTGCTGGGCACTGAGCTACAAAGGTATAGGCCTTAGCCCTGAAGAGGTTACATAGCTGTTTGGAAGAGTTACTGTATAAGCAGCTGGTTATGAGTTTACACACAGACTTTAATGGTTTGAGGATGGAAGGGGCTTCACAGAGGCCAGCCATTTGAGCTAAACCTTGAAGACTGCGAAAGAGTTTGGCAGGCAGAAAAAGGAGGAAAGGAAAAGTAGAGAACACTCGTTGTGCAAAGATCTAGAGGCTTAAAATAGCACAGTTATTTATCATAAATCAGGCTCTACACCATATACCACAACCAAACTTTAGGAAAATATTTTAGCAGGTGATCATACTTACGGTGCTGTGGCAGAACACGTACATCTAATTTTGCCCCTTCCTGAAATCCCCTAAAAGTAAAGATTTTTTAAAAAAAAAACATAAACTCACAAAGATAGCAGGAGAAGGAGAGGAGATGACAAACAACATTTTGGAAGCCAGAAAGCAGATAGGCCAGTGGTAACTGACTGAGCCAACCTGAAAAGGCTGTGCCTCGAGTCATCGGTGGCAGAGTTGAGAACTAAGCCCGTGTACGCTACAAAATCCTTGAAAGAGGCGGCAGTAGGAGGCTCTATAACTAGGGGGTGGAGAGTACAGCTAAATAAGGAGGGCTAGGAGAAAAGCTGTTAGAGAGGCAGTTGGATCCCTACGTCTTGCTCCGGGAAGTGCCGTGGTCCTACCTTGGACCAGCAGAAGCAGCATCACCTGAAACTTGTTAAATATGCAAAATCTCAGGCTCCATCCCAGATCTATTGAGTCAGAGCCTACAGTTCAACTAGATCCCCAGGTGATTTGCATGCACATCGAAGTTTGAGAAGTGCTCCTCCACTCCAAGCCACTAGGAGATAGAAGACTGCCCCTCTCCCACCTCAAAAGATGTCCAGTGGTTTATTCTCCAGAAATGGTGAAACAGAGAGTCTCTGGACTGAGAAACACTAGGCATGTTTGAGGACAAGAAAATAGGAGAATAAGTGATGGTATGTTTACTGACCACTGAGTGAAGGGACTCACAGCCTTCTACCCCAACTCAGCTCCAAGAATGATGGCAGCCATATCTTTATCCTTTAGAAGAAAACTGCTATACTCTTCTCTCAAGAATCTGACCTACCAAGGAGAAAATACTTAAGAGTACTGATCACAGGGATTCCCCAACATGCCACCCAGATCATCCCACAGTGTGGCTTAAAGGTCACACATGGGGCTTCCCTGGTGGTGCAGTGGTTGAGAGTCTGCCTGCCAATGCAGGGGACATGGGTTCAAGCCCTGGTCTGGGAAGATCCCACATGCCGCGAAGCAACTAGGCCTGTGAGTCACAACTACTGAGCTTGCACGTCTGGAGCCTGTGCTCCGCAACAAGAGAGGCCACGATAGTGAGAGGCCCGCGCACCGCGATGAAGAGTGGCCCCCGCTTGCCGCAACTAGAGAAAGCCCTCGCACAGAAACGAAGGCCCAACACAGCCAAAAATTAAAAAAAAAAAAAGGTCACTAATGTGAAAAAGCTTCACATTAGGTTTTTAATCCAAGCCCTTTAATCATGAGCATGAAAACAAAAAGCCTCTTACATTAAAGACAGAGAGAAGAATAGAAAAATCAACTTGGAGAAGACAGATATTAGTCCGAAAAATGAAAACTTCAAAAACTCATTATCCTCAAAGGGATAAGAAGATGTTGTAACCATGAAACAGTGGTAAGAGTCTATTAAAAAGAATATTCAGAGATCATAAAAAGCTCTCAAAAGATAAAAACATGATACAAACTCCAAAACTCAATAGAAGGGTTGAATAATATTGATAAAAATCTCTAACACAGTCAAGCAAAAAGAATAAAGAGAAAGAAAAACAAGAAAATTAGAGGACTAGATCAGGAAATCCAAGATCCAACTAATAGAAGTTCTTGCAAGAGACAATAGTGGGGGTGGAGAAAGGGGTGAGCAGGAGAGGAAATGATGAATAAGATCAAGAAAATTTTTTAGACATGAGGGACATGAGTTCCCAAATTGAAAGGGCCCAAAGAGAACATAGCACAATGGATGAAGACAGACCCTGACCATGGCACATGGTTGTAAATTTCCAGAACACTGAGAACAGAGAAGATTTAGGCAACGGAGGAATATTTTTTAAAATCTGAAGGAAAAATGATTCCCAGATTAGAATTCTCTATCTAGCCAAGCCATCCGTCAAGAATTGGGATACACTCTCAAGAATCTACTGAAGAATATATTCTATCAAGATGAAATGGTGGAACAAGAAAGAAGAAACGAGATCTGGAGATCATCATAGAGGAAAGGCACCGAAAATCCCCAAGAAGATGGTGAGAGGAGATGCCAGGATAATGGATGTGCACAGACATCCTCTCTGAGATCATACTGCCATTTTACCATCTTGTTAACTGAGGACCAAATGCCCAGGTAAGCCTGATCTCAGGTCTTTAAATGACTTGCTTTGTCCTGACCACATCTCTGCTATCCCCTCCATACCCTGCTTTCTGGGGCAGCCACTGGCACTCGTTTCAGCCCTACTCAAATGTTCTACTTTGACCTGCTCTGAGATCTGGGGATAAGTCATGGTGAGCTTAGGAGGAGAAAGACTCAAAACCCATTGCCTTTGCATAGCCACTATCTGCTCTACACTGCAGCCCGCCAGAAGCCCTATCATGGCAAGCCCCATGTTTCCCAGGACTCACTCATGACCTTGCCTAGAGGGGCTCTTGTAAATGCTCAGGGATGCTGAGCTGAACTCAGATCCAGAGACTGTTCAACTTACGTTCTCCTGAGAACTTTTGCCATATATTGTTAATATTGATCTTTCTTTATTCATCTAATTTTGTGCTTTCTACCCAGTTTTCCAAAAATAAACAATTAATTTACTTAAGGATCACATGCAAGCGGGAAACTCAGAAAACAAAAAAGCAAAGGAACGATTTACACAATAGTCAAGACTAAGTTACCTCTTGGTGAGGGTTAAGGAGAACAATGCAATTTGGGAGGGACACACAGAGGCTTTTAAGGTTCAGGTAATGTTCTGTTTCTCAACCTGGGTGGTGTGTATATAGGTGTCCGTTTTATTCTTCTTCTTCAAAGAGTATATATTTCATGTACTCACCTGTATGATATTACTATTCTCTTTTGTAAAGTGGGACATGTACAGAAAAAAAGAACATAGCATTTATGTAAGAATGTTTCATAATTAAAATTAATAAAGAGCCATAGTAAGTCTTAGTTTTCACAACATAAATCACTTTTTGTGGTGTTATCAATAGTATTTACGCCTAGACTTTCAAGGAATTTCAGCTAGTCAGCTCCTGATAAGCAGTATTCAAAAGAATATACTTATTCGTTTCCACTTTAGTTTCATTCATGATGTTAAGCAAAGAACAACCACTAGATATATACATCCATAAATATAATAAAAGTTAACACATGAAATACATGATTTTTGTCCCCCGTGCAACATTCTAAAAAAGCTATTCCAGAGCCAGACATACCTGCAACTCAGCAACCTAGGAATTTAGGGCTGGTTGACAGATTGGGTCCCAACTGAGGTTTATTCTGAATGCGAAACATCTGCAAAGAGCTCACATGAGACAGTGATCACAAAAGAAACCTTCTTTTAGCATTTTTCGTATACAAATAGGTTTAATAAAGCAAAGAGACTTATAGAAACAAGCTGGAACATAATATAAAATATAGAACTGCCATTCAAGAAGAGATAACAGTATCAATCACGTAAAAGCACCTTTGACCAAAAGTACCATTTGATAAACAGATATTCAAATGAGAACCAGTTGCCAGTTACCAGATTTCAATATTAAACTTTCATATAGCTTCTAGTATGCGGGCCAATGTTGTTTTAAAAAAAAGTCTTAAAAGAATCTTTTGGAAAGACACTCAAACCTTTTCACTTATCCTCATGTAAAGATCTTTCTCCACAGTGCTAAACCCAGCCACTTCCTGCCATAACTTTCCCTCCCACACTCGGCATCAGGAGGTTCTGGGAGAAAAAGGGGGGCTGGCTGCGATGCCTGAGGGGGGCAGTGGCCCCGCTCTGGTCCTGTGGAAAGGGAGGGTGCTATGGGCTCCAGGGCCTCAGGGAAGCTGGGCAGTGACACCACTAGCCAGTGGCAACTAGCGAATATATCTACCGTGAGGCCGTAGGCAGACCTCGCCCCTTAGTACTGCAGGGCTGTCAAGCACAAACAACACAGGCTTGTGCTTTGCTCATTATAAAGACCTAAGGTCCACTGGATGGCTCACTTTTTAAATTGTTCACATTTAATAGAGCAATTTTGAATTGTTTAAGCATTAAATTTTTCAGAAAAAAACGTTATCAGGTACTTTATCTTCCATGTGTATACATGTTAGGTTTCCTGGTGTCTCATTTTGTAATCGGTACTTTATTGGAATAATCCCCTTGTCTTCATGCCTTCACCCTCTTTCAGTCCATTCTCTTATCTCACCTCATCCATTCGCACGTCAAAAATGCCCATATTGAAGTTGATTTATTTACTCTTCATAGAGGTAAGCCCCACCTGGGATGAAAACCACCTCTCTAGCCTACGATGATCCTAGTTCAGAAATGTGCCCACCTTCTGTGTCCTCCTGTGAAACATCCTTACTGGGCACCTAGTGCTAATACTGTGTTAACATTCAGTCAGACTCATAATCTAGCTTATAAACGATTCCCCAGTTCCGTTACACCTTCCAGACAGAGAGCAGTTCAACTGGAGAAAGTGTGAAAGTCAGGTAGACCCAGATTTCCATCCTGACTCTCCTAATTACTAGCTGTATGCCCTGGTCAAATCTCTCAGCCTCTGAGTCTTGAGTTCCCCATCTGTGGAAGACAATCATGAAACATTCATCCCCTGGGGGCTGGTAATGAAATCAGACAACATCTAGAAAAAGACTTTCCTGTTGTGCCTTCATACTCACTGTGTTCTTCTTTTTAAATTTTTTTTTTTTTTTTTTTTTTTTTTTTACGGTACGCGGGCCTCTCACTGTTGTGGCCTCTCCCGCTGCGGAGCACAGGCTCCAGACACGTAGGCTCAGCGGTCATGGCTCACGGGCCCAGCCGCTCCGCGGCATGTGGGATCTTCCCAGACCTGGGCACGAACCCGTGTCCCCTGCATCGGCAGGCGGACTCTCAGCCACTGCGCCACCAGGGAAGCCCTTCTTTTTAAAATTTTTATCTCAGAATTTAGCCATCTTTTAGTTTTATCATGTCTCTAATCCACAGACTATTTAAATAACATAAAATATTTAAAATGTTTTTTTAGAATCTGTAAATAATGGTTTGTAAATATAAATGGAACCTAATAAGTGAACTATGGAAAAAGATATCCTTTAAGTGCATTTTCCTTATAATTTCCAAATACAATAATTTCTGCATTATTATAAGATGTTAATTATTAAACAGCTGGATAAATTGCTTTTGATTTTAAAATTAGAATGTCTTTAACTTTGCTTGTAATTCATCATGGCATATTGCTCTACTCTTTTAGTGCCTCTCTCCATCTCCCAAGGCCCCACTAAAATTACAGTTTAGTTATTTTTTTTAAAAGATATCTATTCTGAAGAACACAGAAAACTGGAAGAGAGATATCATCAGATGACCAATTTCAAACAAGCTGTGGAGACAGAGGCGGGTGGTGGTGTGGTAAACTGCCTTAGCATAGCAGAGGCTACAACATAAAGCCCCCGGGAGGTGGCCCCCACGAGAAGGAAGCCAGCTTACCCACAGGACCCTGGAAGCTTAGGACATGGAGGTTCCAAACGACACCGAAAGTGGCAACGAGGCACGGGGCTGAACATGACAGGATGGTTGGATAGAACAACCAGACCCCCAGAACTTTACCCCACCCCAAGCAGACAACCACTCTCTTAGGCAAGAAAACAAAGATTCATTCTCTGAACAGATGGATCAGGTAGGCTCCAACCTTGGAAGCCGTGTGCTGAAAACAAGAGAAAGTGAGTCTACAGGCTGACTGGTGAAATTCCTAGCTACCACGGGACTGGAAGGCAGGAAAAAGAAGTAAAAAGCACTGGATCTTAGAATTATGAACCCTATTAAAAATATCTGTCGATAAATGAAGCAATTCAAACCATAACTACATTCACCCCTCCAGACACCCACTCTACATGGAAATAGAAAGTTACCTGAAAACATTATTCAAAATTTCATACTTCACTTATGTCTTTTCTCTCCCTGGATGAGTTTTCTGTCAGCCAGCTGTCAGTTCCTACTGAAGGAAATCAAAGCTAATCACAGCTACATAAATACCTATAATTTGTTCCACACATCTCTCCCATTTGGAGTCTAGTTTTTTAATTCCTTGTTGAGAAAGACATCCCCACAGTGTTTGTGCAGTTAATCATATTTCACTGATTATGACTCTGCAAAATGTCTGGAGCGGATTCTGTGCACGGCAATCCAGTGTGGGGTGTGTGTGTGTGTGTGTGTGTGTGCAGGAAGCAGTCTACCCTGCAAGGACTGCTGCGGTTGGTAAGGCTGCAGCACTCACCTGGTCTGCCCCATTCTGTGCAGGTGAGGTGGCTGAGGAGGGAAAGGTACTCTTTCTCTTACTCACCTGCTTGCCAGGACTTAACTAGACGTTCCTGTGTCCCTTCTCTTATGTCTCCTTGCTTCTTACAAAGTAGGATTCTGTTTTGAGTACCTAATTTGTGTGGTATCTAACACGGCAGTGCCACGTGGGCCGAGGTGCTTTAAAAGCTGTCTTGGAGATGATAGGCTTGGTGTTTCCCGTGACTTTTTCTCCCCAAGCCACCCCCAGTTTTCCTGTCATTCAGAAAGAAATTTTATTTTCTTCTGAGCCTCTTACTCCACCTCCAGATAGGATGTATGCTCCCTCCCAAAAAGTTACTTATCTGGCCATGGTGGGGCAGGGCAGCAAGGGGGTGGAAATCAACAAATGGGTTTCAAGTTCAAAGTTCAGCCCCTCACCTTTGCCCCAGGATGCCCTGTCTTTGTGCTGCCCACAAGGGGACCAGAGGAGGCAGCAGACTGTGTATCAAAGCCTGGGGCTCTGTCTCCTCCCAAGTTACCAGCTCTTGAGAAGCTGTTCCTTTGAGCTTCTGTTTCCTCATTCTTAAAGTGGGGATAATACCTACTTTACTGAAGATGACTGTGAGGATTTTAGAAGATCCTAATATATTTGCCAGCTAGGAATTCAACAATGTCAGGTTCTAAACATATTATCACTAAACGTGAATGCTCTGGGCTAATGGGGTCTGAGAATGGGGGCTAATGTGCCTATACCAACAGGTTCTCCACCTTCTGTGGGCATAAGATCACATGGTGAGTTTGTTAATAAGATTCCAGGCTCCACTCCCAATAGGGGGTGCCTCCCGTGCACGCTCGGAAAGAATCTGTGACAAACTCTTCATTCTTCATTCCAGTCCCACCACCTATTAGCTATCAATTCCTGCCTCAGGCTCCCACCAAGCTGTCTCCGTCATCACCTCCAGGCCACCTGATGCTCAACTCTCCCGCACACGAGTGAAGGGCAGAGACGCCTGCCACGCCTAGAGAGGGGCAAAGGGAGCCCACAGGCTCAGAGAAGAGTACAGCCTTGAGTTAGAACAGGTCAGGTACTGGAGGTCTGCTGTCCTACCCTTCCCAGACGGGTCTGAGAAAAGTCCAGAGTTGTAGTGGGCAGCCCAGGCCAGGATGCGGAGGCCAGCTGCACCTGGAACGAGGCAAGCCTGCCCGCCACAAGCAAAATATATGTCTTCTCCCCATGCAAGGAAAGGGTCAGAGCCAGAACAAAAGATGCAGCTGAGACTGTCCCAGGAAACATAGTGACTTGCCAGGAAAAGTGTTCTCTGGCACCAGCTTGAAAGAAATATTTAGAAACTGCCCAAGAGGGAGGAGTAGCTGGTGAGGTTTGCTGTCTTTCCCACACGTACCCAAAAGGGCTGGTTACTTCTAGTTAATTCAGCTGTCCCCCAGGGCCCTGGGGCTGGGCCCTGGGGGAGCTGCACTCCCACATGTCTCTGAGACACACACCCCCCTTCCCAGCGCACACACATAAAGACACGCCAACCTATACCTCCAAGTCTCAGGGAACCAAGGTGATGGGATTTCTAGCCTGCTGAGGATTCTGGCAGCGTCTTCACAGTCCTCACTGGCTCAGCTTTTCCTGAGAGCGGGGAGGGAGCGAGCCCGAGGTGCTGTCGGAGAAGGGCAAAGGAAGGTGACTGGGGCGACAGCATCGGGACACCGATGGGGGCGGGGTGCGCGTTTCGTCGCCTCGTCTCGGAGCCAAGGCACAGCTGGAGGGCTGAGGCGATCGCCATCCACGAGAAGGGGTTCTGCCCAGAGCCGCTGCGGAGCGGTCCCCACACCTCCCGTCCGGAGGACACGGCCCTTCTTTGGGAAATAGCACGCCCGATGGGAGCAGCCATTGCCCCCATGCTGGGGCAGGCGCACCTCTGGACCCCAGTTCTCCGACAAGGGGACTGAGGTCCTGGTGCCAAAGCTCTGCGCCCCCAACAGCTCCGGGGACCCGGCTGCCCGCACCTGTGTGGCTCGCATTTGTGGAGACAGTGGCTGCAAACGGCTCCGTAGCCCCCTCTGGCCCGCACCCCGCGCCCAGCCTGCACCTGCCGCCGCCAAGCGGCCGGAGACACCTGCGGAGACACGTCCAAGTCCGTCCCTCCGACCCGCGCGCTCTTCCGGCCGAGCGCGCGCCGCTCCCGCTGCGGCGCGGACCCGCGTCCGCGAGCCCCCTGCCCCGGATCCTCTCAGACATCCCGCGGCCGCGGGCTACCCTCATCACGTCTCCAGCCCTGCAAGGCCGAGAAGGAGGCGAAACCCGCATGCCGGCGGGGTCCAAGACCGCACCGCCGCAAAGCCCGAGCCAAGAACCGGCGGGGATTGCGGGAGGCGCGAGAATGGGCTCCGTGGAGCGCGACCGGAATGGTGGGGCAGAGTCTCTGGACAGGGCCCTGCACCCCGAAGGCCTTCAGTGGGCGCCAGGTCTCTGCAGAGTCAGGGTGTGCGGGAGGTGCCGGCTCCCAGGGCCTGAGCTTACCGGGCGGGGCGCACGGAGGCCGCTGGGCCCGGGCTGCGCCCTCCTCCCAGCAGCCAACACGCAAACCAAAGTTTCCCTAAGTAGGGCTCGCACAGCCAGGGCCTCACACTGACCTGGGACGCGCTGTCGAGTCGGCGGAGTGCCTCCCGCCTCCCCGGTTTCGCTTGGACCCTCTGTGCCTGTGGCCCCGGGGCGCCGTCCGGGCTGGGATGTGGTCTTCGGCGACTCCTCGGCGGCTAGAGTCGCAGATCCCGGTAGGTGCCGCCGTATCCCCAACCCCCACTCGGCGGAGAGATGCGGGCGTCTGAGCCCGAGCGGCGAAGCGTCGTAGCGGGGTCCAGGAGGCGCGCACCTCGCCAGACGCCCGGGCTGCACGGCGTTTCTGTTGGGAGTGACGCGCTGGTTCGCGGCTGTGCTGCAGGTGTGGGCGGCGGCCCCGGGGGCCAAAGTGTGGCCTCTGAAGCCCCGCCTTCTGTCCCCACGAGTATCCGCCCTCCCCCCATTCCCACACCCCACAGGTCACCGCGCTTTGGCCTGAGCGACTTGGCCCAGAGCAAGGGCGGCAGCGTCTCTCCTACAGCAGGGCGTCAGCCACCCCTCTATAACGGCCCTTAGTCCCCCAGCCCGTCTACATTTGCATCCCCCCCGCCCCGCAGTTCATATCCACCCGGCTGGTCCGTGTGTCTGTCCCCTACGGGTCTCTCTTCCCCCTTCCCGTCCTTGTACCCTCTTTTGGTAAAGCCAGAGCCTCACTTCAGGCTGAGGCATTCGTGGGAGCAGCCGTTCTTCTTTTGTTTTGATGAGTTTATAACTTCATTATACTATTATTAAAACATTAATACATATTAAAATTCCACAACGTATATTTTATGTATTAAACTCCACTGTGGAATTAAGGAGAGATGAAATTAAGAAACAGCAATGATTTAAACTCATTTATAAGGGATCATCTGGTGGAGAAAAGACTATGACCTTTTGTTGTTGTTGTTCAGATGATGTCAATTTAAAATAATTTGTAGTTTTGACTTCTCAAAGGGGCAAAGTACACTTATCTCTGAGCAGGCTTCCTTTACTTAGGAAAATAATCTGCTAAATTTGGCCCTTTAGTAAGTATATGTTAAGCAAGTTCACAGGTCATTTTAACCCAGAGTTGGTCTCTACAGAGGTGGAATCTTAGATTTGGGTTGACCATTGCCCACATCCGTTTGTTTGGGAAGGTCGGAGATTCACAGGAGGGGATTGGGCAAATTTGCATGAAGGCACCGGTCTCCTTTCCCCCATTAAAAAAGTTTTTAATAATGTGTAGTAGATGTTTAATAGGTGCACATTTCACAATTTCAACGATTTTGCTCAAACTGAAGCATCGTTAGGATCAAGAGACAGAATATTACCAGCTCTCCAGAAGACTGTCTCATATTTCTTCCTTCCAGGGGGCAGAGTAGTGGCTTCAACTAGCCTAGATTACTTTGGCTTGTATTTGCACTTTATAGCAATTGAATCGTACAGAATATACTCTGTTTCTGGCTTCTCTCACTCAACATTATGTTGAAGAGGTGCGTACTGTCTATGGGTTTAGCTTGTTCATTCTTTTTGCTGTATAGTATTCCACTGTGTGAATGTACCTGGATTTACTCATTTTATTACTGATACGCATTGGGGTAATTCTCAGGTTTGGGACGTTACAAATAATGCTGCTAGGAACATTATAGCAGATGTCTTTGGTGAACATGTACACACATTTCTGTTGGGTACGTACCTAGGAGTGGAATTGTGAGTCATGAAGCAGGCATATGTTCAGCTTCTGCAGATTATCGCCAAACAGTTTTTCAAAGTAAATGATCTAATTTTCACTCCTATTTAATTAGTTTCTTATTGCTGCTTGTAACAAATTACCACAAGCTTAGCTTAAAACAACACAAGTTTATTCTCTTACAGTTCTGGAAGTGATATCTAAACTGGGTTTTACATGACTAAAAGTGTTGGCAGGGCTGAGTTACTTCTGGAGGTTCTAAAGGATAATCCATTTCATTGCCTTTTGCAGTTTCTAGAGGCTGCCTCCATTCCTTGGCTGGTAGCCCCTTATTCCCTTCATATCTCAGGGTCTCTCTCTCTCAACTCTGCTTCTGTTGTCACATGTCTTTGTCTCTCTCTGCTTCCTTCTATCCTCTTGCTTCACTCTCATAAGGACCTTTGTGATTATACTGGGCCCACTCAGATAATCCAGAATAATCTCCTATGTCAAGATCCTTAGTTTAATCACATCTTGCAAAGTTCCTTTTGTAACATATCCATAGATTCCAGGGATTAGAATGTGAACCTCTTTGGGGAGGGCATTATTCAGCCTACTACACCTGTCATCCGGGTATTGGAACATGTTGGATGGATGGAGAGAGGCTGGACTGGGGACAAAAAGGACAATGAAGCCCTGGGATACAGTTCACCTGGAGGATTAGTGCTGTTGACTTGGGTGCTGTGACAGGGCTCATAGGCAGGACAGGGAGGCTGATGCTGGAACATCACAATCCTGGCACCACCAACACATCTGAGGCAAGAGGCTTTCATATAGGGAATGAGAGTGTAGGTCAGTTTGGGCCTGGGCATCTCGCTGAGTGAAACGTTAGGGAAGGCAGGCTCTCCTTTGTGGGAGTTGGGAATAACAAGAAAACAATGGAGAACGGATCAGATTTTGCACTGTGAGCAAGGTCCTCTCAGTGGACAGTACTCCCAGCCCATGTAATGTCCCTATCCATCCTCCAGGCCCTGGGGACTGACCTGTTTCGGGGCTGATGGTGGAACTGTGGGGACTGACTTCCCACATAGGTGAGGTGAGGTGAGGATGAGGTGGGATGGAAGAGCCTGTTAATCTAGGCAGGCGTGCCCTGCCTGCATCGTAACTTGAATGTTGAAGGGAGATGACTTTAACAGTCAGGGCTTGAGGATGAGGACATATTGTGTCTACCTACTTCTGGTCTCATTTTAGTCCAGCAAACACACCTTGAAAGAAACAGGACAGATGTTATTATCTCCACTTTACTTGTGAGACCAGTAGGGCTCCAAGAGGCCATCTGATTTACTCGAGGAGCCTCAGGAATGGAACCAAGAACAGAATGAGACTTGCAGCTCTTCCTGTTGTCCTTGGCGCTGCTCCACTCCCTACTGTGTGAGATTCACTGAGATGCAAGGTGACGGGAGCTGAGAGGCAGGACTGACCCAAGGTGTGCAAACCCAATTAAACACATCCTACTTTGTGGGTGATAAAGTGGGATGATCTGGAATATGAAACATGCTGTCCTCATGGTTTTATACCATTAACAATATGTTTTGGTGGGGTTTTAGGAACAAGTAAAAGTTGATGCATGTGTTTGATAAGCATCTTGATCTGAAATCCCTCCATCTACTTTCTGCCTTCCAGAAATAAGTTGAACACTTTGGTTTACTGGTGGAACCCCTCCAGCTCTCTTAAAAATTGTGGTTATACTAGAATTCATTTACTATCTATTTAATTCTGATCTCAAGACAGAGAGGAGGGGCTTCCCTGGTGGCACAGTGGTTAAGAATCCACCTGCCAATGCAGGGGACACGGGTTTGAGCCCTGGTCCAAGAGGATCCCACATACCACAGAGCAACAAAACCCGTGCGCCACAACTAATGTGCTCTAGAGCCCGCGAGCCACAACTACTGAAGCCCACGCACCGCAACAAAGAGCAGCCCCGGCTCACCGCAACTAAAGAAAGCCCGTGCGCAGCAGTGAAGACCCAACACGGCCAAACATAAATAAATGAATAAATAAATAAATTTATTTTAAAAAATACTTTAACTTGTCTAGGTAGCATCAGGGAAGGCTTCTCAAATGAGGTAACATTTCCAGTGAGACCTGAAGGACAAGTAGATATCATATCAGTGAAGAGTAGAGGGGCTTTTACATGGAGAGAAACAAACTTCTCATCTATTTAAGCCATTGTCATTGGAGGATCTCTGTTACATTCATCCATATCTATTTCATGATGAATATATTCTTTGTACCAGAACAAAGGGTGGACCAGTGCAGGGAGGCACTTTGTGTGCCAGGATAAAGGACTCTGGGTTGCTAGCTGCTTCTCTTTAGGGAGGTTTTCTTTGGTTGTCCCCTGAATATCTTAAAAACATAACAAAAACCAAAGGCCTCTTACTCACTGATACCCCTGCAGTTCCTCAGACAAGTTCTCTGAGCTTACTGCATATTCTGGAAGACTGTCTCAGTCCTTAAGCTTGTTGACAAAACTCTCTTCTATTACATTGGCCTTGGGAGGGGTCCCACTTAACGGCAGCAATCCGGTGGGAACCTTCCTGCCTTCTGTTCTCAGGGTGGAAGAACTTTTTCTTAGGCTTAGAGGGTTTGTTCTAGAAAGAGGCTGAGAAACTTAGCTCTAGTGTCTCTTCTGACATCTGTCACCTAAACTCCAGATACCTCAGAAATCCCAACTGATCTATAAAACCAGGACAGTGCAACGACGTAAGGAAACTAACATCAGCTCTTTGAAGAACTTTAGACCAGAACGAAATACCAAATAGTATTATTTTTACTTTAAAACTCAGTGACAACCTATGTTCAGAAGGAAGATGTGTTTTTTCTTCCGATGATTCATTATTCATTCCAAATACTCATTTTGTCATGCAGATGACATGACATCTAAATATGAAAAGCCAGCTCAATAAATTAGTCAGCATACTGATGAATGTTTTCATTTACTGGACCAACTACTGATTCATGTAAATCAATGAAGAGATGAAGTAATGCTGGAATAATTGATCCGATGTAAACCTCTCGATAACATGATAACCTCTTAGATACACCTTCAAGATGTGTTAAGTTTATAATCATAAGTGAGAAAACTATGTGTCATTTTGCATTGTCCAGCATCCAAACACCTTTTCTATTTTGGCAAATCCAAGATGAGTGGAGGCCAGGATCTGACTTCCCACTCTGGAACATGGACCCGAGCAGATAATTCCCCTTTGGACTCCTTAGACCTGTGTGTGGACATTTGAGCAAGGTTCAGCCAATCAGAGGCTCTTTACTGAGACTCTGAGTCTTCAGGGAGTGATAACAAGGCTAGAGACAGCTAGAGATCACTCAGAGTGGCTGGATGGACTTGAGACTTCAGTGGATGGTGACAAGCGTCCAGGGCAGAGATGCCAGGGCCAGAACCCTACACTTATGGAAACTCGGGTGGAATCTTGACTGTGCCATACACCCCTGAGCTGCTGTTTCCAAGGCTGATTCTCCAGTCTTCATGAAATTCTTTGAAATATCAGGTATCTTTCAAATAAATTTCTTTTCTGTATAAGTTAGCCTGTGTTGGTTTTATTATTTGGAGAAACACTGGCTGATGTACACTCTATGTGAGAGTAAGATACAGGGTATTATTCTATACCTGGTCCAATTCTAGATCAGGAAGAATTCATTTTAAAAACTACAGTTACTTTCAGGGTCCCACTGACAGGAAAGCATGTATTTTACAAAAGATGTTGCATTCTAACGTTTGTTCAGTGCATTTAATTGCTACTCACCCTTTTAACAGACAAACGACTAATCAGGGACAGGCCACAGTCTCCAAGAGCCTGACAGAAAGGCAGTGGTATTTTAGAATTCAAAAGGATCTTTGAAACTCTCACCCAAACCCCTCATTTTGCAAATAAGAAAACTGAGATTCAGGCTGGCTAGATGATTTACCCAAATTGTATAGCCACTCCGTGAAAGAGCAGGGGTTATAATCAGATACCACTCCTGGAGAAAAGATGGGGTGGGTGGGGAAGGGAGAGGCAAAGACAGGTATCCAGTTTGTAGAGCTGAGATCTAAAAATGTGTGTTTGGTTACGAGGCCAGGGAAGTCACAGAATCAGGTCGCAAGGTCAGAGAATTGCCACACAGAAAAGTTGAGTAGGTGTTCAGTTGCTGCTGGAATGCAGGGTTGGCTAAAACAGGGTAGGCTCAGAGCCAGGGTAATACCTGAATTTTTCCTCTTGTCCCAAACATGTGTGGACAAGGAGCCTAAGTGTTTAAACACTTTTTTTTCAACCCTGTGGGAACTTGTCAACTTTCTAAAACTCTCATGAATCCAGCTGCACTTCTGGAACTTTGGTTCCTTCTTCTTTTGGTCATGATGTTGAAATGCCTAGTAGAATTTCATTGCAATTGGACTTGTCACCAGTCGGTGACACTATCTGGCCACTAGGGAGAATTATTCCTTCAGTTTGAGGTATTTGCTTTACATGTTGGGCAGATACTAGTTATACGCTCCCCTCACCAAAAAGAAAAAAAAAAAAGAAATAATAGATCACTTCAAAGGACAGAATTTGTCTCATTCAGGCTTGAAAATTGGTCATTAGAATAAAACTGCTTTTCTCAGGCATACCATGCAGCATGCTATTTTTTTGTGTGTGCTTCACAAATATAATTTTTTATTTGCTATGTGGAATAAAGACAAGGGAAGGGAGACACAAAAGTTAGACACACCAGTTAAGAGGGTATAGTATTACAAGGGAACAAAATAATAGGAAAGGGCAATTACAGAGGTAATTAGGAGAGAAAGCCAGTTCAGGAAATTGTATTTCTTTCTAATTGATAGACTTTCAAGAATTGTTTTTTGTTTTTCTTTTAACATCTTTATTGGAGTATAATTGTTTTACAATGGTGTGTTAGTTTCTGCTGTATAACAAAGTGAATCAGCTATATGTATACATATATCCCCATAACTCCTCCCTCTTGCGTCTCCCTCCCACCCTCCCTATCCCACCCCTCTAAGTGGTCACAAAGCACGGGGCTGATCTCCCTGTGCTATGCAGCTGCTTCCCACTAGCTATCTATTTTACATTTGGTAGTGTATATATGTCAATGCTACACTCTCACTTCGTCCCAGCTTACCCTTACCCCTCTCCATGTTTTCAAGTCCATTCTCTACGTCTGCATCTTTATTCCTGTCCTGTCCCTAGGTTCTTCAGAACCTTTTTTTTTTTTTTTTTCAGATTTCATATATATGTGTTAGCCTACAGTATTTGTTTTTCTCTTTCTGATTTACCTCACTCTGTATGACAGACTCTAGGTCCATCCACCTCACTATAAATAGTTCAATTTCTTTTCATTTTATGGCTGAGTAATATTCCATTGTATATATGTGCCACATCTTCTTTATCCATTCATCTGTCGATGGACACTTAGGTTGCTTCCGTGTCCTGGCTATTGTAAACAGTGCTGCAGTGAACATTGTGGTACATGTCTCTTTTTGAATTATGGTTTTCTCAGGGTATATGCCCAGGAGTGAGATTGCTGGGTCATATGGTACTTCTATTTTTAGATTTTTAAGAAACCTCTGTACTGTTCTCCACAGTGGCTGTATCAATTTACATTCCCACCAACTGTGCAATAGGGTTCCCTTTTCTCAACACCCTCTCCAGCATTTATTGTTTGTAGATTTTTTGATGATGGCCATTCTGACTGGTGTGAGGTGATACCTCATTGTAGTTTTCATTTGCATTTCTTTAATAATTAGTGATGTTGAGCATATTTTCATGTGCTTCTTGGCCATCTGTATGTCTTCTTTGGAGAAATGTCTATTTAGGTCTTCTGCCCATTTTTGGATTGGGTTGTTTGTTTTTTTGATATTGAGCTGCATAGGCTGCTTGTATATTTTGGAGATTAATCCTTTGTCAGTTGCTTCGTTTGCAAATATTTTCTCTGATTCTGAGAGTTGTCTTTTTGTTTTGTTTATGGTTTCCTTTGCTGTGCAAAAGATTTTAAGTTTCATTACATACCATTTGTTTATTTTTTGTTTTATTTCCATTTCTCTAGGAGGTGGGTCAAAAAGGATCTTGCTGTGATTTAAGTTATAGAGTGTTCTGCCTGTGTCCTCTAAGACTTTTATAGTGTCTGGCCTTACATTTAGGCCTTTAATCCAGTTTGAGTTTATTTTTGTGTATGGTGTTAGGGAGTGTTCTAATTTCATTCTTTTACATGTCGCTGTCCAGTTTTCCCAGCACCACTTATTGAAGAGGCTGTCTTTTCTCCATTGTATATTCTTGCCTCCTTTATCAAAGATAAGGTGACCATATGTGCGTGGGTTTATCTCTGGGCTTTCTATCCTGTTCCATTGATCTATATTTCTGTTTTGAGCCAGTACCACACTGTCTTGATTACTGTAGCTTTGTAGTATAGTCTGAAGTCAGGGAGCCCGATTCCTCCAGTTCCATTTTTCTTTCTCAAGATTGCTTTGGCTATTTGGGGTCTTTTGTGTTTCCATACAAATTGTAAAAAAAAAATTTCTAGTTCTGTGAAAAATGCCGTTGGTAGTTTGATAGGGATTGCACTGAATCTGTAGATTGCTTTGGGTACTATAGTCATTTTCACAATGTTGATACTTCCAATCCAAGAACATGGTATATCTGTCCATCTGTTTGTATAGTCTTTAATTTCTTTCATCAGTGTCTTATAGTTTTTGCTGATACAGGTCATTTGTCTCCTTAGGTGGGTTTATTCCTAGGTATTTTATTCTTTTTGCTGCATGGTAAATGGGAGTGTTTCCGTAATTTCTCTTTCAGACTTTATGTCATTAGTGTATAGGAATGCAAGAGATTTCTGTGCATTAATTTTGTATCCTGCTACTTTACCAAATTCATTGATTAGCTCTAGCAGTTTCTGGTAGCATCTTTAGGATTCTCTATGTATAGTATCATGTCATCTGCAAACAGTGACAGCTTTACTTCTTCTTTTCTGATTTGGATTCCTTTTATTTCTTTTCCTTCTCTGATTGCCATGGCTAAAAATTCCAAACTATGTTGAATAATAGTGGTGAGAGAGGGCAGCCTTGTCTTGTTCCTGATCTTAGAGGAAATGGTTTCAGTTTTTCACCATTGAGAATGATGTTGGCTGTGGGTTTGTCATATATAGCCTTTGTTATGCTGAGGTAGACTCCCTCTATGCCCAATTTCTGGAGAGTTTTTATCAAAAATGGGTTTTGAATTTTGTCGAAAGTTTTTCTGCATATATTGAGACCATCATATGGTTTTTATCCTTCAATTTGTTAATATGGTTTATCACATTGATTGATTTGTGTTTATTGAAGAATCCTTGCATTCTTCAATATACACATAAACCCATTTGATCAGGGTGTATAATCCTTTTAATGTGCTACTGGATTCTGTTTGCAAGTATTTTGTTGAGGATTTTTGCATCTATGTTTATCAGTGGTACTGGCCTGTAGTTTTCTTATTTTGTGACATCTTTGTCTGGTTTTGGTATCAGAGTGATGGTGGCCTCATAGAAAGAGTTTGGGAGTGTTCCTCCCTCTGCTATAATTTGGAAGAGTTTGAGAAGGATAGGTGTTAGCACTTCTCTAAATGTTTGATAGAATTCACCTGTGAAGCCATCTGGTCCTGGGCTTTTGTCTGTTGGAAGATTTTTAATCACAGTTTCAATTTCAGTGCTTGTGATTGGTCTGTTTATACTTTCTGTTTCTTCCTGGTTCAGTCTCAGAAGGTTGTGCTTTTCTAAGAATTTCTCCATTTCTTCCCGGTTGTCCATTTTATTGGCATAGAGTTGCTTGTAGTAATCTCTCATGATCCTTTGTATTTCTGCAGTGTCAGTTGTTACTTCTTTTTCATTTCTAATTCTGTTGATTTGAGTCTTCCTCCTTTTTTTCTTGATGAGTCTGGCTAATGGTTTAACAATTTTGTTTATCTTCTCAAAGATCTAGCTTTTAGTTTTATTGACCTTTGCTATTGTTTCCTTCATTTCTTTTTCATTTATTTCTGATCTGATCTTTATGATTTTTCTCCTTCTGCTAACTTTGGGGTTGTTTTTGTTCTCCTTTATCTAATTGCTTTAGGTGTAAGGTTAGGTTTTTTATTTGAGATTTTTCTTGTTTCTTGAGGTGGGATTGTATTGCTATAAACTTCCCTCTTAGGACAGCTTTTGCTGCATCCCATAAGTTTTGGGTTGTCGTGTTTTGATTGTCACTTGTTCCTTGGTACTTTTTGACTTCCTCTTTGATTTCTTCAGTGATCTCTTGGTTATTTAGTAGTGTATCGTTTAGCCTCCATGTGTTTGTATTTTTTACATTTGTTTTCCTGTAATTGACATCTAGTCTCATAGTGTTGTGGTCAGAAAAGATACTTGATATGATTTCAGTTTTATTAAATTTACCAAGGCTTGATTTGTGACCCAAGATATGATCTATCCTGGAGAATGTTCCATGAGCACTTGGAAAGAAAGTGTATTCTGTTGTTTTTGGATGAAATGTCCTATAAATACCAATTAAGTCCATTTTGTTTAATGTGTCATTTAAAGCTTGTGTTTCCTTATTTATTTTCATTTTGAATGATTTGACCATTGGTGAAAGTAGGATGTTAAAGTCCCCTACTATGATTGTGTTACTGTTAATTTCCCCTTTTACGGCTGTTAGCATTTGCCTTAGGTATTGAGGTGTTCCTATGTTGGGTGCATAAATATTTACAATTGTTTTATCTTCTTCTTGGATTGACCCCTTGATCATTATGTAGTGTCCTTCTTTGTCTCTTGTAATATTCTTTATTTTAAAGTCTATTTTGTCTGATATGAGAACTGCTACTCCAGTTTTTTTTGACCGTCATTTGGATGGAATATCTTTTTCCATCCCCTCGCTTTCAGTCTGTTTGTGTCCCTATGTCTGAAGTGGGTCTCTTGTAGACAGCATATGTATGGGTCTTGTTTTTGTATCCATTCAGCCAGTCTATGTTTTTTGGTTGGAGCTTTTAATCCATTTACATGTGAGGTATATATTGATACGTATGTTCCTATTACTATTTTCTTAATTGTTTTGGGTTTCTTATTGTAGGTCTTTTCCTTCTCTTGTGTTTCCTGCCTAGAGAATTTCCTTTAGCATTTGTTGTAAAGCTGGTTTGGTGGTGCTGAATTCTCTTTAACTTTTGCTTGTTTGTAAAGGTTTTAATTTTTCCCTCAAATCTGAATAAGATCCTTGCTGGGTAGAGTAATCTTGGTTGTAGGTTTTCCTTTTCATCACTTTAAATATGTCCTGCCACTCCCTTCTGGTTTGCAGTTTCTGCTGAAAAATCAGCTGTTAACCTTATGGGGGTTCCCTTGTATGTTATTTGTTGCTTTTCTCTTGCTGCTTTTAATATTCTTTCTTTTATTTAATTTTTGATAGTTTGATTAATATGTGACTTGGTGTGTTTCTCCTTGGATTTATCCTGTATGGGACTCTCTGTGCTTCCTGGACTTGATTGACTGTTTCTTTCCCATGTTAGAGAAGTTTTCAACTATAATCTCTTCAAATATTTTCTTAGATCCTTTCTTTTTCTCTTCTTCTTCTGGGACCCCTATAATTTGAATGTAGGTGTGTTTAATGTTGTCTCAGAAATCTCTGAGACTGTCCTCATTTCTTTTCATTTTTTTCTTTATTCTGCTCTGCAGTAGTTATTTCCACTGTTTTATCTTCCAGGTCACTTATCTGTTCTGCTGCCTCAGTTATTCTGCTATTGATTCCTTCTAGAGAATTTTTAATTTCATTTATTGGGTTGTTCATCATTGTTTGTTTGCTCTTTAGTTCTTGTAGGTCCTTGTTAAATGTTTCTTGTATTTTTTTCCACTCTATTTCCAAGATTTTGGATCATCTTTACTATCATTACTCTGAATTCTTTTTCAGGTAGACTGCCTATTTACTCTTCATTTGTTTGGTTTGGTGGGTTTTTACCTTGCTCCTTCATCTGCTGTGTGTTTCCTTGTCTTCTCATTTTGTTTAACTTACTGTGTTTGGGGTGTCCTTTTCCCAGGCTGCATGTTCATAGTTCCCGTTGTTTTTGGTGTCTGCTCTCAGTAGGTGTGGTTGGTTCAGTGGGTTGTGTAGGCTTCCTGGTGGAGGGGACTGGTGCCTGTGTTCTGGTGGGTGGCGCTGGATTTTCTCTTTCTGGTGGGCAAGTCTGCGTCCAGTGGTGTGTTTTGGGGTGTCTGTGAACCTACTATGATTTCAGGGAGCCTCTCTGCTAGTGGGTGGGGTTGTGTTCCTATCTTGCTAGTTGATTGGCATGAGGCATCCAGCATTGGAGTTTGCTCATCGTTGCATGGAGCTGGGTCTTAGTATTGAGACAGAGATCTCTGGGAAAGCTTTCGCTGATTGATATTACATGGGGCCAGGAGGTCTCTGGTTGTCCAATGTCCTGAACTCGGCTCTCCCACCTCAGAGGCTCAGGCCTGACACCAGGCCAGAGCACCAAGACCCTTTCAGCCACATGGCAGGTAGGAGACAGCTAAATATGCAAGTATCTCAATGGCTTCTTAAGTGATGGGGAAGATGTGATGCATGAAGGAATCCAACTCAAGTCTCACAGCTTAGTTCTGTGATCTTGGACCAGGTAGTTAACTTCTGTGTGCCTCAGATTTCCTTTCGTGCAGCACCTCCTCGCCCCAAAGGCCCAGTGAGGTGCGAGGGAAGGGCTGTCACTCACAGGCTGTGCAGGGAGGAAGCCCGGGAGGGTGGCGCAGGACCAAAGTCCAGCATGCTTTAATGTTACGTTATTGACAGATGGGATGTGTCGAAATCACTGATGTGCTTCAGGATAGCTCATCTCTTCTGCATGCTCTTGCCATTTAGAGTTTCTTTTTGTTTATCATTTGGTTTATGCCCAATATAGATCTTCTTACTATTTTTTAAAGTTACATTGCTGGATGAGCAAACGATCTGCAGTGGGAAAAAAAAAACCTCTTTCCAAACCAAGTTGGTGACTATGTAGGGGATGGTGGTATCCTAGTACAGAGAAGACTAGAGAATCCTGGCAAAACTAGGACAAACTTTAGTGGGGAAACTCCAGCAATATGTTACTCCAGGAAAAAGCAGTGTTCAAAGAAGAACCGTTCCTGCTGACGCTTTACCTCCTACTTAACAAATATGTAGAAGGAAGAAAGAAAACTAAGAAATGATCACCTGATTAAGATACAATATTTAAAAATATTTTTTAACGTTGAAAATATTTGGTGAGTGTTTTTACATCGCAGTGTGATGAAAATAGCTGTTATATTCTGTATTCAAGTAATGTTTAGGTGATAATAATCATTGAGGAATATGATACTTCGATAGTTCATGGATTTAAGTCAAGGATGTGCTATTTCTTAAGCAATGGGGAGTTTAATAACTAGAATATTAAGAATTAATGTTGCTTTCAGTTTTGTTTCTAATTCAAGGAAATCATTTTAAGCATGAAATGTTAAAATGGATTATGAGGCCTTTGTACTAATGTAATATAGTCCATGTCTCTAAGTTCTGTGGAAAAATACACAGAACTTGTCAATGCTTCTTGGAAAAGAAAACCACCTTTTCTGTGATTTTCAGGTGGCTGAATTTTAAGTGTTCCTTGATCCCAGTTAAAACTGATTATGCTTAGGTTTAATATTGATTATGCTTAGGTAAGAGAGTTCACCCAGGATATTCTCTGCAGACATTTTTCAGGATCTTATGCAAGGTAAGGCAATGACTGAATTGTAGTTTGAAAAGAACAGGAAGATGTTTCCAACATACTAATTGCTTCTGGTTTACCGTCATGAGCAGCAATCAGTAAGCAGTTAGTTAATGAGCGTGGATGAGTCACCATCGCCACCAGTCAAGTCATTTCTTGGAAATGGACCGGACACATTCCTTCCTCTGGTCCTTTACTTGCTCATTTTGTCCTTTCTGCCCCCTCTTTTCCTTTCTACTTTTCTAAATCTTACATCTCTTTGGAAACTTAGCTCACCTCCTCCATGGAGCCTTGGCCAGCCATCCCAACCACCATGGCATATCCCTTTTTAGAATTCCTATGATACTTACATGGTAACAGTCATTTGGTCTTTAGTTTGTATGTAGATTATTCTTTATGTGCCTTACCTTCTTAGCAAAATTCTAAGCTCTTTAAGGTCCAGAGTCATATCTTAGGTCTCTGAATCACTGCTAGTGCCACCTCAATACAGGCAATGAGCACTGGATGACTGATCAACAACTCCATTCAGCATGATGGTTCATTTTAAACTCTGCAGAGAGAAGAAACCAGCATGCAGGGAAGAGAGCTGCCTTCAGATTTCCAAATCCAGACTCAGCCTAAAAGTCATGTTGGAATTCCTGAGATATCCCCACATAATAACTACCCCCTTAGCTTAAGCTAATATGAGAATGTTTCTGCTATTTGCTTCAAAGACACATGGAACTGACAAAATTAAATTAGGTCCTGGAATGTAATTGTAAAAGGCAATGTACAACTTCTCAGATAATCTTTTTTTAATATATAAATTTATTTATTTATTTTTGGCTGTGTTGGGTCTTCGTTGCTGCGCACGGGCTTTCTCTAGTTGCATCAAGTGGGGGCTGCTCTTCCTTCCGGTGCGTGGGCTTCTCACTGTGGTGGTTTCTCTTGCTGTGGAGCATGGGCTCTAGGCCCACGGGCTTCAGTAGTTGTGGCTCGCGGGCTCTAGAGCACGGGCTCTAGAACGCAGGCTCAGTAGTTGTGGCGCACGGGCTTAGTTGCTCTGTGGCATGTGGGATCTTCCCGGACCAGTACTGGAACCTGTGTCCTCTGCATTGGCAGGCGGATTCTTAACCACTTCGCTAACAGGGAAGCCCCTCAGATAATCTTTGACAATATCACTGTTGGGAGCAGGAAGCTTTGGGGGGTCCTGGAATAGATTAAATGACTTGGAAACCTTTTACTGAGAGTCTTTTGAGTGTGGGGCAAGATTTTAGGTATGAGTATAGCAGATGCTTTTGGTGCCCCATGTCACATCCCCTTGCATCACCTCTAATTTCAGCCAGGTCTCCATTACCTAATAGTGACCTTAGGAATGTGCCCTTTAAATACTTTCTGTCCTTTCTTGCTTTATTCTTTCACTTCTTCTTCCTAGGATCGCATTCCACCTGTTTCCAGACCTTGAACTAAGACAAATAAATATATAGGATATGATATTTGCCCATAGACATCTTATAAGCTTAGATGGAGTATTTGGACACACACTGTTGGAACAGTAAAATGAAAATAAAAGGTAGACTTCAATTCAATGACACACAAGTAGTACAGGGTCTAGTCCTTTATAGTTGATATAGATTTTATTAAATTATAGATTTTATTAAATTATTAAATTTTAGTAGTAATTCTTACAGCTCTGATAACTCTAACCAGGAAGATTTGGTTCTTCCAGAACTATTATTTCTTTTGATATTTTATTAATCTCATATATCACTGAAGCACTCTGTTCTTAGCAAAGTATGAAGAGGTGGGATTGGGTACATTTTGTACTGTATCCTTAGTGATCTGTAATTATATCCTGCCATTCAAATACTATTCTATTCAACTTTACAGAGCTTAAACATCCCTTAACATTTTGCTTTTCCTAATACTAAATGGAACACTTAGGTCTTCATAAAATTATCTTGGAACATGTCATGGGAGTAATCAAAATGAATTGAAGTTATTATTTTGTACTTGGGAGCAATTGTTTTAAAGGAATTTAATTTTTGGTTGCCAAACCAATATAACAATATTAAGAACAATTTGATGAATAAAAACATCATCAATAGAGAAAACATACTAAACTTGTTATTTTAATTTTATAGATTTTTGTGCTTGGCCATGATACGGATATATCTTTTACCCAATTGTAGCATTCATAAAATTTTGTATTCAGTCCTTTATCAAGAGAATTTTGGAGCATTAAGAAGTCATCTTGAGAGATTTGCTAGTCACATGTAGTTTCCTGGGATTATATACAGTCAGCAGTCCTTCATCATCAAGGCTATTTTCCTGACAACCTTTCTTGAATCACCTAATCTGTTTTATAGTCTCGTTTAGATCAGGGAGTCTTGGTTTTCATATTTATGAAAGAGGTCACTATAGAATGCCTCAAAATAGCAAGCTTTCAAAATGTTGAATTTTTTTTTTACCTTTGTTGAAGAGAAATACATATTATGAAAGCAGGACATTGTTTGGATTTGCATTTCAGAGGCTGGGCAAGACCCTTCTTTACTGCTACACTTTGATTTTTACTTTCTTCCAAATCCTATGATGATAATTTATCATCAGAGACAATGATGTGCCTTACTGTGGGTCTTTAAAATCTATTTTTGCTGTGTTTTCAGTGGTAGGACCTTTTACCATGAACACTCCCATCCTTCAATTTTAGGAATTTTTCTTTCATTATTTCTTTGATAATTTATTTGTTTCCTCTTCTCTGTTCTATTTGTCTGGGTCTCCTATTTTTAGCATGTTAATATTGGATTAATCATATATATAATTTCTCTCCTATTATTCATCCCTTTGTCTTTTTCTACTTTTGGTAGGATTTACTCATATTTATCTTTCAGCTTCATAAGTGATTGTTTTCATTACTAATGTCATATTTTAAATTTTTATTAGTTTTTTTTGTTTGTTTTTTTTTCTTTTCTGCGGTACGCGGGCCTCTCACTGTTGTGGCCTCTCCCGTTGCGGAGCGCAGGCTCAGCGGCCATGGCTCACAGGCACAGCCGCTCCGCGGCAGGTGGGATCTTCCCGGACCGGGGCACGAACCCGTGTCCCCTGCATTGGCAGGCGGACTCTCAACCACTGCGCCACCAGGGAAGCCCTATTATTTTGTTTTTAATAACTGAGGTTTACTGAAAATATCAAACGAAAGTACTTCATACACAGTTGTCAGCAGAACCCAAGCAGCTCAGCAGTATAATAAAAGGTGGTTTATCCAGAAGTCTGTTGAAGGGGGATGCTGCTAAGGATGCTTGAGCATAGCCATAGTACATTTGTGTTTGTGTGTGTGTGTGTGTGTGTGTGTGTGTGTGTGAACTATCATCATATCTTTTAATTGCCAAGAACTCTTTTTTGGCATCTGAATATTCTTGTTCTATAGCATCATCCTCTTGTTTCACAGATATATTATCTTATTTAATCTCTAAGGCTATTAATAAGATCATTTTGAAATTTTCTTCTCTTCTTTTTGTTATTTCCAAGTTCATATTTTCCACATCACATTGTCACAATTTTGAATCTAATGGGAGAGAGTCTTCAAAAATGTAAGGAATATTCCCAGAGTTTAATCTCGTTACCTCTAATTGACTCAAGTCGGGTTATTTGCTTATTCTCGAACCAGTCACTGTGTAGGGCAATCACAGTTTTCCATTTGATTGGAAGTGGATCGATATTCTTTCCTAGAGCTAGACAGAGAGTTGGCTCTATCAGAACTGAGAGTAAGATAGAAGTGGGCCTTCAAAGAAAGCTAGGGGGCTGTTACTAGGAAAAGAACAAAGGGATATTGGATGGTCACAAAAATAGCAAATATGCTTAACACAGCACCTGGTACAGGGGTTTCCTCTGTAACAACCTGGCCTAGAGCTCAAAAGTTAGTGTCAGGGGCTTCCCTGGTGGTGCAGTGATTGAGAATCTGCCTGCCAATGCAGTGGGCATGGGATCGAGCCCTGGTCTGGGAGGATCCCACATGCCACGGAGCGGCTGGGCCTGTGTGCCACAACTACTGGGCCTGTGCTCTGGAGCCCGCGAGCCACAACTGCTGAGCCTGCGTGTCACAACTGCTGAGGCCCGTGCACCTGGAGCCCATGCTCCGCAGCAGGAGAGGCCACCGCAGTGAGAAGCCTGTGCGCCGCAATGAAGAGTAGCCCCTGCTCATTGCAACTACAGAGAGCCCCCATGCAGCAACAAAGACCCAACGCAGCCAAAAATAAATAAATAAAATAAAGTTATTAAAAAAAATTTAAAAAGCTAGTGTCAGAATTCCTGCAGTGACCAGCTACTCACAATTTCAAGGCAACCCAGTCTATTCCCAGATAATATTGCTTTTCTAAGAACTGAGGTACAGTTGATATACAATATTATATAGGTTTTCAGGTGTACAACATAGTGATTCACAATTTTTAAAGGTTATATTCCATTTATAGTTATTATAAAATATTGGCTATATTCCCTGTTTGTACACTATATCCTTGTAGCTTATTCATTTTATACATAGTTGTTAGTACCTCTTTATCCCCTACCCCTATCTTGCCCCTCGCCCCTCCCCCCTCCCTACTGGTAACCACTAATTTGTTCTCTATATCTGTGAGTCTGTTTCTTTTTTGTTATATTCACTGGTTTGTTTTATTTTTTAGATTCCACATACAAGTGACATCGTACAATAATTGCCTTTCTCTGTCTGACTTTTTTCACTTGGCATAATACCCTCCCAAGTCCATTCATGTTGTTAAAAACGGCAAAAATTCATTCTTCTTTATGGCTGAATAGTATTCCATTGTGTGTGTGTGTGTGTGTGTGTGTGTGTTTATCTCCATTTCTTAGGTTGCTTAGATGGACACTTAGGTTGCTTCCATATATTGGCAATTGTGAATAATGCTGCTATGAACATTGGGGTGTATGTATCTTTTTGATTTAGTGTTTTCATTTTCTTTGAATATATGCCCAGGAGTGGAATTGCTGGGTCATATGGTAGTTCTATTTTTAGTTTTTTGAGAAACCTCCATACTGTTTTCCACAGTGACTGCACCAATTTATATCCCTACCAACAATGTAGGAGGGTTCCCTTTTCTCCACATACTTGCTAACATTTGTTATTTCTGTTCTTTTTCATGATAGCCATTCTGACAGGTGAGAGGTGATATCTCATTGTGGTTTTAATTTTCATTTCTCTAATGATTAATGATGTTGAGCATCTTTTCATGTGCCTGTTGGCCATCTGCGTCTTTTTTGGAAAAATGTCTATTCAGGTCTTCTGTTCATTTTTTAATCAGGTTGTTTGTTTTTTTGATATTGAGTTGTATGAGCTGTTTATATATTTTGGAGAGTAACCCCTTATTGATCACATCATTTGCAAATATTCTCTCCCATTTATAGGTTGTTTTTTCATTTTGTTGATGGTTTCTTTTGCTGTGCAAAAGCTTTTAAGTTTAATTAGGTGCCATTTGTTTATTTTTGCTTTTATTTCCTTTGCTTTAGGAGACAGATCCAAAAAAAAAAATTATTGCTATGATTTATATCAAAGAATGTTCCACAGATACACTGCTTTTTAAGAAAGTCTTATATTGCACCAAAATATAGCTTCCTTTAGCTGTCATCTGTGACTCTAGCTCTGCCCTTTGGTGTACCCTTGAATTATGTGAAGGCAGCTCTTGGGTTCCAGGTCTTTCTTTTCGGAATCAACATCACCTGTTGCTATAGCAATTCCTAATCTGACAGCATTTTGAATCCTTTCTCCATCTTAGACCCTTTCTTTCTTCCTCTAGGTTTGTGCATTTTGGTATAGCATGAGTGGCCTAGATTATGAGTGTCCACCATTTAGTACAGTTGATTCAAATTAGTTTCTGCATGTAATCTAAGGATATGTAAAGAGTTTTACATATATGGTGCTTCTATTACAATAATTCCTAAACCTTTGTTGCATAAAAGAAACTTAAAAATCCTGATACCAGACCAACATTGGACTTTCTGGGATGGGGGATGGAAATTCTTGCACCAGTGTTTTGTTTTTTTTAATAATAATTTCCAGTTCTCTGCTGAGATTTTCTATCTATCTATCTATCATCTACTTGTTTTGGCTATGCTGGGTCTTAGTTGTGGCATAAGGGATCTTTGTTGCGGTGTGCAGACTTCTTAGGTGTGGCATGAGGACTCATGTTGGGGCATGCATATGGGATCTAGTTCCCCAACCAGGGATCGAACCCAGGCCTCCTACATTGGGAGCACGGAGTGTTAGCCACTGGACCACCAGGGAAGGCCCATAGCACCAGTGTTTTGTTAAGATCCCCAGGTGATTCTAATGTGTAGCCCAAGCCAGAAACTGCTTTATTATGTGACGGACCTCCTTAAAAATATGCTGTCAATGGTTAGAGGTTTCTTTAAGGTGTGCTTTTAAGAAAATGAATTTAAGGCATATCTCCATTGTTTGCCTTCATCTAACCTTGTTCACTTTCTGTGAAGGATTATTCATCAAGTCACATCAGAGGAAGCAACCTGGGGCAAAGCAGTGATTTGGCCATATGTAATTATTGAGGTTTCTGGGAAAATTGTTTATATTAATCCTAGGTAAAACCATAATTTTTATGTAATTTTCTCAGTTTGTTTGATAACTCCTGGAGAACACTGCCTGAGTTTATTTAACTGACCTCATGCAGCATCAAAAGTAGCATTAGGTTCTGGTGGGAACTTAAGAAGAGCTTTTGAAATTATTTTCAATCAAAAAAATGTAGCCTTGTCTTTTATGAGTGTGGATTAGAGGCCATCTGTGAAGCTGCTGAGTTTTACAGAAAAGCCTTCAGTTAGACTGACATTTATCTTGTAATGTGGCAGTAGAAAAAAATTCTGAAACATTTGCAGAACAAAGGCTAAGGCCAAACTTTCTCAGTATAATGTTTATAGAGGATAAATCTCCACAAAAAAGGGTAGATTTATTATTTATGTTTAACTACAGTGGCTACTGTGTGTTTAAAAAGCTCATATTATGTGGAATCTAAAATATGACACAAATGAACTTATCTACAAAATACAAACAGACTCACAGACATAGAAAACAGACTTGTGGCTGCTCAGCGGGGTAGGGTAGTAGAAGGATGGATTGGGAGTTTGGGATTAGCAGATACAAGCTATATGGAATGGATAAACAACAAGGTCCTATTGTATAGCACAGGGAACTATACTCAATAACCTGTGATAAACCATAATGGAAAAGAATATGAAAAAGAATGTATATATGTGTATAACTGAATCATTTTGCTGCACAGTAGAAATTAACACAATATTGTAAATCAACTATACTTCAATAAAATAAATTTTTTAAAAATCTCATATTAAATAAAGTAGATTCACTGAGAAAAAAAGGAAAGGAGAGAGGTTGAGAATAAGAGGGAAAAAATCTAGTGAATCTTCATAGGAGCCTTCTCTGAACTGTCTCCTGACACTTCCTGACTTCCGAGCATTTTCACCCATTTTTATTTTGAATATTTTCAAACATGTGGAAAAGTTGAAGGAATATTGCAGTGATATCTGTATATCCTTATGTATCCTGAAGGCCTGAAAATCAGGAGAGCTGATGGTGTAGTTCTTCTTCAAAGACCAGCAGCCTTGAGACCCAGGAAGAATGGATGTTTCAGTTTGAGTCTGAAAACAGGAAAAAAAAAAAGGTAATGTCCCAGTTCAAAGACAGTCAGGCAGAAAGAATTCTGTTACTTGGGGAAAGGTCAGCTTTTCTCTTCTATTCAGGCCTTCAGCTGATTGGATGAGGCCCACCCACATTAGGGAGAACAGTCTGCTTTACTAGGTATACCTATTTAAATGTTAATCTCACCCAAAAACGCCCTCACAGAAATATCCAGAATAAAGTATGACCAAATATCTGGGGACCCTATGGCCCAGTTAAGTTGACATAATTAACCATCACACCTGTGTTAGTTTTCTATTACTACACAAAAATATCATCACAAATTTAACACCTTAAAACAACACATATCTGTTATCTCACAGTTTTTGTGATTCAGGATCTTAGCATGGCTTAGCTGGGTCCTGTTCTTAGCATCACTCAAGGCTGCACAAGGTGGTGACCAGGGCCGTGGTCTCATCTGAGGCTCAACTGGGGAAGGATCTGCTTCTAAGCTCACTCAGGTTGTTGGCAGAATTCAGTTCTTTGAGGAGTTCAGTTTCTTTCTGGCTGTCAGCTGGAAGGCATCTTCAGATCCTAGAGGCTACCCCAGTTCCTTGCCATGTGGGGCTCCCAACATGGCCAATCGCTTCCTCAAAGCTAGCAAGGGAGAGAGAGACTCCACTAAGACAGAAACTGGAGTCTTATATAACTTAATCACATAATCATGTACACATAAATATGTGCACCATACATCTTTGCCATATTTTATTGTCTACAAGCAAGGCACAGGTCCTGCTCACAGTCAAGGACAAGGCATCACAAAAGAGCATAAACTCCAGGAGGTGGGGATCATGGGAGCCACTCCAACTGTGCACCACAATTCTCTATTTAGATTTAAGAATTGTTAACATTTTGCCACATCTGCTTTCTCTCTGTCTCTCTCTCTATACATATATACATACAAACACATACACATGCATACATTTTTGTTGAACTGTTTAAAAGTACTTGTCATGATTAACATTACTCTCTAAATAAACATTTATCTCCTCAGAGTAGTACATTTTTACATAACTACAACACTATTATCAAGCTGTTTTCAAAAAATTAACAATAATTTCATTTAATCATTTAATATTCAGATCACATTCAGATTTGCCAATTGTAAAACAGTTCTTTTGTAAATATTTTAAAACCAAGATTCAATAAGTTTTCATGCATTACATTTGGTTATGTCATTTTAGTCTCTGTTAGTCTAGCTCAGTTATGCCACTAAATTAAAAATTTTTTGAATTATACTGCACATATAGAAAAGTACAAAAATCATTGGAAGTTTTAGCCTGCATTATAAGCTAGAAAAATAAATAGTGTAAAGTTTGGAAAGGAAGAAAGAAAACGATCTTTACTTACAGGTGATATGAATATATACAAAGAAAACCCCAAATAATCTATAAACTATTAGAATAAAGAAATTCATCAAGGTCTCTTGATATAAGGTCATTATTCAAAAATAATTTCTAGGGACCTTCTTGGTGGTGCAGTGGCTAAGAATCCGCCTGCCAATGCAGGGGACACAGGTTTGATCCCTGGTCCAGGAAGATCCCACATGCTGCGGAGCAACTAAGCCGGTGCACCACAACTACTGAGCCTGCACTCTAGAGCCCACGAGCCACAACTACTGAGCCCAAGCACCTAGAGCTCGTGCTCCTTAACAAGAGAAGCCACTGCAGTGAGAAGCCTGTGCATTGCAACAAAGAATAGCCCTTGCTCACCACAACTAGAGAAAGCCCACGTGCACAATGAAGACCCAATGCAGCCAAAAATAAATAAATAAAATAAATTTATATTAAAAATAATTTCTATATACTAGCAACAAAAAATGAAAATGAATGTAAAAAATTTAATTATAACACAATCAAAAAACACCAAATTCCCACAAGCAAACCTAACAAAAGGTGTAAAAGACCTCTCCTCTACACTAAGAAGTATAAAATGTTGAGAGAATTAAAGACCTAAATAAATGGAAGATGTTAAATCTACATAGTTAATCTTTAGATTCATAATAATTCCAATTAAAATGGAAATTGACAAGGTGATTCTAAAATTTATGTGATACTGCAAAGCACCTAGAATAGTCAAGGCAATTTGAATAAGAAACAAATTTGGAGGATGTGTACTATAAGATTTCAAGACTTTCATTAAAGGAAGAATAATCAAGATAGTATGATATTAGCTCAAGGAAAGACAAATAGATCAATGGCATAAAACAGGCAGTCCAGAAATGTATGCAAACACATATTGTCCCTTGATATATGATAAAAGCACTACTGCAGTCATGTGGGGGAAAGTATTACCTTTTTAATAGATGGTCTTGGAGCAATGGAGTATTTACATGGAAAATAAAATAAAATTGACCCCTACCTCACACGACATACAAAAAGTAATTTAAGGTGGATCATAGACCTAGATGTGTCAAGTGAAACAATAAAGTTTCTAAAAGAAAGCAAAGAAAAAAGTCTTTCTGTCCTTAGGAAGATAAATATATCTAAAATATTAAACAAAAGCATTAACCTTAAAAGAAAAAGAAAACCTGATAAGTTGGACCTCATTAAAATAAAGACTGTTCATCAGAAGACACAATAAAGAAAGCAAAAAGAAAGCCACAGCTGAGAAGACAGCTTCAGTGCTTGTATTTGACAACTTTCTGAGTTTCAGAATATACAGAACAAGTACAAATAACTAAACAAAACAAAACCCAAGCTTTAGAAAAATGGACAAAAGCATTAACAAGTACCTTACAAAAAAGATATCCAAGTGACTAATAAACATATGTAAAGGTGTTAGACATCATTAGTCATAAGAGAAATGCAAATTAAAACCACAGTGAGATACGATTATCTACTCATCAAAATAGCTAAAATTAAAAAGATGACAAATCCAAGAGTTGAAGAGGTTATGGAAATATTAGAATATCTCAAATATGTCATATATTGCTGGTAAGAGTAAGGCTGGTACAACTACTTCTGAAATTGTTTGGCAGTATCTGCTAAAGCTAAACATAAGTCCACTCAATGACTCGGCAAGTCCACTCTTAGATTTATAACCAAAGAGAAGTGAGTGCCTGTGTCCACCAAAGATATGTACAGGAATTATTCATAATTCAACACTAGAAACAACTCAAATATCCACCAATAGGAGAATCAAGAAACATAACGCGCTATATTCAGACAATGGACTATTATACAACTTAAAAAAAACTATTGACACATGCAGCAGTCAGGATGAACTTCACAGGTGTTATGCTGAGCAAAAATAGATCAGACACAGAAGTCGGATGAAGTTCAGCACATGAAAAACTAATCCAATATGATAGGAGTCAGAATAGTGTGTGTGTGTGTGTGTGATTTTTAGATGGGAAATGGGCATCACGGAACTTTCTGGGGTGTTGAAAATGTTCTATATCTTGATGTGGGTGGTGGTTACAAGTTGCATATAACTGTAAAAAATCCATCTAAGAGTAGGTATTAAGATTATTACTTTATGCCCTTCACTGTATGTGTACACCACAATTTTTTAAAAAAAGTTTTAAAAGAAAGAAAAATAGACAGAAGTTTATGACTGAATTTTCACAAACTGAACAGCCCTGATCTCTTCCCACCACTATCCCCCTCAGTGTAACCAGGATCCTGACTTAAAACACCATAGATTAGTTTTGCCTGTTTATGAACTTTATGTAAACTGAACTGTAGCGTAATGATTCTTCTGTTTCTGTTTCTTTTACTCATCATTATATTTGTGAAATTTATCTATTCTCTTGTGTGCGGTTGAAGTTCATTCATTCTTGCTGTATAGCATTACAATATAGGATTGTACCAAAATTTATCCATGCCACTGTTGATGGGTATTTGGGTCATTTCTAGTTTACGGCATTGACATTTTTCAGAGTCCAATCTAGTTTTCTTAAAAAATATTCAACACTCTGGTTTTATGATGGTGCGATTTGACTTGTTCCTTTATCCTCTGCATTCTAATAAATTAGACTTTGGGTCTGGAGGCTTGATTCAATTCAGATTAAGTTTTTTGGTGAAAGACTACATACGTAGTGCTGTGTACTTTACTCTGCCAAATTTCCCTCCATGGGAGTTGTACCAGAGTATGCTGTCAAGTTTTTCAGATTTATGGTGCAATTTTAATTGGCATTTTTCTTATTTTTGGTGATGTGAGCAGCTTTTCACATATGTAAGGTCCATTTGTTTTTTTCTGTGACCTTTCTGTTCTTATCTTTTGCCATTTTTCTATCAGCCCTTTGTTCCTTTTCTTCTTTATTCTTCAGTACTTTTTATATATTATGGAGACTGAAACTTTTTTAAAAAAAGGTACGTGATTGCCCAAAGCTCATTCAATCCATGTGTTTTCTTTTAGTATTCTCTATGATTTATTCTGGGTTTATTAAAGGAGAAATGATGACTTTCCCTGCATCCTTTTCTATGGAAAAACTGGAATATGTGAGATGTCTACTTTCACCCCCAACTATACATGACCTTGACAGATGCTGCATACACTACTGCAAGTATAGGCTGGCTTGTTCTTTATATATCTATGACCCCTCATCAGCTCCATGTCACATTGCTGCCTGTTCTGGAGCCCACATGTCATAAGCATGTGCTCTCTCTTCTCAGAGAGGCTTGCTCCATCTCTCCATATTCACAGGGATTTAAGCTCTGCATATGAATTATCTTCAATTACATATATGACTTCCTTTCCTTCACTTACCCTGCAAGCTGGGCCCCCCTCCTGACTCCTTCCTCCTTGCCACCTGCTCTTCAGGATCAGCCCCCTCACCTCTGCTCTGAAGCCCTCAGGGCCGTCCTCCCTCTCCATCACTTCCCTCTCTCACTTTTGTCTACCTTCATTCTAGGCTTCATTGACACCTTTCCTTTCAGCTAATCTATAAATACATGTTCCCCCCACCCCCATCTTAAATCCTTCTCTAGAACATGTTTGCCAGGACAGTTTCTTGTGTTCACAATGGGGATAGCCAAGTATATTACTAGGCAGAACACTAGGAGTTCTGGACTGGGCTAGAGACTCAGGGAGCATAAGAAAAACAGCACATTACGGAGCCTTTCAGAGAACATCTACCCCGAATGCTACGTAAACACACACACACACACACACACACACACACGGCTAAAACTTTGAAACTACAGCTTATCCTTATGTTGGTCCAGATCAAATTCTTAGTTAAGGCAAACACCTCTAATCTTTGTCAGAGAATAATGATTTGTTCTGTCTCTGTCCAGAGCATACTCCTGAGTGGCAGGATGGGAGTGAGCAGCCAGTCTTAGGGATGGTGGGGTTTTCTTCCAATTAATGAGTCTCCCTCACCCCTGCAGACAGGTGTCTGCCCAAGGTCCCTACCATGGACCGTCCCTCTCACACTCTACCTTCTCTGGACCCATCGTCTCAGATGCTTTCACATTTTGATGTCTCCACATCTAGACGTCCATCGCAGCCTCCTATGATGAGCAACAGGCTGGCACATCCAGCTGCAGAGCCCCTCAACATCTCTGCATGTTCCAGAGGCACCTCAAACTCCATCTGTCCCAATGGAGGTAGCGCCTCCCTGCTTTCGTCCTTTCTGAACTCCTTCTCTGGGGCTCAGCACTCCTCTCCTCCCTAGAGCCTCAAGCTAGAACCCTGGGAGTCATCTTCTCATCCCTTCTCTTCCCTACTTTCAAAACGATCACCATGTTCTGCAAATTCTATCTTCTAAAACTCTCTGGAGATGCTTACGTCCTCTCCTACCCGCTCTTCCCTCATCAGATCAGGTCCTCGTTGTCTCTCCTTGAGACTACTGTCTCTGTGTCTTTACCACATCTCTGTCTCTGTTCTTGCCCCTCTCCAGTCCAGTCTTGTTCTGTCCCCCAGCTTGCTCATTGTAAAAAGTAAATCTGAAATGACTCCGATTAATGACTGAGATTGATCTAATCTAAATTCTTTCATGACTCCCCAAAGGGCACGGGATAAAACTCAAACAACTTAGCAAGGCATCCAAAATTCTACATGACTATTTGGCCTTTGCTACTCTTCTAGCTTCACGTTGGGCCATATTTCTTAAATTTCAGGTTCCGGCAATCCTAGAGTGTTTCTGTTTTTGGAACTCCCCATAATCTCTACAACCACTGTGCTTTGCATGTTATTTTCTTTGCTTGGAATGTCCATAGTCCTTCCTCACCCTACCCCCCTCCACTGCTTGAACATCTGACAAATGTCTCCTCGTCCTTTATATCTCAGCTCAGGTGTCACCTTCTCTGAGAAGATGACACCTTGTGCTTCGGCACCATCACTGTTTTCTTGCATGTTTGTTTCTCAAATAGACTGCGAGCTCCTTGAGATCAGAAACCATGTCTTATTTATCTTTGGATCCCTAGTGCTGCTATGACTTCCAGTACATGCTTATGAAAAAGACTGAAGGAAGGCATCTTTAACACTAAGTCTGCAGTGGGGCTGTAGGTGGGACGGTTGGGGCTGCTTTCACAGATACGATCTTGTTTGATCCTGGATGGTCAACTCCATGAGGGCAGATATACATCAGTTTTATTCCCTCTTGTAACCCCACTGCTAAGCACAATGCCTGGAAAGCACTCAATCAAAGTGCTTCATATAGAAGCTCAGTAAATGCTTTTTTTTTTAAATTTTATTGAAGTTATAGTTGATTTACAATTTTGTGTTAATTTCTTCTGTACAGCAAAGTGATTCAGTTATACATATATGCAAATATATGTAAATATATATATTCTTTTTCATATTCCTTTCCATTATGATTTGTCACAGGATATATTTTTTTAAGTATTTATTTATTTATTTGGCTGTGCCGGGTCTTAGTTGCGGCACACGGGATATTTGTCGTGGCATTCAGGATCTTTAGTTGCAGCATGTGGGATCTTTAGTTGTAGCATGCGAACTCTTAGTGGTGGTGTGTGGGATCTAGTTCCCCCACTAGGGATTGAACCCGGGCCCCCTGCATTGGGAGCATGGAGTCTTAGCCACTGGACCATCAGGGAAGTTCCTGTCACAGGGTATTGAATATAGTTCCCTGTGCTATACAGTAGGACCTTGTTGTTTATCCATCCTATATATGATAGTTTGCCTCTGCTAATCCCAAACTCCCATTCCTTCCCTCCCCTACCTCACCTCCCCCTTGGCAACCACAAGTCTGTTTGCTGTATCTGTGAGTCTGTTTTTGTTTCATAGATATGTTGATTTGTATTGTATTTTAGATTCCACATATAAGTGATATCATATGTTATTTGTCTTTCTCTTTCTGACTTACTTCGCTTAGCATGGTAATCTCTAGGTCCATCTCTAGGCCCATGGTCCATCCATGTTGCTGCAAATGGCATTATTTCATTCTTTTTTATGGCTGAGTAATATTCCACTGTAATATGTATACCACATCTTCTTTATCCATTCATCTGTCTATGGACATTTAGGTATTTTCCATGTCTTGGCTATAAATAGTGCTGTTATGAACATATGGGTGCATGTATCTTTTCTAATTATAGCTTTGTCTGGATATATGCCCAAGAGTGGGATTGCTGGATCATATGGCAACTATATTTTTAGTTTTTTGAGGAACCTCCATACTGTTTTCCATAATGGCTGCACCAATCTACATTCCCACCGACAGTGTAGGAGGGTTCTGCACATCCTTTCCAGCATTTATTATTTGTAGACTTTTAAAAAAAATTAATTAATTAATTTTATTTATTTTTGGCTGCATTGGGTCTTCGTTGCTGCACACAGGCTTTCTCTAGTTGCCACGAGCGAGGGCTGCTCTTCGTTGCGGTGCGCTGGCTTCTCATTGCAGTGACTTATCTTGTTGTGGAGCACGGACTCTAGGTGCTCAGGCTCAGTAGTTGTGGTGCATGGGCTTAGTTGCTTCGCGGCATGTGGGATCCTCCCAGACCAGGGACCGAACCTGTGTTCCCTGCATTGTCAGGTGGACTCTTAACCACTGTGCCACCAGGGAAGCCCTGTAGACTTCTTAATGATGGCCATTCTGACTGGTGTGAGGTGGTACCTCATTGTAGTTTTGTTTTTCATTAATACATGATTTTGAATGCACGAGTGATAACTGTTGGCTGCGCAGGTGCTAGCATCCTAATACAGTTGAGGAACGGTGGTCTGGGAGAGGTTAAATAACCTGCTTAAGTGTGTTGGACAAGCCAAGCCTCAGAATGCCTGGCCCACCACATCTCTTTAGAGAAGGAAGGAAGTGGGCTGCTCAAGGCAGCCGATTGACCAGGGGAGGGCCCTTGTCCCAAAGCGGCCAATCCTTACTAGGCTATTGTGAGGCCTGACTTTAAAAGCTGGAATAATCCTATTATTGCTTGGGAATTTGAATTAAGAAATGTGGAAATTGAGGAGTTAGTTAGTAGTGGGATCCCAAAAAAGGCCTTTGGGGATGGTAGGCTGGAGTTACAAGGGGCACACAGAGGAAATCAGACAGCAGGAAAGAAACCACAACTGACAACCAGCACAGCTCCATCCCCCCACCCCCTTCCCTACCCTGCTTCTGCTTCCAGATGGCCTTCACCTTCCTGTTGTAGTTTCTTAGGACAGGGCCGAAAGTAAGCTCATCACACGAGATGAATTTTGCCGAAGCACAGCAGTAGAGGGCTGCCGCTCGCTCAGGCAAAACAGCGCCGTCTGTCTTGCTGTGGTAACTTTTATTAAAGCATTATCTAGGTTTACACTTTAAGACTTGTTTTCTTAACATTTCAGAAGTGCCAAAGCAGCAACCTATGTTTTTATTAATTATACAAGCAATAATTGGCTTTCGTGAGCACCTGCCGTGCTTCGTCCTTGAGCGCAAGAACAGCACAAAGTTCCCACCATTATTTGGGTTACACTGAAGTAGCACAAGGACATCTCCTTGCGTTCCCACCGCTCTGATTAGACTGAGGACATCTCATGGATCAGTGCCCAGAGCACTCAATGCTGCTTTTGCAGGCCCCCGGTTTGCCGGGGAGGGGGGCGCTCGAAGCATACAGAACTGTTCACAACTCTAGCTTATTCGCATGCCCCCGGTTTGCCGGGGGGGCTCAAAGCAATCAGGACTGTTTGCAGTTCTGGCTTATTCGCCAGCCCCCAGTTTGCTGGGTGGGGGGGGGGGCTCATGGGTCACGTCTCCTTTCCATGTCCTCAGTTATCCCACTACACCTTCCCATGTCGATTTGTGTGTATCTTTACAGTCAATACCCTGTCCCACCCAATCACATGAGGTGATTCCAGTGAGGATCTGTTCCTTGTAACTAAGGTTTTTAATGAACATTCCAGATTGAAACCCAGGCCTTCTTTCCCTGAGTCCAGTGCTCTTTTCACAATTTCAGGGCTAGGGATGTTGCCTTTGTGCAGATTTTAGCAGAGGGCCATGCAAAAATGGTGCATATTAAATGTATTTAATGAAAATGAAAAGAGCTGTAACTGAGTATGAATGGGAGGAAACAGCCCGTGAGGAGCACCAAATCCCCTCTCAATTTAAGCTAGACCGGTAGGACTTCCCTGGTGGCGCAATGGTTAAGAATCCGCCTGCCAATGCAGGAGACACAGGTTCGAGCCCTGGTCTGGGAAGATGCCACGTGCAGCAGAGTAACTAAGCCCATGTGCCACAACTATTGAGCCTGTGCTCTAGAGCCTGCGAGCCACAACTACTGAGACCGTGTGCCACAACTACTGAAGCCCACGTGCCTAGAGCCCGTGCTCTGCAACAAGAGAAGCCACCGCAATGAGAAGCCCATGCACCACAATGAAGAGTAGCCCCACTCACCACAACTAGAGAAAGCCCGTGCGCAGCAACAAAGACCCAACGCAGCCAAAAAAAAAAAAAAAAAAAATATATATATATATATATAAGGTAGACCAGTAGGAGGGTCCCAAGAAACCAGAAACAGGCCTTTAACGGAGTGCTTATTTGTACAATGCATGCATCTTCTCTGCTCTCTTTGGACCTAAACCCCTGGGTTTCCAGCTGCCCCCTCCCACCACTTCCACCTGCTACCCGGCTTGCCAGGCAGGCCAGTAGGAGAGGTTGATAGGTGGCCACCAGGGCACGTGGGCTTCTGCCCTTGAAGTCTCAAGGCTGCAGAGTGCAAAGAAATACCAAGATTATGGTTTCTATCCACGTATGGCCTTTTGACACACAAGCTAATGAATATATTCCAGGTACAGATCGTTCTCTCCGATGAGCTATTTCTGCAGGTCTCCAACGAGACAATTACTGGTTCCACTTAACAGAGTGACTCAAGGATGGATCTGACGGCTGGCTCGTATTGAAGCCTGGTTGTTTTCCTGCCCTCTTCCCCGGCTTTAGAATTTGTGTTGAAAAGCTACAGTACAAAACGCTGAAGCACCCCCACGCACCTGCCTATGGGGGAGCAGGCTCCACGGCTCCTGGCAGGCGCTCAGTGCCACTTTTCAAGGGCTGAATGGGCAGGTTCACGACTCTGGGCAGTGACAACACAGGCCCAGAGGGGTTTGCTCACCCCTGCGTTTCTCTGAAAAGATGCCTCTACTTGACGATTACCTACCTGGGGATCATCTTTTGAAACCGACTGAAGAGAGCTTATTTCATAATCAACATTTCCCAGAAATCACTCACAAGCCACAGGCTATGAAAAGAAACAGATTTTGACAAAATTCATTCAATGTACATTATTGTCAAAAGTTCGCAGAGCTGAAGGCCAGCCCTTTGAATGTTTTCAGATTTGATTTTCCAAAGGAATGTTTTTTGAAGCTACAGATACTTGGAGGCGCTGATAAAAAGCAAGAGTGAGATGTTGTGTTGGAGCTGGATTTTCAGGGGCAAGGGGAGACAATCTGAAAAGTGAGAGTTCACTTTTTATTTTTAATCTAAGCTTGAAGCATCACTGAACTATGGAGGAGGTGACAATTAAGACCCAATCATAAATCAAAAACCTCCAATCTGGTTGATATTCCATTTAGACTGAACCACAAACTCTTTAAGAAAAATCATCCTGATAGACCAAGAAGTGTGACATTAGTGCTTAAGAAACTGTTGCCTTTATTTCAAAAAGCTTCCTGAAGTGAAAAGGAAATAACTGCAAGGAGGCATATGGCACAATCACATTTTTGATTACTTTGATGGTAAGTTTTCTGGGTTAACTTGGCCAGGCTGTTGTACTTGGTAAGTTAATCAAACATGAATCTAGGTATTGCCATAAAGGTGCTTTGTAGATATAGTTAACACCCACAATCAGTAGACCTTAAGTAACGGAGATGACCATTAACAACATGGGTGGGCCGGATCTAATCAGTCAGAGGCTTTAGAGCAAAAGCAGGTGTTTTTTTTTTTCTGCCCTAATAATATTTTAAAATTGAAATATAGTTGATTTACAATGTTTTTTCAGGTGTAAAGCAAAGTGATTCAGATATACACATATTCTTTTTCAGATTCTTTTCCATCGTGGTTATTACAAGCTACTGAATACAGTTCCCTGTGCTGCACAGTAGGTCCTTGATGTTTATCTATTTTATATATAGTAGTGTGTCTGTTAACCCCAAACTCCTAATTTATCCCCCCCAGTCCTTTCCCCTTTGGTAACAATAAGTTTGTTTTCTATGTCTGTGAGTCTGTTTCTGTTATGTAAATAAGTTCATTTGTATCATTTTTTTTTAAGATTCCACATATAAGTGATATATGATATTTGTCTTTTCTCTGCCTGACTTACTTCACTTAATGTGATAATCTCTAGGTCCATCCATGTTGATGCAAATGGAATTATTTCATTCCTTTTTTTTTTTGCTTTTTTGTTTCTTTAATTTAATTTAATTTTTATTTGTTTTTTTACTTTTGGCTATGTTGGGTCTTCATTGCTGCACGCGGGCTTTCTCTAGTTGCGGTGAGTGGGGGCTGCTCTTTGTTGCAGTACGCAGGCTTCTCATTGCAGTGGCTTCTCTTGTTGCAGAGCATGGGCTCTAGGCACGCAGTCTTCAGTAGTTGTGGCACGTGGGCTTCAGTAGTTGGGGCTCGCGGGCTCTAGAGCGCAGACTCAGTAGTTGTGGCACATGGGCTTAATTGCTCCACAGCATGTGGGATATTCCTGGACCAGGGATCGCACCCGTGTACCCTGCATTGGCAGGCAGATTCTTATCCAGTGTGCCACCAGGGAAGCTCATTTCATTCTTTTTTATGGCTGAGTAATATTGCATTGTATATATGTACCACATCTTCTTTATCCATTTATCCGTTGATGGACACTTAGGTTGCTTTGATGTCTTGGCTATTGTAAATAGTGTTGCTATGAACATTGGGGTGCATGTATCTTTTTGAATTACAGTTTTCATCAAAAGCAGGGTTTTTTGAGAAGAAATTTTGTCTCAAGATTGCAACGTCAACTCCTGGCTGGATTTCCAGCCTGCTGGCCTGCTCTGCAGACTTCAGGCTTGTCAGTGCTCACAATTACATGAGTCAATTACTTAAAATAAATTTCTCTCTCTCTCTCTCTCTCTATATATATATATATATATACTTTTATATATATATACTTTTATATATATATATACTTTTATATATATATACTTTTATATATATATATATATATATATATATATATATATATATACATGAATTGACATATATATTTCACATTCTATGGAAAACTCAGACCAATTCAATCACATTTGTGTACCTGAGTAATAGCTGTAGTTTTTAAGATGGAAATTCAGAACCATTCAATCTGGATGAACTTTCTTCTTGCCCCTCTGAGTTTGTACTAAATGAATTGACAACACTCTTAATTTCAATTCAGATGCTACAAAGTCCTATCTGAGGGAAATGAGAAAGATGTTTGGATGTCAGGCTGCCTGGAGATACACACAGGAGAACTCTAGGGAGTGAGAGGACCAGCAGGGAGCATTCACTGAATGAGACCCACAGAGTTCAGACCCGATTTCCACTCACAACCTGAAATCTTACTCCTTCCAGGAGTAAGTTTTGAGGACAGAATGTGGAGAAGTCTGTGCTACTAATGGCCTGTTGGGGAAGGACAGGCTTCCTAGTCTAGAGGGAAGAGCCAAACAAGAATATATTCCACAACAGAAGAACACTTTTTACCAAATATAATGACACAGGCAATGAGAATATAGGTAATATGGAACTAAATTACAAGCCCAATCTGTAATGTTAAAAAAAGGCTCTAAATGACAAAGTTATTTCCATGTGCAAAGACTGGTATTACTCTTTCCATTCTTTACAAGAGAGATCTAGTCTCTGCCTATGAATGAGTCACTTTCCTAAAATATGGAGTTCTTTCCTAAGAAGACCTGAACTCTGCTTATATTTCTCACAACCATTAAAGAACAATTAGCATTAACTCCTTCTAGCCTAATATTTTCAAAAACCTCAAGGACCCTTACTAGAACCAAGAGGCATTTCCATACTATTCACCCAAATCTCTTAACCCCAGAACAAAGATGCAAAAATAGAAAAATGGAGAAGCAGAGGCCAAGTTATAATCCTGTTATCTTTCTCTTTTCCTTTCTACCTAGCTGTTCACCAAATCTGTTTCCTTTATCTCCTGCTCCACAGCTAGACTACAGCCTCCCTGCAGTTGGGTGTGGTTATATGACAAAGTTTTGGTCAGTGGAATGTGAGGTAAAGTCCTGTGTGCCACTTTGCAGCCTGCCCTCCCCTTCAGACCTCCCACATGTGACCCTCCATGCTCTTTCCTTTTTGGCAACAATCTTGGAAATCCCTAGTTGAAGATAGAAGCCACAGGATGGAATGACCCTTGATCCCTGAATCACCACCTGGAGAGCTGCCTGCTGATCAGAAACACCTGTGTTGGACTTCATCTGAGCAAGAAATAAACTTCCATTGTGTTAAAGCACGTGATTAGGGGTTTATCTGCTAAGGCAGTGAATTCTTAATCAACACAGTGAGTGAAGAGCATTGCTGTCACCTTTAATGTACTGCAGGGAAAGCCCACAAGTTTATTTTAATCTATTGATTGGGAATGTCATTTATGGCAATGTGGCTGATATAATGAAATGCCAAATCAGCCCCAAATGTGGATGCCACATAGAATTTATTTAAATGAGATTGAATATATGATAGAAATTAAATATGACTCTTCAGTTCTAGATTGCAATTCCCTCCACCCTCCAAGCGCTGTGTTGGTGTGTTAAGCCTTCACGGCCTGGAAATTTTTTATCAGCTGTGGAGAGTGGAGGCACTGGTAACCAGGGAGGAAAGTAGATGCAAGGTGGCTAGGGGCTGGGGGCAGCCAATTCTTTCCTCTCTAGGTGTTTTGCCTTCCTAGGTTTTCACACACAGCCACCAGACACACAGTGAATAAGAGAGAAATTAGCATGTTTTTCTCTACTCTGTTCTTACAGAATAAAACCAACTAAAGAACACTTCATTAAAAGAGCTGTGTGTTGTCTTGTTGTTGTTGCTATTATTATCATTGCAAATAACTCATTTGTAAATTGATTGTTTAAAACTTGAAGCCCATTTCCCTAAAGAATCAATGTTATATAGGCTATGAGGTTTCAAAGATGATATACAAAATTTTATTTAACCCATTTTGTTACCTATCTATCTATCTAAGTGTTGGGAAAGGCAGTCTCATATGAGCCTTTCAACCCAAACTGCTGTAAGGCACATATTTTGACCCCTGCTTAGGCATATAAATATGGGCCTTGGGCCTAGAACGCTTCCTTACCAAGAGATAAAGAGCCACACAGCCTGTGCTGGGTTTACCACCTTGTGTAGGGTTATCTTTCCCTATTTCAGGCTCAATGTGGGCTCCTTTGTTCCACTTAGGTATCTGCATCAATGACCTCAGGCACACTCCCAGCATTCAGTATTTCAGACACCACGGAGTAGAGGTCGGGGTCCTTCTAGGACAGCACAAGAGGGGTGCCAGTATGCCATTTGCCCTGCATTGGCTGCCAGGCAGACCTGCTTGCCATGGGGAACCATGTACACTATTGGAGCTGCTTTTGCTCTCTTTCTTCTCTATGTGAGTAAAGTGTTGTTCCATCCAGTGCTTGACTGTATTGTGTTTTCCTTGGCAACTCCGATACTTAAGATGCTGTGGGCAGAAGTGTTTGGAGTTCTACTCCTGGTGGCTGGCATTGTGATGATCTGTGCTATCCTCCATGCAGTTGAATTCCTCCCCAGGCATGGTCCTCCCCAGTGTATAGTCCTCCCCAGTGCATGGCATTCTGTTCATCCATCTGTCTATCGATTGATCGATCAATCAACCAATATTTTTGAGATGTCAAAAACCAATATTTTTGAGATGTCAAAAACCAATATTTTTGACATCTTGAGGGCAGACAGAGGTGAATAAGATGTAGTTTCTGTCTTGAAACAGCTGTCAGGCAGAGTTGATGTAGCAAAAACACTGTTAATTGTAGTCTCACATCCATCTTCCTGTCTTACTTGACAAGAGACCTCTGATTTTGTTGGGGTGGAGGCAATATACCAGCCCCAGGTGATAGATCAAGATTAGTTTTAAACCAGCGATCCTAAATTCTGATGTGCATGAATTAGAATTAGGCTCTAGTGCTAGGAGAATTTGGGACAAGTTTTGTTTTCCTGATGAAAGCAATGTGCCTGACATTGCTCCCTTTCTCTCTTCCTGCTGTGACCATGGACTTTGTTTCTGAAGCAGTATAAGCCATTCTGCAACCTTGAGCAAGAAACCAAATTGTTCTAAGTCAGCAAATCCCAATTTGCTTAAGCCAGTGCCAGTTGGGTTTTCTGGTACTTGCAGCTGAAAACATTCCTAGTTGATGAAGGAGAGATGAGAATAACATATAGCTGTGAGGCAAACCGCATTTAAGGGCTGTAACAGACAGGTAGTGCTGGGTGATTCAGAGAATGGTGAGATGGAAAGCTTCATGAAAGAGGTAACATTTTGGATTTGGGCAGGGCTCTGAGGATCAGGTGTGGCTTAGACTGGAGGATACGGGGAGGGAGGAATTATAAGCAGAGAGAACTGCACAGGAAGGACATGTGTGTGGCAAAGCTTGGGTCTGTTTGGGGATTTGTGAGGAGCTGAGTGTGGCTTGTGTATAACATGTGGGGAGTGGAAATGGTAGATAAGTTTGGAGAGGTTGATCAATGCCTTCTGCAGAGGACCCTAAAGGCCAAGGTGGTATTTGTTCTTAGCTGGGTGAGCTTTAATGAGGTGAGACAGCAACATAATCAGAGGTGCAGTTCAGAAAGCTGGTCTTGGTGGCCATGTTTATGAGAGATTGTTGGGGAAGGAGAGCAGATATGGAAAAACCACCAATTTAGGTTCCTCCAACTGTCTAAGTGAGAGAAAATAAAGACCTGAATTAGATATGGTTTTGAAAAAGAACAGATTGAGAGGCACAGTGAAGGTGGAGTAGGCACTTGGCACTTGGTGGAGGCAGGGCCTATAACACCTACCTTCCTTGGTAAAGCCTTGTCCCGGCTTCTGGAATCTGGTGTATGGTCAGGCCATTTGAGATGGTTGTTCTCTTGCTCTCTGTATATCCCCTGCTCAACCACTCCCGCTTCACTCACATGACTATCCAGTCTTCTTAATTATAGGGCTTGATTAGTAACTGGGTAACTGATGGGGCCACCTGATGTCAATGCCCCCTATAAGTGGTAGCCTCCTTCTCCCAGGAGTACTGAAAGACTGCTGCCAGGTCCTGCCTGCCCTTTGCTGCACAGGGTGGGATGTCACTGTAGGACTTTGCTTCAGATATGTAAGATCCTCCTATCCAATAAACTGGTGATGTCTCTGTCTCTTTCTTCAGTCTTGAGGCTGGGTAACTACAAGGCTTGTGGGCCTGCAGGGTGCAGCCCAACATCTGGAGATGAGGTTTCTTCATGGCTTTCCCTCTGCCTGGAGCATACCTCTGCCTTCTGTCTGTCACTCATCACCTCTCTAGACCCTTCAATACCAGGCTCAAATCCCACCTTAAAAGAGCCCTCATGGGGACTTCCCTGGTGGCGCAGTGGTTAAGAATACACCCGCCAATGCAGGAGACACGCGTTTGATCCCTGGGCCAGGAAGATCCCACATGCCGTGGAGCAACTAAGCCCGTGCACCACAATTACTGAGCCTGCATTCTAGAGCCCATGTGCCACAACTACTGAAGCCCGCCCGCCTAGAGCCTGTGCTCCACAAGAGAAGCCACCGCAATGAGAAGCCCATGCACTGCAACGAAGAGCAGCCCCGCTTGCCACGACTAGAGAAAGACTGCACACAGCAACGAAGACCCAACACAGCCCCCCCGGCAAAAAAAGCCCTCATGTCCATCAACAGGAGAATGAACAAACTGTGGTATAGCCATACAATGGAAGACTATTCAGTAATGAAAAGGAACAAACCAGTGATACATGCAACAACGTGGGTGAATCTCAAATAAATTTTGCTGAGTGAAATAAGCCAGACCAAAAGAGTACATACTATGAAGTTCAGGAACAGGAAGAACTAATCTATGAGAAAAAAAGCCCAGAATAGTGGTTGCCTCTGGTGGGTGGGGATTCACTAGGAAGGGATATGAGGGAATTTTCTGGGGTGATGGACAGAGGTTTGTGTCACATAGTCATATGCTTTTGTTAAAACTTGTAGATTGCTCCACTTAAGATCTGCCTTTCGCTATGTAAATTTTGCCAGAATAGAGTAACAAATATTGAAATATAGTTAATGATATACAAGTTGAAGAATCTATGAATGAAGCATACTGATACCTACAATTTACTTTTGAGATGCATCAAAATATAAGATGTATAGATGGATGTTTGGCAAAAAATGTGATAAAGCAGAGACAGCAAAGTGTTAACAATGATAGAATCCAGGTGATGGGTAAATTCTCTCAACTTTTCTGTGTGCTTGAAAGAGTTCATAATAAAATGCTGTTGGTGGGGGTGGGAAATGCCAGGTTTAAGTTATGCTAATTCACCTCTCAGAGAGGACTGGCAGTGCAAAACCAACCTGTGGGCAAACTTTGGCCTTTTGTTTTGTTTTGTTTTTTTGCGGTACGCGGGCCTCTCACTGCTGTGGCCTCTCCCGTTGTGGAGCACAGGCTCCGGACGCGCAGGCTCAGCAGCCACGGCTCACGGGCCCAGCCGCTCCGCGGCACGTGGGATCTTCCCGGACCGGGGCACGAACCCGTGTCTCCCGCATCGGCAGGCGGACCCTCAACCACTGCGCCACCAGGGAAGCCCAAACTTTGGCCTTTTGAAGGGGGCTGTGACCAGAGGCTGAAAAAGGGGCAGTCTCATTCAGGGTCCCTTTCCCAAATGATTCTGGCTGGTAGATGGAGTAGAAAATCTCTGCTCTCTACAGTTTTTCCTGAGTCCAGTATCACCATGTCTCCTTGCAGATTAACCCTCTATTCCTTCAAGTGTTTGTGTTCTGTGTGTCCTATGGCCCTGGGGCAAGGAGGTAGAGGACACCTAAAATTTGTCTTCCAATAAACACATTTCACATTTATTTACTTTCACTATTGATTGCAGAGTTATTTGAAATAGCACACAACGTGATTTGCTCTTTTTTTGGTCCCTAGGATAAAGAGGTTTAACAGAAATGTCAATGTACAGCAGCACCCCCTTATCCAAGGTTTCTCTTTCTGCAGTTTTAGTTACCCAAGGTCAACCACAGTCCGAAATATTAAATGGAAAATTCCAGAAATAATCAAAGTTTTAAACCTCACACAGTTCTGAGTAGTGTGATGAACTCTCACACGGTGGCCCACTTTGTCCCTCCCAGGACATGAATCATCCCTTTGTCCTGCCTGTTAGGACTTAGTAGCCAACTCATTTATCAGATCAACTGTTCAGGTGTGCATCACCCCTGATTATTTGGCTGAGTATAGATTTATCAGTTGAAAATCTCTCAATTTTGAAGGCATTGTTCTATTATTTGTTTGTTTTTTTTTTATTCCCTCTCTTTCTTTCCTTCCTTCTTTCCTTAAAGGTATCTCAAATTCAGTGGGTCCAAAGCCAAAATCAAACTCCACCAGAAAATCCCATTACCTCCAACTTTTAAAAAAATTTAATTTTACTTATTTTTGGCTGCATTTGGTCTTTGTTGCTGTGTGCAGGCTTTCTCTAGTTGTGACGAGCAGAGGATACTCTGTTGCAGTGCACGGGCTTCTCATTGTGGTGGCTTCTCTTGTGGCAGAGTATGGGCTCTAGGCACATGGGCTTCAGTAGTTGCAAGACACGTGTTCAGTTGTGGCACATGGACCCTGGAGTGCATGGGCTTTAGTAGTTGCTGTGCATGGGCTCAGTAGTTGTGGCACGCAGGATCTAGGGTGCGGACTCAGTAGTTGTGGCACATGGGCTTAGCTGCTTCATAGCATGTGGGATCTTCCTGGACCAGGGATCGAACCCATGTCCCCTGCATTGGCAGATGGATTCTTAACCACTGTGTCACCAGGGAAGTCCCTAATTCCAACTTTTAAATCTATCCTAAATCAAATATTTTTACTATGCCCAATCCTCTAGTCTGAATTACCATCATTCCTCTCCTGAACTTCTAATTGATTTTCCTGATTCTGTATATATTAAAATTGTAAAATATTTCAAACAATGTGTGGCTTTATACTTTTTACTATATTAAAAAGTATGAAAATCTTACATACACAATCATAAACATATGGAATTGCTTTAAGTGTTTAGCATACGCTGTTCCTACGCATGCCAGCAGCCTCTTATTGCAAACACCTGGGACTCTAGCAGCTGGAGTGTGTTCAATACACAGGTCAGAGAGCTGACAAACCTGGGAGCAGCCCCAAATCAACGAGTTAGGGATAAATACTCCGGGTTTCCTCCCCTCCATTTCCCAGATATTGCAGCACTATTGAGTTTGTTACCCAATGGGAATCTGCTCACTGACCTTGAACTGGCCTTCTTACCTTCCCGATTTTACTTTTCCACATACCAATTGGTGCTTTCTGGTGTCATTTATCAAATAAACTGCTTCATTCAAATTCTAGTCTCAGGATCTGCTCTGGCGGAGACCCAATATAAGACAGTAATGTACTCATTTTCTTGTCACTGGACTTGCAGGTTGTTTTGTTTTTCACCATTACAAACAAGGCTGCAACATTCTTCTACAAACTTCTCAAGATTTATGTAGGAGGTTTTCTCTTGGTATTGAGTGGAACTCCTGGGTCAAAGGGTATGTGCATCTTCATCCTTAATAAATATTGCCAACATTTTAACAGTCTGACAATGTTAAGTATTGGAGAGAATGTCACATCTGATGTGTATGGATGGTACCTTGCTGTAGTTTCATTTATTTTTTAAAAATTTATTTATTTTTTCTGTTTTTGGCTGCACTGGGTCTTCATTGCTGCACACGGGCTTTCTCTAGTTGTGGCGAGCGGGAGCTACTCTTCGTTGCGGTGCATGGGCTTCTCATTGTGGAGCATGGGCTCTAGGCATGCAGCCTTCAGTAGTTGTGGCACGTGGGCTCAGTAGTTGTGGCACATGGGCTTAGTTGCTCTGCAGCATGTGTGATATTCCTGGACCAGGGCTTGAATCCATGTCCCCTGCATTGGCAAGCAGATTCTTTCTTTTTTTTTTTTTTTTGTGGTACGCGGGCCTCTCACTGTTGTGGCCTCTCCCGTTGTGGAGCACAGGCTCCGGACACACAGGCTCAGCAGCCATGGCTCACAGGCCTATCTGCTCTGCGTCATGTGGGATCTTCCTGGACCAGGGCACAAACCCGTGTCCCCTGCATTGGCAGGTGGACTCTCAACCACTGCGCCACCAGGGGAGCCCCAAGCAGATTCTTTTTTTTTTCCAAGCAGATTCTTAACCACTGCGCCACCAGGGAAGCTATAGTTTTGCTGTAGTTTTAATTTGCATTTCCCCAATTACTAGTGGGAAGGTACAACTTTTTATATATTTTTGGCCCCTTGAGTTTCCTCTTCTCTAAATGGCTTGTTTCTTTTTCTTATCAGTATCTGATATCTATAAATTCTGGATACTAATAGTTTTCCGGTTATGTTCCTTGCAGAGAGCACCACTGTCTTCTTGTGGTTTGTAAGTCTTAGTCCGTATTGATTCCTATTCTTCTGTGTGATCTGTTTTTTTCCCTCTATGGAAGATTTTCGGACATTTCTTTTTATTCCTGATGTTCTGTAACCTAATTTTACTGCTAAGCATAAAGGGCTCAATTTATCATTTTAAGTAATTTTTCATGAAAATAAGTACATAATGCTACAAAAAATCTAATCACAACAGACATACCTAACGCAGAAAATAACATTCCCAACTTTGATACTGTCAACAGTTTGCAGCACGCTTTTTCCCACACATGAACATTTATTAAACATTTTGAGTATTATACACAATTTGCTTCTTTTATTTAGCAATTTTTGGCATTTTCCTGTCAGTACTTCATTCTTTTTAACTGCTGCAGATGTTACATTTTATAGACATATTGGTTAGTTATTTCTTATTAATCAACATTTGGGCTGTTTCTAAGTTTGAAAAAAAAAGTTGCAACAAATACTCTTGGGTCCATATCTTTGTTCAGGATTAATTTCTAGAAGTGGAAGTTCTGGGTCCAAACCCAGAATATTTTGAATTTTAATTGATATTGCTAACTTACACTCTAAAAAGTTTGTACCAATTTATAAGGCAGAAAATGCTATTTTTTCTGGATACTTAATCTAAATCTTTGCTAACGTGATGGGTAAAACATGTTTTAATTTTCATTTTTTAATTCTGTGAAGTTTAGTTTCTAACTTACTAATTTTGGTTTCTAGCAATATTCATTCTCAATTTATTACCTCTTTGAATTTTTAATTTTAGATATTATGTTTGATATTAGATTATTCTTTTTTGTAAAGAGCAGCCAATTCTTGTTCTATCATTGTAACATCCCATGCAATCTCACTGAAGATCAGGAACAAAGTTTTTTAAGGTCTCAAACCTTCTCCTTTAACCACTGAAAAGGTAGTCTCGTACCTGCCTCTTTACTATCCCTGTGGAATATCCTGGACTTTTCAACTTATTGACTCCTGGTCTGAGTGAAGGGAATTTTTTTCAGAAGTGTGATATAAAGTAATTCACAGTCCCTCTTTTGATCTAATTTAAATAACTGAATGCTAGCTCTTCTGTTTATAACCCATTTCTGACTTTTGGACCCATCTGCCTAGCTCCTAGTGCTATATATAGGCTCTGGTTTCAGCTCATGCTACCAGGGCACTCTCCTACTTTGGGCTGTCTTGGTAGATATTCTACCCTAGGCAGGTGCTGGTCACCTATTCTTGACTCTTGATGGGCATTCAGGAAGTTACAGCAAGATATGCTTCACAGATGGTATCTGATACAGTCTAGTTAAGATTAATGGGGAATAAAAGTACTTTGCTTAGAAATAATTATCCATAGATCTAAAGTCAACAAAAGTCTCTACAACAAAAAATACATAATTTTGCTGGGGGAGGAGGAGGCTTGAAATAGATCAGAAAACACTTTCACATTAATTGTTCTTTTCATATACTTCAAATTTGTACTTAATGCCTTTCTCCTCCTGGACATCAGAAGGAACACCTGGATATCTGTAAAAGAAAAAGATGTATAATTAAATATTATGCAAATACACTACACATGCAAATAGTAAGAAAAATTTCAAACTACAGAAAGTTAGAAAATAAAAAGTATAATTCTTCCTTTCCTTCTAACTCCTAGTTTTTCTCCCCCAAACTAACCACTGTTAGCAGTTTCTCTTTTATGTTCCCACTCTTGTCACCCAGCTAATATGAAATTTCTTAAGAACTTTTTGCAAGTCTTACATTTGGTATCAAATCTCTTGTGTGAACAAAGAAAAAATAAAACACAACCTTTAGCTGTTAAGAGTGGAACTGAAGTTGTGTGTGGTGCATGGGGATTCTTGATTTGTTTAATCAGTGGACACCACACTGCTCTAATTCCCCAGTGTGTGGCTTATTTCATATCCTTTACTAGAATCACTGTTTATCTGATCTTTTCTACTCCTAACACTCACTTAGGTGTGTGTTTCCTTCAGCTTCTAAGTCAAAACCCAGGCCCTCCTTTGGGTATATACTTAGAAGTGGGATTGCTGGATCACATGGTAGTTCTATTGTTAGTATTTTGAGGAAACATCATACTATTTTTCATAGTGGCTGCATCATTTTACATTCCTACCAACAATGTACAAGAGTGCCAATTTCTCCACATCCTCGCCAACACTTATCTTTTGTAGTGATATTTGCACTTCCATGTTTACTGCAGTGTTATCCACAATAGCCAAGATATGGAAGCCAAGTGACAGATGAATATATAAAGAAAATATGTATACATACAATGGAATATTATTTAGCCTTCAAAAAACAAGGAAGTCCTGCCATATGCAGCAACATGGATGAACCTGGAGGACATTATGCTAAGTGGAATAAGTCAGTCACAGAAGGACAAATACTGCATGATTCTACTTATATGAGAAATCTACAATGGTCAAATTCATAGAAACAGAGAGTAGAAGGGTAGTTCACAGGGGTTGAGGGAAGGAGGAAACAGGGAGTAGCTGTTCAAAGGGTATATAAAGTTTCAGCAAGATGAGCAAGTTCTGGAGATCTTCTGTGTAACGCTGGGCCTACAGTTTAAAATAGTGTATTGTACACTTAAGCATTTGTTGAGAGTAGATCTCATGCTGTGTTCTTATGACAACAAAAAAATTATTTTTCACTGAACACCACTGCTCGCCCCCCAACAAAAAAACCCCAAACCCGGGTCTTCCACTGAAGGCTGTTCTGACCACTCTTGTCCACAACCCTAATCTTGGTACACTTCTGTAGGCTTGTGCTGGCTGTATCCACTGTGCTGGAGGTGAGGGGTCAGGAAGACTTGCTTTAGTCAGGCTTGTGTTTGAACCTGGTTCTGCTGTGTGACACTTAGCTATCAATAAAAAGTCTTCATCCTTATAGAGAATTTAGCACTGTGCCTGATATATTAAGTGCTCTACAAATGTTACCCATTAATGATATTAGTTTGTTTTGTCCCCCTAACTATTTTCTAACCTCATCGTAGGCAGAGATAACATAGAAAACAAATTTAAGTCTCTTACGATACCCAACAGAATGCTGAGTAATAATAGGAATTAACCTTTTGTTGACCAATTAGAGATTATGCCATTTTGAAAAAATATATAATTAGAAACATGAAATAACAATAGCATAATAATATGTAAGAAAAAAAGGAGAATATATTTCAGAGGAAGAAGGTATGTTTGTGTTTACTAACCATTTCCTAAGCTGTTTCTGTTCTACTGTTTTAGTAGCAATATAGTTTTTTCTTTGTTTAAAGAAATGATTTTACTAGGCCAACTTTAAACCACAATTTTACTTTCTTAGATGAGTCACCAAAAGCAACATTTACATTTGTGTGTGTGTTTAAAATTCTCAAGAGTATCAAGATTGTCAGCTAACAAGATAAAAGCAAAGTATCAAATCAAAGCTATTTCTAAAACCATGAATAATAATGATTTAGAAATAACTATGCTATGGGCTAGATATGGTCACTAGTCATGGTAATAATGTTTATTTTCTCTGTGAAACGAAAATTTAATTCTGCTTAAGATTAATTTTACTTTCCACAATATTCACATATTCAGTCTGTTTTAATAATGATAACTACCTAATAATCATAATTCCAAACTTTTCTGAAGAACAAACTGTCTAAGAGCAACCTTTGAACTCCAAGTTTAAGTCTAACAGGATTTGGAAATACCACCTATTTATTATGAACCACCCAGATAGATGGTCTTTTCTAGAACCTTCAAGCATTAAAGAAACAAATGAATCAAATAATCATAAGATCTGAACTGACAAAGGAGCATGAGAATAATGCAGAGATGATTTGATGGAAGGTCTAAAATAGAGGTAAACAGAGTTCCTGGAACAGGAATCTATAAGAACCAAATCATAACTAAAAATGATGACTCTATAGGAAGCACAGGCTCAGGAGGAGAGGGATCTACAAATAATATGGACAAATACGCCAGGATCCTGTTGGACAGTCAAGAAATAATGGGAACGGAAGAGGAAACGTCAACCCATCTAAATCCTACTTCAAGTGTCTACTGGTGAGGGGCATCTGTCCCAGCTCTGGAGCCAATTACTGCCTCAAAGGCCTCTTCTGGTCTTTAATCCTATTTGACTACATGGTCACATGCAAGGTTGTTAACTAGAGGGAGAAGTCTGTTTGGGGCTCATTAAGTGGGAAAACTGCTGCTATAAAATATTTTGCTCTGATGGTTTGGTTGGATCCTAGTGTGAAATAGTTTGAGATAGAAAGACTTCTTCCAGGCAAGATGAATAAGGGCAGAACCTTAATGGACAGGCTGGCATGGTGCTGTCAAAAAAAACGATTGCATTGACAATGACCCACTGGGAAAAAAAGGGAGACACAAAGTAATACCATCTTACTTCGTTAATATTCTGCTTTTAGACTTCTACCACTTGTGGCTTCATCTACATTTTAATTTATTCTCTTCTTGCTTCACAGTAGTCCTCTTTCATTTTTATTTCATTATACTGGTGCTTTTATTACCAGGAAGTTTGGTGTTAATAAAAGATACTGTGTTTGAACTGAAACCTATGTAACCACAAGAGGCCTAGGATAGGGATAATGGAAGTCTAAACAAAGTGGGTAGCTGTGGGGAAAGAATGAAGGGGAGTAAAGAGTGATCAGAACTCATTTCTGGACAGTAGGGAGCAATTTTAAGTTGCCCAATGTAGAGAGATTTGGAAAGAAAGCTCCAGAATTGAGCAGTGTTACAGACGTCCAGGGACAAAGCATATTCTCTTTGCTTCAGAGGTTTCCTTTTTCTCTATTTCATGAAAGATTTATACTACTTCACATCTCCCTTATCCCTTAGGGGATTCCCTCCGTCCCATGTTAAAGAGGCTGTTACTACGTTGCTACAGGCTTGAAAGTACAGATGACTATGACGTGCTGCAGTGGAAGAAAGGACTTTTTATTTTCTTCCATAGCCTTGTTTAGAATGTCCATTTTGGAGCAATTTCTTTGAATTTTGGCTTTGGATAGCAATTTCCTATCTCAGTCTATTCACCATTAAAAATTTCTCAGACATTTAAAGAAGAATTAACACCAGTCCTTCACAAACTCTTCTAAAATGTAGAAGAGGAGAGAACACTTCCCAACTCATTCTGTGAGGCTAGCACTATCCTGATAGCAAAACTAGATGAAGACGTTACCGAAAAAAACCTACGGACCAATATACCAATATCCTTATGAATATAAATGTAAAAATCCTCAACAAAATATTAGCAAATGGAATTCAGCAACATATAAAAAGGATTATACATTACTACCAAGTAGGATTTATCTCAAAAATGCTAGATGGGTTTAACAGAAAAATCAACAGATGTAATATACCTTATTGATAGCATATTAAGTATTAATTATATATTTTGTCTTATTAATGACAAAAACCACATGATTATCTCAAAAGACTCAAAAAAAAGTATTGACAAAACCCAATACTCCTTCATGATAAAAACACTCAATGAATTAGAAATAGAAGAGATCTTCCTCAGTGTGATAAAGGGCATGTATGAAAGACCCACAGCTAACATCGTATCTCTAAGATCAGGAACAAGACAAGGATGTCTGCTCTTGCCATTTCTATTGAACATCATACTGGAGGTTCTAGCCAGGACAATTAGGCAAGAAAAAGAAATAAACAACATCCAGATTAGAAAGGAAGAAGTAAAACTATCTCTATTTGCAAATGATATATTCGGTATCTAGAAAATCTGAAGGAATCCATTTACAATCAGAATAAATGAGTTCAGTGAGGTTGCAGGATACAAGCTCAATAAACAAAAATCAATTGTATTTCTATATATTAGCAATGAACAATCTGAAAATAAAATTAAGAAACAATTTGATTTACAATAGTATCAAAAAGAACAAAATATTTAAGAATAAATTTAACAATGAAGTGCAAGGTTTGTACACTGAAAGCTACAAAACATTGCTGAAAGAAATTAAGGAAGATCTAAATAAGTTGAAAAGACATCAAATGTTCATAATACTGATGTGATGGCAATACTCTCCAAAGTAATCTACAGATACAGGGCAATCTCTATCAAAATCCTAGCTTGCTTTTTGGCAGAAATTGACAAGCTGATCATAAAATTCATGTGGAAATGCAAGGAACATAGAGTAGTCAAAACAACAAAGAACAACAAAGTTGGAAGACTAGTACTTCCTGATCGCAAAAGTTATTACACGGCTGCAGTAATCAAGACAGTGTGGTTCTGGCATAAAGATACACATGTAGATCAGTGGAATAGAACCGAGTGTCCAGAAATAAACCCTCACATTTATGGTCAACAGATTTTCCACAGAGGTGCTAAGACAATTCAGTCGGGGAAAAGAACAGTCTTTTCAACAAACAGTGCTAGGACAACTGGTGTGCTACTTACCAAAGAATGAACTTGGACCTCTTCCTTATAGCATATATAAATTAACTCAAACAGATCATAGACTTAAATTAAGAGTTAAAACTATAAAACTCTTAGAAGAAAACACAGGAAAAAATCTCTGTGAGCTTGGATTAGCTAATGGTTTCTTAGGTATGAAACCAAAAGGACAATTGACAAAAGAAAAAAAGTAGGAAAATTGGACTACATAAAAATTAAAAACCTTTGTGCTGCAAATGATTAGGAAAAGTGAAAGTCAATTAGGAAAGTGAAAAGACAATTCAGATAATAGGAGAAAATATTTTCAACTCATATATCCGATAAAGGACTTGTATCCAGAATATTCAAAGAACTCTTAAAACTCAGTAATAGAAAGATAAATAACCAAATTTTAAAAATGGGCAAAGGATGTGAATTGATATTTTTCCGAAGAAGATACAGTATATAAATCTCAAATAAGCACCTGAAAAGATGTTCAACATCATTAGTCATTAGGGAAATGCAAATCAAAACCACAATGAGATACCACCTCATCCCTACTAGGATAGCTATAACCACAAAGGCAGACAATAACAAGTGTTGGCAAGGATATAGAGAAACTGGAACCTTCGTATGTTGCTGGTGGGACTTTAAAATGGTACAGTCACATTATCAAAAGTTCAGCAGTTCCTCAAAATGTTAAACTATATGACCCAGTGATTCTTCTCCCAGATTATACCCAAGAGGAATGAAAATATACATCCCCACAAAAACTTGTACATGAATGTTCAAAACAGCATTACATTAACCAAAAAGTGGAAATAAATCAAATGTCTACTACTTGGTGAATGGATAAATAAAGTGTAGTAAATCTATACAATGGAATTCTTTTTGGCATGAAGTACTGATACATATTACAACATGGATGACCTTGAAAACAGTATGCTAAGTGAAAGAAGCCAATTCCATGAAAGAAGCCAATTCCAAGAAGGACTTCATATTACATGATTCTGTTAACATGAAATATCCAGAATAGGCATATCTATAGAGATAGAAAATAGATTTAGTGGTTCCTAGAGCCAGCAGGGGAAGGGAATGGAGAGCGACTGCTAATGTGTACAGGGGTTCTTTTTGGATGGTGAAAATGTTCTGAACTTAAGATTGTGGTGATGGCTGCACAACTCTGAATATACTAAAACCATTGAATTATATACTTCGAATGGGTGAATACTGAGATGTGTGAATCATTTCTCAGATGTTAATATTTTCTTTTCTAAGAGTCAAAGAGCCTGAATTGTATTTGTTTTAAGTTATCAAGGATCTTGAAGGGTCATAGCTTTGGAAAGAGGTCTAATCAAGAGTGACAGGGTTTACAAAGGTATTTAATATGAAGCTGATTCACACGGTAATCTATTCTTTTTGTTAGTAGCAAAAAGAAAGGAAAGAAATGAGGGATAGCAGAGATCAATATCCACATAATTAATGTGAGAATCAGCCATCTAAGCGGTACAAGAGAAAATAAGGTGGGACAAAGAAACACAGCTGATTTAAAATATATATATATATATGAAATCAATGTGATTTTTCTAAGTAGTCACCTTTGGAGACTATAAGCAAAAGCCTGTACTTTAGCCGTTTAGAAACTTTTTAGAGTTCTTAGAATTTCCAGTTTTCCTTAGACCTAGTAAAGAGCCCAAGAAAATCAGTCACCAACTTCATTTGATTTGAGACCATTACCTATATTACTCTTTAAAGTAATATACTTTATTCTAAAGCTTGGCCATCCATTTATTCAGACTTGGCTCTGAATGCGGCTTTTAGGAGGTATTTCCAAAATCAAACTTGCACTCAAAGAATGACTGTTTTCAACTGAGAGTGTTTGAAAGAATGTGTTAAGTGCTAGTCTAAAAGTGTTGATATAATAAATCTTCTACTCTGCATAGCCAACAGTTGAAAAGCGCTTTTAAACTAAAATGTTTTCAAAAGCAGACAGTTTCATGCTAAAATCAAAGTAAACTACAGAGTAAATCAAGTGTAACATCTTCCACCTCCACCACTAAGTTAGTTCCTTCATCTTTCACCTGAACTACTGTAACTGGTCTCCCTGCTTCACTCTTGCCCCCTCCAGCCCATTGCCCATAAACAGAAGAGTATCACTCTCTATTCAGAACCCTCTAAACCTGCCCTGGGTCTGATCCCTCTTGGTCTCCTCCTCGCTCACAATGCCCACCATGGCTTTCAGGTTCAGGGAACACGCCAGGCTTCTTTCTGCCCTCAGTTCTCTGCGCTAGCTACTTCTGGTTTCCGGAATGCTCTCTCCTGGAATGCCACTGCCGTCTGGCTTGCAGTTTCAGCCCTTTGTGTGGCTGGCTTCTTGCCATTTAGATCTGGTGTAGACATCACTCTTCAGAGAGGACTTCTCAGACTACACAGTATCTACCACATCACAGTATTTCAATTTACCACACAGCAACTCTTTGGATGTTTATCTATTATTTGCCACCCTCCTCCTCTACTATAAATGATGTAATCTCCTGGAGAATAGTGACATCATCTGTCTTGGTAAACACTGTATCCCCAATGCCTAAGACAAAGTCTGATGCTAAATAAGCACTGATCTTACAGAATGAACTAATGCCTATTCTCTAGATTTCAGTGAAGTCATTAAAACCTGAACATTCCCAAGTCTTCAACGTTAAAACATATCCAAAAATTCCTATAGTTTTTGTCTATAAAACACATTGCTACTTCGAATTCAATCTGAAGAGACATTCTCTTTTCTATAATTCTTAAGCAGGAAAGCCAAAGGTGCTTCAGACCAATGAATAACATTTTACTTACTCTGGGATAAGTTTATATTTTTCCAAATCAATCTCTGGAAAAAATGTGTCACTTTCAAATTCCTGCATGATCCTTGTCACAAATAGTCTAAGATGGCCTGGCTTGTTCATGGCTTCCTTTGAAATAAAACAAAAGGCATCAATTTCCTTATTTATCTGTGTCAAAAGTTATAGAAACTCTAATATTTTTGCTTTAATTACATACTGAAGTTTGTACTAGGTATTAGAGACATGCTACATATCTTGTTACCTCCAAAGCATGCTATTTAGTTATCCTATTCTTTAGTTTGGGACCCTGCAAAGTATGACTTAGTTGGCAATGGCCCTAATCATTTATCAAGAATTACAAGGGTGAGTTCAAACATACTCTGGGCTCTAGTTTGCTTACATGAACTCTTTTTTTCATTTTAAGCATTCAATTTTGTCTTTTATCTTTGGTTGTTGTTTAAGAATTAAAAACCCCAAATTATCTAGTTACCCTATATATACATGGATAGGATAGTAATTTCATGAGACCTTGACTAATGAAAATCCCAAGGGCATGCTTAGTACAGATTCATAAAATTTAATGCCTCGGTTTCTCAGCAGATAGTTACAATGCTAGTAGGTAATGTATTCTGTCTCTTGTTGCTAATGACTGCATTTGGCATTATATTGTTAATGACTTTTCTATTACTGCCTATAGTACTATTGATAGTTTATACAGAGAAAAAACTGCCCTGGAACAAATATCTTAAAATTCGAATACAAAGTCAGGAGTCCCAGCTGCAACTCTAAGAAAGCAATAACTCTTGATTTTGAAATAGCTTTTGAAACAAAACAAAAACCCATATACATATAAATTCAACTGTGTGTAATCCTTAAAATTCCATACAAAGGGCATAGAACAAATTTTACTTTTTATTTTCAATCCTATGGCTTACATTAAATCATTTATTCTCTTGCCCCAATCAAATCAGTATTCTACCAATTCTTACTGTACCAAAAATTAGAAAAATTGAAGGGACTAATCACAGCAGCATTTGAAGATCTGTATCAAAGTTAATGATATATGGCCCAACTTTTCTTTTTCTTTTTTTAACATCTTTATAGGAGTATAATTGCTTTACAATGCTGTGTTAGTTTCTGCTGTATAACAAAGTGAATCAGCTATACATATATATATACCCCCATATCTCCTCCCTCTTGCATCTTCCTCTCACCCTCCCTATCCCACTGCTCTAGGTGGACACAATGCACCCAGCTGATCTCCCTGTGCTATTCGGCTGCTTCCCACTAGCTATCTATTTTACATTTGGTAGTGTATATATGTCCATGCCACTCTCTCACTTCGTCCCAGCTTACCCTTCCCCCTCCCCGTGTCCTCAAGTCCATTCTCTACATCTGCGTCTTTATTCCTGTCCTGCCCCATGGTTCTTAAGAACCGTTTTTTGTTTTTTCTTTTTTAGATTCCATATATATGTGTTAGCATATGTATTTCCTTATTTATTTTCATTTTGGATGATCTGTCCATTGGTGAAAGTGGGGTGTGAAAGTCCCCTACTGTTACTGTATTGTGTTGATTTCCCCTTTTATGCCTGTTAGCATTTGCCTTATGTATTGAGGTGTTCCTATGTTGGGTGCATAAATATTTACAATTGTTATAACTTCTTCATTGATTGATCCCTTGATCATTATGTAGCGTCCTTGTCTCTTTAATAGTCTTTATTTTAAAGTCTATTTTATCTGATATAAGAATTGCTACTCCAGCTTTCTTTTGATTTCCATTTGCATGGAATATCTTTTTCCATCCCCTCGCTATCATTCTCTATGTGTCCCTAGGTCTGAAATGGGTCTCTTGTAGACAGCATATATACAGGTCTTGTTTTTGTTTCTATTCAGCCAGTCTGTCTTTTGGTTGGAGCATTTAATCCACTTACATTTAAGGTAATTGTTGATATGTATATTCCTATTACCATTTACTTAACTGTTTCGGGTTTGTTTTCGTAGGTCTTTTCCTTCTCTCGTGTTTCCTGCCTAGAGAAGTTCCTTTAGCATTTGTTGTAAAGCTGGTTTGGTGGTGCTGAATTCTCTTAACTTTTGCTTGTCTGTAAAGGTTTTAATTTCTCCATTGAATCTGAATGAGATCGTTGCTGGGTAGAGTAATCTCGGTTGTAGGTTTTTCCCTTTCATCACTTTAAATATGTCCTGCCAGTCCCTTCTGGCTTGCAGCTTCTGCTGAAAGATCAGCTGTTAACTTTATGGGGATTCCCTTGTATGTTATTTGTTGCTTTTCCCTTGCTGCTTTTAATATTTTTTCTTTGTATTTAATTTTTTTTTTTTTTTTTGCTGCACGTGGGCCTCTCACTGTTGTGGCCTCTCCTGTTGCGGAGCACAGGCTCCGGACGCACAGGCTCAGCGGCCATGGCTCACGGGCCCAGCCACTCCGTGGCATGTTGGATCTTCCCGGACCGGGTCACGAACCTGTGTCCCCTGCATTGGCAGGTGGACTCTCAACCACTGCGCCACCAGGGAAGCCCTTTGTATTTAATTTTTGATAGTTTGATTAATATGTGTCTTGGCGTGTTTCTCCTTGGATTTATACTGTATGGGACTCTCTGCACTTCCTGGACTTGATTGACTATTTCCTTTCCCATGTTAGGGAAGTTTTCAGCTATAATCTCTTCAGATATTTTCTCAGACGCTTTCTTTTTCTCTTCTTCTTCTGGGACCCCTATAATTTGAATGTTGGTGCATTTAAGGTTGTCCCAGAGGTCTGTGAGACTGTCAGTTCTTTTCATTCTTTTTTCTTTATTCTGCTCTGCAGTAGTTATTTCCACTATTTTATCTTCCAGGTCACTCATCTGTTCTTCTGCCTCAGTTATTCTGCTATTGATTCCTTCTAGAGAATTTTAAATTTCAATTATTGTGTTGTTCATCATTATTTGTTTGCTCTTTAATTCTTCTAGGTCCTTGTTAAATGTTTCTTGTATTTTTTCCATTCTATTTCCAAGATTTTGGATCATCTTTACTGTCATTACTCTGAATTCTTTTTCAGGTAGACCGCCTATTTCATCTTCATTTGTTTGGTCTGGTGGGTTTTTACCTTGCTCCTTCATCTGCTGTGTGTTTCTCTGTCTTCTCATTTTGCTTAACTTACTGTGTTTGCGGTCTCCTTTTCGCAGGCTGCAGGCTTATAGTTCCCATTGTTTTTTGGTGTCTGCCCCCAGTGGGTAAGGCTGGTTCAGTGGGTTGTGGAGGCTTCCTGGTGGATGGGACTGGTGCCTGTGTTCTGGTGGATGAGGCTGGATCTTGTCTTTCTAGTGGGCACGACCATGTCCAGTGGTGTGTTTTGCTGTGTCTGTGACCTTATTATGATTTTAGGCAGCCTCTCTGCTAATGGGTGGTGTTGTGTTCCTGTCTTGCTAGTTGTTTGCCATGGGGTGTCCACCACTGTAGCCTGCTGGTCGTTGAGTTGAGCTGAGTCTTAGTGTTGAGATGGAGATCTCTGGGAGAGCTATCGCCATTTGATATTACATGGGGCCGGGAGGTCTCTGGTAGACCAATGTCAGTCTCGGCTCTCCCACCTCAGAGGCTCTGGCCTGACTCCCGGCTGGAGCACCAAGACCCTGTCAGCCACACGGCTACTAGTGTTGGAATGCTCCTGCAGAGGCGGGGGGTGGCTGGGGCTCACCGTGGGGACAAGGACACTGGCAGCAGAAGTTCTGGGAAGTACTCCTTGGTGTGAGCCCTCCAAGAGTCCACCATTAGGCCCACCAAAGGGCCTGTAGGCTCCATTGCTGGTTTGCCTCAGGCCAAATAATCCTGGTCCACCTTTTCTGTACAAAGTCAGATGGTAAACATTTTAGGCTTTGTGGGCCATATGGTTTCTTACCTTTGTAGGCAAAAGCAGCCATAAACAACACTAAACCAATGGGCATGGTTGTGTTCCATTGAAACCTTATTTACAAAAACAGGCTGGTAGTCCCAAATGTTCTGTAAGTCAATGTGGTGTGAGGCGGATAATGCAAAAACCTACAGATTCTACTTCTTTATTATTTATATAAGTACAGATACATCAAATTATATAAATGTATTTAAGTACTTATATTGTTTAAAGAATACATTTTCAAGTGACTATGGTATTGAATCATTCAAAATGTGATCGGCACTCAGCAAATAAACAACTTATTTTCTTAGAAATTCATTCTTGGCTGAAAAGATCAAAGGAAAATGTCCATTTTCCCCCTATTACAAATGGAGAATGTTAAAGATTGTAGAAACAGGAACCCAAGAAACAGAGTTTTTATAATGCCACCTAGGATCCTGGTATATACTTCTTTCTAAAATAATTTGTGTTCATATATTATGACAAGCCACAAAGGGTAGGGGCTGATTTTTCCTCTCCATAAATGTAATCTTTCCTCAGTGTTATAAAAGAGTTATAAAATTCTATTTATTATCCTCAAAAATTTTTAAAGCTGGAAGTCATCTGGTATCAAGAAAAAGGAATATTTTCTATTTAACACAGTGTCTTCTCTTATGATACGAAATCATGTAACACTTTCCCCCTACCCTCACTTTATATGAAAATTGTTGAGGGAAAGTCTTGTGCTTTGAACAAGTTCACATACATCTAGTCAGTGTATCTCAACGGAGAGCCACAGCCTTTCCTCGGTAAGGGGCATAATATTTATCCTTGAGGAAAAGACGATAGCTTAGTGTATTTAGGCACATCCAGGGAGGAGAAGACAATGCAGTGCAAGTACAATTCTCAGGAAGGATTTAGAATGTTTTTAAAATTGGAAACATCAACTATTTTGAATTGAAAATAGACTGGTACAGACCTAAAAACTTACTTTAAAATTTTCATTTAGTTTGTATGATAGTATCAAAAAATGAATAGTGCAAATTGGCAATATGTCTAACTTCCAGGAGAAATAACGTGCTTCCTTTGCTCATGGCTTAATTTTTTAAAGTTGAGATGGCAGGGAAGCTGAAAGAAAGAGGGTAAACTATTTCCTTATAGTCACAGATAACGTTACTTACCTTATAAACAGAACTGCCTCCCACTATCCAGACCATGTCCACTGTATTTGTTAATTCTGGTTGCTCAATAAGTTTTAAGGCACCATCCAGACTTTTGGCAAGAAAATGAGCTCCCTTTGGAGGTTCCCTGAGATTACAAGAAAGAATTACACATAATTTCTATAAACCCCATTCATACTAGTCAAATAATCTGACTAGGAGGCAGTAATTATAAAATTAAAATCATCATAAATATGAAAACTTTCAATAAAAAGCATTTAACATCAGTATGGCCCATGGCCAATAATGCAACCCACATTTGTGTATGTATGGTCTACAATGAATCAAAAACAGAACCACTTGTGATACTGCATGATATTTGTGGTGGAAGAAAAATCACAACAGTAGTTATTTCCGGAGGGATGGGGTAAAGATTCACTGGGAAGGGGCTTGAGGCAGCTTTCTGGGAGTGACAGTAATGTCCTATATCTTTGATATGGGGTTACATAGGTGCATATATTTGTTAAAATATAGCAAATGTACATGTAAGATTTGTACATTTCATTGTACATAATATTTATTTCAAAAGAAAAAAACAGTAAAGTAATACTAAACTCTAGTTAATGAGATATATAATGAATTATTTAGGGGAAAATATACTAATGTCTGCAGTTTACTTGGAAAAGCATAAAAATAACAAGACTGATGGATGGTTGGATGGATGATAAAACAAGTATAGTATAAAATAATCTATGTGGTAGAATCTATGTTGTGGGTATACAGGTGTTTACTGTAAGATTCTTTCTATAGGCTTGACAGTCTTCAGATAAAATGTTGGAAAAAGAGTGGTATGTTTGAGTGACTGTAGTTTGGAATGATATTCAAACTGTTAATAAGTAGTTACCTTTGGGGTGTGGGGAAAGGATTCTCCTGTTTCAGACAATATAGAAATAAATGAATTATCAAAAAATGAGCATGTTATTACTTTTGTAATTAAAAATCCCAAAGGGGAAAAGTCAATTAATTTATTGTTTATATTGACTAGCTCAGTCTCTCCCAACCTCCAAAAATGTTATTTTGGTGAGAGTTTGCAATTCCCTTTATAAATGAAGAAACATGCAGAATTGGCTTTCAGAGTAATTAGACACAACAGAAATTACAATTCAATGTCAAGTTCTTAGACTGATGCTTTTAAAAAATAATGTAATTGCCTTTGAACTAGTAGTTCTAACGATGATTAACTAAGAGCTAATGGGGACTACTCATTCTCTTTGCTGCCTCCTTTCTCACCTTCTTGATATCTATTTGACTTACTTCGCTCTTTGTCATCTCTCAAGGAGTTAAGATAGCACAAAGAATATATTTTGATTCAAAGCTGAAAGAAGACACGGAGACTAGGATGAAGCTAAAGGAGCCAAGGGATCCCCAAAGGTATCAGGGCAGTTGCAGTGACTAGGATGGACCAGGCCATTCGAGGGGAGAACTGAATTTAGAAGAAACAGATTTGGAGTTGGGGGGAGAAGACAGTCTAGTTAATAAACCAAGTTTACAATGACTTTGAAAGAGTCAAGATGGTTTTAGTAACTGAGGATGTTTAAATCAGGACTGCTGACAGGAGTTAAGGTAGGATGTAAATCGGTGATTTAGGAACTGACATACAAGGAAAACCGGAAGAGGTATTCTAGAAGTAGGTGGATTACGGCAAAATGATTTAGAAGGTGGTATACGTGGTTGGTGTGGACTTCAAAGAAAGGGGACAATCTTTTTGTGAAGACTGTGGAACAATGGCTTGAGAATGATTCAAGGGATTAAGGTAAAGACTACTTCTTTGCCCTTTTGCAGTGAGTCTAAAAAGGAAAACAAAGAACAGATTAAGGATTTGTTTCAGATTTTAGATATAACAAAGACATTGAGTAAATGCTTTAGCACAGTATTCCTACTTAGTGGTATAGAAATGTTTCACAAGAAACACTTGACCCTAGATGGACAGAAAATTAGCAAAAATTTGAGCCAATGGTTCATCAGCCTCTTCACAGCACAAATCCTAGAAACTAACACAATAAATACCACATGGCAAGCACTCAGTATTGTTACTTATTTCATTGCTAAATTTTCTTTCTATCATTCTCAATCTGATCCAGATTGGATTCCCTCACAAAGGACAGTTGGTATGTGGTAGCACACACACTCTACATCAAGAAGTGTGTGGCCATGCTTGATATTTTGCTTGTTACCCAGAATCTTGAATTCCCTGAGGGTTGGCATGAAGATTAAAAGAGATAATGCACATAGCAGGCACTCCAGTGATACTTCCATCCCTTTCCTTAAAAGCCCTATTCAAGGGAGGCTGCTTTTTACCTGATGGATAGCTGTATTACAAAGAAAATATCTAACATTTATTGAGTGCCTACTTGCTCTGACAAGTAGTAGGGTCAGGCAGTGCTTTATACTCATCATACCATTTAATGTTGCCAGCAGTCCAATGTAGGCACTATTATCCCTTTTTACAGATGAGGATGTTGAGGTTGAGGGATTAGGTTGCCAATAGTCACACAGCTAGGAAATGGTGGACCTAGGATTTGAGTTCCAGCAACCTGACTTTGGGGCCTGAGGGGCACTTCTTATTCAGATAATAGGCTTTCAACTGGTGGTCATGGGCTACAAAGGTGTTAGATTCTGGTTCCCTCAGGCCTCAGATGGTGTGGCCTAGTTTAGGCAGAGCCCTCAGACCAGTGTTTTCTGGCCTTGAGCTGCCTCATTTGATTACTCTGGGGTATTATATAAACATTATCCTTTCCATTGTGCCTGATGAAAGAGGATGGCAGATAGAATTCTGCCCCAATTTCCCTGAGGACGGTTGGGAAAACAGTTAAAAACAAAAACCCTAGGCTAGAATCACATCTTAACCAGAATTCAGAAGTATGTTCACTTTAAGACCTTTAATACTCAGTCTTTAAAAATGTGATTTCTAACTATTAAAAATTGATTCAAATATGCTTCATCCTCATAATTGAATACTATGCGGCCACTAAAAATATTTATAGAAATTAATCTTTTAATATATTGAGTGGGGAAAAGGCAGGTTACAAAGTGTTGTTATGTGGGATGATTCTATTTTTATAAACTGACTACAGACCATTTATTCCATGAAAATTCTGGAACCCCTACTTTGCTAGGAGATATGCCAGGTGCTTGAAATAGAGATTTAAAAAAAAAAGCACTTCCTGTACCAAAAAGATTCTGATGGGAGGCAAAGAAATAGCTCAGCAGTGCCCATAAAAGTGAAAAGGACATGCACTGGGGATGTATGGAGGATGCTAGATGGGCACAGAGGTTGTGCATCATCTGGCTGGGGTGACAGGAAGAATTCTCTTTGGAGTCTGATCCCTTAGCTGAGTCTTGAAGGAGGTAAAAGCATGAGCAAAACACAGAAGTGACAGGCCACTATAAATATTATTGAGGCTTACATTAAGGTTATTTAACACAAGAAAGCTCCAGGAAAACTGAGAGAAGAAAAGTAATCTGTGGTGAGGTTTAAAATACTAAAGGACAGTATAACAGAGCAAGGTCCTGAGGACAGAAACAAAATGGAGTCTAGAATAAAACAGTGGAGGCAGGGGAAGGAATTGATTTTAAAAGCAGGGGATTTTTCTGTCTCAAGATTAAGGGAAGGAAGAACAAAGTGATACGTTAAGGTGAAAATAAGATCATGAGCCTGTCCATTGTGATCTCATTAATATTAATATTTTCAATAAGCTACAAAATTATGTAATTTTGGTAAAATAGCAAGGACTGGGGGAGTAGGACCTGATATCTGTAGGGTACCTTCTGTGTGCCAGAAATTTAACATATAAAATATTAATTAACCCTCAAAATCACCCTAAGAAGTTGTCATTAATCCCATTCAGTAGATAAGAAAGTTGAGGTTCAGCAAGGCTCAAAGTTAATAGGTGCCAGAACAGGTATTAGAAGCCAGGTTGCTAAGTCTTTGCTACACCAAGTATTTGAGTGGTGGGGAAAGAACTGAAGCTTTATGAAGAGAAGAAAGTTTTAATCACTGTGGAGAATATGATAGCACGACCCTAAAAAATGATTCTGCTATGAAATGTTAGACAACTTCATGGACTGAAGACAGTTTACAACATCTTATATCATGCAGGCAATTTTGGATTTTCTAAAGATGCTGCCAAAGCTGCAGCATTGCAGTAAAACTTCTTTATTTGATTTTTGGTTCCAAAGACTTTAAAGCTTATTCATGTTGTAGCATATATCAGTACTTCATTCCTTTTATTGTGGAATAATATTGCATTGCACGGATATAGCACATTTTGTTTATCCATTTATCAGCTGATGGACATTTGGGATGTTTCCACTTTTTGGCTACTATGAATGATGCTGCTATGAACATTTGTGTACAAGTTTTTATGTAATCATGTTTTCATTTCTCTTGGTTATATACCAAAGAGTGGAATTGCTGGGTCATATGATGATTCTATGTTTAACATTTTGAGAAAATGCCTGTTTTCCAAATGTGGCTGCATAATATTTCTTTTAAAGCCACAACTTGATTGTCTAGAAAGCTTTAAGAAAGGCATTTTTCCTATACCTTATTAAGGGAACAGTTATGCAAAATGACTAGTATCTGGCAGCAAATTTTTGGATTACTTTGAGGATTCAGTTTCTTTTTACATTGTGGGGTGGTGGTGAAAAATTGAATGTCTCTAAAAGCTTGCATGAGCAAGAGATTTACATGTATATATCTCCCCCCTTTTATTTAGGACCTAGCAGTGCCTGGCACATAGCAGGTGCTCAGGATATGTGTGGAACTGACCAGCAAGTAGGGAAGCAGAAGGAAGGACAAAAAATAACTCTAAATTTTTTCTCTAACTGGTATCCCTGTTTCCTTGGTGTGCTTGGTGATAAAGATTTTAAATTTTCTCTCTGCCTTAAAAAAAAAAAGTGAAATGCACCAACAAATGTTACATATAAATACATAAGAAACAACTGAATCCAATTACATACACCATAGGGGGGTCATAAAGAAGAAATAAGACTCATCATTTGAGGAGATATGCTGGCCCAACTGAACATCTACCCCACTGAGATTTCTTTATGTTTGTTTTAGCTCAAGCTGGCCATAAATAAACTTGAGTAGTATTCAAGAATATGTTATTAAAGAGTCTCTGGGAATGGCAATACGGTCTGTGAATTTGGATTCTATGAAGTAAAGATATAATCAGAATATCCTAGCAACCAGGAGAAAAAGAACAGCATGAAGATCGGGGCAGATGGCAAGATGCACAACATATTCCCCACCACTCAAAGGCAATCAGTGAAATATTCTGGTATACTTTCTTCCAGGTTTTTAACCTATACCATTCTAGGAGGGATTTAGCAGAAAATCTATATAGGCCTGAGTCCCCTTAGGCTACAGCTGTGTAGTGTTTTTCCTTCCGTGGTTGGATAGTCTTCAGGTGTTCACTTGCCTAGGCTATAGTACTGTTATTTAGACACTAATCTAGGTGTTGCTGTGAAGGTATTTTGCAGATGTGATTAAAGTTGATAATTAAATGACTTTTATCTGGGTGGACCTAATTCAAGGGGTTGAAAGGCCTTAAGAACAGATCTGAGGCTTCCTTGAAGAAGAAATTTCACCAGTGGGCAGCAGCTTCAGCCCCTTCTGCAGAATTCCTCCCTGCCCTTCCTGATGGCCTGCCCTACAGATATCTGGACTTGCCTACCCAGCCCCACAACTGTGGAATTCCTTGCAATAAAATTCTTTTATCTATCTATCTATCTTCTACTGGTTCTGCTGCTCTGGGTGAACCCTAATAATACACATGGGAAAGGAATACTATGACCACCGTTATTAAGCAAGCAGTGTCCCAGGATGCTGCATTTTTTCTGTGTGATTATATTATTAGTTTAAGAGAGAATAATTACCATGCCAGTCCTAAACCTTCCCTTATGGTATAATTCAGGTTCCCCTCTCCCCCCCTACAGTAAACTCCTGCAAAACCCCTTGGGGTTCCAGAAGTTATTTTAGTGGGCTGGGACCAATGTAAAAAATAACAAAAAGAAACAAAATAGCATTCAGTTTGCACTACATGTAGAGTAAATGCCATGGAAGCCTTGGTGAAGGTAAAAGCACTGGAGTTGACTTGATGAAGAGTCTTAATGCTTTTACCTAAACTGCTTCCCCCTCCTCACCCTGCCAAGTCCCCAGGGCATTTCCAGGCATCCAGAACTATGTTACCTAATGTTAAATTGGTAAACAGGAAAATTCCTCCCCCAGGCCAACTAGAGACACTCCCTAGAATTCCTAGGAAATGCTTCCATTTCAAAACTTTGAAAATTTTAACCTTCAGATGCTGGGTAAAGAACAAAAGCACAAAATATTATTTGGCTGTTGTGGTAAACTAGAAATAACAGGGCACAAGACTAGGACCAGTTTTTAGCCCATCCTAAAATTTACATCTTATTGCATTTAGGGCTAGGTACAGAGAGGGGATAACCACTTAAGTTTGTCAAGTTCCATAATATATGTATTTTGATTTTACATGAAACTAGAAGAGTTTATTAAATTACATTATATAACTGATATTTAAGTCTACTGAATAATGGTTCAAGGAAACGTGCAAATCTATTATTACCATAGTTAGATTTAATGTAATTTGTCAAGGTGATGAAATCAGTCACTTGAGTAACAGAATAAGTTACTGTCATATGGCATAAATAACTGCTTATTTTCTGTAATCACCTTTATGATATTAAGTAGCTTCATCCATAGTTACATTCATACTATTTTATTTTGTCCTATACTGACCTCTACCATAAGAAACAGAACATGATTTTCTTGTGGTGACTTTATGGTACAGTACTTACTTGAGTTCTCTACTGAGAACTATATTAATCCTGTCCTTTAATGGTCGATTCTTCTCTGGAATGGAGAACCAGGTTTTCCTACCCATAATCACCAAATTCTGTTTACCTGTAAAATCACACGCAAAAGATAAATATATTTTGGGAGTGTACATATATATTTTTATATATTCATACATATATGCATAGATGATTGTCATAGGGACACCTAGTGGATCTGCTTTAAAAAATTAAAATTTAAAACAGCTTTATCAAAATTTACCATTTGTCATCCATTATCTAAGTCTATTAACTGTTATTTCCTTTGGCTTTAGCCAACTTATAACCAATATATACTTTTCATCAACTGTAGTCATGTATATTATAGTAGTTAAGAGTAAAGATTCTGGGTTGAAGTGCTCAAATTGAATGTATTCTGTCATCTACTAGGCGAGTCATGTTTATCTCCTGTCTTATTTTCCTTATCTATAAAACGGAGATAATGGTAGTTCCTACTTGTAGAGTTGTTGTGGCGATTGAAGACTTATAATACTCAGCATCTAATATGTACTGTAATAACTGATATAACAGTATTATTCATATTTGCATACTTTATACATTTAAATTAGTCATTTTTTTTTAAGACAGCTGCTTAATATTCCATGCAATTAGCTTAAAACTTTATCAATTGTGCCTCTGTGCATCTAGTTCAAGTATAACGCTTCTATAAAAACTATACACATGTAAAGCTTCCATTTTTGTTTAATTACTTAGGAGAAAAAAAACCCTTGGGAGTCAGGTATCTGGATCAAAGGAACATACTCATTTCTATGATTCTTGATATGTTCTGATAGACTATCAAAAGGAGTGCATGTATGTTTTCTTTTTTCAATGTAGTTTTGTTTTATTACTTTTTAAAAAAATTATTTAATTTATTTATTTTTGGCTGCGTTGGGTATTCGTTGCTGTGCGTGGGCTTTCTCTAGTCGCGGTGAGTGGGGGCTACTCTTCGTTGCAGTGCACAGGCTTCTCATTGCGGTGGCTTCTCTTGTTGTGGAGCACGGGCTCCAGGCGCATGAGCTTCAGTAGTTGTGGCTTGCGGGATTCAGTAGTTGTGCTTCACAGGCTCTACAGCGCAGGCTCAGTAGTTGTGGCGCACGAGCTTAGTTGCTCCGTGGCATGTGGGATCTTCCCGGACCAGGGATCGAACCCCTGTCCCCTGCATTGGCAGGCGGATTCTTAACCACTGTGCCACCAGGGAAGTCCCTGTATCTGTTTTCTTAAAGAATCATCGTTAGTTTGATTTTATTTAAACAAAAACACTAAATTTACAAACTGCAAGTTGTAAGACTAAGCATTTTTCAGGTTTTGCTTCACTACTCTTACCAAATATTACCTCCAAATGTTGGAAAAAAATTTTTTCCTCCAAGAACAAACAAAAAACCCCCTGTAATTCAGAGTACCCTTATACAATATGCACTATATTTTCAAAGACAGAGCTTTACGTGTTCAATAAGGAGATATCAACTATTAAAGATAATGGAGCTAATAGGTGAGGAATTCTGATGAGGAATATGGCACAGACCTGACCTAACAACTAAGGTAGAGATGATAAGTGAAGGACATAGGGAGGCGTTTAAAAAAAAAAAAAGCCAAGACGTCCTTGGTACCCTTTCATTCATTTATCCAAGTAATACTATATTTACTGAAAACCAGCAAACAGGTCAGGCATGGGATGCTCTTCCTATTAGCAGGCCATACTTAGGATTCTTGGGAGTGGTTCATGTCAATTTTTTAGCTTCAAGCTTTTGCCATCATGTCTCCAACTAGTGACTCAAGGGCCAAATTGAAGTACCTTTTATCTGTCCTGTTATAGTTATGCTGCATCTGCTCCTTTCTGATTTAGTTTCCCTGTTTACTCTGCTATTCCTCCTCTAATGAATAAACACACATGTCTCTTAGGTTTTTTCTCCCTCATGCCCACATTCTTATCCTTGGTTATCCTCTTCTCTCCAGTGGCTCAATTCATCTAGTTCCCCGTGCCTGAAATTGTCCCGGATATACTACAAGCACTTTAAAATCATCATCATTACAGCTGCACGCTATTCCCCACTCCTTTATTTCCCATGTCACCCAGACTCTCAAACTGAAAATCTGAGAGTTCATCTTTGATGCCTTCCTGCATCACCTTTAACTTTCTAATCTCCAAATTGAGTATCTTGTAACCACTTTTTGGACTTTTGTCCTCTCCATTGCCATTCAGGCACTATCATCTCTTCCAGCAGCTATTTCAAAGGCCTGTTCTGGTTTCCTTTGCCAGCGCTAACCTCCACAGAAGCCTCTACCTAGCTTCCAATTTTGACCAATACCTGAGTTGTACGCGCGCTCACATAAAATTTCAAAGAAAATTTTTCCAAAAAAAAATGTTTAATGAATCTTGGGAACTGCATCCTCATTTATGTGAGGACAAAAGGTCCCAGACTAACATGAAAAACTTTTAAGTAAAATTTGCACTGGTAAGCTTCCTTAGGCAAGACCCTTCGCAAATTTGAATCACTTAAAAATCCCACATTACCTTCTACTGAAGAGGTTGTGGTCATTCTTTGGAAATACCTGTATTCATTCCTACAAGTTAGAGAAACACATGGAGTTACTCAGAATGGGATCCCGTGGGCTTCAGCTCTAACGCACCCGACAAACTGTGCGCTGGGGGGACCTCCAGGACTGGGACTTTGCTCTGGGGTAGGACGCGGGGGTAAAAGGCCTAGCGGGGCAGCTGGAGCGGGACGGAAATAAGTAACTAGCCGCCAGGCTCCTGACGCGGAAGGAAGTCTAAGCCTACCTCCCGCCAACTCAGGTCACGAGTCCGACCCCTTCTTTTCGCAGCGTCGACCCGGCCCGGCCCAGGTGCCCCGATTAAGCTCCGATCCAACACAATCGACCCACCTCCGGCCCAGCAGGTACCTGAGCGGGGGCCAGGGCAGGTCCCCGTTCTTGCCGATGCCCATGTTCTGGGACACAGCGACAATGCAGTTTAGCGGACGAACCATGATAGCAGCAGAAAACACTTCCAAGCTAGCACGTCACACTGACCATGGGGATTACCCGCCAGCTTGGCGCGAAATTTTGGCCACCCCGCCCCCTCAGTCCTATTTGTGCAGGCGAGACCCCGCCTTCGTCCCGCCCCCCGCCCCGGCGCACTGCAGGGTTGCGACGTGCTCGCGCCCGCAGACGCCCTGGGAACGGCGGCCGCGGGCTCGCGCTCCCAGCTCGTCCTGCTCCCGGGCTGTGGCTGCGTGCTCCGCGATGTCGCGCCGGAAGCCGGTCTCTGGTGGCGCCGCTCCCGCCGGCCCAGGCCCTGCAAGGCAGTCGGTTTTGAGCAGATTCTTCCAGTCTACGGGAAGCCTGAAATCCACCTCCTCCCCAACGGGTGCAGCCGAGAAGGCGGATCCTGACTCTGATTCCGCAGCGCCCCCTCTCCCGCCTCAGTTGCCGCCACACGTGGTGGGTTCGGTCCAGGGCGGGGCGGGGCCATCGGGGAGTGGGCGCGACCATACGGGCGGGGGCGGTGCTTGTGGGTGGAGCGGGACGAGGCGGGGACTGTGCGCGAGAATATGCGAGATGACTGGGCCAGGAGGGAAAGGGGCGGGGCTCAGGAAGGAGAAAGAGGGAAGAGGCAGGGCGGCATCCGTCCTAGATGCAGTTCAGACATTTTAGGGTAATATTACAGTTGGGGTAATAGATTTGAGGCTAAGGTCACACCGGCTCTTAATGGCAGACCTTAGCTCATTCTGATGAGGTTAGAGTCAAAGGATACATATTTTAATCTCCATCCTCTCCCCTCCCCCCCCCGTTTTTTTTCTGGATTGAGGGTTGAAGAGGAGCATTATTTATTATTTGTATGTGTTTGGTTAGCTGACTAGACGAAAACTGCCGTTAAATCTCTAGTTCTTAAGGCTGCAACAGCCTTGCTTAGTATTTCAAGCGTTTACGGGTCAAAGTCATGTGCAGTTCCCTGGTGACTGTACCCCTTGTAGTTCAGGTTATAAAGTCTGATACACAATTTGGGTGGACAAAGTTTCTTAAGATGATACAGATGTGATGACTAGTTGTTGTATGCTTCCTGTTGCTTCAAAATCTTGTTCCCTTCATTTATGTTTCTTCCATAGATGATTGTTCCTCTCCTGTCTTTGTTTTTTGACCATAGCCTATATTTTCATGAATGCACCAAGATTTTATTTTATGCCTACCATTTAGAGGTTATTTGGTGAAGGACTTAAGTTTTTGACAGGTTTTCTGCCAGCATATAGTCCATAATCTTGTGGCATTTTCAGTGGTGAACATAAATCAAGTTTGAATGTGAAACAGTTAAATGACAATTAACATTTCAAAAATGATACTGTTTTAAATTATCTGTCTAAATTCAACTTTTCTAAATATTAGGTTTTTTTCTTAAAGCTATTCTATTTAACATAGGTAAGTAGGGTGATTCATAATCTGAGATAGGGGAAGACTGATCGAGTGAAGAAAAGTAGCAGCCTTGGTTCTAATTCTAGGAGGGCTTGAGGTGCTGAGGCTCATGACTTGCCAGTCTCCACCTTGTCTTTGAAGATGGTAAAACAGTTCACCCATAACTCTAAACAGATGATTCTATGAAGGGTGGATGGCAAGAACCTTGCTGTCATTCAGAAGTAAGGTTTAAGTTATTTTGCATACATCAAGTTTTGAGATTAGAGATAATATCATTTTCTAACATAGGTTGCGGAAATCGATAGGAGTAAAAAGAGACCACTGGAGAGTGATGGACCTGTTAAAAAGAAAGCAAAGAAAGTCCAAGAAAAGGAAGAAGGAAGTGATTCAGTAATGTCTGGGAACGCTGGTGAGTTCTGGGGCAATTTTTCTTCATTCTTACAAGTAATGACTCTGATATTCTCACATTCTCCTGAGGGCAGAGGAGACTGTTGGAGTATTGGGCCATTTTTTCCATTGTGGAGAAAGGTCTCCATTGTGCTTGAGTAGACTGGCCCCTTCATAAGGGGTGGTGTGGGTAAGAGGTTGGGGGAGTGGAGGTAAGAGATGGAGTTCTGCAATTTGGCTGTAGTTCTCCCAATTTTCTCTCTTATTCCCTCTAGCAAATTTTTGTCTTGATTATAAAAGTAAAATGTTCTTGTTATAAAAATTTCAAACAATACAGAAATGTAGAAGGTGGACAGTAAAAGACCTCATAATCTCTCCCTTTCAATAAGGGCTACTGCTAATTTTTGGGGGTGCTGTACATTCTTCCAGGTTTTTCTGTTTATATACATCTATATGTACTCAAATAGACCCCAAAATAAGTTAACTAATAATAATATTTTATAAATTATATTATACTATATATACTAATTTGCAACTGTTTTTTTTCCACTTAGCAGAACATTTTGAACAATTTTCAATGTCAGGACAGGTAGATCTACCCTGTCCTTTTAAATCATGGAGCTGCTTTTTCTGTATGCTAAAGGGTTTTGGGTAAAACCACTATTCCTGAGCTGTTGGACTTCTAGGGGAGGTATTGGATACAGATGGTTGAGCAGATTTTTCTCTAGTTTTTGGCCTCAGACAGTTTGTGATAGGGGAGGACAGAAAATGCTTCTTTCTTCATTATCCCCAGGAATTTAGGTAAAGAAAATGAGACAAAACCAAAAAAAAAAAAAAGTTTCTATTTAGTGGATCAAGAGGTAAAGATTGGATTTAGGGTTAACATGAAAGCCTTAGTATGAAATAACTATAGAAATGGAGACGTATGGTTAAAGAGAAGGATAAATCTGATGATACCCTTTTTCTCCTCCTACCTGAAGGGGCCATGACGAGAGGCATGACTTGACAGAATTTGCATTTTCCAGGGTTGTCTACCTTTCTTTGCTTCATTACTCTACATAGATCTGATCTATTCAGTTTTTCAGTAAATTCGTCAAGCTGTTAATGAACCCTCTGTTTGCCTGCCATTGTTGTACAGGTTTTTGTAGTTCTTTTATTCTTCCAAACAACCCTTGCTGTCCTCCAGTGATAGGTGAGGTTGAGGGTTACCACACTTAAGTAACATTTTCAGGCACCCAGGAGAGCTGAGGTGGAAAAGGGGCAACAGACTTGGAATGTTTTGAAGTAAGACCTTTGCTACTTGGTAAAAATCACACTCAGGAAGAAGAAAGAGCTTTCCCCAGTCAAACGCTGGGTGATTGCTCCACCTCGGGTTTTTTTTTTTTTAAATAACAGATTATTAAGATATAATCACATGTTATACAATTCACCCATTTACCATGTACAATTCAATGACTTTCAGTATATTCACAGAATTGTGCAGCCCTCATTAAGTCAATTTTAGAGCATTTTCATCACCCTCAAAGGAAACTCAGTACCCAATAGCAGTCACTTCCCATTTTCCCCAAGCAGCGCCCCCCTCACCGACCTAAGCAACCACGAATCTATTTTCTGTCTATAGATTTGTCTATTCTGAACATGTCATATAAATAGAATCATACAGTATGTGGCCTTTTTGTCTGGTTTCTTTCACTTAGCCTAATGTTTCCAAGGTTCATCTATGTTGTAGCATGTATCAGCACCTCCTTCCTTTCAAAAGTTGTTTTGATTTGATTTCTTTTTATTGTGGTAAAATACACGGAACATAAAATTTTCGTCTTAACCATTTTTAAGTGTACAGTTCAATTAAGTGCATTCATAATTTTGTAAAACCGTTACCTCCATCCATCTCTAGAATTCTTTTTGTCTTGCAGAATTGAAACTCTATAGCCATTAAATAATAGCTCCACATTCCCTCTTCCCCCAGTCCCTGGCCATCAACATTCTACTTTCCATGATTTTGAGTACTCTAAATTATATCATTCCTTTTTATTGTTGAATAATATGCCATTATATGGATCCACTTCAGTTCTTAATTCTTCAATTTATAAGCTCATTTTTATACCTAGGATCCACAGGGGAAGGAAGCTTTTATACTCAAAAGGAAACTTGATACATTTGAAAAGTGATTTAAATATGTGTTTTGAAAACAAATTGAATAATAATAAAAAGGTAAAACATACATTTGAAAAGAAATTCAAATATATATCTCTAAAAGAAGAGAAGTCACAGGAAACTAGGTAAAGTATATATTAGAAAAGTCCTATATTTAAGAAGAAAGGGAGTCATAGTATTCCTTCAAAGGTTCTTAACCTTTAACATTTGTGACATCAAGGTGTTTTTGGTGTTTTTTAATTATGGTGTTGATTTCCCTAATATGTCTTTTTTCCTCTGGCTGCTTTTACGATTTTGTATTTATCACTGGTTTGCCCACATTTGATTTTTTTTCTTAACATCTTTATTGGGGTATAATTGCTTTACAATAGTGTGTTAGTTTCTGCTTTATAACAAAGTGAATCAGTTATACATGTACATATGTTCCCATATCTCTTCCCTCTTGCATCTCCCTCCCTCCCACCCTCCCAATCCCACCCCTCCAGGCAGTCACAAAGCACCGAGCTGATCTCCCTGTGCTATGCGGCTGCTTCCCACTAGCTATCTACCTTACGTTTGGTAGTGTATATATGTCCATGCCTCTCTCTCGCTTTGTCACAGCTCACCCTTCCCCCTCCCTATATCCTCAAGTCCGTTCTCCAGTAGGTCTGTGTCTTTATTCCTGTCTTACCCCTAGGTTCTTTTTGACATTTTTTTTCCTTAAATTCCATATATATGTGTTAGCATACGGTATTTGTCTTTCTCTTTCTGACTTACCTCACTCTGTATGACAGACTCTAGGTCTATCCACCTCATTACAAATAGCTCAATTTCGTTTCTTTTTATGGCTGAGTAATATTCCATTGTATATATGTGCCACATCTTCTTTATCCATTCATCCGATGATGGGCACTTAGGTTGTTTTCATCTCTGGGCTATTGTAAATAGAGCTGAAATGAACATTTTGGTACATGACTCTTTTTGAATTATGGTTTTCTCAGGGTATATGCCCAGTAGTGGGATTGCTGAGTCGTATGGTAGTTCTATTTGTAGTTTTTTAAGGAACCTCCATCCTGTTCTCCATAGTGGCTGAACCAATTCACATTCTCACCAGCAGTGCAGGAGTGTTCCCTTTTCTCCACACCCTCTCCACATTGTTTCTAGATTTTTTGATGATGGCCATTCTGACTGGTGTGAGATGATATCTCATTGTAGTTTTGATTTGCATTTCCCTAATGATTAATGATGTTGAGCATTCTTTCATGTGTTTGTTGGCAGTCTGTATGCCTTCTTTGGAGAAATGTCTAGGTCTTCTGCCCATTTTTGGATTGGGTTGTTTGTTTTTTTGTTATTGAGCTGCATGAGCTGCTTGTAAATTTTGGAAATTAATCCTTTGTCAGTTGCTTCATTTGCAAATATTTTCCCCCATTCTGAGGGTTGTCTTTTGGTCTTGTTTATGGTTTCCTTTGCTGTGCAAAAGCTTTGAAGTTTCATTAGGTCCCATTTGCCACATTTGATTTTGATGAGCCTTAGTCTAGTATTTAAAAAAATTCTTATTTCTTCATTAATCTTTATCCTGTTTGGAGTTCATTTAAAGCTTCTTGGGTTCCATCGGTTTATAGTTTTCATCAAATTTGGAAGAATTTTTTGGCCACTTTTTTCTCAAATTTTTTTTCTGTCTCTTCCCTTTCTCTTCTTCTGAGAGTTTATTAATAGGGATGCTAGATTACTTACCATTATCCCTCAAATAAGGAAGCTCTTTTCATTTATTTTCCAGTATTATTTCCCCTTCTGCTTCATTTTGGATTGATTCTCCTGCTGTATTTTCAAGTTCAGTGATATTTTTTTCCAGTAGTATCTAATATGATATAAATTTAATTCAGTGAAATGTTCAGTTCAGATATTGTATATTTCATCTCTAGAAGTTCTGTATTGTTCTTTTTAAAAAATATCCCATTTTTCTATGTAAATTGTATTTCAGTAAAGCTGTTACCAAATAAAAACCTTCCATTCTGCTCCTCTTTATTTTTTCCTTTTCATTCTTGATTATATGGAACATGTTTATAATATGTGTTTTCATGTCCTTATATGCTAATTCTGTCATCTCTATCATTTCTGGTTTGGTACACCTTGACTGATTTTTCTACTTTTTGCATGTTTAGTAATTAATTATTTGGATTGTGTTTTGTATTTTTGTTTTTTAAATTTATTTATTTTTGGCTGCGTTGGGTCTTCATTGCTGCGTGCGGGCTTTATCTAGTTGCAGTGCGCGGGGGCTACTCTTCCTTGCTGTGTGTGTGCTTCTCATTGCGGTGGCTTCTCTTGTTGCAAAGCACAGGCTCTGGGCACGTGGGCTTCAGTAGTTGTGGTGTGTGGGCTCAGTAGTTGTGACTCATGGGCTCTAGAACGCAGGCTCAGTAGTTGTGGTGCATGGGCTTCGTTGCTTCACAGCATGTGGGATCTTCTTGGATCAGGGATGGAACCCCTGTGCCCTGCATCGGCAGGTGGACTCCCAACCACTGCGCCACCAGGGAAGTCCTGATAATAAGTATTTTGAACTTTGTGTTGTTGTGTGCTGGGATTTGTGTTTCTTTAAAGAATGTTGAATTTTGTTCTGGCAAGTAGTTAAATTCCTTGTGGATCAGTTTGATCTTTTTTGGGATTGTTTTTAAGCTTTGGAAGAGAAGGTCTAGAGTAGCCCCGTTCTTAAGCCTTGACTTTTCTAGAGTTGGGAAAGGATGGATAGTTGCAATAGCACACCATTATATAGTATTTACACCATACAGAGACAATACATGTTAATAATCTTTAGATTATAGACAATAGTAAAATGTAATAAAAGTTTTAGGAAGCAATGAGGTCTGAGTATTTATTACCTTTGTTTTTTGTTGTTTTTAAGTAGATAATTGGGGTAGGATTTTTTATTAATTAATTATTATTATTATTTATTTTTGCTGTGTTGGGTCTTCGTTTCCGTGCGAGGGCTTTCTCTAGTTGTGGTGAGTGGGGGCCACTCTTCATCGCGGTGCGCGGGCCTCTCACTATCGCGGCCTCTCTTGTTGCGGAGCACAGGCTCCAGATGCGCAGGCTCAGTAGTTGTGGCTCACGGGCCTAGCTGCTCTGCAGCAGCATGTGGGATCCTCCCAGACCAGGGCTCGATCCTCCCAGACCAGGGCTTGAACCAGTGTCTCCAGCATTAGCAAGCAGATTCTCAACCACTGCACCACCAGGGAAGCCCCCTGTTACCTTTGTTTTTAATGTAATTCATTTAATTGTAAGTTTATATACTGTAACATAATAGCTGTGTTTTACAACTGGCTCACAAAGTTCTTGAAGATTTCACTTACCAGTATGAGCTGGCTCCGTTGTCTCTCTGTGTGGGCTAATTTGAGCTTCCTCATAGCAGTGGTGGCTGGTTTCCAAGAATGAGTATGGTGAGAGAGAGCCAGACGGAAGCTGTATTGTCTTTCACAGTCTAGCTTTGGAAGTTATATAGTGTCACTTCTGCCATACTCTGTTGGTTGAATTAGTTACAAAGGCCTGTGTGGGTTCAAGGGGAAGGAACATGGATTCCACCTTTCAGTGCAGGAGTGTCAGCATCACATAGGAAAAACATATGGGATGGAATATATGTATGTCTGGCTACGTTTGGTAAATAAAATCTCCCCAGATTCAGACTTGACTTTTTGTTATTATTCTTATTTTAATTACAGATAAACAGTGTAGAACTCTGTCTCAAATGCATTTTGATAAATACAAATATCCATTATCTTAATACTATATAAATGTGGACTTTCCAAAATCAATTAAAGATATTATAAAATATAGCCAGAGTATATAAAAATAAGATACAATTTTTTTTTTTTTTTTTTTTTGCGGTACGTGGGCCTCTCACTGTTGTGGCCTCTTCCGTTGCGGAGCACAGGCTCTGGACGCTCAGGCTCAGCGGCCATGGCTCATGGGCCCAGCCGCTCCACGGCATGCGGGATCTTCCCGGACCAGGGCACGAACCCGTGTCCCCTGCATCGGCAGGCGGACTCTCAACCACTGTGCCACTAGGGAAGCCCAAGATACAATTTTTTAAAAAGACCCGGGAAATGTATCAGATATTATACCTTTAAACCATATCCAGGAAGTTCAAATTGAAATCTGACTTAAATTCATTTTTTCCAGTTTACCCTAGACCATTTTATAAAAGACATCGATTAATATTTATAATTATTACACACTGCAATTTATATCCTAACATAAAGCTACTTAGTTATTTAAAATATTTTTTTAATTGAAGTATAGTTGATTTACAATGTTATGTTAGATTCCGGTGTACAGCAAAGTGATTCAGTCAGACATATATATATATATTTTTCAGATTTTTTTCCCTTATAGGTTATTACAAAATATTGAGTATAGTTCCCTTGCTATACAGTAGGTCCTCATTGTTTATCTGTTTTATATATAGTAGTTTGTATCTGCTAATCCCAAACTCCTAATTTATCCACACCGTGCCCCCCCCCATCCCCGGCCTTTCCCCTTTGGTAACCATAAGTTTGTTTTCTAACTCTGTGAGTCTGTTTCTGTTTTTGTAAATAAGTTCATTTGTATCACATTTTAGATTCCACATATAAGTGATATCATATGATAAAAGATTTTGTCTGACTTACTTCACTTAGTATGATAATCTCTAGGTCCATCCATGTTGCTGCTAATGGCATTTTTTTTTTTTATGGCTGAGTATAAAGCTACTTAGTTTTAGTGAAAAAATCAAAATTTTTCATGGAATCAAATATGCCATTCCCCAAATTCCCATTTTTGCATTCTGTAATGACTGCCTATTATACAGGGTAAAAAATTTTATCCAGCAAACTTTCCATTTTCATTTTATGCTCTTAAAAAAAGAATCACCGTTTGACGTTTAAAACAACATGCCCCAATTTGGAATGAATATTTAAAAACAAGGGCACTAAGATTAAAAAATAAGTCTTTTAAAAGAAGAAGTTCTGCCTTTTACCTGGGTTTCTGTTGTTAGACAAGATTTGAAACTGCCTCTTAAATCTATTTATTTTTCTTTTTAAGACTCTCCTCCTTGACTTGTGTCTTATTTTTATCTGCCTAAGCTTAAATATCTTCTTTTGAGCTTAAACCCTCAAAAACATTGGGTGTAATTTATCTTCCCAAACAGAGAATTCTTGAGACCCTGAGATCTATGAACATGGATTTGTTGATGTTTTTAATTCATTATAGATGTTTAACACATGTAGAGAATCATAAGCTTGATAAATTTCACAAACTGAAGTCACCTATATAACCATCACTTAGATCAAGAAACTATATTACTAGGACCCCCGGAAACCTCTCTGTGCTCCCTCCCACTGGCAACCCCTTCCCCCCACCAAGGATAACCACTATCCTGACTTCAGTATAGATTGGTTTTGCCTGAACATTGTGTTTAATTTAACTGATTTAAAATATGTTTGTAATATTCCAGAGGTTTTTCTTTTTTTCCTTTTTTTAAGATGAATTATTTTATCTGTAAAATAGATTCTTATACAGATTAAAAAAAATCTGTTTATAGTGGCACATATTTATATTTCAGCATCTACTCTGCTTCCTTCTAGATTAAAATTCTTTATTTAAAATATGATAATTCTTCTACCTCCTTGATCCTTCATAACCTAGGCCTAGAGGAGGAAGGCCTGAGTAGAGAAAGTAACTATTATGTATTTACATTTTATGGTACACAAAAAATTAAAGCTCAAACAGTGAAGGTGTTAATTCAGTGAAAGGTTTTTACTGAAAAGATTTTGGCCTGTTTAACATGTTGGGACAGCAACCGATGGCCTTATTTCTAGGGTATATCCTCTTAAGGGCTCAGAGACTTTAGTGATACTGCTGGCAAGTCTTAATCTCATATTGTGGCAATTTGATAGTTCATTTCATGGCATCTTCAGAAAAGGAAATAGTATAAGTGAGGTTTTAAGTATAGGAGCAGAATATGGAGGTTGTTAAGGTTTATTTGGGTACTGTTAAACTAAAACAGGAGAACAGCCAATTACTTTATCAGCAAAATGGATTTATCTGGGAGCAGGTAAGAACTGCAATTTAGGACATGCAACTATGGCAAACCACATGCAAATTCAGCAAGGCAAAGGAGAGGAAACTCTTTTATAGAGGAGAAGAGGAATTTGGGAGAGTGATTGGAGGAAACTGGGAGTTCAAAGTATAGTGGCTTTTCTTTGGCTGAATTGTGACAGTGTCTTATTGGTTGTACTGTTGCCAGGCAAGGAGAAAATCTTCCTCCTGCTGGTGGTAGTAAGCTAGTGTCACTTCTATAGGAGATGCAAGGTAAGTCTCTTCCTGTTGGGATCTGTATTGATGCTGGGTAGTATGTCCAAGAGAGCTCTCCCTGCTGGCCTCCCAACTCCATTTTAGGAGGTTTCCCTTTTAATTTTCATAGTACTCAGTTTTCCATGAGCCAGGTTTTTCACAGTAGTTACAGTCTTCCTCAAGGCCTAATTGAGGGACTGGTGCCTATATCTGTGTCCCTTCTCAGACATGAGGGTTTTGTAGCTCTTGGGGGCTTTGTACTTGAGAAGCCTTCCAATTTAGTTTTTTTCATTGAGGGCCTTATGAGGTGTTAGAATCTCTCTTAGGTATCTGTGAGGAAGGCAATGAAAGATTTTGGTTTTCCTGTGTAAGCTTCATTCTTCCCGCAGATAACATGTTCATATTTCCCCCTGGTTTTCTTTTAGATGGCTCAAGATTTGATGGTCCTAGGAGCATTAAGAAAAAAATGTAATTTTGGGTAATTGCTTGTGTACCAGTTCTTTCTCTTATTTTAGAGTTCAGGAATCATAATGGCTTGATATAAATGAACAAGTGTGGGACACCTTCTTTCCTAACTCTTGAGCTGTGGTGCACTCGTAGAAGGTCATTGTAGCCTAAGGATGAAAGATGGCTACACAGAAAAAGGAGAGAAAAAACTTTAAGAGATGTGGAAGGGTAGCAGAGAGGATGTACAGAAGCATGGGCTCAATCCAGGATCTTTCTGAACCGACAAAAATCTTTCTGTATTGAGCATAACTCAAGGATGGAGCTTCAAGGTGGAATCTTCCTTGGCAGTGGTGAGAGTAGGGTAGGGTGGGGAAGGATGGTAAGGAGGAGGGCAAGAAAGTGAGCCATCAAGGGCTCTTACCACATGCACGCTAAGTCCTTGCTGCACATCCAGCTGAGCAAACCCTGAAGTTTGTGGAAATAAGGCCATAGACATGGAATTTTTTGAAATATGAGCTTTACTGTTCACTTAAAAAAATAAATAATGGGAAGAAAAGAGCAGAGCATTCACTAGCTAGAAGAGTCCCTGGCTACTTCACCTTAGTTTTTAACACTTCAGTTTTAGATATTCTTTTTTCACATGAGTGCAATTCTAAGACTTATACCCCACTCCCATCCTGGGAAAGTGTTTTTGTATCGATAGGGAGAAGTCCTTATATAATATAAAAACTTACAGTATATGTTTGAAGAGTGATTCAAGTATACATCCTGAAAAGGGGAGAATAACAGTAAATAAGATGAATATATACATTTGAAAAGAGATTTCAAATATACATTTTTCTAGCTACAAGGTTAACAGGAGACAGGATAAAGTATAGCTCTAAAAAGAGGTTTGAATATTAATATGAAAATATTTAAACTTTTAGAAATGAACAAAACCCAACTCTTGCCCTCAGAGTGTTTTTGCTTTAATGGGAAAGTAAGAGATAATAAATGCAGTCCCAGTTTCTTTATATTAAATAATAATTACCTAATAGTATTGCTCTAAAGGGTGAAAAGACGTATTCTGGCATATAGTAGATACCCAGTACATGATAGTTTCCCTTATTTTATGGGTTGCTTGCTTACTAATAACTGCTAATTGGCAGAGTGTGATAAGTGCTGTAGAGAGATGCGATCTTGTTATAGGAACATAGAGAAAGAAAAGATGACTTTAAACTGGGAGAATTAGCAGAATTTCATGAAAAAGTAGTTTTGAGATGGGTCTGGACGAAGTGAGTACAATTTGCCATGTGGAAATTGGGGTCAAGGGCATTCTGGGGAGAAAGAATAGCATGAGCAAAGCTGTGGAGGCAGGAAGGCACATGTCCTGGGGGTGGTTTCCTTGGTGAATTCCTGGTGTCAGTATCTTTAGGTCTTTCCCATGGAGCTGGTCAGTTTCCCCAGTCCAGAGTCTTGTGAGCTCCTGCCTGGAGAGAGAACTCTGGCTGCCTGTGTTCTGAGAGCTGGTGAGAAGAGGCTGGTTTCTCCACATACAGTAAGCCTGTATTCACATCATTCTTATGGTTCAGGCACAGTACTGCGTCTCACCTGTGCCTGTTTTGCCTTTTCCAGAGAAATCTCCAGTCTTCTTCTGAGGTAGAAGGAGGACAGTTACCCTTGAGTTTGGAGTGGGGTAGGGGTCTAGGGATTAAATTGTTTTGAACCAGTTCTGTTTATTTTAGAACCTCCCTTTTTTCCATTTCCAGAGCTACTGGTGCCCTGATTCTTGAGCCATTTAATAAACATTTTGTGTTCTAAGTAAGATTGGTTTCTGGTTTTATATATTACTGATTTAGGATTTAGCTTTCAGGTATGGTAAATTGGTTATTGCTTATCCATTTATCCTTCTAGCTTCAGATATTTTGTTTGCAGTTGTCACCTCTTCTTTTCTGTCTGCCCTGTTGTAGTTTTTAATGGGGTTTCAGGACCAAGTGAAATTAGATCTATGTTTCAATATGCCATCTTCACCCTGAACCCGAGGTTTCTTTATTTCCTTATCACATTATAGTTAGATTCATTGCTTTAGTGAGAAGCTCCCTCTTTAAAAATCCTATGCTAATTATGAATTGACATAATGAGATAAAATACTATTGTTATATTTTCTTCTGACTTGTTAAGAGCCAAAGAAACATCTGAGGACCAGGATCGTTTTAAAGTCTCTGGAAAAATTGAAAGAATTCTGCTGCGATTCTGCCCTTCCTCAAAATAGAGTCCAGACAGAGTCTCTTCAGAAGAGATTTGCAGTTCTGCCAAAATGTACTGATTTTGATGATATCAATCTTCTACGTGCAAAGAATGCAGTTTCTTCTGAAGATTCCAAATCTCAAACTAGTCAAAAGGTATGTAACTCTTATATAGATGAATATCCAGTTACTTAGAACTGTAGGTTCTCAAGTGCCATTAGGTTTGTGGGTTCACTCAGGGCACTGGTTCCCAAACTTGGCTGATCATCCAAATGAGCTGAGGGAGCTTTTGCTTTTTAGGTTTTGTTTTGTTTTTTTAAATTCCTGGAGATTGTGGTTTACTATGTATTAAGGCAGGATGAATTAGTTTTATTAAAACAACAGAAAAACAAGAAAACCTCCCAGCAGATTCTGATATACAGCCTGGATTAGGAGCCACTGACTTGGGGGGATTCTTTATTAATAATTAATACAAGCACAGTTTCTTATAGTTCTCCTTATAGTTTCCATGATTAGTCTGGAAAATCACAGTGAATAATTTATAGAGATGTTTTGAGGTTTTTAGTTGAAAGCTTGGCTGATATAATAAATTCAGAGTTTAACCAAACGTATATGGCTTCCTTACTTCTTCCACTGTTCGGTGATTATTAGTATTTTTCACCATTGCAAAATCAGGGAATTTAACTCTTGATCCATCATTGAAATCTATTATAATTCAGAATTAGTGGTTCTCAGCCCAGCTTTAAATTAGAATCACCTTACTGTCATAATTTTGTATGGTGACAGTTAGTTACTGGACTTATGATCACTTCATAATGTATTTGATTATCAGATCACTATGTCGTACACCTGAAACTAACATAATATTGTATGTCAACTATACATCAAAAAAAAAATACCGATAGTAAGAACCCTTCTTCAGAATCATGTTTAGTTAGTTTTCATGAAAAACTGGGCATGGATATCGTTTAAAAGCTCTCATTTTAATTTGTAGCCATGATCGAAAACCATGGAGTTAGAGAACTAGTTCTTTACTTTTTTTTATGAGTCATTTAAATCTAATGAAAACTATGGATTCGTTACTCAGAAAAATACTCAGACCAACACAATTTTGTATCTAATTTTCAGAAGTTCACACTCCTTCCCACAAAGTCCAGATTCATGAACTCCTCCTTCAGCCAGGCCGTAAGATCCATTGACTTATTTTACATCATCAGAAAAAAAGTTGCTTTGTTTTCATTTTTAATCGTTTTTTAGTACTTAGAAGCAGTTCACCTGAGTGTAGTGGTCATAAAGTATAGAGGTCAAAAAGTTTGTATATGTATGTTCACTTTATTAATTGGAGAATTTATCCTAGGGTCTCATGAGATTTACTGTTGGTTTATACATAAAATGACCAACTTGGCATTTCTGATTCACAGCACATTAGAAGTAACCAGTTAGAAGAGACACCTAGAAATCGGTCCTGAAATTCCCATTTTATTATTCTGATCATCCTCAATTGTCAAGACGAAGTTAAATTGAGTTCAGAATGCTGTCTCTGGGAATATGAAAAAGAGTATATCTGAGAAATATTTTCACCCAAATGGTGGGGAAAAAAAGTTGCTTAATACTCAAGTATTCAGATTGACTTGTTTATTCGTATCCCATATGCTTAAAACTATTTGCTGGATTCCTACTTTCATTCCCTATATGAATAAGGTATAAAGTAAGAACTTTCTTTTTCCAGGAAATATATTTTTTTAAGTATTCATTAAGTTTTGCAATATGTGGTTTTCTTGAATTTCCATCATAATTAAAAGCAAATGCATTCTCCAACCTGGTATATTGACCCACTTTTCTCCTGCCATGCCTGTCCATACTTTACCAGATCTCATTGCTGATCTTTGGAGGTTTGCTTGGCTTCGCTATTCAGATAAACTGTGTCTCTACCTGCTATTCCAGCTAAGCTGAATTTTTTAAACCTTTAGCAACTGCAACTCTAAAGAACATCTTTCTGGGCTTTCCTTGGACTGCGGTCCCCTCCCTGGGCCATATAAGACATTTCTCTTTCTCCCTTCTCTGCCTCTGCTGGTCACTAGTCTTTTAGGCCATATTTTTAATTTCAAGGGTAGCTGGTAAGTTTTTAGATGTAGGCAGTGACCCAGTGACAGTTAATTAGAAGCTGGATTTATCCTTTTGACAAAAATAATCAATAGTCAATCTAAGAAAGAAGTGAAAAATTTTATTTGAGCCAACCTGAGGATTATAACCCGGGAGATAGTCTCTCAGAGAGCTCTGAGAACTGTTCCAAAGAAGTAAAGGGCGGGGAGGCCAGTATATGTGTGATTTTGGTAAAGGGGGTATGTGCACTCAAGCACACATCTCAGTAGAAGGTTGCTGCTAGTCACAAGGAACAGACATCTTAGTTAATGATTTTAGTGCTTTTCTAAGTATGGGATGATGCAAGAATCCAGGTTTATAAAAAAATTTCTCCTGAAAATATCTATCTGAGGGCAAGTTTCACAAAGAGCCTCATCCTGATCTTCTTCCTGAATTCCTTTCAGGGTGTAATATAGGTCAGCAACCACAGTAGCTAATGACTTCATTCTTGTAGAATTGGTTGATGGGCAAACAGTCTTTATTTTTTAATTGGTTCCCTTTCGGTCTTAATTTCAACCAAGGTTTGGGAGGCATTTTGTGATCAATTTGTCCTATGGCGCTAGGAATACTCATTCTCAGGTCAGGCAAGGATTTTGTTGGTAGGCCACTCACTGTGCTGTTCCTGGACTAGGCCCTGTTAACAGTAGCCGAAAGCCTCTGAACCACCTGTCTTATAGTCTGCTATGGTCTAGAAAAAGATTCTCTCTTGTTGCTTCTTCCCATATCTAGAGTTACACTATTAAAATCACTGATCATATAGGACTGTATATTTTGTCAATTGTTTTAAGTCGCCTAATCATTATTAATTTTATTGGAGGCTCAGTCATACATTTGGTAACGCAAGAAACAATTATATTATAAAATAGGCAGAATACAAGTAATATAGCTAGTAACATTAATAAGGTCATAAGTAAGTATTTAAGCTAAGAAGACTTCCATTAGGTGCCCAGTGTCTCCCCAGGTCGTCTGACCGGTATGTTATGTACCAATGGCTATCTTTAAGGGAAATGGTATGTTGGCATTGTATATAAAGTTCCCCATAGATGTCTGTGTGTACGAGGCGAGTGGGTGAGTCATCGTGACCCCATAAAGGATTGAGAAAGAAATGTTAGCTTCCAAGGAGTTATAAGGCTGGCACCAGAAGGAGGAAAATTGATCTTAATGGTTGAGCAGGTATTTCTGCTAAACCTAAGCATAAGGCAGATAGATGCACAATGCATACTGAAGGGGAGGGAGGGGGCCAAAATGGGGAGAGAAGAATTTTTAGATTTTTCTTGCCTTGCCTTAAAATATGAATTTTTATGTCATCAATTGTACAGATTTGTTTCATTTTACCTTAATAAGTCTCAGAAGCAAGGAATTCGCTCTAAGCTGTGAACTAGATTTAATTATGGTTTTCATATAGACAGGTGGATATCAGGAATACTAATGTTGAAAATGTAACCTTGTGCTTTATGCTTTCCAAAAGCTGTTTCTCATCTCTCTTTACCAAACAAATTGTGATTCTTTCTTGGAATAAAGATTATGGAATATACTATCTTTTAGACTGTACTTGGAAATTTAAACATTAAGTGCAGCTTTAGCTGCTGGCATGCTTGTTGAAAGTGGTTTTGCCTTACCGCTGAGGGAGAAGGTTGGATGCCTGATGACCTTTTGTGCCTTATATATCTGGGAATAAAGAAAAGAAAATGGTTAATTATAATTGGTTTAATGAAATCCAATTTAAAGAGAAGTATAGAAAGCTTTTTTAGTTTCGGCTTTCAAAATTTGCTCAAGTAATTATACAGTAGTTTAGTTTGGCTCACTTTTTTAAGTCATTTACTTTGAAAAAATTCCAAACCTGCAAGAAAATATGCCTAATATATGATATACTCTTGTAAACTTTTCACTTGGATTCACCAATTATTAGCTTTGTGCCAAATTTACATTCTGGAACTATTATTACAGTTAATACTTTTTAAACTATAAAAATCTTTCGGTTGCCAGGACAAGACACTCAGTCATTGTGGATCATCACATAGCAGTTGTGAAAACTTACAGAAGACTTCTGATTCTAAACCATCTAACAAACGGACCAAAAGCATCTACACCCCCTTAGAATTACAATACATAGAAATGAAGCAGCAGCAGAAAGATGCAATTTTGTGTGTGGAATGTGGATATAAGTATAGATTCTTTGGGGAAGATGCAGAGGTAAGTTGTTTTCTCAGACACTGTTTCCTGTTTTTTTGTCCAGCCTTAAATATTTTCCAGTGTTTTTATTTCATTTTCTGACCTTATGGAGAAGCTAATGTGATCAATTACCTTCAAAAATACTTTCATTTAAAGTAAAAACTAAAAATAGACACAAGCAAACTTGGTGGATGCTAGATTTGTGGGGAAGGAAGTGAGGGGTCCCTATTGGAATGTTCATGCTTATTCTCCATGGTGCTGGCCCAGTACCTTTCATCCATCGAAAGTCAATTGTGAATGAACCATAATCATGTGAGTATTCCTAATGAACACTCAAGCAAGAAAAAGAAAATTGAGATGTACAGAAATTCCTCTTTTTACCCTTAACTTATGAATTTTCATAGCCAGGAATATAGTTAAATCTCAGTGGAAGAGCACATTAACCCTGCCAGCCACCAACAAGTGTGTGAAGTCTTACAAGTCTCCGTATATCAGCTGTCTTGCTATCTTAGTCCAAGTTGGGTTTGTATTTAATTTGGGGTGTTTGATATAGGCCTAAGTTAAGAAGGTTAAAAGTAAACTTGAGCATTTAGGGGCAAGCGTAGGCTTGGTATTGCTGGTGGTGCTGTTGAGGTCACGAATGATTGTGATGATCCCTTAGTTTTAGGCCTGGTTGGATAGTACATCTTCAGAGAGTGATGAGGTGGCTCGTCTGCCACCTCATGAATGGGGAGTGGAGGCCTGGCCAACTTCTGTTCTTCTAGTGTCCTAAGTCCTGCGGCAGGAAAGTGGTGTTCTCTAGTTCAGATGGCATGATGCTCTCTTCTGTGTCATGAAATTAGACTTTGAAACAGCATCCGCGTGTTTCCTGAGGACAGGAACCACGTGGTTGGCCTCTTATAGATGAAGGGGTGAAAGGAAGTGCTGCTCTCTGCCTTTCTCTCTAGGTTGAGTGCTAAATTCAGCCTTGACCACAGTAAAGACTGATGTCTTCTTGCCCTGCAGTGATGAACTAATACAGTTCAGAGACGGGTGATACAGGGGAGTGAGAGTGGAGGAATGACTCCAATTCCGTGGCCCCAGTGGGCAATATCTAAGCCCTGGGACTTTGTAGAAAAACGTAGGGAATCAGGTGGTGCTGCCTGATTCTGCATTCCTATCATTCATGCATCATTAAGTAGCTAACCAGACCAGGGGGTTCTCTTCTCACTTCCTCAAAGATGCCCTCTGTCCAAGGAGGTTCATCATGTACATATACTCCGTGGTATCTCCTAATTTTCAGTTATTTGCATGTGCTAAGTAGCAAATTCTTATTCTACTTCAGTCTCATGGTCTCTGTGTTGTGCAGGGAAAGCTCAGCACTTTTAAGGTTTTGATAGATCTAAGGACATAAAAGAAAACCTGTCATTTTTCTGAGTTGTTTATAAATATAGATGTTGGCTTTGAGGTTAGGCCATGGACACTGTTAAAAAAAAGATAAAACCATAGGCTTCTACACAGCAAATGTCTTTTAAATTTTTTATTGACATACCGCACAGAGAAGTGCACAAATCCTAAATGTATACCTTGATGGATTTTTAACAAAGTGAACAAGCACTCACAGGGAATCTAGAAGTAGAAATGTATTGATATTTTCTTCTTAAATTTTTTTAGATTGCAGCCCGGGAGCTCAATATCTATTGCCATTTAGATCACAACTTTATGACAGCAAGCATACCTGCTCACCGGCTGTTTGTTCACGTACGCCGCCTTGTGGCCAAGGGATATAAGGTCAGCTTTGGCTTCAACTTGTGGGAAAAGGGGATTAGAGTGTCTTCCAGAGAGGGAAATGTTTTCTAAGATGGTAGGCTATAACTGGTTTTGGAATTTGGTATTTTGGAGAAATTAAAATTTGTCATAATTATTGGCAGTATAGCTCCATGAGTTTTTAACATACTAGATATTTAGGGTAAAAAGTTTTTTCAACTCTGTGATGGAGTGTTTCATAGTGATTTATCCACACTTGCAAGGTCCTTGTGGTACTTATTACTTAAGCCCTACCTCTGGACATTGTGGACTAATTTGTTTACTTTAAATGTTTCAGAATTAACCTTTCAAAGTCTAGAATTAATGTTTTGTTAACAAATTTTCCATCGTATTTGATATGCAGTATTTCTTACTTTTGTTGAAGGTGGGAGTTGTGAAACAAACTGAAACAGCTGCGTTAAAAGCCATTGGGGACAACAAAAGTTCACTCTTTTCCCGGAAATTGACTGCTCTTTATACAAAATCTACACTTATTGGAGAAGATATCCTTTTCAAATAGGAATTGTTTTTCTTAAATGTTACAAGGGCTTTGTTTTAAATAGCATTTTTTAAAACTGTTCTTTGATTGGGTACCTTTTTGATGAGATGAGGCAGTATGGTTACCTTGACCTGTGATTAGTAAGGTACTGAAGAGAGAAGAGTTGATATTGGCTGGAAAGAAGCATTTTTCAAATGCCACAGTAAAAGGAGAGTTCATTGTATTTTAAGAGCAAGAAAAAAGAGAGCCTGATAAAAGATGATAGCAAGTTAGCAACTGATGTGAAATTGCATCTTTCCTAGGCCTTTGTGGGCAGTGGTTAGATGCTTAGGGCTTACAAGCTCCTGTAGATCTTCCTAAGATGAGACCTAAAAAATAACTTATTTACTTCAAAATGTGAAAAGAAAGCTACCAAGTTAACACACAGTTAAGTGCTTATAAAACATAATAGTAGGTCATCTTCATTAATTGTTAGCATCATAAGAATTTTATTACTTTTGAAAATGGTTTGTAAGCTTTCTCACTTGCAAGAACCCTCAGTATATATAATGATTGCCCCCCAGTTTATGGTCATTGAAAAATTCAATGAGTTACTCGAAGCAAAATGATTTTAACAGCAAAGTCATAACATTCTATCAATTATTTAAAAACCAAATAATTATATATCAAATATGATAAGGAAGCATTTTGTTTACTGTGGAATGGGGTCCGGTCTCTCAGAATAAAAGAATGTAGGGATAAGGTCTTAAATGATACTGTGTGAAGGTATTGCTGTTATGGTTTATTACAGATGTGCTTATTTAGAGGCCTGCTTAGCTTCTACCCAAATTCTGAAGGCTGTTTTATTCCATTAATTTCCATTTTGCATAAAGCAAAAATGCCCAGGAAAATGAACCGTTATTTTAAGGGGGAAAAGCTAATGGGAATGTAGCATTTGTTTTTCTTTAATGATTATTACATGTGAATCCTTTAGTCAAGCTGGATGATGCTGTTAATGTCGATGAGATAATGACTGATACTTCTACCAGCTATCTTCTGTGTATCTGTGAAAATAAGGAAAATGTTAAAGACAAAAAAAAGGGGAACGTTTTCATTGGACTTGTGGTAAGTACTTTGTAGGTGAAGAATGAATGATAGGGACTTCCCTGGTAGTGCAGTGGTTAAGAATCTGCCTGCCAGTGCAGGGGACACAGGTTCAAGCCCTGGTCTGCGAAGATCCCACATGGTGCGGAGCAACTAAGCCCGTGAGCCACAACTGTTGAGCCTGCGCTCTAGAGCCCGCGAACCACAACTACTGAGCCTGTGCACCTAGAGCCTGTGCTCTGCAACAAGAGAAGCCACCGCAATGAAAAGCCCGCGCACCGCAACGAAGAGTAGCCCCCGCTCGCCTCCCCTAGAGAAAGCCTGTGCACAGCAACGAAGATCCAACACAGCCAAAAATAAATAAATAAATAATTTTTTAAAAAAAAAGAACGAATGATAGATCTTCAAGGAATCTTTAAATATGAGTAATCATGTATGGTTTATAATGAGGCTATCTGATAGGTTGTGTCCTCAAGTAATTATACTAGAAAAGCATTTTCCTCCTAATTTTATATGTTAAATTACTAGTTATAATTTTCTCAGGTGGCTACTTGGCACTCTGTGCTATGGAGGGATCCAGATAGTTTCTGTCCATGGGCTTTAGCAGTTTAGGGTTCAAGATAGACCCAGTGACAGGCATGCATGTGGACAGTGTACAGATAGCAGAATAAAAGTCAACACATGCATGGATAACAAAGGGTTTTACAAATTTCCTCTAGGGATTTGAAGTTAAACACAAATGATTATGGGATTGTCATATCTAGTCTAGAGGAAAGTTCAAGAGTTAAAGGGAAATGATAGCTGGCTAGTACAAAACTCTCTCTTTTTTTTTTACATCTTTATTGGAGTATAATTGCTCTGCAATGGTGTGTTAGTTTCTGCTTTATAACAAAGCGAATCAGTTATACATATACATATGTTCCCATATCTCCTCCCTCTTGTGTCTCCCTCCCTCCCACCCTCCCTATCCCACCCCTCTAGGTGGTCACAAAGCACCGAGCTGATCTCCCTCTGCTATGTGGCTGCTTCCCACTAGCTATCTATTTTACGTTTGGTAGTGTATATATGTCCATGCCACTCTCTCACTTTGTCCCAGCATACCCTTCCCCCTCCCCATATCCTCAAGTCCATTCTCTAGTAGGTCTGTGTCTTTATTCCTGTCTTACCCCTAGGTTCTTTTTGACATTTTTTTTTCTTAAATTCCATATATATGTGTTAGCATACGGTATTTGTCTTTCTCTTTCTGACTTACTTCACTCTGTATGACAGACTCTAGGTCCATCCACTTCATTACAAATAGCTCAATTTTGTTTCTTTTTATGGCTGAGTAATATTCCATTGTATATATGTGCCACATCTTCTTTATCCATTCATCCGATGATGGACATTTAGGTTGTTTCCATCTCTGGGCTATTGTAAATAGAGCCTCAGAAGCAGTAGATTAAAGCAAAACTCTTTTTAATAAGGATTAGGAATACTTATAACCAGTCTTCCAGGTAAGTATATTTGTGAATATATAATTTGTGAATCATAGTTTTATTGATCTTGCCTTCTGGCAATTTGTGAGCAGATTTGCCCATTTATAGACTTACTTGGACTCTGCTTAAAATCTTAGGTTTAAGGGCTTCCCTGGTGGCACAGTGGTTGAGAGTCCACCTGCCGATGCGGGGGACACAGGTTCGTGCCCCGGTCTGGGAAAAAAAAATCTTAGGTTTAAGGGCCCTTTGGAACTATTAGACTCCCTTGTTCTGTTAAGCACAAGTAGGACCCTTTGCCTAATAATAACTCATTCTCTTTGTTTTTTACAAACTTCTGCAACCAGCTACAATATCAACAAAAATTCTTACAACCCACATGTCTCCAAAGTACCTTTTAATACCTCATTCTGACTGCATAACTTTGTGCTAACTTGACATTTGCTTAATCAGTAAGCCTTTCTCTCCGGGAGTTTGCATTACTGTTGGATGGCTCTAAATGATTTTTTTACCCTTGAGAAGCACGTTTTATCTAGCTGCAGGCAATTGAACCTACCTAAAAATAGTAAGGTTACTTGCTTTTAAGCTTTATCAGATGTAATGTGCTATTTTATATTTACCTGGAACTCAATCTAAGGAGCAGAGCTGATAGTATACAACTCCTACTTTGTGCAGTTAGAAATACGCTCTGGCCTACTGCCAAAGTTAACCGTAGTGTATGAACTGGCATGCATAAAAAAAAAAAAAAGAAATGATAGTTTGCATCTCAGGCATTTTCTTGGGACCCATTCTTTACCTCACCAACCACTTTTGGGCTGATGACATCCAGAGGCCTGGTCCAGGCTGCACCTCTCTTGTGAGCTCCAGGCTCTTGCTTCCAACTCTTCATTGGACAAGGGCCCTGAAATTCAGTGTGGCTGAAATGGATCTCATCTTCCTTTACCCTGTTTTTGCTGGGTTTTTCCCTGTTGTGGTGAGTGTCACATGTTCCCCAGTCACTACCTAGGAGTCATCCTTTGGATACTGGTAGTTAGTCTGAAATCAAAGGCTTTTGTGTTGTAGTGCCACTGCCATCAGGCCCGCTACCGTCAGGCTGGGCAATGCACAGCTTTATACAGACTGACTGTGGGTTTATCAACGTTACATATCACACAGAGTAGTACCTGTTGCAGGTTTTATGATATAGACCGTTTCTCTGATTTAAAAAAGCAGAGGGGAATTTATCTGTCTGATAAATTTATTACTTGAACTTCTGTTAATAGCTTTTGTAAAAATTTGGTTGTAGATTGGGAGATAAACTTATATGTGTATGCTAATGTACTTACAGTCCAGCTATGTGGCCACTAGAGAAGGCCTCTGGACTATAATTAATGAACTTCCGTGAGCCAAAAATGAGTGATTTTTTAAAAAGTTATAAAATAATCGAGGAAAAAAATGCATAAAACAGAAATTTACAGTGTAATATTGAGACAACCACCCAGGTTAGGAAATACAGCACTGCTCACAGAAGGGCCTCTTCCCTCTGGAGGTAACCATAATCCAGACTTTAAGATAATAATTCCCTTGCTTTTAGATACAGTTTTATGACCTTAAAAAGTATATAAATGTAAATATATTGTATGTATCCTTTTGGGTCTTGCTTCTTTGTTTACCATTGTGTACATGGGATTTATCGGATATTACATGTGTTACCTTAGTAGTTTTTTTGTTGTCATTGCTACATTGTATTTCATTTTACAGTTTTTTCATTCTTGTGGATTCTTTCCAGTTTTTGCTTGTACAAAGGATACACTGTCAACCTTTTTGCACATGCCTTATACATGTGCCTGAGTTGCTTAAGAGTATATAGGTAGGGGAGGAATTGCTGAGTTATAGGATGTGGATGTTTTCAGCTTTCTTAGAAAATGCCAGGCAGTTTTCTGGAGAGGCTCTGTCAGTTGACTTTCCACCAGATGTCCATGAGTGTAGGGACTGGTTGTTTTTCCTCCTGTTAGCTCATGCAGTCTGTAACTGGCCCCATGCCTTTCATGATTGTCAGTAGTGAGTACGAGTGTGGCTTGTGGAGTCAGACTATGTGAATCTTGCCTCCACCACTTTATTGCCCCTCGACCTTGAGTAAATTACTAAATCTTTTTCTTCTTTTCCAAACTATGATCTTTTCCAGGTTATCTTGGCTATTATTGGCTTGGGGTGATGGAGATGGCTTTTGGTTATCATAGTTGTTTCCCTGGATAGACTGTGTACAAGGTGTTTATCAGAGTTTGTTTTATTTGATTTTTTTTTGCAAAAATTATACTTTTTTTTCCTTCAACGTTTTTATTGGAGTATAATTGCTCTACATTGGTGCGTTAGCTTCTGCTGTATAACAAAGTGAATTAGCCATATGTATACATATATCCCCATATCCCCTCCCTCTTGCGTCTCCCTCCCACCCTCCCTATCGCACCCCTCTAGGTGGTCACAAAGCACTGAGCTGATCTCCCTGTGCTATGCGGCTGCTTTCCACTAGCTATCTGTTTTACATTTGGTAGTGTATATATGTCCATGCCACTCTCTCACCTTGTCCCAGCCCACCCCTCCCTCTCCCCATGTCCTCAAGTACACTCTCCATGCCTACGTCGTTATTCCAGTCCTGCCCTTAGGTTCTTCAGAATCTTTTTTTTTTTTTGGATTCCATATATATGTGTTAGCATACAGTGTTTATTTTTCTTTTTCTGACTTAGTTTACTCTGTATGACAGACTCTAGGTCCATCCACCTCACTACAAATAACTCAATTTTGTTTCTTTTTATGGCTGAGTAATATTCCATTGTATATATGTGCCACATCTTCTTTATCCATTCATCTATTGATGGACACTTAGGTTGCTTCCATGTCCTGTCTATTGTAAATAGTGCTACAATGAACATTGTGGTACATGACTTTTTGAATTATGGTTTTCTCAGGGTATATGCTCAGTAGTGGTATTGCTGGGTCATATGGTAGTTCTATTTTTAGCTTTTTAAGGAACCTCCATACTGTTCTCCCTAGTGGCTGTGTCAATTTACATTCCCACCAACAGTGCAAGAGGGTTCCCATTTTTCCACACCCTCTCCAGCATTTATTGTTTGTAGACTTTTTGATGATGGCCCTTCTGACCAGTGTGAGGTGATACCTCATTGTAGTTTTGATTTGCATTTCTCTAATGATTAATGATGTTGAGCATCCTTTCATGTGTATGTTGGCAATCTGTATATCTTTGGAGAAATGTCTATTTAGGTCTTCTGCCCATTTTTGGATTGGGTTGTTTGCTTTTTTGATATTGAGCTGCATAAGCTGCTTGTATATTTTGGAGATTAATCCTTTGTCAGTTGCTTCATTTGCAAATATTTTCTCCCGTTCTGAGGGTTGTCTTTTTGTCTTGTTTATGGTTTCCTTTGCTGTGCAAAAGCTTTTAAGTTTCATTAGGTCCCATTTGTTTATTTTTGGTTTTGTTTCCATTTCTCTAGGGGGTGGGTCAAAAAGGATCTTGCTGTGATTTATGTCATAGAGTGTTCTGCTTATGTTTTCCTCTAAGAGTTTTATAGTGTCTGGCCTTACATTTAGGTCTTTAATCCAGTTTGAGTTTATTTTTATGTATGGTCTTAGGGAGTGTTCTAATTTCATTCTTTACACGTAGCTGTCCAGTTTTCCCAGCACCACTTATTGAAAAGGCTGTCTTTTCTCCATCGTATATTCTTGCCTGCTTTATCAAAAATAAGGTGACCATATGTGTGTGGGTTTATCTTTGGGCTTTCTATCTTGTTCCATTGATCTATATTTCTGTTTTTATGCCAGTACCATACTGTCTTGATTACTGTAGCTTTGTAGTATAGTCTGAAGTCAAGGAGCCTGATTTCTCCATCTCCATTTTTCTTACTCAAGATTGCTTTGGCTGTTCGGGGTCATTTTTGTTCTGGTTCTGTGAAAAATGCCATTGGTAGTTTGATAGGGACTGCACTAAATCTGTACATTGCTTTGGGTAGTATAGTCATTTTCACAATGTTGATTCTTCCAATCCAAGAGTAAATCTCCATCTGTTTGTATCATCTTTAATTTCTTTCATCAGTGTCTTATAGTTTTCTGCATACAGGTTTTTTGTCTCCTTAGATATGTTTATTCCTAGGTATTTTATTTTTTTGTTGTTGCAATGGTAAATGGGAGTCTTTCCTTAATTTCTCTTTCAGATTTGTCATCATTAGTGTATAAGAATGCAAGAGATTTCTGTGCATTATTTTGTATCCTGCTACTTTACCAGATTAATTGATTAGCTCTAGTAGTTTTCTGGTAGCATCTTTGGGATTCTCTGTGTATAGTATCATGTCATCTGAAAACAGTGACAGTTTTACTTCTTTTCCAGTTGGATTCCTTTTTTTGGTTTTCGTCTCTGATTGCTGTGGCTAAAACTTCCAAAACTGTGTTGAATAATAGTGGTGAGAGTGGGCAAGCTTGTCTTGTTCCTGATCTTAGAGGAAATGGTTTCAGTTTTTCACCATTGAGAACAAGGCTGGCTGTGGGTTTGTCATATATGGCCTTTATTATGTTGGGGTAAGTTCCCTCTATGCCTACTTTTTGGAGGGTTTTTATCATAAGTGGGTGCTGAATTTTGTCGAAAGCTTTTTCTGAATCTGTTGAGATGATCATATGGTTTTTCTCCTTCAGTATGATAATATGGTTTATCACATTGATTGATTTGTGTATATTGAAGAATCCTTGTATTCCTGGGATAAACTCCACTTGATCAGGGTGTATGATCCTTTTAATGTGCTGTTGGATTCTGTTTGCTAGTATTTTGTTGAGGATTTTTGCATCTATCTTCCTCAGTGATAGATGGCCTGTAGTTTTCTTTCTTTGTGACATCTTTGTCTGCCTTTGGTATCAAGGTGATGGTGGCCTCGTAGAATGAGTTTGGGAGTGTTCCTCCCTCTGCTTTATTTTGGAAGAGTTTCAGAATGATAGGTGTTAACTCTTCTCTAAATGTTTGCTAGAATTCGCCTGTGAAGCCATCTGGTCCTGGGCTTTTGTTTGTTGGGAGATTTTTAATCACAGTTTCCAATTTCAGTGCTTGTGATTGGTCTGTTTATATTTTCTATTTTTTCCTGGTTCAGTGTCGGAAGGTTGTGCTTTTCTAAGAATTTGTCCATTTCTTCCAGGTTGGCCATTTTATTGGCATAGAGTTGCTTGTAGTAATCTCTCATGATCCTTTGTATTTCTGCAGTGTCAGTTGTTACTTCTTTTTCATTTCTAATTCTGTTGATTTGAGTCTTCTCCCTTTTTTTCTTGATGAGTCTGGCTAATGGTTTATCAATTTTGTTTATCTTCTCAAAGAACCAGCTTTTAGTTTTATTCTTTGCTATTGTTTCCTTCATTTCTTTTTCATTTATTTCTGATCTGATATTTATGATTTCTCTCCTTCTGCTAACTGTGGGGTTTTTTTTGTTCTTCTTTCTTTAATTACTTTAGGTGTAAGTTTAGGTTGTTTATTCGAGATGTTTCTTGTTTCTTGAGGTAGGATTGTATTGCTATAAACTTCCCTCTTAGAACTGCTTTTGCTGCATCCCATAGGTTTTGGGTTGTCATGTTTTCATTGTCATTTGTTTCTAGGTATTTTTTGATTTCCTCTTTGATTTCTTGAGTGATCTCTTGGTTATTTAGTAGTGTATTGTTTAGCCTCCATGTGTTTGTATTTTTTACAGTCTTTTGCCTGTAATTGATATCTAGTTTTATAGCATTGTGTTTGGAAAAGATAATTGATACAATTTCAATTTTCTTAAATTTATCAAGGCTTGATTTGTGACCCAAGATATGATCTATCCTGGAGAATGTTCTATGAGCACTTGAGAATAAAGTGTATTCTGTTGTTTTTGGATGGAATGTGCTATAAATATCATTTAAATCCATCTTGTTTAATGTGTCATTTAAAGCTTGTGTTTCCTTATTTATTTTCATTTTGGATGATCTGTCCATTGGTGAAAGTAGGGTGTTAAAGTCCCGTACTATGATTGTGTTACTGTTGATTTCCCCTTTTATGACTGTTAGCATATACAGCACCTTATATATTGAGGTGCTCCTATGTTGGGTGCATAAATATTTACAATTGTTATACCTTCTTGGATTGATCCCTTGATCATTTTGTAGTGTCCTTCTTTGTCTCTTGTAATAGTCTTTATTTTTATTTATTTATTTATTCATTTATTATTTTTGGTTGTGTTGGGTCTTCGTTATTGTGCGAGGCCTTTCTCTAGTTGTGGCAAGCAGGGGGCCACTCTTCATTGCGGTGTGTGGGCCTCTCACTGTCGTGGCCTCTCTTGTTGTGGAGCACAAGCTCCAGATGCACAGGCTCAGTAGTTGTGGCTCACGGGCCTAGTTGCTCCGCGGCATGTGGGACCTTCCCAGACCACGGCTCGAACCCATGTCCCCTGCATTGGCAGGCAGATTCTCAACCACTGCGCCACCAGGGAAACCCAGTAGTCTTTATTTTAAAGTCTATTATGTCTGATATGAGAATTGCTACTCCAGCTTTTTTTTGATTTCCATTTGCATGGAATATCTTTTTCCATCCCCTCACTTTCAGTCTGTATATGTCCCTAGGTGTGAAGTGGGTCTCTTGAAGACAGCATATGTACAGGTCTTGTTTTTGTATCCATTTAGCCTGTCTGTGTATTTTGGTTGGAGCATTTAGTCCATTTACATTTAAGGTAATTATTGATATGTATGTTCCTATTACCTTTTTCTTAATTGTTTTGGGTTTGTTATTGTAGGTCTTTTCCTTCTCTTGTGTTTCCTGCCTAGAGAAGTTCCTTTAGCATTTGTTGTAAAGCGGATTTGGTAGTGCTGAATTCTCTTAGCTTTTGCTTGTCTGTAAAGGCTTTAATTTCTCTGTTGAACCTGAATGAGATCCCTGCTGGGTAGAGTAATCTTTTTCCTTTTCATCAGTTTAAATATGTCCTGCCACTCCCTTCTGGCTTGCAGAGTTTCTGATGAAAAATCAACTGTTAACCTTATGGGGATTCCCTTGTATGTTATTTGTTGCTTTTCCCTTGCTGCTTTTAATATATTTTCTTTGTATTTAATTTTTGATAGTTTGATTAATATGTGTCTTGGAGTGTTTCTCTTTGGATTTCTCCTGTATGGGACTCTCTGCGCTTCCTGGGCTTTATTGACTATTTCCTTTCCCATATTAAGGAAATTTTCAACTATATTCTCTTCAAATATTTTCTTAGTCCCTTTCTTTTTCTCTTCTTCTTGTGGGACCCCTATAATTCAAATTATGGTGCATTTAATGTTGTCCCAGAGGTCTCTGAGACTGTCCTCAGTTCTTTTCATTCTTTTTTGTTCATTCTGCTTTGTGGTAGTTATTTCCACTATTTTGTCTTCCAGGTCACTTATCTGTTCTTCTGCCTGAGTTATTCTGCTATTGATTCCTTCTAGAGAATTTTAAATTTCATTTTTTGTGGTGTTCATCATTGTTTGTTTGCTCTTTAATTCTTCCAGGTCCTTGTTAAACATTTCTTGTGTTTTCCTCATTCCTCATTCCTGATCCATTTCCAAGAGTTTGGATTATCTTTTCTATCATTACTCTGAATTCTTTTTCAGGTAGACTCTGTATTTCCTCTTCATTTTTTTGCTCTGGTGGGTTTTTACCTTGCTTCTTCACCTGCTGTGTATTTCTCTGTCTTCTCCTTTTGTTTAACTTACTGTGTTTGGGGTGTCCTTTTCCTAGCCTGCAGGTTTGTAGTTCCCGTTGTTTTTGGTGTCTGCCCCCATTGGGTAAGTTTGGTTGAGTGGGTTGTGTAGGCTTCCTGGTGGAGGGTACTGGTGCCTGTGTTCTGGTGGGCAGGACTACATCTGGTGGTGTGTTTTGGGGTGTCTGTGAACTTAGTATGAGTTTAGGCAGCCTCTCTGCTAATGGGTGGGGTTGTGTTTCTGTCTTGCTAGTTGTTTGGCATGGGGTGCCCAGCATTGGAGCTTGCTGGTTGTTGAGTGGAGCTGTGTCTTAGCGTTGAGATGGAGATATCTGGGAGAGCTCTCACAGATTGATTTACATGGCGCTGGGAGGTCTCTGGTGGACCAATGTCCTGAATTCGGCTCTCCCACGTCAGAGGCTCAGGCCTGACAGCCTGCTGGAGCACCCTGACCCATCAGCCACACGGCTGGAGAAGATGAGCTGTGAGTTGGGTGTCAGCCACTGCCCTGTTGTAGTTCTGTCTCAGCTGTCTCCAAAGGTCACCCAGATACATTGGGTTATTCCACCATTCCTCAGAACTTGCATATGCCAGTCTGGGATTTGTAGATGTCCTCCTGTTACTCTTCATTGAAATACCTTGCATTGGTAGTGAGAGATATGCTAATAGTGTTAGTTCTCTTCAGTTCAGAGACTGGGACAGTCTGAGCCTTCATGTGGCCAAGTCAGGAGCAGCTGGCCAGCGGTCCCAAAGTGATAACGTGTCAGATTCCAAGAAGGCTTTTGCAACTAGAGAAAGCCCACGTGCCGCAATGGAGACCCAATGCAGCCAAAAAAAAATCTTTTTAATTAAAAAAACCAAAAGAATGTGACTCCAATAAAGACATTAACATGCCAGAAAGAAAAGCTGTGTAGTGGATGCTGTGGTGAGCCACCCAGACCTCACCTTCAGGACAGACATTCCCATCCCCCCTATATTTTTTATTTATTAATTTTATATATTGAAATAGTACCTTACTCCTACTCTGGTGGCCACGTTTCTAGAAACATATCACTTCTTACTCTCAGTATTGGCAGCCACTATTTGTACAGTACTTTATAGCTTAGAAGGTGTTCATTTGTTTTCTGATTTGACCCTTACAATAACTCTGTGAGGGAAGTAGGCTGGTTTATCCCCAGTTACAGAGGATGACCCTGAGGCCCAGGAGGGTTTAATGACTTGTCACAGTCACTCAGTCTGGTGTGTTAGATCCAGGACTTAGTTGGACTCCGGGTGTCTCTCTAAAATCCCATCTAGCATAGTTTAGATTGGTGAGTCTGACTTCTTATTTAAGAGTCTTGGAAAGCAGACAGGTTTTCAAACATTTTAGAAATGCAGGTACTTACTTGTGAGTGTCGTCTTTACTATTTCCATGTTTATTAATGCTGTGTCATAGTTATAATGGGGAAAAAATATATATTTTCTGTGCCATTATATTTTTGTTTTTAGGGGGTGCAGCCCGCCACAGGTGAGGTTGTGTTCGACAGTTTCCAGGACTCTGCTTCCCGTTCAGAGCTAGAAACTCGGATATTATGCCTGCAGCCAGTGGAGCTTCTGCTTCCATCAGACTTGTCAGAGCAAACAGAGATGCTCATCCACAGGACCACAGCTGTTAGGTGAGTTGGCACATTGCTGGAAAGTCATGTTGATTCTGAAACTTAGATCTGATTCCCAAACTGATAATAAAGTTGTTAAAAATGATTTTTCTTTATAAAAATATTTCATCAGTAGTAGTGGAAATTCCGAAAAAGAAAACCAAAATGACCCTTAATGTCACCTTAATGAAGGCTTTTAGAAGTTGCTCTTTTTAAAGGGGGTTATGATATTTAATGAAATTATTTGATATTAAAGGGCTTATGATATTATTAAATGATATTATTTGGTAATTAATCTTCAGTTTCTGCAGGTAATCATTTCTTAGAAAGCTTATATAATTTTGGAAATGCCTTATTTGTGCCGCAAGTTTCAATTTGTGGCTGAGTCCACTAGTTAAATTTACGAGATCTATGGTCACTCCTCTTATTTATGAGGCAGTGTGCTAGGCACGATGGCGTATGGAGGGAGAAGATGTGCTTTTGATATGTGTCTGGCAGAGTTTATAATCCAGCGGGAGAGGCAGATGTGTAGAGACCTAACTGGATTCCCAAAACATGATGTATTGCATGACAGGCATGAAGGTGCCTAGGTGAGAAGATTCTGTACTGTTACCCAAGGAGTTTGGTGGGAGAAGAGACTGAAAAGGTGGGCTGGGGCTCCGGTGAAGAGGACTTTATATATTGAGGAATTTGGACTTTAGACTAGGCCGGAGAGCCCATGAAGATTTATATTTAATAAAATCAGTTGGAAAATCAAATTAATTGATTCAGTGAAGTTCTGTATGTTTCTTTGTTCTTCGAGTTAAATGTTCCTTTTTCATCTGACTTGAAATTCTTTCAAAGTAGCTTTCAAAATATGTTTTTCTGATTGTAACCCTAATCCATATTCATTTAGGAAAAGTTGAGAGTTAAAAAAAAACCCATAAAAATAACAAGCTATAACTCAGAGATAACTACTGTTAAACATCTTGGTGTATTATTTCTGTGTATAATCATTTTTTGTTTATAAACTTTGATTCATGTTACAAAATCAGTTTTGTATTCTGTTTTATTTTAAATTCCCCATGTATTTTTTTACTTTATTATGGAAAATTTCAAACATATACGAAATTATACTGAATAGTTTAGTGAACCCCATGAATCCATCAACCAGCTTCAGTATTTCTCAACCAGCCAATCTCATTTCATCTATAACTCTACGCTCTCCCTCCCTGGATTATTTATCTGAAGCAAATTCTAGAGAACATCATTGCACCTGCCAATATTTCAGTCAGTATTTATGAAGACAAGATGACTACATAACATTCAGTCATATAAGTGGATCATACAGTAATTTATCTATTCTCCTTTTGTTAGATTGTTTTCATTTTTTCAGTATTACAAATATTGCTATGATGAATATCCATGCATAGAAATATTTGTGTACATTTCTGATTATTTCCTTAAGCTAAATTCCTAAAAGTGGAATTAATTGGTTAGAGAGTATAAACATTTAGAAAACTCTTGATTGCTTGCTAGAATTGGTAATATTAATTTACACTTCTACCACTATAGTATAGGCAGGTTGTTTGAGCCCTTGCTAGTATGGGAAGTGATCACTGAAATAATTTCTGCCAATTGGATAGACAAAAAATTCTGCATGAATTCCCCTTATTTTGTTCTTAATCCTTTTCTGACAGTGTTCAAACTTGGATAATTAAAAGTCAGACAAGTAGACTGATAAGGGATGCTGCCTTTGGAGGGCTAAAAAAGTTAATAAAATCTCTAAAGATTTTAAAGATAGCCTTCTAAAACTATATTTCCCATATTTTATATCTTTGATTTTGTTAATTTTCCTTCATACCTGAGTGTATATTTGATTAAATTAGATGTAATTGAGATTAAAATTGATCAGTTGAATCAACACTCCCATTTTTCTGATTTCCACTTATTTTTTTAGCTTTCATTTATTTATTTTCATAATTTATGATTTATTTTTAGTAGAATACTATGATTCAAACCAGTACTACTGAACAACAGCTAGAAATGAAGACCACATTAAGATTTTGAAACAGCACATCATTTAGAAATCTTTCACACAAGATATAATGCCCAACAGACAAATGTATAAATTAATGTAGACAACTGGAAATTCTTCAGTTGGCATAGATTATCTATCCCATTTTGGTGGCAAACACTTTTTTAACTAGACAAAATATTTGAGACTATATTATCATATCTCATACTATGATTATTATTCATTCTCAGAAAATTGGATATATTCAATTCTAGCTACAGTATAATCACAGCATTCTAACTAGAAAGTCTTCTCTTTTTTTTAACATCTTTATTGGAGTATAATTGCTTTACATTGTTGTGTTAGTTTCTGTTGTATAACAAAGTGAATCAGCTATATATATATACATAGATCCCCATATCTCCTCCCTCTTGCATCTCCCTCCCACCCTCCCTATCCCACCCCTCTAGATGGTCACAAAGCACTTATTTTTATAAAACAATAAAGGCAAAATTCAATAAAACATTCCACAAAGACATTGCCAAAATGGAATTTTTTGGCTGGCAAGCCTGGGTATGTTCCTAAATGTTTACTCATCAAATGAGATTCAAAAGCCATTTGGCATACCAAAGATAGTTTGGGTGTCATATGTGGGTTTTACCAAATTTGATGACTGCCTTTGTCTTGTTTTATTTTGTATTTTTCTGGTTAGCATTGGGAGTATGTAATTTTTTCTGTGTTTACTAACCACATGTAATTTTTTATTTTATTCACATAATGGACTAAACAGTCAACAGTTAACCCACGTTTCTGTGTAGTCTAAAGCTGATCCATATCTAGGTATAGAATGGAGCAGTAGAGATTCAAAAGTCGAACGGTCAAGCAGTGTGGCTCTTGTGACATAGGGTTTGGGTTCGAAAATTGGCTTTCCTCGTAGTGACTTTGGTTGAATTACTCAATTGTGTTGTCCTTCAGTTTCCTTTTCTGTAAAATAGAGAAAGTAAGAGTGTTTACCTCATAGGATTGCTGTGAGGATTAAATAAGTTAAAATAAAGGCAAAGCGCTTGAAACAGCACCCAGCATAGAAAGCTCTCTATAGATGGAAGCTGTTCTTTCTGTTATTCCCATCAGCCATTATCTCTCTGAATACTGCCTCTCCCCTCTGCTCCACTAGACCTCCTACTAGAAGTACGTTGGATATTCTACTCTCTGTGCATGGCCCTTTATGGTGTCACCTCCCATCCACAGCTATGATTTTCATGTGGTTTTTGGCCCTTGGGGATTTCCTTTTTTTTTTTTTTTAATCTCTTGAAAAAACATTTTTGATTATATATTAATTCACTATTTCTCTGTATTTTTAGTGTACTGCCTGGACCAATTAAACCTCCATACTTAATGGTAGCATTCCATTATTTTTATGTTTAGAAATATCTCTCCTTATTCTGAAAACACTTACACAATTACTTATATTTTATTTTAGTCGATTTATTATTTTAAAAAAATTTTTACATTCAACTTCTAATTCACTTTTATTTTGCTTTACTGTGTGAAGTGTGGTCCTACCTTAATTTCTCCCTAAATGCTAGTGGGTCCACTTTAACATCCATAAAATTTAGCCTTTATCAACCTGAGATACAGTTCCTAGCCTTGTTTAAAAAAAAAAAAAAAAGAAAAAAAAAGTTAGCAACGGGGATCGGGAATGCTTTTTTTTTTTTGCGGTATGCGGGCCTCTCTGTTGTGGCCTCTCCTGTTGCGGAGCACAGGCTCCGGACGCGCACGCTCCGCGGCCATGGCTCACGGGTCCAGCGCTCCGCGGCATGTGAGATCTTCCCGGACTGGGGCACGAACCCATGTCCCCTGCATCGGCAGGCGGACTCTCAACCACTGTGCCACCAGGGAAGCCCGGGAATGCTTTTAATTAGGGTATGAAGAACAGAGCTTGCCAAAACTCTGTTCCATATTTACTACCAGTAAATAACATAGCATTGAATTTTCAAGGAGAAAAGTTTGTTTTGTGTTTCTGGTGGTATCTTCTTCTTTGTTTTAAATAGTGATGGGTAGGTTCTTGAGTCTCAGATTTAGAATTCCTTTTTTTTTTCTTACACTATAAACCTGAAGTTAAAGCCATCCATTTTTGTCACTTAGTGGTTGATATTTTATTAATACTGAAGACATAATAAAGCTTTGTGAGAAAAGGCAGAATGTTTTGGAATTACAGAATATCCATTTTAAGTACGTATTAGGTTTTTTGTTTTGTTTTGTATTTTTTAACTTTGACCACAAGAGGTCTCCAAAGCATTTCATATACCATGGATAACAATTGAAAGACTACGAAAAGCTTTACTTTTATTTTTATTTGTCTAGATACAGAATTAATTTGTATTGTATGATAATTTAGAGTAAATAACTATTAGTCAAAGATAGTACTAAGCTAAAGTTATTCTTTCTCAATAATGATAAACTATCAATTTTTCTTCAGTGAATTATCTTTTATAGATAATTTATGTAAAATTTTATAGATCATTTATGTAAAGTGTGTTTATAGATTTCAGTTTGGTTCTTAGGAAATTAGTCTTACTATATTAATTGTTATCTTTTCCATTTGTTGTAAGAATGTATACATTCTTACATTCTCTATAGAGAGAAGCAAAGGGAAAGTAATGATTTTAAGCACTGTATTAACTGCAGTTAAGATCACTTTAGCTTAGAGATGTTATATGTTTATAAAACTGGTCAAGGGCTTCCCTGGTGGTGCAGTGGTTGAGAGTCTGCCTGCCGGTGCAGGGGACACGGGTTTGTGCCCCGGTCCGGGAAGATCCCACGTGCCGCAGAGCGGCTGGGCCCGTGAGCCATGGCCACTGAGCCTGCGCGTCCGGAGGCTGTGCTCCGCAACGGGAGAGGCCACAACAGTGAGAGGCCTGTGTACCGCAAAAAAAAAAAAAAAAAAAAAAAAACCAAAAACTGGTCAAGAGGAAAGGTATAGAAAACAATAAACAAATATTAATTAATATTTACTAGTTCTCAAAGAAACTGATTTTTGAGGCAAGTCAGATGAACAGAGCAGATGATGGTCAACTTTGAGTACAGAGAGGGAGAGCTTTCTGGGCCCTGACATAACCAAGGAAGGCCTGTTGGAGGAGGTTGGCTGGCATAGGGGCATTTGCAGGACAGGGGGCTTTGAATTGGTAGTGGGGAGGGAGGACAGTATGTTGTGTGTGTGGAAACGACATGAACTCAGGGGCCCACAGGCTGGAAATATTAGAGGAAGTGTGAAAACAGGGGGGAGACTTTTCTGATTGGAGGAGAACTTTCGTGTTGAGAGTTGGGGGAAGAGAGAGTCAAGGACCTTAAAATCCAGCCAAGGGGTGTGGACTCCTAATGGAAGGCAGTCGGGTCTCTGGGCAAAGAATGGCATGATAAAAGAGAAGAGGCCTAGTGCGAGTGTTGAGATAAAAGAAATAAATAAACAGTTCCCATAAAAGAAAAAAGTGTACAGAGAAAAGGATAAGATCAAAGAATATGGAGAATGTCAGTAGTTGGGAGTCGGAGGAAGAAGGATAGAAAGAAACATAAAGGGAGGAGATAAAGAGCCAGGTAGAGAACCAGGACAAGGTAGGGATATGTAGTTGTAGTCCATCTGTTGCAAATGATATGGTCAGTGGTGTGTGTGAATGTTTTACAATATTAACTCTTAAAATTTTCTGAAGCTTCATGACATTTAGAAAATTATACTTGGCTAAAAACTAACCGTGACCAGTTGATACCATTTGTCCGTCTGGTGAGAAAGGATGTCTAGGTTCCCCCCTTGGCCTTTGCTAGCATGGGTGGAGTTGGACCACATTTTTTTTACTGTGGTGTTTGGCTGGAGTAGAGTGGTTATTGTCTACGAGTTTTCTGTCTTGCTTGGCTGCACCTTCCTGGGTGTTTGGGGAGAGCAGGATTGTTGGACCTTTTTTGCCTGCTCCTGTTGGCCTTTCCCGATTGTCAGCTTCTTCACCTCCAAGGCTGGGATATATGTGGCAAAAGTAAACTCAGGGGACTCACCTCTAGGTCTCGAGTTCCCTGCTGGTCTGCTTTCTGTCTGCCTTTCAGTGTCTTCTGTTTGTTTTATGTATAATGTCCAGGGAATTGTACTCAGCAAGAGAAAGAGGGAAAAGTGTGTTTACTCTTCTTTCCCAGAGCAGAAGTGTTTCTAATCAAGATCTTATTTTAGAGATTGTTCTGAGTATGAATGAACTTTGCTTCCTTGATATTACTTTAATTTAATTAAAATAAAATTTAAAAAGCACTTGGATTATGTTGATAATCCAATGTGCAAATCTTTACTGTAGTTTTGTACGTGGGGTGAGTCTGACTCAGGGAAAAAGAAAACTCCGTTTTCAAATTTTTTATAATTTAAAACAGTTTAAAATTTGTTTTGGTGTCACCTAAAGTTTAAGCATGTTAGAATATTTTTAAAAGCACAACCAATGGGGAAAGTCCTTCTTCCATTCTTTGGTGAATTAACAATCTGAGCAGACAAAAAATAACCGTAGTGAAGTTTTACCAGTCCTCCATCAGAGTGCTGTCACGAGGATTAAGTCGTATTAGCTTTTTATAAAGTTTCTCCTTTATTGCTTATTACCAAAAAAAAAATAAGTATTTAAGTTAAAATTCGAAAAGAATTGAAGGAAACTCAAAACCAAGTGAATTCAGAGAGCCTGGAGAAGGGCATAAATCAGGTGTAGAGTCTTAGGTCAAAAGAGGAGTGGCCCTGGAACAGGGAAGGTTGGGAGTGGGTGACTCTGAGCACTGGCCACCACTGGTGGAGCCGAGTCACACTTGGTTTACTTACTTGATAGAATTCCAAGCAGTTCACAAATAAATATTTTTTACTTTCATAGTTAAATATTTATTTAAGGTATATTAAAAATGTATAATTAGTGAATCAAACCTGTGATTTCATAAATTTTTACGGCATAGGAAGATTCTTAAGTTGGTATTTGTGTTGAAAAAGCAGTGGGTTGGTTTACCAACAACTACTGAGTTGTAGTAGTGATGTACTTGCAGATGTGGGAACATTCTTGAAGGTGGAGGGGGAATGCCTGAGGTAGGGGGAACATGCTGGAGCACACTTTAGGGGCAGCATATGTCATGTTTATCTGCTTCTTGTCATTTAGGTTCTGTATGAGTGTTAGAGCTAAATCCAGTATAAATGGGACCATTGCTTGAATGAAAAAAATCCAAACCAGAGTTTAAGAGAAATACAGGTGTTGTATTTGAGGTCCAGAAAGGGCATTTAAGCTCCCTGGAGTTGGGCTCGTCTCCATTTTTTATAGTAGTTGACCTTTCTAATTGAGGTATTTTATTACACTTTCAAGTTTATTTTATTAATTTAGATAGCTGGCAGTAAATTCTGATTGATTATTCTTTTCTTATCCCTAAGAAATATTTGTATTGATAGATGTTTGCAGTGGATTCTCACCTTTTGATCCATCCTCTGATTTGCACATTATTATCATCCATCCATTCATTCATTCATTCATTCTTAAAAATATTCATTGTGTGCCAAGCTTATTACTAGATGGTGAAGATACAGAAATGAGTAAGGTCGCTACCTTCCAGATTCTTACAGTCTACAGGGCTGGTAGTCATGGAAACGAACAGTTATAACAAAAGTGCCAAATGTTATGGTCTTAGAGAGTCACTGGTAGCATAAGAACACAAAGCTTTGTCTATGCAGTTAAGCGAGGCTTCCCAGAAGAGTATGCCAGAGTTGAGACTCGAGAATGACAGCCAGGCTGATGGGGGTTTGAGAGATCGTGGCTTTCTCAGGGAAAAGAAACTAGTTTGGTTGGCTGCCCTGCCAGAGTGAGCAGCCTAAGGCAGGACAGATGTGGGGTTTGGAGAGAAAGATTGCATAAAGTGGAACTGAAGGAGAATCAAGGTTGGAACAGTGGAGAGAGAGCAATATTAAGGAGGGGTTGGATTAAGAGTCTCCTCAGAAAAAGACAAAGAAGGGATGGCTCATGGCAGAAACTGTGTCATAATAATCTTTTGTGTCCCCAGGACCTATTATAGTAGCTTGAATATAGTAGGTACTTAATAAATGCTTGATGAGTGAATGACTAAACAAGTAACTTTTGGAATAAGGAGAATAATGAATATTTCCTGTTTGTTTTTCTTAGGAAAAATGAATTGGGTTTTATAAACGTGAAGGGATTGTTGTAGTAGCTGGAAATTCGTACAGGATATATGATGGTAAATGTGTATTTAAATGGTATGAGGATAGCCAACTCATTTTGGGAAGACCATATTAATTTCCTATCATTTGACAGCAAGGTTCCAACCTCATCTCTGGCACTTGAAACTTTTTCTACTGTGATGCTCATAGGAAATCTTTTTTTTGTTTTTTTCTCTTTCTGTTCTGTTTTTCTTATTTTCTTTATTCCTTGTTTCTAGAGTAGAAGATAAAAGGTAAAGTTGGCTCCTTTTTCATTCTGTTTCATTCTGTTTATTATGTAATAATTTTCACTTCACTATTTAGAAAATGCAAAGTTAGAATACTGATTGTGGTAGTAGATATGGTAGTGGATTAAGTAGCAGAAATAACTCTAATACACAGTAGGAAAATGTGTCTCAAGGCAAACATTTAAAGAGGAAGTCTTAATATATTAAAAATCTGTTTTATATTGACTTCCTTTTAAAAATTATATTAATTCCTTCTCTGGCAGAAATGCCATTGTATTTTCAGTGGTTTTCTTGGTGCAGATAGTTTTTACATCTCTAGCTAGGACTTTTAATGGGTAGCACTTTAAAAAAAAAATTATTTATATATTTATTTATTTTTGGCTGCGTTGGGTCTTTGTTGCTGCACGTGGGCTTTCTCTAGTGGCAGCGAGTGGAGACTACTCTTCATTGCGGTGCGTGGGCGTCTCACTGCGGTGGCTTCTCTTGTTGCTGAGCGCGGGCTCTAGGCACGCGGGCTTCGGTAGTTGTGGCTCTCAGGCTCCAGAGCGCAGGCTCAGTAGTTGTGGCGCAAGGGCTTAGTTGCTCTGCGGCATGTGGGATCTTCCTGGACCAGGGCTCGAACCCGTGTCCCTGCATGGGCAGGCGGATTCTTAACCACTGTGCCACCAGGTAAGCCCTTAATGGGTAGCACTTTTAACTCATATATATGAAAATCCAGATTTTAAAACACAATAAATTAATAGATTTTCTACAAGAGTGTTTGCTGTGTGGTTTATCTAAATAGTGAGCGTCTTTGTGCATTTTCATTTCATAACTCCTCAGGAATATCTCTATTTTAAAAGAGTAATGGGGTGTACATGTTATAGGTTTATTGATAGTAGTCGAATAGGAAAAAACAGAATTTGAGGAGTCTGGAGGAATGATTACTACAGAGAACTCCCAAGGTGGGGCCAGTCTACTTGAACAGAAAAGTTGGGAAGCAATTGTGTGAGATGTGCAGAATTGTTCTACTACCTTTACTTGATTTTGTAAATCACCTGTTTGTTTGGGGTTGAAGATTTAATTTCATAAAGTCTCCTAATTAACTAAAACATTTTATTCTGAAGTTACATGATCACCGAGGTAATTAGTGGCAAAGCCTACTAGATCTCCAGTCCTATTTGATGTTGATAAGTCCACCTCCTGCCATCATTAAGATATAACCTAACAGCAATATGAAGTACAAAAATCTCCATAATTGAACTCTTTAAAAAGGTAGCCATCTATCCTTAGGATCTCTTCAATTATTTTTCTTCCCTTTCCCTCTTCATAGTTCAAAGATTCATTTCACATTCTTCCCTTCTAACAAAGCTTCCTTTCATTGTCTACCTTAAATCAAAACCTTGGTTCAAAGCGCACCCCGCCTCCCCACCAGGCTTGCTTATGTCGGAGCCTTTGTGGTCACAGACTTATCCATTAGTCTTTTCAATGACTCCTTCCTGTCAAACCATTCTGCTGAAAGGAGATTTCTTACTAATTTCCATTATTTTTGTTGATTACTCTGAAATTATTCCCTTATCTCTTATTTTCGGGCCAGGAAGTTCTTCTCCCTCCCATCCTCTTTTTGTGAATTCTTTTTAACCACTAACCCAAGTCTTCATCCCTAGAGCAATAAAAGTCTGTGAAGTCCTGGCTTGCCTTTTCCCTCTACCATTTTTCTTATCTACCTCCCTTTCCCTCTTCCCTTCCTTACCCCTCCTCCCTTCACCTTTTTAAAGAAAATACCTGTCTAGTATTTGATTCAATATATAATTTGATTTAATATACATAATGCTGAGGTTGATGGCGTTTCTCCAGGCTTGCTTGGGAGCCCCTTCACACAACAGCAGCTCAGAAAACTCTGACAAGTTCTTAGGACTCTTTCCCTCAGCACCATCATGAGCTCTTTCTGTTACTTTGTACCTTCAGCTCTGATCCATTGGCCATGCTGAGCTGGGCTCTCCATCTCAAGGGAGTGGACATGGGCCCTGAACACACTGTACTAGATTGTGTACTAAATTGCCCCCAGCCCTAACAGGAAGGCTGGTGGAGAAAAGAATTCATGATGAGTGGATCTCTGTGTCTTCCCTGATGGCCATGTTGGACCATGACCACACCACAGGGTTAGTCTTTACCTGGTGGGGCCATTGAGATCAGGAGAGTGCTGAGTATCACGTGACATCTTTAAGATGGCTTGTGTCCAGCCAGGGAGGCCTGCACCTGACCCACCCATCAAGGCAGTGCTTTTTGAGCTGTGGTCACAAATCATTAGCGGACTATGAAAACAATCTTAATTACCACTTAAAAAAAAGAAATACAATAGTGTAGAGTCAAAGATAGATGGGTGCGTTGTATGTAATAAGCTAAGTATTGTTGTTTGAAACTTTGTTTTGCCATTTGCTATACATCCTAATCATGATTTAACCCAAGAAAAAGTTGCTTCAAAGACAGATTGACTTCTGGTCATTCCTGTTAACAGCAAATCAGGTAAGGTATACAAAACACATTAGCTAAATAATGTTTCCCTTTCCATTCAGCTTCATAAACAGTTATTGTACAGTTACCCTGGATCTTCTTGAGATTAGAAGATCCATGACCTTTGCCCATTAAAGGCTACCAGTCTACTTGGAAAGCCAGCACATATACAAACCGCTGCAGTACAAAGTAGATTATATAGTGTGTGTGATAGGAAAGCAAACTAAATACTGAGAGAGTACATGAGAGGGAGAGGATAATTCTGTGTAGAGCAACACTGCTCAGTAGAAATGTAATGTGAATCACATATGTAATTTAAAATTTTTGGTAGCCACATTAAAAAGTAAAAAGAAACAGGTGCAATTAATCTTAATAATATACTTTATTTAATTCAGTATATCCAAAATATCATTTCAACATATAACTGTTACATCCCTTTTTATATATTAAATCTTTACATTCCTTTTGACAAAGTTTTCGAAATCCAATGTGTATTTTACATTTATAGCACGCTTCAGTTCCAGCCAGCACCATTTCAAGTGCGCAGCAGCTCCGTGTGATTAGTAGCTGCTGTATTAGACAAATGCAGTTTTATGCAATGTAGGGAAGCATCACGCAAGAGAAGGCCTAGAAGGATAGGCAACACTTAACTAGACAGGTGTTGGGAAAATACATTGCACAACGAGAAAAAAGTTTAAACACAGATGAAATAAGAGTTTGTAGGGACTTCCCTGGGGGCTCAGTGGTTAAGAATCCGCCTGCCAATGCAGGGGACACGGGTTCGAAGACCTGGGAAGATCCCACATGCCGCGGGTCAACTAAGCCCGTGCACCACAATGACTGAGCCTGCTCTCTAGAGCCCGCGAGCCACAACTACTGAGCCCATGTGCTGCGACTGCTGAAGTCCACACGCTCTAGGGCCTGTGTGCCGCAACAAGAGAAGCCACTGCAATGAGAAGCCCATGCACTGCAACGAAGAGTAGCCCCCGCTCGCTGCAACTAGAGAAAGCCCACATGCAGCAACGAAGACCCAGTGCAGCCAAAAAAAAAGAAATTCTAAAGAGTTTGTAAAAAATAGTGAAGCTCTTACTATATACCAGGTATATTCCATGATGATTACTCATATTAACTCAGGTAATCTTCACAACAAACCTTTGAGGTAATTACTATTATTATATAGTAATTACTATGTAATTTATAAATTATAAATTTTTTATAGTGAGGAATCAGGCACAGGTGGTCTAGTAGCATGTATGCATATATGCATGTATCTGTCTTTCTGTCTCCAAAGATTACCTTGTCCCAAACCCAGGACCTGTGAATATATGAGGTTAAATGACACAGGGGAAATAATGGAGCTACTCAGCTGATTTTAAGGTAGGGAGAGTACCCTGGATTATCCAGGTGGGCTCAATAATCACAAGTCCTTTAAATGTGGAAGGCGGGGGGGTCAGAAGAGTCAGAGTGATGTGCTGTGAGTGTGTGACCCACCCATTTTGGCTCAGAAGATGGAGGAAGAGGCTACAAGCCAAGAAACGTAGCCTGCCTCTAGAAACTGGAAAGGGCAAGGAACCAGATTCTCTTCCAGAGCCTTCAGAAAGGGAACACAGCCCTGTCAATACCCTGATTTCAGCCCAGTGAGACCAGTGTTAGAATTCTGACCTACAGAACTGTGAGATAATAAATGTGTGTTGTTCCAATAAGCCACTAAGTGACAGGTGTTTAATACTGTTGAGATATAATTTTTGCAAGTAAGAATGTAAAAACTAGTTTGCTTCTGACTAAAATATTGGGAGTTTGGAAGTATTTGATAAAGTGATTACTGCCCTTTTTAAGCAATTCCTGGTTGCCAAGTTAGGCAGTCATTTAGGTGTCGGTAAGGATACTTTACAGTCTTTATGTAACTTTTAACTCTCAACCCCCGGATATCACAGAGTTTACTTGTGGGTGATTAAATTGAGCAAGACAAGAGATTGCCCACCCATGGAGAATAAAATCCTATTTCTTCTCCCTTCTGGAGAACAGTGGGAACAGCCTGGCCTGTAGGTTGATTGTCATATTCTACCTCCTTCCCACCTACTTATTGCTACAGAGAGACACAGAACTTAGCCTCTCAACATATTCTGTCATTTTTCTGGGGCTGCAGAAGAAAGGGCTTCCTTAGGTTAGTTCCAAGGCCCTGTGAGCATAAAAGTATTTGCCTGTAAAAGGAGAGAAGCCTCTCTCTCCCTCCTTGTTTGCCTGTTTCCTTTCACTTTATCTTTCCCTCTGTACTGACAATGCAAAGATGTTACTTAAAGGGTATGTGTTTTATTCAGTTTTGCCATTGCCCTATATACTAAAATACTACCTTTGTCAAAATGCTGCTGTTTTACAGTGCTCTGCAAATACATAGATAAAAAGCATTCTTTTTTTTTTTTTTTTTTTTAGAACAATTCCAGAGTTAAATACTGGCTAAATGTTGGAAACAATAGTGGAATTCACTAGGCCCCCGGGGCCTTGGTGATGTGAAGTGTTTATAGGTGTCTTTCCTCTAACCTCAGAAGTAGAAAACTTAGGCTTTTCGTGTGTGGTGCTGTCTTTGCCCCAGGAGCTTAGTGAGTGCAGCCCCATCTTCCAGAATTCTCTTTGTGGCTTAGGGAATGTGTATGATTTTCCTGCATTCCTTGTCAGAGGCTCTAGGCCACACTAATTGCTCCTGAATGATGACAGGTGCTTGTTGCCTGCTAAACAATCCTTGTGTCTAAATCGTATTTTCGCATATAAATAAAGAGGTGGTGATTTTGTTTTACAGATAGATTTTCACTTCCAGGCTTTTCTATTTGATTGGACGTATTTAAACAACAAATTATGCAAGAAGGTTAAATTGATTGATTTTACAAGAGTTTGAGTTGAAAACCCATTGCTTAAGTAAGGTAACATGAAGCCAGGAATATGGCACACTTTCTCCTGTCTAGTCCCTTGTCCCTTTCTCTGGGCTCTAGTTGCACTAGACTAATTGCTGTGTTCTAAACATGTCATGTACAATGAGAGATGGCACAGGACAGTGGTCTGAGTACAGAGTCTGGGGCCAGACAACCTGTGTTTGAATCCTAGCTTCCTTGGTTTTTTGTTTTTGTTTTCGTTTTTTAGCTGTGGATCTTATTAACCTCTCTGTGGCTCTGTTTTCTTATGCAAAACCAGGTATATAATAATGGAACTTTTTCACAGAGTAGTAGTGAGGATTAAGATAGTTAATACATATAATGGGTTTAAAACAGTGCATAGAACATAGTAAGTGCTCAGTAAATATTAGTTCTTTTTTTTCATTCTTCACTTGTTGTTTTGCCATTCTTAAGCTATTCTTATGTGGTGTGGTGTGTTTTCTCCTCATCTGTCTTCTAAAATAGTCTGTATTTTAACAGTCTTATTGCTTTTATGAAGCTGTCCTGCAATTTTCAGTTGGGATTCTAGTCTTGGCTGTACATTGAAATCACCTGTGTATTAAATACTGATGCCTGCGTTTTTGCTCTGTGCTGGATTTCGCTTGTAGTGGCTTGTGAGAATGGATGGTTATATTTCCATGGAATTTTCTTTCAGGTAAGCTTTGGTAGCTTAAAATCAGCCATGGTGAGAATATTTACACTCTTGAAATTGGCAGATACTACCACAGGCATTCTTTTCAATCTACTTGGTATTTTAGTGATTTGTTTATAAGCACCTCTAAATAGATACTGAGCCCTTTAGTAGGGTTGTGTTAGTTTGCTAGGACTGATGTAACGAAGTACCACAGGCTGGGTGGCTTATAAAACAGAAATTTATTGTTTTACTCTTCCGGAGGCTAGAAATCCAAAATCAAGGTTCCAGCAGGGTTGTTTCCTTCTCAGGGCTGTGAGGGAAGGCTCTCCCAGGCCTCTCTCCTTGGCTCATAGATGGCCATCTTCTTCCTATGTTTCTTTATGTAGTCTTCGTTTTGTGTGTCTGTGTCCAGATTTCCCCTTTTCTTAGGGACACCAGTCATATTGAACTAGAACCCACCCTAATGACCTCACTTCAACTTGATGACCTCTGTAAGCACTCTGTCTTCAAAAAAGGTCCCATTCTGAGGTACTGGAGGTTAGGAGTTCCACATAGGGATTTTAGGAGGACATAATTCAGCCCATAACACACAGCAGGGAACTCCTTTTTTCCATTTATTCCTGTAGTGAAGATTTGTTGAATTGAAAAGGAAACATCAGTTAGTTATTCATGTACTATGAATTCCAGATCGTCAACTTGATTATTTTTTTTGAAGCAGCTGTTTCTTGGGATAATATCAGAGTTCGTTGTTTGTAGAGAAAAATATCAGTTTAGGAAGATTGGTTCTTTTAAGTTGTCTGAGGCAGGCTCGAGCTTGTTAATGAACTCAAAGGCATATGATCCGAGTGAAATGGTCTTGATTTTGTGTCTGTCACTGAGAGAATGCTTTTAATCATGCATGAAAAAAATGTTTGAGATGAATTTCCACTAAGCTGAGAATGTTTTAATGCTGAGCATTCTCTTCAGGATTATATAAGACTCTCAGAAAAGTAGGATTTCTTTTGCTTTTTCTCGAGGGCATATAATGTCAGGTAAAGATTTTGTGATTTTTGTGATTAACAAAAATGTCTTTGAACCACAGAAAGCGTAAATTATTTTGTAAAAATTTGCTTCGTGTTGGGGTGATTGTGTGTATGGGAAATAGTGGATGACATTTAAACTATGATCATCTCAAAGCATATAAATATGGAATGTACTTTTTGAAGTTAAATGTTTTTCTTCGAAATGAGATGCTTCTCTGCACCATTGCTTTTTGCTGAATAAATACTTGAATTAGAATCTTATTCCAAAAATGTATTTGAAATACACACTGGCACAGGAATTTGTTGGTCTAAATGTTCAGATTTTTTTAGTTATCCATTTTATACACATCAGTGTACACATGTCAATCCCAATCTCCCAATTAATCACACCACCACCACCACCCTGCCGCTTTCCCCCTTTGGTGTCCGTACGTTTGTTCTCTACATCTGTGTCTCAATTTCTGCCCTGCAAACCAGCTCATCTGTACCAAAATGTTCAGATTTTTTAATAGAAAATTTTCACCTATAAATTATATATGGCAAATATATAAAGCTTTAATATTTTTGGAATAAAGCTTTAATTTTTAATCAACCTTAAGTATAATTTATATGCAATACAGTTTACACATTTTAAGTATATGAGTCAAATCAATTTTGATAAATATATGCATCAATATAACCACCACTCCAATTAAGATATAGAACATTTCCATCTTCCCAGAAAGTTCCCTGTGCCTCTTTGCAGTCATTTTTCTCCCCATGTCCACCTCCTACGCCAAACAAATACTGATCTGAGTCGACTGTTACAGAATTTCACATAGATGGAATCATTACAGTATGTACTCTTTCATGTCTAGCCCCTTTCAGCATAATGCCTGTGAAATTCACCCATGCTTTGAGTGTATTGGTAGTTTGTTCCTTTTTATTGTTCAGTAGAATTGCTACCAACTTGTTTATCCATTCACTTGCTGAACATTTGAGTTTTTGGTACTGTGACTGATTGAACGTGTCAAAAGTGGTTTGCGAAGTTTCGTGCTGGTGATTTCTCGCTGGACGATGCTCCACCATTGGGTAGACCAGTTGAAGTTGATAGCGATCAAATTGAGACATTAATTGAGAACAATCAATGTTATACCACACAGCAGATAGCCGACATAATCAAAATATCCAAATCAAGCATTGAAAATCATGTGCACCAGCTTGGTTATGTTAATAGCTTTGATGTTTGGATTCTACATAAGTTAAGCGAAAAAAACGTTCTTGACCGTATTTCTACATGCAATTCTCCACTTAAATGTAACGAAAACGTTCTGTTTTTAAAACAAATTGTGATGGGCAATGAAAAGTGGATACTGTACAATAATGTGGAAGAATGGAAGAGATTGTGGGGCAAGCGAAATGAACCACCAACAACCACACCAAAGGCCGGTCTTCATCCAAAGAAGGTGATGTATTTTGTATATCGTGGGATTGGAAGGGAGTCCTCTATTATGAGCTCCTTCCGGAAAACCAAACTATTAATTCCAACAAGTACTGCTCCCAGTTAGACCGACTGAAAGCAGCACTCTATGAAAAGTGTCCCGAATTAGTCAACAGAAAACGCGTCATCTTCCATCAGGATTATGCAAGACCACATGTTTCTTTGATGACCAGGCAAAAACTGTTACATATTGGCTGGAGAGTTCTGATTCATGCACCTTATTCACCAGACATTGCACCTTCAGATTTCCGTTTATTTCTGTCTTTACAAAATTCTCTTAGTGGAAAAAATTTTCAATTCCCTGGAAGACTATAAAAGGCATCCGGAACAGTTCTTTGCTCAAAAAGATAAAAAGTTTTGGGAAGATGGAATTATGAAGTTGCCTGAAAAACGGCAGAAGTTGGAACAAAACGGTGAATACGTTGTTCAATAAAGTTCTTGGTGAAAATGACTTTCATTTTTACTTAAAAACTGAAGGAACTTTTTGGCTAACCCATAGATTCTTTTCCCATATGGGTCATTACAGAGTATTGAGTAGTATTCCCTGTGCTATACAGTGGGTCCTTATTAGTTATCTATTTTATATATAGTAGTGTGTACATGTCTAGGTAATTGGCTTTAGAGTTTAGCAACTTTTGTTAATTTTTCTAAAGATAAACTTTAAAATTAACCCGTATCTTTTGTTTTGTCATCTTTGAAGACTGCTATTTAAGTGACCTTTGAGTGGCTTCTTTTGTTTCTACCCGTGAAATGAAAATGCTTTGTGTCTATTTAAAGGCATTTCAAGCATCAGAAGTAGGTGAGGTGCTATTTTGGGGAGGGGTAGTGGTTTCTGAAATCCCACATTCGCTTTTCCTCATCTTCATCCTGTGCTCCCCTGGAGTGAAAAAGGTACCATTAGAAACATCTTGGTAGCTACTGGGAATATTTTTCATTGCTGATGTGTTCTTTCCTTTGTGCCTGTCCTGCCCAATTTCGTCTGTTCTAAAGCACTCTCCCTTTTTTGCCTTTTCCTTTGAGCACATGACTATTCCTATCTTTCATTCCTAAGTAGCAGTAATAATGTTAATAATAACAACAATAACTAACACTATGTATTAGACACTATTCTAGGGGCTTTATAATATTTATTGACTGATTTAATCTTCACAAACCCCCTGTGAGGGAGCTACTGTTCTTTTAATACAGATTTCCAGGAAACTGAGGCAGAGAGCTGTTAAGTCTGGTGTTATCCAACTACTAAGTGGAAGAACTGGAATTTGATCCAGACTTCCTGGCTCTGAAGCATAGGCTCTGAACCACTCCATTATACGGCTTCTCAGTAAAAACACACAAAGAAGCAACCATTCCCTTCTTTCACCTCTGCTTCTGGACTTCAAAATAAGTAATGTTTTATAGCACAGTTGACATTATTTTGGTTAATATTCCATGAAACTTTCATTCCTTTATAATGCATATTACAGTTTGTATTTCTATCTCTGGCAGTAAAGTTCCTGACAAAAAGCATGTGTGCTTCAAACAAAGTAGCTTTATTTCTGAAGGTATTACTTTACAAACTGCAGTCCCACATGTCCAGTAGAAAGCACAGGCCATCCTAGCATGTAGTTATTCTTCTGGGAAAACGTCTTAGAGGAGGTGAGTCTTGGCTGGCTTGTTAAATAAGAATATGTGCACAGGGCTGGGGGTATGGTATGTGGAGATGGGTGGCAAAAAGACCCAGGATTGGGATAGACTGAAAGATTAAGAAAGGATGGAGGTTTTAAAATATTGTTCCAAGGGAGTTCATCCTTAAGAGAAGATTTCCAGGGTCAGGGAAGAAGAGCTGGGAGGTTATGACTGTGGGCAGAAATGATGCCTTCTCTAGGCCCTTGGGCTTTCTGCCTCCATTCCCTCCCCCTTCGTTTTCTCTTCTCCCTGGTTCCCCAAAGTTTGAGCACTCTAATCCTCTTAGTTTTCCTGACCTCATTGCAGATAGAAGTACTTCCCTGTCAGGTTAGCAATTTCCAGACAGATGAGCAATTTTTTGTTGTGTTACCTTTTTTTTTTTTTCTTAAAGTAACAACTACTATAAAAGAAAAAGTAAAATCAAAAGCTAGAGAAAATTTTAGAAAGACATGAGTTTACCTAGTGTAGACTTCTTACCTTAAGATAAGTTAAGATAAGATAAGACCTCCTGTCTTAGTCTTTTGAACAGCAGGCACAGCTGTCATTTGTGCAGGCCTTGGTTACTTCCTGGGCCTTAGGCCTCCTCTGTCTGAGGCCCCATGGAGTTTGCATAGTGAGTGAGGAGATTCTCAGTTCTTCTTCTGGCTCCCCAACAGGGCTGTCCTCTGGAGCTAGGTCCTAGTGTTTGCTTACTTCGGGTCTTTCTAACTCTGCGGGGGCTTGCCCTAAATCTGCTTTTAATTTCTATCCCCCGGTGGTAACTTGTCTAAGGTCCCTTTATATCTGCTTGGTGGGAAAGTGTGTAGTGGTGGCCGGGGGCTTCCTGGTCTCTACAGTCTCTGACTTGTACTCTGTCTCCCTCTTGGTTTGGTCGGAAGCAGGCTCACCAGCTGAAATCAAACTGGGTCTTTCTCACCTCAGTTCACTATTGCGCATCTGGCCAACAGTAGAGGTTGCCATCTTTCTAAGATGCTGTCTGTATGATTGTGTCCACTTCCTTCTCTGGACAGCAAAGACTCTTTTGCTTTTTGAAAACTGTATACTTCATAGTGAGTTCTTATTGAATTTTTAAAAGTTAAAAATGAACATATTGGCTCATGTAAGTGAAAAGCTTGAAGGTAGGCTGGAATTGGGCATGGATGGATTTAGGGGCTCTTCTCCTTTGTCTCTCCCTCTGGCGTTTGCCCTCTTACATTCCACAAGGTAGCAGGAAGGTTGCAGCCATTCCGTTTCCTGGACTCCTTAGCCTCCCAGGTTTAAGTCCAGGTAAGTGGACAAACATCTTCTCCTGGGAGCTCCTGTGTAAATCCTGTAATCCACTCTTTCCTTTTTCTTTCTCTTTTTTTTTTTTTTTTAATTCTTAAGAAATCTGTGCCTATACCAAGTTCATAGACATATTCCTCCATATTTTTCTGAAAGCTTTATAGTTTTAGCTTTTTATTTATTTATTTATGGCTGTGTTGGGTCTTCGTTTCTGTGCGAGGGCTTTTCTCTCGTTGCAGCAAGTGGGGGCCACTCTTCATTGCGGTGCACGGGCCTCTCACTATTGCGGCCTCTCTTCTTGCGGAGCACAGGCTGCAGACGCGCAGGCTCAGTAGTTGTGGCTCACAGGCCTAGTTGCTCCGCGGCATGTGGGATCCTCCCAGACCAGGGCTCGAACCCGTGTCCCCTGCATTGGCAGGCAGACTCTCAACCGCTGCGCCACCAGGGAAGCCCTCTTTCTCTCTTCTAAAGAAACAATTTTATTTTTTGAATAAGTAGTATATTCCAATGGTTCAAAAATCTAAAACTCTTGTAAGGATATGGGATGAAAAGCTTTTCTTCCATCTTGTCCTTTTTATCATTAAGTACCTCTCTTTGTCTTGTTACAATGCTTTTTGTCCTGAATTTTATCTTGCCTGATAAGAAAATCTTGTCCCATGCTTTCTTTTTATTTGCACTAGCCTAATATATTAATCTGGGCAATTTTTTTCCAGCCAACCTTTTCTTTCTAAACTTTCTGAATTACTTTAAGTTTTGCTCCTATTGGTAGTGTAGAAAGTTTTTCTTCTTCTTTTTAAAATGAGTTTATTTATTTATTTATGGCTGTGTTGGGTCTTCATTGCTGTGCGGGCTTTCTCTAGTTGCAAGAATGAGGGGCTACTCTTTTTTTTTTTTAAGGTGTAAATCATATAATCAGTCTCCAAAATTAAATGTTAGCAAACAGAATCCATCAGTATACTAAAAAGGATAAATAGAAGATAGTGTGATGCCTTAGCTGAAGAATATAAAAACAGTTCAACATAAAGAAATCTAATAATATAACCCATCACATTAGTAAGGTAAAGGAGAAAAATGTATGATCATCTAGACAGATGTGAAAAGTATTTTGATAAAATTCGACATCCATTCATGCATTATTAATTACAAGACAACACCAAAAATGACAGCAATGCTTCAGGAAACTTCTCTATTGTGTAAGATTATACAACTACAACAATAGCAAGCACTAGTAATAGACCCAAAAAAGTCAGAAGAATAACAAGAATAGTTACTATGACCACTAGTATTCAGCATTAGGGGCTACTCTTCATTGTGGTGCACAGGCTTCTCATTGTGGTGGCTTCTCTTGTTGCAGAGCATGGGCTTTGGGTGTGCGGGCTTCAGTAGTTGTGGCTCGTGGGCTCCAGAGTGCAGGTTCAGTATTTGTGGTGCACGGGCTTAGTTGCTCCATGGTACGTGGGATCTTCCCGGACCAGGGCTTGAACCTGTGTCCCCTGCATTGGCAGGCAGATTCTTAACCACGGTGCCACCAGGGAAGTCCCAGTTTTTCTTCTTTTGTAATCCAATCCGAGGTTAATTTTCTTTAAATAAGTGAGTTTAGCCCATTTACATTTGTCATTATGGTAGATATATTTGATATTAGTTTGTCCATATTCAGTTTTCTATTTTTATATCTTAAAGAATCTTCCACTATATGGTCTGTTTTCTTTGCTGTTCTTCTGGGGTTATTCTGATATTTTCATTCTAGTGGTTGTCTTTATAATTTGACATAATGCCCTCAGTCTTCTAAGAAAGTGATGGTTTCCTATTATAAGAAGTAATAAATTAATGAATTTCATCCTAATTCTGATATAGAGGCATTGTAACTATGTTACATAGTCTGTTTTATTCAGTCTCAATCTCTATTGCATTCTGTCCTCAGAGGAAAGAATTAATCACTCAGCAAGCTTGGAACTCAATCCGTATTATTATTATCAATAAGGACACTGTCAGAAGAGGCCTTGGGTTTTCCTAGAGTAGATTGTCAGCCTTTAGCAAGGCTCTTTTTATCTATAAAAATTATAGTTTCAAAAGTCAGCATAGATCATAAATTGGTAAGTTGACATTTGGTCACAATTAAACATTATCAAAATCTTTGTAGGTAGTTTGCTACTCAGCACCAGAGAATCACCAATTTTATGTCCAAGTTGACATTACTGGGTCTAAAGTTCCCCCCTTTTTTAGTGTAGGTTCCACACTTGTTGAGAGTTTTATTGCCACTTAATTTTTCAAAAACAATACATTTGGCAACACAGAGGCATGTAACATATGAAAAGGATTTTTTAAAATTAGAAATCTTGACACTTCCCTGGTGGTCCAGTGCTAAAGAATCCACCTTACAATGCAGGGGACGTGGGTTCGATCGCTGGTCAGGGAACTAAGATCCCACTCGCTGCAGGACAACTAAGCCCTAGTGCTGCAACTACTGAGCTTGTGTGCCTCAACTAGAGAGCCCACGCGCCACAAACTACAGAGGACACGTGCTCTGGAGCCTGCGCGCCACAACTAGAGAAGAGAAAACCCGCTGCCACAGCTAGAGAGAAGCCCGCACGCTGCAACGAAAGATCCCACATGCCTCAACAAAGGTCCCACGTGCTGCAACTAAGACCCAATGCTGCCAAAAATAAATAAATAAAAAATAAATCTTTAAAAAAATAAAATAAAATTAGAAATTTTAAGACAGTCCAGCTTCGCATACCCCATGTAGTGACTGAGACTCACATGCTGACATTAGTCCTCCCATCCAGTGCAGAAGGGCAGTTGCCACCCCAGGCCCACGGAGGAGGAGCATAGCCTCTGTTCAGTCTCTTTTCTGTTCAGAAGGCTTCAGCCTCTGGTCACAAAGAGCCTCTGTAGAGGGTGGGAAGGTGTTTTTTAAATAATTTTTTAAGTCCTAGGTCAATTATGGGACCATCGTTGACTTAATTTTTTGGTGAAAAGATATTTACTGCTCACCTCTAATAGAGCAGCTAAAAACATAGACTGTCTTTGGAGACGATTTATATTTCCACTTTGTACTCTAGTCCTACAATGGCTGCCAGTATTTTTCGTGTAGATGAGTGTTTTCAGTCTGCAGTTTGCCTGCGAGTCACCCCGAAAACCCTGTTGAAAATACCCCCTCTCCTCCAGCTTCTTGCTGAATTCAGATGGAACACATTTGGGGTGTGGCATCTGTGCTTTTAATGTGTGTTGCAGGTGATTCTGATGCAGGTATTTCACAGGCTACAGTTTGAGGAAACCAAGATTGACAGTTCTCTGTTGAATATAGAAATTTTACTAAAATCTAGTTTGACAAAATTCTGGTCGGATATTACTCTCTGTGTATACAGTGTTTCAAGTAGACTTTTGTTTCAAAGATACAGTGATTTGCTTTTACCATAAAGAAATCTAGGGAAACAGATAAGAGATTTCACATATAACTCCAATCAGTTTGTGGAAAAAAATGTTTGCATAAGGATATTTTATATACAGATTGCAGAATGTTGAATTTAACACTCTTGTAATGCTTCCATGAAAGCCTCAAGGGTAACTGACAAGTCCATTTTTATCAAAATTAATGTGTTTCTAAATTCTTATCTGCTTCTCAAACAAAATATTAGAACAGTAATTGAGTTACCAGCTGCCTCGCGTGTTCACTCTAGGGACTTGTACAAAAGCATTGTGGAACTCACCTAAGGTCATTCATTGCTTTTTGAGTTACTAAATAGCTTTGCAGTAGGCTTCTAAAAATCCAGGTATTAAGGGTGTCTACAGGAAGATAAAAATTGATAAGAGATTTGCAATAGTTAGTCTGATACTCTCTCCATTGGATTAAGGTGGAAAAATCCTCTTCAGCACTACAGATGGGAGAAAATCCTCCCTCTTAGATTTCTTCCTGAAGCAGCTTATGCCTGTCTAGTCTTGCAGTAGAACAGAAAAAGCCTTTGGAGCTAGGTATGCTGGCACAGATTTTCTGGGGGAAAAGAAAAACACTAAGAAATCAAATTTATAACTTTATTTAAGCAACGCAGAACATCAGGACAAGTATAGTATATTCCAGGAATGCAAAGATCATTCAGCATCAGAAAATATGAATAATATCTTACCAGATTAAGTGAGAGGAAACAATATGATTATTTTAATACCTATAGAAAGAACATTAGCTAAGATTCAGTAATCCTTTATGACTAATTTTTTTTATTTTTGCAAAAACTGGGAAACTTACCAAACCTTGGGCTAGTAAGTCATTTATTCCAAAACCCGTTAGTAAAAATCACATTTAAGAGTCAAAACTTTGGAAGCATTCCCATTAGTACCAGTAAGAAAACAAAGGATGGCTGTTAGCCTTACCTTTGTTCAACGCAGCCCTGAAGGTCTTAGCCAGTTGTGTAGTGAAACAGAAAAAAGAAATGAAAAATAGAGATTTTCTTCTTGAAGATTATATTAATTCATACATAGGCAATACAGGAAAAAAGTGTTTAGCATTGTTGCTACATATAAAAATTTAGATTCATGTACACCAGTGATAAGCTTTTAGTCAATGTAATAGGAGAAAAGATTCCCTTCACAGTAGTATTAATCTATAATATATCTAAGAGTGAGCACAACCAAAGATATATATAACATGGAGAAAATTACAGAACATTATTGTTAGATATAAAAGACATGAATAAAGAGACATTATGCCATCTTTAACAATAGGATATCTTGATTGTTAAGATATCATTTCTCTCTAAATTAATTCATTGCAAATCCAGTCAAAAGCCCAATAAGGTTTTTGTGAAACTTGACAAAATGAATCTAAAACTTCTAAAAAAATTCAAAAGCCCAAGAATAGCCAAGACAATCTTGAAAAGCAAGGTAGGGGCCTTGCCACAGATATTGATACCAAGCCATGGAAATTACAATACTGTGGTCCTGATACAGAGATAGACAAAAAGATCAGTGGAATAGGATAGAAGCCAGAAACAGGGTCACACGTATGTAGAAATGTGGAGGCAGCATTCTAAATTAGTAGGAAAAGATGGAATGTTTTATAATGGTGCTTGATCCTTAATTGAGAATCATATGGAAAATAAAAGTGTATTTCTACCTTCACACCATCCCCCAAAATAAATTCAGGTGAATTAAATTTGAAAAGCAAATCTTAAAAATTTACTCAAAAATAAGAAATAATTGAAAATTTAAAAACAGATACAAAGAAACGAAATTGAGCTATTTGTAGTCAGGTGGATGGACCTAGACACTGTCATACAGAGTGAAGTAAGTCAGAAAGAGAAAAACAAATACCGTATGCTAACACATATATATGGAATCTAAAAAAAAAAAAAGGTTCTGAAGAACCTACGGGCAGGACAGGAATAAAGATGCAAACATAGAGAATGGACTTGAGGACGTGGTGAGGGGGAAGGGTTAGCTGGGACGAAGTGAGAGAGTGGCATTGACATACATACACTACGAAATGTAAAATAGATAGCTAGTGGGAAGCAGCCGCATAGCACAGGGAGATCAGCTTGGTGCTTTGTGACCACCTAGAGGGGTGGGATAGGGAAGGGTGGGAGGGAGATGCAAGAGGGAAGGGATATGGGGATATATGTATACATATAGCTGATTCACTTTGTTATATAGCAGACACTAACACACTGTTTTAAAGCAATTATACTCCAATAAAGATGTTAAAAAAATATGTCCATCTTCATGTATAAATCTTAGAAATATAATTCTGAGTGCAAAAGCAAGTTGTAGAAGGATAGGTGTAATAAAGTACTGCTTATAAGAAATTTAAAACATGAAATGGTACAGTGTATTGTGTAAAGATGCTAAAATATATTGTAAAGTATAAAAACATACATGGTGCTAATATACACCAAATTGAAGGTAGTGTTTACTTCTGAAGATGGTAGATGAATATGACTGAAGAGGGACGTGTGCAGGATACACCTGTATCTATAATTTTTTTTTAGATAAAAATATTCTAAAGCAACATGTGGCAAAATGTTAACATCAAGTGAATGTCCAATAGTAAAGAAATGGTGGAATAAATTATGGCTTTTACATACTATCAAATATTTTTCAGACATTAAAAAGAGTGAGTTGTAGCTAGGTCACTTTATATGGAGGGATTTCCAAGAGTTATTATTTAGTGAAGAAAAGAAGATGCAGGGAAGTTTGTATAAAGTCATCCCCATTCTATAAAACAATGCATGTATGAGTAGGTGTATATGACATACGTATGACCATATGAACATGAAAAAGATGAGGAAGGGTTCCTCCTAGGCTGTTAACGGGTTGGGAGTGAGGTGATTAGGAAAGGAGAGGAGGGGAGGGGAGGGGAGGGGAATGGGGAGTCAAGCAAACTAGAAAATGGAAGACAATGCACTACTAGCATGGATGATGATTTGATGATTTTGTTTATGTACTTACGTGATCATTTATGTATATACACACACACACATATGCATATTTTTTAAAAGTGTAGAACCACTTACAGAAACAGTGAGAGTTGACTTAAGGGGAATTTACTATATTTGACTGGAGGCTGTGGTAGAAGAAATGGACTTATTAGCATAGTGCCAACCAAAGATGCCACTTCAAAGAAATTAATGATGTATTCTGTTTCTAGTGGATTTAAACAATTGATGCAATTAAATTGATGCTTTTCCATTTTTCTCCCTTTTGTGTTTATTAAAGTAACTGACCTTAATGAGTTCTTAATAACAATATATATAAAATACAGTGTGCTAGGTGATATAAAATACTAGTAGTAAAAGTAATATTTTATGAAATGCAGCCTTTTGACTGGGAAACCTTAGCTCTTTGTCTCTTTTTTTTTCAACTTGGGAGAGAATAAGGAATGAGTCTTATTTATTTTGGTCAGGTCAAGGCCTAAATACAGATAGTGCAAGATTATGGATAATTAATTTTTTAATTTTGCATTTTTTTCTTTCAGCGTGCGGGATGACAGAATTCGAGTAGAAAGGATGGATAACATGTATTTTGAATACAGCCACGCTTTCCAAGAGGTTACAGAATTTTATGCAAAAGACATAGTTGACGGTAAATGTAAATATTTTATACATGTTAGCCATGTGTCCTCAAATTTAGCTGAGTTGAGATTTGGATAAAGGTGCAAGTTTGACTAAAACTCTAATGGAAACTAGATAGTTATTGATTAATAACTGGAAGTAGAGGGAAGAGTTCACTGTTCTTGCACTCAATCAGAAGCACAACTGCAGCTGCTTCTTTGTAATTATGACCATTTAGTAACTTGATGTTTTTGGCATATTCATTGGAGTGTAACAAGTTAGTTACAAAAGAACCTTCCTTTTTGCTTCCTTTAAAAGATAGTCCATGATTTTCCTGCAATTTTATAAAATGTAAATCTCCTAATGAAGGCTAGCATTTCCAAAAATTGATGGCCAGAATTAAAATACCAGAACATTAGTGACAGGGTCTTAATATGTTGGATTACCATTGTTTGTCTAATTCACATTTTCTCAGCCAAGTATCTGTTTGATTTGGTCTGTACCCCTCATTCCTGCCAGTCCAGCTTATGCTAAGATCCAGTATTATCCCCTATCACAAGCTGCAGAGCTTTCACTGTTAGACCAGCCTCCCCCAGCTCCCTCTTAGGCGTCAATGTCTTGTTGGCATTTCTTTCCCCATCCCTTTTAATCTCATGGTGTCTTGGCCAAATTGAATCAGGCGTCTGAGAGTGTAACCCACTTATAATGGCAGTCCGAGATATCACCAAGGGATCATCATCTTATGTTCAACTAAAGACAAGACTAAGTCAGGAAACTATCAAAAGCCACTCTTGGCATCAGATTCACTTAGAAGGATATAGGACAGAAAATCCAGTTTGCCAACAGGACGCTGTTCCTCTTAGTGGGAGGCGTCCTCAGCAGTCTGCAGCAGTCCACAGAGTCATTGGGTGCTTAAAATCCCCTCCCTCCTCTATTGACTGCTCAGTTGCAAAGAAAGCAGACTTTAATCAGGGGGATGCAGGATCTGCCCTGGCTTAGAAGCCCCATGACCTATAGGAACCCTTATCTCTTGCTGGAATTTCTCCAAAGGACATGCCAAGTTTAAAGAGTCAGTGTACTCAAGGAAGGCCAAAATTCTGGAGTCAGGTATTTATAATTTCCCCTAGTTCAGATGCTGCAGTTTACTGATTTCAGGTCATTTTTACCATACGCAATGCTACCTCATAACACAATGGCACTTCATCTTTGTCAGGTTTCCTGGGGAACAGAGCTAGACAGTTAAAAGATGAAATTCTCAGTAGAAGGGAAGAGTTTTGTTAACTCATCATTTACGCCTTGGTTTTATAAAAAGCTATAGTTGAAAGTAATATATTTTATATTACAGATTTGTAGAGGATATCTTGTAATTTTTTCTAAAGGTTATAAATACCTACTGCAAAAAAAGTTAAAACATAGTTGTGTGTAAGGAAAAAAGTACAAGTCCTTCCCCTCAAATCCTTAAGAATTTTTTGATGTACAGATCTACACATAAACATACATATTTCTATGTATTTGTTTAATATAACTTGTATTTATTCTTTCAACTAATTTTTATTGAATGCCTATTTGAGGTATTTTACATACTGTAAGGAATTAAACAGACAAAAATTCCTGCCCTTCTGGAGTTTACAGCCTAATAGGGGGAGGTGTACAATAAAATAGTGTTTAAAGGTGATGAGTACTATACAGAAAGGCAGGGAAGAGGTGAATTTTTAAGCAGAGTGGTGAGGGAAGCCCACACTGAGAATGTGGCAGTTGAACAAAGATTTGAACGAAGATTAAAGGAGTTAAGGGGGAAAACCACATGGACGTGTGAAGGAACAGTTTCAGACAGAGACAACAGTAAGTACAACATATCTTAAGTGCTTGGTGTGTTTAAAGACTATCAAGGAGCCTGGGTGCTGGGACAGAGTAACTAAGGGGGAGAATATTAGGAGGTGTGCTCAGAGATGAAAGGAGATGGAAGGCAGGTTGTGTAGGGACTTGTAGACCCTTTACGAACTTGTGCTGCTTCTCGCAGTGAGTTGGGAAATGTTGGAGGATTTGTAAGCACAGTAATCCAGTTATGTGACGTACATTTTAAAAAGGATTCCTTTGGCTGCTCTGTTAAGAATACCCTATAGGGCACAGGGATAGAGGTGGGAGACCAGATGGAAAGCTAATGGGAAAGTCATTCCCATTAGTAGGTGCATAATAATCTGGATGTACTGAAATTTATTTAAGTAATACCTTATCGATGTTCAATTAGGTTGTGTCTAATTTTTTAAGAGGGAAGAGATATGGGGATATATGTATATGTATAGCTGATTGACTTTGTTATAAAGCAGAAACTACTAGAAAAGATTTTTCAACTCACTTTCTGGTATACACATCTTTAACAAGCATTTTGGAGTATTTCTGGGTCAAAGGGGATGAGCATTTTGCACTTTGAAAATAGTTGCTCTGTTGCTCTCCAAAAAAGGGTCATCCACCATCAGAAAATGCCCTTTCTTTCGTACCCTAAGTATTTGTAAACTTCTGTATTTTTCCAAAGGGTAATTTTGGGAGATAACGGTCTAAATTATTATTTCAAAAATCATAAACTAAATTTTATTTAATGTTTGTTTTTAATAATGAATAATAACTTTAATGAAGGTGTATATTCTGTTTTTTTTAGGTTCTCAAAGTTTTTCTGGCATCATTAACTTGGAAAAGCCTGTGATTTGCTCTTTGGCTGCCATAATAAGATATTTGAAAGAGTTTAACTTGGAAAAGGTGCTTTCCAAACCCAAGTAAGTGATTTCTCAAAAATAAAAAAAAGGGTGGTGTTATATTAAAAAACATTTCTTAAATTGAATTTGGTAAGTACTATTGAATTGAATTTTTTTAAGTACTAGGCAAGAAGTTTACCTGCTCTGGATAGAATATTCTGGGACAAGAATGAGCTGTGTGGTATTGTTGCTGAAGAATATTAAAAATATTAATTGACATAAATTAAAAGAAAGCTTAAGAATTCTGTCAATTTGTATTCATGATAGCTATTGAATGTATTATAATGTTGACTACAACACCATAATATAAAACTGTGCTTTATACTAATGCACAGTTAATTGAGAAGTAGTATTAAGAAGTGGTATTGAAAAGCATTCATAAAACTTCATCACCTTTCTTATTCTTGGTTTCAATTCTTATTTCACAGACCATAAAGTTGAAGATAAAGAGGACAGCTACTAACATAGACAGCTTTTTTTAAAATGTTTTTAACTTTTTTTACTTTTGGCTGCACTGGGTCTTTGTTGCTGCACTCGGGCTTTCCCTAGTTGTGGCGAGCGGGGGCTACTCTTTGTTGCAGTGCGCGGGCTTGTTGCGGAGCACGGACTCTAGGCGCACAGGCTTCAGTGGTTGTGGCGCATGGGCTCAGTAGTTGTGGCTCGCGAGCTGTAGAGTGCAGGCTCAGTAGTTGTGGCGCATGGGCTTAGTAGCTCCGCGGCATGTGGGATCTTCCCGGAAAAGGGCTCGAACCCGTGTACCCAGCATTGGCAGGCGGCTTCTTAACCACTGCGCCACCAGGGAAGCCCCTTATAGACAGCTTTTTAAAAGAGTGATTAACTTTGTAGAGTTGAGAGATTTAAAAGCTGGCAATTGACATTCTAGGAAAATGCTAGTTTAAAAGCCAGTGGAATAAAAAAAGGGTAGCAGAATAATTTTCTTGCCTTTCCATATTCTACCTTCACTAGCCCCTTATCTTTGGCTCTGTGAAGAATTACCCTATATCATATAGATCCTGGATAAGTAAGCTACTTCCTCTTCTGCAGAGGTGGGGTGGACAGATAGGAGCTATCTCAGTAAAATGTCATTTAGTACCAAGATTGGGAAATCCTTGTCTATGTCTATTTTAATCCCACCTTGAAAGCGATACACTTCCAAGAGTTCTACCCAATGTCCTAAGTATTTTGAGGTATTTCTACTCTCTTTAGTCGGAGAGCAAACTATTCTAAGCCTTATGTGAACCCTTGTTCGTCCTACTGTTTCTTGTGGTTCTTTCCCTGATCTCATGTGAGGTCCTCCGCATATTTAAGGATCAGTGCTTGGCCAGAGACTTTGAGGGGACCCTTCTGCATCTCTCTGTATGCAGCTCTGTCGTCTCTGACATTCTCTCTCACAACTTCTACTTTCCTTGGTCTCTCCAAGGAGTTAGTCATAGTGTTTACCTCTTTTGTTTTTCTTCTCTCAGGGATCACAGTTCTATGCTGCCTGATGTCCAACTGCCCGAAAACAGTTTTAAATGTATATATATGTATATATATATATATATATACACACACACACACACATATATATAGTGTGTATGTGTGTGTATATGCATATTTGTATAATTTTCTAGTTGTGGTTAAAGGACAGTACTCATGCATTTAATCTTTTACGAATGAAAGCAGAAGTGAGGTGGCATGATTGAACACCATAAAAAAACAACAGAAGAGGGAGATGTGTAAAGTAACATCAGCTATCCTAAAAAATGTCTGTGTTCTGAAACTTCTGGAAAACTAATTTTCACTTAAAAATTAGCAATGGGAAAAGAACCAAATTGGAATCCCATATAAAATTATAATAAAAAAGAATAAGGAACAGGATAATGTCCTTACAGAAAGTGAACGCATGCCAGAAAGACATGCCCACAAATTAAATAAAAACTATAACCTATTACTTCAAAATGAGCTAAAAGGAAATGATGCTAAATATGAAAGGACAAATGAGAATAGATGAGAAATAGGAAAGGTTTGAAATGAGGTGATAGGATTTGAGAATGAACTATATATTAAAGAAAAAGATCAATTTAGGAATAAAGAGTAAACTAGAAGGAATACAAAAGTAAATAAATACAACAGAGATACTTTTAAGAGAAACAGAATTTGAAAAGAGAGAGATGCAAGAAAAGATTAACATGGCAAACCTGATGAGACAACTATCCTTAGGAAACCCTACATGCAAGCTTGACCCTTGACCGGCATCTGAGACCTTGCCTTTGGGGAGGGTTTCCAGCATTCTCTGGTAAGAATGGCTCACTGTGCCTAAACGGTTTCTGCAGACAGTATGGTTTATGCTGAACACCTACTTGTTTTCTGGGAGCTGGAATTTTGGTACACGGTGGGGAAGAGGTGCCTATGTGAATGTAGCCCCCAGTGAAAACCCTGGGTGCTGAGTCTCTAATGAGCTTCTCTGGTGGATATTTCACACATGTTGCCACAACTCACTGCTGGGGAAATTAAGTACATCTTGTGTGACTTTACCAGGAGAGGACTCTTGGAAGCTTGCCCTTGGTTTCCTCTGGACTTTGCCTTATGTACCTTTTCCCTTTTCTGATTTTGCTTTGTATCCTTTCACGGTAATAAATCATAGCTGTGAGTATGACTATATACTGAGTCCTATGTATTCTCCTAGTGAATCGTTGGGGATCTGTTATACACCCTTCTTCTTATTTTCTTCTTTAATATGCATACTGGCAGCATTTAGGAATGCAAAGATATTTGTTTTAATTGCAAATAAATTAGAAGTGAATCTACAATAAAACTGAATTTTTGTCGTATGATACAATTTATAATTCATAAATTAACCATCAAAAGGTTAGCCAAATGGTGAATGTATGAACTCTGAAAACTACATAGAGAACTATTCTCCACTATAAATTTCATATGTAATGTGGTAGGGTGTCTTTTTTTTCTTTGTCTGTTTTCATTTTCAAATAATATTAATAGTATTTAAATAGAATCTTTGTAAGGGGTTGATCTTTCACATAAGGTCTACACCTTTGCTGCCTTTGTCTAAATCAGAAAGATTGGTTTTTGTTTTGTTTTTCTTTAAGTAGTATAGGAATGATGTAGAATCTTAAATTTCTTTGGCAATTTTCAGCAAGAACATTTTTCTCCCATTATAAAGCTTGAGGGGAAAAAAAGCATCCTTTGTATTATTGTTGTTTGAAATATTAATGAAGTATTTTCCCATGTTACTTGGAAGATTTCTATGGAAGTTCACACAGGGTGAATGCTAGCCAGGCATTGTTTATAAGATTTATTTCAAAGCACATAAAATTTGTTTTTTTCCAAAAGGATAGATAATTTAGAATTGCTTGATCAGTGATCACATACTGTCAAATTCCTAAGGATGCTGGCAGATATAACCCTGACTTCAAAAGTATATATGTAGTTCCTAATGGAAATAGACACTGACAGAAGGAAATTTCTTTTGTATTTGTAAGGAAGAGTCAGAACTCCAGAGTACATTATCATCCAAACATATGGGAAACCTGAAGCATAGTTAGTTCTTATAGTTGCTTGGTAATTATCATTCCATAGGAATCAGTCTAACTTAATATTGCCCAGTGGTTGATCTCTTTTATTAAGATCAGTGCAGATGTCAATGCTGCTGAATTGTGGGTTCTTGATGCCAACTAAGCATCCTTCGAGAGTCTGTCTTATTAAGGTACTCAAGTGTTCATTAATCACCTCTAGGGTGTAGGTTAAACCTATCAAGAACAGGGGAAGTAAATGACTTTTCTTTAAACACATAGGAACTGGTTAAATAGCAACTCAGAGTCCAGGCTAGCAATGCTTCCAACTTGTATCTTTGACCATGAAGGTGTGTGAACATCTGTCAGCTGTACAGCAAATCACTGCCTAATTGTTTCTTCCTGAAAATAATGTTTTACATTTTATTACTGTCTCTGGGTGTTTCACATCCATTTCTGGGCTTTATAACTCAAAGGAAACCAAACAAACCCAAACTGGCCTCCCCACAGAAAGATGGCAGACCTTTGCTGAGCATATACTTTCTGCTAGGCTCTGCAGGTGCTGCAAAAGGTATAAGACACAAAGAACCCATGCCTCCAAGGAGCTTAGATCTATTAATGAGGATAGCAGAAGAAGATAAATTACCGCAATGCAAGGCAAATCAAGTTAACAGTTACAAGAAGGAGAGAATGGCCTACACACACCTACTATCAGTGTTGGAGTTGCTTCCCTCTAAAAATCATTAACAAGTCATCCTTTGGAAGCTAGGTCAAACCTGTTGCAGGTAAATTACACTGCCAGGGGACAGTGTTCAGTTACTAGGCAACATTCCTAATATGCAGTAAGTTATTTCTTTTTCAGGGCTCTGGAACCTTAGTTGTGGGAGTCATCTAGAAGTGGAGGCATCTCTCAATGAGGACTGGCTCCTTGGGCTCTGATTTTAGGCTCTAGATTCCTGGATGAAAGCTTGCTTCCATAACTGGCTTACGAAACTGGATTTTATTTACATCTTATTATGGCCATGATGAGTGGGGTTAGTTTTATGATGCAAACACTCATGCTTTCCTTCCAAATAGTTTAGTGACTTGCCGTTATTTTTCTTGCTTTGAAAAATGAGCCATCAAATCTGTAAGTGCTGTGGACAGAAATGTCAAAGGACTGGCTTATAAAGGAAGTTAATTACTGGATTAGTAATGCATTGATTAATATACTTTTTAACATGACAGGCTAATAAGGACAAAATTTGAATTGTGCATACATTTATTAATCACATTGAACTCAATAGTCAAGTTTATTTGAAATTTATTGAATTTTTAATCTAGTTTGGGATAGTTACAGGGACATATGGAGAATGTGAATTCTTTGAACTTAAGGAAGTAATTTCTACTTTTTCAGTTTTATACTCTACTAAAACATTAGCCACATTAATTTGTGGTCTTAATTATAGAGTAAATAACATTTGCACATACCGGAATGTTGATTAAAAGCTTTTAAAGTGTTTATCAGGATGATCTCATGCTAAAGAATAAGGAGGACGCTTTTAAGTATACTGACATATTTTTCTAGCAAATCGCATAGCTTTTCCTGAAGAGACCACCACTTGCTCTGCCAATGATAAAAGACTATGTTTGGTTCTATTACTGGAAATATAAAAAAATTTAAAAATTGTTGGTACCATTACTTCCCTTCCTTGTTCTTGGTTTTGGTGTGACAACAGCTGTCCTTTCACATCAGTTTACCTAACAGCGCCCAGTGTCGATAGAAGATACTCTCATAATGATGAATATTCTTTTTGGCTTCTTTTGGTTCGATTTCCTATCGCAGGAAATCATGTTACTGGAGTATTTCTAATGCCTAAATTAGTTTTTCTATTTCTTTATGCACTTGCATCATGGCTCATATTTCATTCTTTTACAGGAATTTTAAACAGTTGTCAGGTGAAATGGAATTTATGACAATTAATGGAACAACATTAAGGAACCTGGAAATCCTTCAGAATCAGGTCAGGTAAACATAAGGCCTATTAGATTCAAAATGGTTTTGAAAAAAAATGTGGGATAAGGTAGCAGTCTGTGCTTAGGTATGCAGGTGAAAACATTGTTGTCTTCAGCTGACAGCATTGCCTGACATCTACTGGTAACTGCAGTGCTCACTTTTTCTGAGGACCAAATACATGAAATACTTACTTGGGAGTACGTTGGGAGCTATAGAGCTGTGCTTTTTAATGATTGAAGCAACACGTCCATCCTGATAATTTCTTTATCAAATATTTCTTTGGAAAGGCATCATCTTTGGAAATTAATGTAAAGTGGATTTTTTTGGTCTGCTTGGTTATGTTTTTTCTACATACTTTTAACTGATTGTTGAAATGTCTGCAGTCTTACTTCATTATCCAGCATATAAAACAAGTTTCTCTGATACTCAGTTTGACTGTAAGATGCATAATATTTCACTTCGCAAACTTCCATCATTGTTTACTTGCCCTTTATTGATGAATGAGAAGGGTAATGAAGACATTAAAATTATTGCTTTCATGTATTAAACTATCACTTGGAAATGTGAGATATTATATTGTAAAACTAATGTTACTATAACATAAAGTCACAGAAAGAAAAAGCAGTTCCAAGTCATTTGAGTAAGTAGTGGAAAAGCTGAACCATCTGCTGTGAATCACTAGAACTGCTGTGAATTAAAGTAAATGCTGAATTTATTCTCCTGACTACTGGATTTGTATATTGCTGTCTAGTTTCTCTCACTTGGTTTCTCCCTCTGCCAGGCTGTCCTTGTATACTGGAGTCAGCCTTCCTTTTATGCAATAACATTTTTATCATGTCATTCTGTCATCCGGAAGTTGAGTATATTTCCCGCAAGTCTTTCTCATCAACTCTGTAAACATCCCCGAGGTAGCAAACAAAAGGGCATTTCTGGGGTGAAGAAGAGCCCACAGTCAAAGCCTGCAGACACAGCCCCGGTATTCCAAGATTTCTTTACTTCTGCCACATCCTCCCTGTTCACATCCCATTACAGTGGAGTCAATTCTGAAATCAAATTCCTAAGGCAAAAATCATCTGTCATCAGAATACTCTCTAAAATCCCTTTCTTTATCAGGACTTGGGCCCTTGTAGAAATAGAAGCTGAGAATTAGCATCTTCTGCTTGTCTTTGTGCTTCGGCTTTGTCCTCCTTTACCATAGAGCAATGGAAAGGGGTCATGAGGAGGGAGCTGGTTGCCAGGGAGAGCAAAGGTGTAACAGGACTCAGGTCTCCCTCAGCTCTCCCTCTCTTGTCTGAGCCTGCTTCCGCAATGATGCCAGGTAATTAGAGAATGATTCCCCTCCACCGTACTCTTCCTGGGACCCTTTACTGTGGTCCAGGCAGTCGGGCTCTCGTCTCAGGAAGGGATGGTGCAGTCACTGATGTGGATTTTCCTCATAGGTCTGCTCTGCCTGCCCAGCTCCTCAGGGAGCCTTCCATGACACTGTAGTTTCCGTGTGTGCTCTGCTTTAAACTCCTAAGGCCTGGAGAGGTTATAGCACACTTTTTATAGTTGATTTCTGCCAGGTGGCATTGTGTCCTCATTAGGAGTCTTTTCTCCCACACTTGGATGTAAGTGCCCTGAGGGAGGGACCATTTCTTAATATATCTTTGCCAGTTATTCTACTGAGCACACAGGAGGTATTCTGTAAGTACCTGCTCGTTGATTTGAAGGAAAAGGAAAGAGTAAAAAAAAAACAAAATCAGGTGAAAACAACTTTATGTTCCAAATAGAACTTAAACCTATTATTAGACATTTTGTACTACGGTGAAACCTTGGTAAAATTTAATACCATCTCTAGTTAATTGTAAAATTTTTTTAATGGCTTAACATTAAAGTGGCAAAGCATAGATAAATTTTTGCTAAGGATTTAATAAAACAGACTAAAATCAAGCCCTTCAGGGGTACAGTCCTAGAGTGCAGTACAGGTTCACTTCTCTCTGTAAACTTGTTCAGTGTTGTCATGAGAGTATCTGTCTTTAGAATGGCAACTCTTAGGTAGTGGGAGATACTGAACTGCCAAAGGAAAATGAAATTATCTTCACTGTGCTTTCCAAGGCAGGAAAGGATGCAGTTATATTTTTGAGATGTTTAAGACAAACATTTCAAAAGAGACTTCTCAATAATTTATTGTTAGTTAACTAAAAACTATACATAGACTATATCTTTCTTGTGTAAAATATAAGTACTTTGTGTGTGTATATAAGGATGTGTGTATGTATACATTCATTCATCTGACATTAAATGAACACCTGTTTTGAGCTCTGTTTTATGCTAGGGCGTAACATTTAAAATTGGGGTCTATGGAATAACGAGGACGCATGAACAACTAGCAGTTTTGGTACAAATACAATCATCTAGTTAATAAACCTTGTTTTCTGGTCTTTTTTAGACTGATATGAAAACCAAAGGAAGTTTATTTTGGGTTTTAGACCATACTAAAACTTCATTTGGGAGACGGAAGTTAAAGAAGTGGGTGACCCAGCCACTTCTTAAACTAAGGTAAAAGGAATTGTCTTTTGTGTGTTTAATCTGAACATTGTTTTCAGTCGGGGAAGATTTTATTTTGTATCTGGCAATAGACTATTATCAGGAAGATTTTTTTCCTTGTCCCTAAGAACGAGCCTACTTTCAGTTGGAAGACATGGCGTCTGCCCGGAGAAAGTGGGTTAACCAGTTCGTTTGGGTCATCAGTAACATAAGGGTGTAGGGAGAGAGAGGCTGGGGCAATGGGGCACTGCCTTTTGTTGAGGGCTTTGAAGGCTGGGCTGAGGAGCTGGTAGCCAGAGGAGGTTAATCCAGTGATTCTGCACATGGGAGTGATAGGATCAGAGCTGTCTTGTGTGTGGGAGCAGACAAAGTGGTCATGGGTGGGGAACAAGCTGGCAAGTTCACGGAGAGGTCCTGAGGACCTGAGCTAAAGAAGTAACAGTAGGAATCTGAAAGAGGGCTTAGATGTGAGATGTTTAAGAAGGTAGGATGAGTAAACTAGGTGTGCTTTCAGGGAAGGTAAGTGAGTCTGGTGCCTGAAACACAGTGGTTTCCAAGCTTGTGTGCACGTTGGAATCACCTGGGTAGCTTTGAAATACTTAATGCCTGTATCCAGCCCCCAGATATTGTGATTTCAGTGGCCTCCAGTGTGGCCTGGGAGTTGGAATTTTTAAAAGCTCCCAGATGATTCTGACATGCAGATAGATTTGGGAGCTGTGACCTATGCCTGTCATGTTGTAGGAGTCCAAATAATGTTGACTGACGGACTGAATGAATGAATGCTATTATTTATTGTGCTTTTACTATGTACCAGTATTTAATATTCAGAATCATCCTCTGAGGGTGGGTCCTTGAGATAAGTAAACAGATTCAGAGAGCTTCAATAACTTGCTTGATGTTTCACAGCTGGTAGAGCCTAGATTTAAAATCAGCATTGAATCCATCTTGAACAGCTTCCCATATGGACGGACCAGAGAGAGTGTAGTGCTGGTGCTGTTAGTGGGCTCTGTCAACTGAGTCAGTCCCACTAAGGCTGCAGCTCACCACCCCCTAGCCAGCCCACCGTGTTCTCACCTTTGCAGTGGTACAGTACCTCCTCACAGGGCTGCGGTAAGGAATAGAATGAGGCAGTAATCTTCACTGCCAGTTTTGAGCTCTTTATCATATAGCAAGCACTATGCTACGGGCTTTACGTGCATCGTCTCTTAAACTGCACAGCAGCCGCACTAATGGCTGCGTCTTATGCTGTGCTTAGTAAATAGCCATCTTTGGCAAAGGAGAGCAGATGCTGTTACTGTTAGTCCTAAGCTTTAAGATACTGTTCTGATGATGACTGGTTACTAAATCACTTCAGCTTTTAGTGGGTCATAAAGACCTTCGGACAGGGGTAACTGACTAGGTAAAGAAGGAATTCTGAAAATGGAAGTATCTACTTTGGTTCAGTATTCAAACGAGATAAAGATACCTCATGGAGCAAAAGCAGACAAGATGGCTTTCTGTAGATAGTGTGCGGACAGCAATATAAGGGGTGTTGCCTTCTGGCTGATAGAAAGGCATCTAAAGCGTCCACATTATTATTTTTATTTTATTTGGTTGGTTGAAATATTCAACAGAAACAGACTTGCTAGCAGACTTTTACATGCAAATTAAATTTTTTATTTCTGTTGTTAAATTTGTTTTGTATAAACAGGATTAATTTGAGATAAATTCAGTAGACCATGTTGTATGCTCTTTTGGGGCTAATCATGTACTCTTTGGGACCCTCCTTTCCCAGAAAGGCTGAGAGAAGGTACTCCATGCATTGAACTCCAGTGCTTTCAAGTATTGAACTTTAGACCAGCCTAAAACATATATAGCTGAAAACAGGCACACAAAACTTCTTCCTTTGCCATTTCTATTTTAAGTCATAGTTTTAAAACTTTAAGTTTCCTAATCGATTAAAATTGAATTCAGGGACTTCCCTGGTGGTCCAGTGGTTAAGAATCTGCCTTCCAGTGCAGGGGATGAGGGTTCGATCCCTGGTCAGGGAACTGAGATCCCACATGCCGTGGGGCTGAACTCGTGTGCCACAGTTAGAGAGCCTGCACGCCACAACTACAGAGCCCCTGTGCCACAACTAAGACCCGACACAGCCAAAAATAAATAAATCACTATTAATAAATAAAAATGTGTTTATATAAAAAAAATTGACTTCAAAAGAATTCCAGTTATGTCTTAATTGCACTTGCCATGTCTTCCAAACAAATACCTAGAGAAAATCTTCCGCTGATTAGTCAGTAGTTCAGCTATATATTTATTGTTGTTGTTGTTTTAGTACTAACATTAGGTGCCATGCATCCAGGCTAATATTCTGTCTCTGACATAGGCAGCCAAAGGTTAGTTTAGAGCCTAGTTTTCGTCTATAGTGAGACCATACAGCAAATAATTGGTGACAAGGGAACTTAGCAAGATATAAGGTGGATCTCCCAAAGTTCTTCAAGAGCCATTATTTGTCAGTCATCCATGAATTCTCTTAAATCCTTTAGGATCTTTTTTATATTTTCAACCTATTTTAGCTTCCAGGGCAGTCACACAGTTCATAAATTCAGGACCAAGTGTCTCAAGTTTCAGAGGATTTTCCACTCCCACTACTTTTTATTCTATAAAATGACCTCTTTGGTGCAAATTTTTCTAGTGACTTTCTAGAAAGTATAAATGGCTTTTACCCTATACTTACTGATTCAAAGAATTCACTTGGGTTATTGAGGTCAGATGTTACTCTACTGAAACCACATTGGCTTTTATAAATAGGTTATGCTTTCTCATGTGTTGTGCCCCATACGTTTTATCAGTTGTGTAATTTTAGGCAAGAAGATTCTTCAGTGTAGGTCTCTGGCTTCTTATAGCTGAATGCCATGTTGGCAAGCCATTAGTCCTAAGACCTTTTAAAATTAAATTATATTGAATTCATTTTTTTCGAGATTCCATCTTTGAATTTCTTCTGCTTCTTTTAGTTGATATGGTCTTGTCAATCTTTTATACATATACCATAGGTACTTTACTGGTTTTCTCCACAAGCCCCAAAATGCAAATTCTGCTTGTAAATAGTGACTGGTTGGGAGGGGGGAGGGGCAGAAAACTTTGAAAAGTGTGGGATGAGTATCTAAAACGGTATTTTAGGCAAAATATTAATTTACAAGGCAGATTTGGTCATCTCAGAAGAGTATTCAAGATTCAGTAACTTACCCTATGTTTTGAAATATTAAGCAAAGGTAAGTTCTGAGTTTTCTCCATGAGTACCTCTTCTTCTACCTGCACCTTAAGTGTTGATGTTACCCGTGGCTCTTTCCTGGGGCATCTTCTTACTTTCAACACTACTTAGGATCTTATCTGTGGCCATGGCTTCTCCTGTAACTCATGTGCAGATGACTTTGTCTCCATTATCTCCCACAGCTCCAGAACCACACATCCACTAGCATGTCTCTGCCTCAGGAAATGTTCGACATGAGTATGCAGAACAGATTGGAAATAAGACATTTTCTTCAGTGAGATAGTGTTTTCTTGAAAATGCAGCTGTGTGTGTGTGTACATGCGTGTGCAGGTGTGCATACCACTTATAGAACAGCAGATTATTAACCACAAAGGGAACCTGAGAAATCAGTTCCTCCCCTTCTAGTGGATGAACTATTTTGATCAATGATGAAAACATTGTCTCTCTGCAAGAAGTAGTATTATATCATCTTGCCTTTTTGTAAAATCACTTTTTATGAAAGGCACTCAGGTGAAAGCCCTTTCATGAAAGACTTTTTATTAAGGAAACTAAGCATCTCCACGCCTCTGGTATTGCCCTTCTCTGTTTCTATCTGCATTACCCAAAGATGATTTTTTTAAAAATGTTTATCTGATTATGTTTTGCTCCCTACTATTTACAGTTCTCACAGCACACTAAGGTGTGATTTATTTCTGGACCTTTGTACAGTCTGTTCCCTTTTTCTAAAGTGGAAACTACTCATTTTTGTCTCCCTAACTTGCTGGCTGCTTCTTCAAAGTTTCCTTTGCTCACTGTTCATCTTCTCTGTATATTTTAAATGTTGGAGTTCCTGAGGCCTGAACCTTAGGAGCTCAGCTTTCTTCCTTCCCTTATCCTTCCTTCCCCTTCTCTTCTCTCCAATGAACTTACCTATGCCCATGACCATAAATATCAAAATGTCAGTGATTCTCAAATTTGATTCTCAAATACTCTCCTCTATTCTCCAGGCTTATATATTCAACTCAGGCTCCTAAACACATAGGTGTATCACAGGCATCTCAAACTTAACGTATTCAACCCTATTCCTCCTCCTGGTTCCCTGTCCCCTCCACCTAATGCGTTGCTTGGGCCAGAAACCTGGGAGTTACTCTGGACATTTCCTTTTGACAACCACATCCAATCTAATACTAAGTCCTATTGCTTTTACCCCTAAAATATATCCAGAGACTGTGCATGTCTTGCCATCTTGACTGCAGTCAGTCCCACATGGACTGCTGCAGTATCCTCCTAACTGATCTCTTTTTTGAAAATAAAAGCTGAATCATGTTACTCCACTGCCTTAAACTCTTCATTGGCTTTCCATTGTGCTTCAAATAAAATTAAAATTCTTAAACATGGCTGTTCTGTCTGACTTTCCTCTGCATTCATGCATTCATTGTTGTCTGTTCACTCTGGCCTTCCTTTAGTTCCTGAGCATCCCAGAGCTTTTTCTCTTCTCATGGTCTCTGCATTTACTCGTCTCTCTACCTAGAATATTCTTTTCTTTCTCTTCAGTTTTTACACAGCTAACTGCTTAATTCTTTAGGTTTTACCTTAAAGTGTTAGTTCTTCAGAGAGCTTTTCTCTGACCTCCTGATCTAAATTATGTTCTTCGTATTATTCTTGGATAGTGTATAGGACTTACTATGATTGGTATTTGTTTAATATCTGCCTGTCTCACTCAACTGTGTGTTTCATTTGTAACAAGCAATTGATAAGTATTTTTCCCCTGTGCTCATTTTTCTACATTTGCACTTTTTAAACAAAATATGTATTATTAGTGTCAAATACACATAATGTAAAATTTATCTTAATCATTTTTATGTGTACATGTCATTAAGTATAGTACATTCATTAAGTACATTTTTTTTTATCATTAAGTACATTTTAAGTGTATTAAATACATTAGTATTGTGCAACCATCACCACAGTCCATCTTCAGAGCTCTTTTCATCTTGCAAAACTGAAACGCAGTACACATTCATGAATAACTTCTCATTACTCATTTTTCCTAAACTCTGGCAAACACCATATTACTTTCTGTCTCTATGAAGTTGACTATTATAGGTAACTCATATAAGTGGAATAACACAAGGTTTGTATTTTTGTGACTATCTTACCACGCATAATATCTTCAAGGTTCATTCATGTTGTAGCATATATCAGTATTCCTTTTTTAAGTTGAGGTATAGTTGTGTAGTTGATTCACAACATTCTCACTGTGTTGTATACCTGAAACATATAATATTGTAAAACATAGTGATTGAATATTTTTATAGATTATATTCAATTTAAAGTTATTACAAAATAATGGCTATAATTCCGTTTGTACAATATATCCTTGTTTATTCTATACATAATAGTTTGTATCTCTTAATCTCATAGCCCTGTCTTGCCCCTCCACCTTTCCCTCTCCCCCTTGGTAACCACTAGTTTGTTCTCAATGTCTGTAGAGTCTATTTCTGTTTTGTTATATAAATTTGCTTGTTTTATTTTTTAATTTTCACATATAAGTTATAGAGTAGAATATTTGTCTTTCTCTTTCTGACTTATTTCACAAGCATAATACTCTCTAGGTCCATCCACATTCTTGCAAATGGCAGAATTTTATTCTTTTTTATGGCTGAAGAATATTCCATTGTATAAATATACTAGATCTTCTTTATCGATTCATCTATTGATGGACATTTAGGTTGCTTCCATTTCTTGGCTATTGTAAATAATTCTGCAATGAACATTGGGGTATATGTATCTTTGTGAATTAGTGTTTTTGTTTTCTTTAGATATATACCCAGCAGGAGAATCACTGGATCATATGGTAGTTCTATTTTTAGTTTTTTGAGAAACCTCCATGCTCTTTTCCATAGTGGCTGCACCAATTTACAGTCTCGCCAACAGTGTATTAGGGTTCCCTTTTTCCATATCCTCTCCAGCATTTGTTATTTGTAGACCTTTTGATGATAACGATTTTGACAGGTGTGAGGTGATATCCCCTTGTACTTTTGATTTGCGTTTCTCTGGTAATGAGCGACGTTGTTCACCTTTTCATGTGCCTGTTGGCCATCTGTATATCTTCTTTGGAAAAATGTCTGTTCAGGTCTTCTGCCCACTTTGGAATCCGGTTGTTTTTATTTTATTTTTTTTTGATATTGAGCTGTATGAGCTGTTTTTATATTTTGGATATTAGCTCCTTATTGGTCATATCACTTGTAAATATTTTCTCCCGTTCAGTAGGTTGTCTTCTAATTTTGTTGATGGTTTCCTTTGCTGTGCGAAACCTTTTAGGTTTAATTAGGCACCATTTGTTTATTTTTGCTTTTATTTCTTTTGCCTTAGGAGACAGATCCAAAACAATATTGCTACAATTTATGTCAAAGAGTGTTCTGCCTATGTCCTCTTTTAGGAGTTTTACGGTTTCAGGCCTTTCATTTAAGTCTTTAATCCATTTTGAGTTTATTTTTGCGTATGGTGTGAGGAATGCTGTCATTTCATTGATTTACATATAACTGTTCAGTTTTCCCAGTACCACTTACTGAAGAAACTGTCTTTTGTCCACTGTACATTCTTGCCTTCTTTGTCATAGATTAATTGACCATACGTACATTAATTGACCATGGGCTCTCTATTCTGTTCCATGGATCTATGTGTCTGCTTTCTGTGCCAATATCATACTGTTTTGATTACTGTGCCTTTGTAGTATAGTCTGGTAAGTATTTATTGAATGGATAATGAAAAGAAAGTCCTTAAAGTCCTAACTCAGACTCCTCCTTTGAGAAGTCCTCCTTCTTCTCCTTCCTCCCGCTATAGAAAGTTATCTCCTCTCAATTATGTCCTGTTTCTTACTACTCCACCCCAAACACACACATAGAATACACTGGCAGCTCATAGTACTTTGAATATAACAGATGATTAAGAAATTATGAACAAATGAATCCATTTGAAAATCTTAGTGTTCTCAGTAGGCTTTGAAAATAAAGACAAACCTATATAAGGGAAGTTTAATTTTCTGAGAAAAACTTCTTGATTTTAAAAGAACCTTAGAAGCAGTTTTCTTTCATGTGATTCCTTGTTTTAGTGCCACAGACTTGGTTCTGAGAAATCATTTCTTCTCTTTTAGTGGAATAATTGCTTGTTCAGGTGTGAAAACATTGTACTTAACAGTGGAAGAAATGGTGTGGCGACATCTTGCATTCTTGTCAAACCCCTAGTGGAATTAAAATAGATAGAAGTTGATCAGAGAAAGTCATGTGACTTAGTAAGGAAGCCAGGCTGGGTGACAGGAAGGGGCTATCATCCACCTCAGGCATAGCTAGTTTTAAGTATCATGTAAAAAGGTCTAGCTCATAACTCTAAACCCATCTGAATCAGAATTTATTTGCTTAGAAATATTTGGGGTCAGCGTGATTTTCATGTGGCTCTTAAAGACCATACCTGTAGAATCTGAATTACATAATTGGTGATTTAGACAGTGTATTAGTTTACTATGGCCGCCGAAACAAAAGTACCACAAACTGGGTGGTTTAAATGGCATAAATTTGTCTCACAGTTCTGGAGGCTAGAAGTCCAAGATCAAAATGTCAGTGGGGCTGTGAGGGAGAATCTATTCAGTGTCTCTCTCCTAGCTTCTGGTGGTTTGCTGGCAATCTTTGGTGTTACTTGGCTTGGAGATGTGTTGTCTTTTATCTCTGCCTTTATGTTCACATAGTATTCTCCCTGTGTGCATTTCTCTTCATGTGGCATTCTTTTAATAAGAATATAGTCAAATTGGATTAGGGGCCTACCCTATTCTAGTATGACCTCATCTTAACTAATTACATCTACAATAACCCTATTTCCAAGTAAGGTCACATTCTGAGGTACGGAGGTCTTCAACATATATTTTTGGGGGGACACAGTTCAATCCATGACAGATAGGCTCAGTTATTTCATATCTTTCCTCCTCTTGGCATGGGCAGATCAAATGTACACATCTCTGGAATGGAAATGAGTGTTTTGATGATTATTTAAATGTATCACACATTTATTCAATATCTGTAGTGAAGTTGTAAAGAACACTGAATTTTGTAAATTGCAAACATTATGCAATTTTGCTCCTATAGTACAGTATTCTGAAAAATCTTTAATCTCCCTTACCTTTGAAAAACATTCTGGATTGTATCTGTCCAGGTGAAGGTATTTATGCAAAATGTTACATTGATTTTAGGGATGAAAAGGAAACATATTTTTTTAAAAAAAGAAAGGGAAATGTTTTGGTAGAAAGGAGCAGACGTCCAAATCTAAGAGTTGAGGAAAGAAGAGTAGCCAAGGTGCGAAGAGGGAAGTGCTTAGGCTTGAGAGGTGAGGTCTGTTCCTCTGTAAACTAGTCTCTGTGTGGGCGGAAGCAGAAGATGAAAACTCAAGAGGATCATATGAGTGGAAAGAAAATGGCAGAAAGGGAAACCAGTGTCTAACTGGTTTTTCATCTGGTTTTTCAGCTGCATTTTTCATCTGTGTTATCTCTGTTCTTTCAGCTATCCTCAGAGATGGTTACTGCTTCTATTTTATAGATGAGAAAAACTGACACTCAGGTTCATTAATCGAGATCATCCAGCAAAGCACATAGGGCCACTCCAAAAGCACAGTTTTGGAGTCAACGAGACACTTGAGCTTGAGTTCTGATTCCCTCATTCAGTTGTGTCACTTGGGTCAAGTTATGAACTTTTGTACACCTCAGTTTCTTTACCTGTAAAATGGGAATTGCATTACCTACCCCATAGTGGTGTTGTGAGGACCAAATAAGATGGTACATATAAAGGATTACTGTGGTTCCTGGCATCCGTTGTGCAGTCAAGAAGATAGCTGTGAGCTTTGTGATACCCAAAAATTGTAAGCAACCTAGTTATTAGTAGGGGAATGGAAAAATAGTTACCTGGTCATACATTAGAATATTATATGGCAGTTAAAATGAATGACTCAAGTCTACATGTTTCAATGTGGATAAATCTCATAAAAACAATGTTATAAAAGAATACATAGAGCACAATAACCATTTATCTGAACTTTGTAACACATTTGTGTTGTTTAGGGATTCAGACATAAGTGGTAGAAATATAAAAATAGGAAGTAGAAAGGATATTTATTAACATCAGGAAAATGGTCACTTCTGGGAAGGGAGGAAAGGGAAAGAAATACAGCTGGGGTAGTGTTTTGTGTGTGTTTGCAATGTTTTATTCTTAAAAAGTAAATAATATAGAGAATATAATACACACACACACACACACACACACACACACACACAAACATATATGAAATTTTTAAATGGTACTGCTACCACCCCTTCACCACCATCTTAATCAGGTGAAAGTGAGATTCAAACCCAAGCCCATCTCTCTGGAAAGCCCATGTTAGACTTGAGAGCATCTCTTTTCCACCACATCTTGTTTTAGAAAGATGGGAAGACAGTCATAAGATGACCTGGCTGGGGGGTTTCCAGTCGTGACAGGAAGGAGGCTGTGTGCCCACGATGTCAGTTGTCCAGTATCTGTCCTGGTCAGTTCTCCTGAATCTGGTACTTCCCTGTATTTTATCTTTTGCCTGTAGCTATAGTCAGAACCGTGAGGAGAATTTTCAAGGACCACTGGTAAGGAGGTAGAGCCTTTGTGTGAGTCCCTTCTCAGAATGATGCAACCATTAGCATTTGAGGACTGTCATTGTATGTGGTTGGGCTTGGATCACAGCCTTTCTCTTTTATTTAATACTTTAAGTTGTCTGAGTCCTGGGAATTTAGGAAGCTCAACTTTCTGTTCTGATTGACCAAGTGCACATTAACACTTAGTAGTATAAGATAGTTATTTTAAACTTATTTATTTATTTTTGGCTGTGTTGGGTCATCGTTGCTGCTTGCGGGCTTTCTCTAGTTGCGGTGAGTGGGGGCTACTCTTTGTTGTGGTGTACGAGCTTCTCACTGCGTTGGCTTCTTTTGCTGCGGAGCACGGACTCTGGGCTCACGGGCTTCAGTAGTTGTGGCACGCAGGCTCAGTAGTTGTGGCTCGCAGGTTCTAGAGCGCAGGCTCAGTAGTTGTGGCGTATGGGCTTAGTTGCTCCGTGGCATGTGGGATCTTCCCGGACCAGGGATCGAACGCGTGTCCCTTGCATTGGCAGGCAGATTCTTAGCCACTGTGCCACCAGGGAAGTCCCAGATAGTTATTATTAATTTTGTGTTATTTAGTGTCAATGACAGTGTTCCTACTCTCAAGGAGTTTCTAATCTAATTTGGTCAAGGTGTAATCTAGTGAGGAGGAGGAGATGCAAGTGACGGAAACTTCTATACCTAAAATAAAATGCTTGTGACTCACTGTATAACTCAATAACATAATTAGAACAAATGAAGAATACTTTTATAATTCAAGTTAGATTTTTATAAAACTGCTTGAGAGAATTAAGCATGCTAAGTTTATTCTTGGTATTTAAATCACACCAATATTTAAGAAAATTGAAAATTGTTGGTTTTAGGAAATAGGTCCTTGACTAGATTTTTGTGTAATTTTCTAAAGTACATTTTAGTGATAGTTAATTTTCTTGAATAATTAAATGACTTTTATTTTGGTAAACCCATATGTTTAGAGTATTAATATTTGTATGTCTAATTTATAGCCCTGGCCTAAATGACAAAGTAATAGAATATTATATATTTGCTCCACTTAACATTTAGTTTATATTAGCAAAACTAAATGCCCTTTTAACTCTCTGGAACTTCCTGAAATTAACTACACGAGGCGGCCCTGTTTATTCTTTGTGGTTTCCCATGTTCCATGAGCCTGCCAACAAATGTTCACCTGTGGCGACTCTGCTCTTACTCAGCCCAGTGAGACACACTACTTCTCATAAATGGGAAGGAAGAGTGGTGGGTGAAGCATAACTGGGAGCTGTGACTGATTGGTGTTGACCCCATGCCTCTTTTCCTTTGCCGTGTGGATGCGAGTGAGAGCAGAGAAGGGGACTGCTGCCACCAAGGAAAAAGTGACCCTAAATGCTTCTTACCCAAACGTCTGCCCTGTTATTGCATATGGATTAACCAGCATCTTTTGGGATACAGGCTACTCAGGAACATTTAGCTGGTCTCTGCTTTGTACTATAGTTGCCAAGTTTCCAAGAATTCTTAACCACAGGCCCACCTTCACTCAGGTTTGTTATTTTAATTTGTTTTATCTCTGTGGTCTGGCAGTTTCTAAGTTATGAAATGTATTTAAAATTGTCCCATTGTGCATTATGGTTCCTAGCGAAAGCAAATACAGGTCCTCCCTGAAGGGATACACTCTCATCTAGGCCTCCTAGGAATTTCAAAGAGCAAATTCTGCTGTAAGCGCATAAACTGTAATTACAAAAGATGTGGAGGAGCAAGTAATCATGAGTTGAGTCAGCAGACGTTATAAACAGTAGACTTAGAATCCCAAGACCTTCAGATAAGGGGATTATAAAGATAAATATTGAACCACCAAGTTAAAAAAAACACAAAAGAGAATAAAAACATGAGCACAGAACAAGAATACCATCAAAAGAGATCAGGTTGATTTTTTAAGAAGAACCACATACAACTTTTAGAAATGGTGGGTGGGTTAGACCAGAATAGAAGCAATATCTGAAATCCAAGATGATATCTGAAGAAATTACCTAGAGTGTAGCACAGAGAGACAGTGTGATCAGAGATAGAAGAGATTGAAAGACAAATCAAGTCTAACGTAATCCTCATCAAATTTCCGGTAGAAGAAAATGAGAACAGGAAAAGAGAGACAATATTCAAAGAGATAGAAGATGAGAGTTTCTCATATTTCATGAAAGATGTGACTCCTTAGGTTTAGAAAGCACAATTGAATCAAAGTGCAATTGAAAACAAACAAGAAATCCACGTTTTGCTAAATCATGATGAAACTACACATGACACTGAATCAGAGATAAAAATCCTATAGAGAGCAAGAGAGCAAAGAAAGATCACCTGTAAAGTAATGGAAATTATATAACTGATTTGATTTCTAATTTCTCTACCTGTTCTGTAATTCATCTGCTTTCTTTTGACAATGTCTTTTGAATTTATTATTTTTTATCATTCAGCCCCACACCCCACAAAACTTGGTAGTTTTTATGTCTCTTCCTGTTGTCTGTTGTTTCTGTTGATTCTTACTCATCTCGTTTCTTTTTATGCTTGAATGCTGGTTATATTATTTAGAGATTTTATTTTTAAGAATAAAGTGAGAGAGCAGCACTATTTACAATAGACAAGACATGGAAACAACCCAAGTGCCCATCATCAGACAATTGGCTTAAGAAGATGTGGTATATATATATGCAATGGAATATTACTCAGCCATTAAAAATGAGTGAAATAATGGCATTTGCAGCAATATGATTGGACCTAGAGAATATTATACTTAGTGAAAGTCAGAGAAAGACAAATACTATATGGTATCACTTATATGTGGAATCTAAAGATAATACAAATAAATCTATATATAAAACAGAAACAGACTCACAGACACAGAAAACAAACTTATGGTTAACGAAGGGGAAGGGGAGGGAGGGAGGGAGGGACAAATTAGGAGTATGAGATTAACAGACACAGACTACTATACATAAAAATAGATAAACTGTATAGCAAAGGGAATTATATTCAGTATCTTATAATAACTTATAATGGAATATAATCTGAAAAAAATGAAACACTTTGCTCTACATCTGAAACTAACACAATATGGTAAATCGACTATACTCCAATAAAAATAAATAAATAAATAACATGAGAGCTAAGATGAAGATGTCTTTTCCCAAAGACGATTTTCATTTGCTCCTGCCAGATTCTCAGTGATACTTCCAGTCTGGGACATCTTAATCCAGGTTCAATGTTTGACATGTTTCAGTTCATCCAAATGATGCTCACCTACTCTACAAGTTTACCCTTACTATGAGGCCAGCTTATTTTTACAGCAGATCCTTCTGGCGTATCTTTTTAGTGCAAAAGTGGTTTTGACTGCTGGATTATTTCTTTGGGTTCTTGCTTTCTTTTAGATTTTAGTATAGTTTTTCCTTACCATTTTGTTAGTCCTTTGATGCTTTCATGAACGTGTTTTATGTTTTGTTTGGCTTTTTGAATTGTCCGCAGTGGGAGGGATGGTCTGAAAATACCCATTTCCATTATCATCAAAAACACAAATCATATTCATGCTCTTTTCAAAGACTCAGATTTGTGGCCTGAACCAATAATGGAAGGTAGCTGTCAGAAAATTGTTCTGTTTAATATTCTGAAAAGGGTGAATTGTCTCTTGGTAAAATGATGCCTCATTTGAACATGAGTAATAAAAATCCTTAAAAACTTGGGTGATATACAATTTGCAACAAAGTAAATATTGAGAATAGCTCTTTAGAATGTAATTTCATAAATAAAAATAAACTCTTTCATGATCTATAAGATTTTGAGTGTGATATTTGCACTCTCCATCTTCTATTTTTGCAATTGGTGCTTTATAAGCACTCAGTAATTGTTCATTGAATGAATGAGTGAATAGTGTATGTGAAAGGCAAAGCTAGGTAGATTCAAATAATGATGGTTAGGTCCTAGGAGAAGGCCTGTGATTCATGTTTCTACCAGAAAGTTGTTTAGGTAGTTGGTTTAGCCATATCGCATGAGTAATGTGTTAATGTCTGAATTTAATTTACTCATTTTGTATCATCTGTCTCTAGAGCTAACCTTTCAGAAAAAATCAGAACAAACAGCAACAACGAAAAACCTCTCCCCAGTAGTTTATTTCTTTCCTCCCCAAATAACCTGATGTTAGAATTATAGAGGCATCTCCACAAATAGCAACCAGCAGGTACAGACTGATCACATGTCCTTACTATGGCAGTAGCTATAGGCGATACACTGTGTTTCTGAGTGACAGCCACATACAACAGATATTAACGTCATCACTCAGTTCATTTTCAAATGTGAAGGACTCCAGCAACACCCACATTTACTCGTTGGATCTTTGGTGGTAAAGAAGAATATTTGTCATCCCCAGGACCTCAGATTCATTGTTTTTTTGTCATATGGAATGAAATGAATGACTCAGGTGTCCGCTTTTCATTTGTTTAGAATGTATCATGTGATAAGATCAGTTGTAGAATACCATAGGGCATCTTGGAATGATATCTTTATCCTCATTTAATTGACAGTGCTATTTCCTGTTTTGTTGATCTCTCTCATTGACTGCACCAAAATAATTGTTTTCTGTTCTGGTGGTCTGATCTATTATTTTATTACGGTTATTTAGAAAGTCTTATACCTGCTAATTAAAGAACAGTTCTAAGATATACCATTTTATTTAAAAAAACTTGATTAGAAGTCATTTTTTTATTGATTTGCATTCTGCTTATAGGAGATAAAAGTGGAAGTATAGCTGCCCCAGTGATGAGAAATTCGTGGTGGTAAACAGTGCCTCACACCCTCTCCCCGTCTCCCCCTCTCCCTGCCCGTGTTAGACATCTGTAGTTGGTTATGGCATTCTTTCTCAATGTACCTACTAACCAATCTTAGTACAGTACTTCAGGTCACTACTACCAGTCAGATGTAGCACTTGAGATGCCAGAACTAGCTTTCCTTGTGTAATCCTTTCCTGTTCACTTTGCACAAAACACCTTTTTGCATATCTATGCCTAAAGGCTTGTCTACACATGGTTATTTCCAAGCTTACGTTTTGGGTGCTGTTTCTCCCTCCCCTGAGCTGTTCTCTGTGATGCCTACCAAACAAATTTCATAACCAAATAAAGATCTCTGTAATAATAATGGTGGTAACAGCTAACATGTATTGAGTAGTTACTATGTACCAGGCACTGTGCTAAGTGCTTAATGTGTATTATTTCATTGAATTCTTGTAACAACTCTATGAGTTAGGGACCATTATTATTTCCATTTTATAGATGGAGAAAATAGGGCAAGTCTAAATTACTGGTAAATGGAAGAGCCTGGATTTGAACTGAGGTCATTTACGTTTTCAGCCCAAATTCTTAACCTCTGAGCTGTTACCTCCCTAACAAGTAAAGGCTGGGTTAATGTGAAAGTGATTCATAGTGAACAGGCTTTTGTCTGGGCTGTCACAAGGCTAAAAAAAGCTACTACCTTTCTATTTTCCAAGAAAGTATTTTTTTTAAAGTCTTTTGGAAGACTTCATAAATGTGATTTATGTTTTTATTAACCTCTTTTGCTTTTATCTTTCCATATTTCAGACAACCTTTATAATTTTTGAGGGAGTAGCTATCTGGCTGTCTTTTATACGTTCACAGATGGCATTATTTTATCTGTCCTCATACCATCTGCAGCATCAACTTAGTCTATTTCAATTGGTGTCATCTTTCATTTGTGCAGGAGTGAGTTATTAAAATAAAACTTTATATTTGTATAGCATTTGGGGTAAACGTTGTGATAAAATAAATCAATGTTTTACCCTAACAGTCTTATGCAAAGAAAATTTAATTTTTTATTTTTTCACCTCATCTTGATTTATTTTATATGTAGTCTTTGAAATTCAATTGAATCAAATTCAACAGCTACTTATTGAGCACGTATCGTGATCTCAGAACTGTGGGACTGAAGAAATGATCTCCATTCTCACCAAGCTTACTGTCTAGCGGTAAAGATAGTAGAGAAGTAACTACAGTTGTAAGTTCCACTCTGGAAAGAAAACAGAGGGTTGTATGGAAAAGGATGGCAAAGGATGAAACACAGTCTAGTGAGTCTAGAAAGCCCTTTCAGAGGAAGGGTGAGAAGGAGTTTGCCAAAGTGGAAGCTGGTAGGCAGTAGGAAAGGGGGAAGGAGTCTTCAAGGCAAAGTGAGGAGCAGATGATAAAGCCCTGATGTCAGAGAACTTGGAGTGACCGAGATGTTGGGAGAAGTTCAGTCCAGCTGGAACTTAGAGTGAAAGGAAGAGAGCGACAGGTGATCTGAGACGAGACTTGCGAGGTAAGCAGGGATCAGTTGTCTTATAGGTCAGTTAAGGCTTCTGGATTTGAATCTAAGATTAATGGCAGGTCATTGATGAGCTTAAGGCAGAGGTATGGCATGAACAGGTTTGGGTTCTAGGAAGACCACTCGGGCTACAGTGTGGAGAATGAATTGGAAAAAGGGACAGAAGTGTGCATGGGGTAGAAAGTTAGGAGGCTGATTTGGTAGAACATTTCTCTTTGTGAGAAATGACTTTTACTTAGACTAGGGTAGTGGCAATAGACATGGAAAGAACTGAATACATTTAAGAGGCCATCCCATTGAGAATGGAAGAATCAGCCTGTGTGTCTACAAAGCTCTGGCTTGTTCTACTTTGTCATGCTAAACCAAATGCCTGTTCTACACAGCGGAGGATGAGCCAGAGAAAAAACGGAACAAAAATGAGACTTGGGGACTTCCCTGGTGGTCCAGTAGTTAAGACTCTGGGCTCCCAATGCGGTGGGCCCGGGTTTGATCCCTAGTCAGGGAACTAAAGATCCCGCATGCTGCAACTAAGACCCAGTGCAGCCAAATAAATAAATCTTTTTTTAAAAAATGAGACCTGAAGTTAGTATCTGTTTTGTGAATTCACAGGATAGTTAAAAGGATAACAAAGATAAAAGCACTCAATTAATTGTGAAATACTCAATTTAATAGTTATCTAGGCAGGATTCTGATAAAGGTTTGCCCTTCACATCAGTGTATATGATACCAACAGAACTTTGATAGATGTGTATTCAACAGCTGATGGCCCCATTTCCCCCCAAATGTCAGTTCATTCTTTCATTTGCTTGCTTGTTTGTTCATTCATTGATCCAAAAAGCATTTACTAAAGACCCGTTTTCTACTAGATATGTTTACTTATTTCAGTCTTTTCACATATGGCCATCATATCCAGTGTAGGCCTTTGATGTGTATAGGTGCTGGATGGGCCTTATCTCATTTAGGACACATTTAGTCAGGTTTCCATGTTGAGTTGACAGAGTCTCACCATTTCTCCCCAAGTAGCCCATCACTTTGGGTGTAGCCATTCATAAAATCCTGCAGCCCTGGCCTCCCATGTCTCCTGATGTTTTTCCTCTGCACTTTCCTTTTTGTTTTTTTGGCTGTGCTGTACGACATGCGGGATCTTAGTTCCCTGACCAGGGATCGAAACCCATGCCCCCTGCAGTGGAAGCGTGGAGTCTTAACCACTGGACCGCCAGGGAAGTCCCATCCTCTGCACTTTCTATTGCTGCTCCCAGTCTTTGCCCAGGCTCAGTGTGCCTAGTCCCGTTTCAGTCAAACACTTGATCAATTCAACCACCACCACCAAGTATTCTCTCAAAAAAGTTGGTTAGCTGAAAGAATTGCTTTTTGATTGAGATGGTCCGTCCTTTCAGTCAGAGTAGAAAATTCATTTGCCCACTCTAGACCCATTTTATTAGCCAGGTAATACAAGCAATGGTAGCAAGTAAATTTTCAATCTCAGTGGTTTAAATACAATACAAGTTTATTTTTTGCTAATGAAACGTTCATTTGGTAGCAGATGTGGGAGTGGAGGGTTTCCTGCTCTACTCACACACCCATGCTGATGGAGTCAGCAGGTGAGGGGCTCACAGAATTGCCCTGGACTCAACAGCCAGTTGGCAAAGGGGGAAAGAGTGAATGTGGAAGATCACAGGAGGTTTTATGGGCCAGGGCTAAAAGTGGTGTAATCATTCCTACCCACATTTCACTGGCTAGAACTTGGGTACACGGCCATACCTCACTGCAGGGGAGGCTGGGAAGTGTAGTCTGTGTGTTTGCTCTGGAGGAAGGAAAACTTAAGGAGCCAGTCTCTGCTGGCTAGTTAATGACTAGCCATCTAGTTAATGACTTTCCTTGTGTGGTACCTGCTCTTTGATTTCGATGATAAGGGGCAGAGAAGGGCCAGAGGTATGGAGGAAGAGTCTCCTTTGTTCTTTTCTGAGTGGCTGCTCTCACAGTGCTGGGCATTAGAGTGGGAAATGCCTGCAGTCTGAGTTCCTAACATATCTGATAATTGCCATTACTCTGTTCTCACAGGGAGATAAATGCTCGACTTGATGCTGTATCTGAAGTTCTCCATTCAGAATCCAGTGTGTTTGGCCAGATAGAAAATCATCTACGTAAATTGCCTGACATCGAAAGAGGACTCTGTAGCATTTATCACAAAAAAGTAAGTGTGATAGAAATCGAATCTTTTAAAACTGATAATGTTCTTCAGCTTGAGGACACCAGGTGCTAATGGGAAACATCTCAGAGCTTTATTTTTATTTTATTTTGTAAAATCTTGCAGATAACATGAGAGAATCCTTAGAAATTTTAATTGCACAAACTGAGATTATTCCAATTTTTGCATTGTAAATAGTAAAGTTTGCCCACTTTTGTTAACTATAGCAATACATAGAGGCCCTTCTGTTACAATACAGGATGTTCTCCTGTTTCAACCTCAAAGTATGTACCATCATCAAAATAGGAAATTTACTTAGACCATCTACTTTTAGAAAGAGATGCCTTATTTCTTTTGACCTCAGAACAACTTCTTATTTGACTTAACTGAAGGAGAAATCTGCTAGTAAAATATTTGTGGTGGTATTAATATGCAGACAAGTTTGGATATTGAGTGTAAGTAAAAAGCATTCCTTTGATTTTCATCACTTAAGCTTTACAGTTTAAGTCATAACAGTAACAAGTGAGGTTTATTAGAGAAATAATTTGCTTTATCTTCAAAATGTGCCTAAAATTTTTAAAAAGTATCAATTAGTTATATTTATAGTTGTTAATAAACTTTTTATAGTGTCTTACCTACTGCAGAAGTCACTCACATACATTAGACTCTGTTCCTTGTAAAAAAAAAACTTGGTGAGGTTGAGAAGGTTTAGCACCTTCTTACTGGTGGGAAATTATGTATATTGTTGTCTTTATATAATGCTACAACACCTTGCATTACCTTGACTAAATGATGATGTTAAGAAGAAGGTTAGTAACTTGTTACTAAGTGACAGAATTCATATTTAAATGAGGGTCCTTGGTGGGGTTTTAGTGGCTTACATTTTTGGACATTACCATTTTTGATGTAGTAGCAGTTTTGAATACCATTGCATTTTTTCCCCTGGTTGTCCCTACATAAGCAAATTTTATTTTTTGCCCAAATGTAAACCCTTGCCAATTTAATAATTTTATTGTAGAACTTTTTTTATGTGCCCAAACTTTAGTTGTGACCAATTTTTCATGAGTCTTTACTTTTTTTAGGCCTTTTCCCCCACAAAGTTTTACTAGAATAATAACTACTGCTTCCAAGAATACTTGCAGTGCCCAAGAGGACTTACGTAACTGTTCCATATGCTTCTGCTACATTTGAAAAGAAAGAACAAGTTGAAATTGGGAAATACTAATCCCTAGGGAAAAAATGTGTGCATTGGTTAAGGGGTTTGCGGCATCTGTTGTACCATTGCTTGGTGCACTGTGTTGTTGTTTTGCTGCCAATACTAGAGGCTGCCCCGGTAGTTGAAAGTCTTATGGTTGACTCTTTTGAGGTTACAGAATGGATGTCAAACCATTTGTTATTTTGTTTTCGACCTTGACCCAGTGGCTGACAATCAGGGCTTATAACCGTTCATCAAGCAACAGATCTCCAAACACATTGCCTTCACTACTTGAAAGGATTCACTGACAGATGTTAGAGGTTTTTGTTTTTCTCAAGAGAAAATAGGAGCAAAGCTGAAAAAATGATCAATTGCTAATCAGAAGAGCTGAATCAAACTATCCATGGCATCAAAATGGATGCTGTGATTTCTATTATGCCTTCCTGCCTCTCTTTAAACTGTACTTTAATATTTGCATTTCATAAAGTTTGTGAACTTATAAAAGTTTTAAAACTCTGGTAAATGCAGAATCTAGTTCTTTTTTAAATTGAGGTATAATTGATAAACAATGTTATTTTAGTTTCAGGTATCAATATATAACATAAGGATTCAATGTGTATATATATATATATGTATATATATATATATATATATATATATATTGCAGAATGATCACAACAGTAAGTCTGGTTAACATCCTTTACCATTGCATACTTGCAAAGTTTTTTTTGTTTTCTCTTGATGAGAACTTTTAAGATCTACTCTTTTAGCAACTTACAAATACTTTTCGACCATCTTCACTCATTTTGCCCACACAACCACCCCCTGCAACCACTAATGTGTGCTCTGTATCTATGAATTCGGGTTTTCTGTTTTTGTTTTTGTTTTTAGATTCCACATATGATGGAATATGATCCTTTTAAAGGTAACCAACAGGCAGAGTAGGAATGACTTTTTAGAGTTTCAAACTATACTAAAGGAACTTGTGACTCACTCAGAAGCTGTTCCTTGTTGCTGTTTCAGTGTTTACACAAGAATGTGCCTAAAGATTGATTTGAAAAGCGAAGATTAGAAATGATTTGGTAACAGACCAACTTTAGGAAGTCTGAATGCTTTAAAGCAAATTTTTATAGATTAGTTAGCTGGCTCTTGGAACATACCATCAAACACATGTCTGTTCTTTATCATTAGATTACTCTAAATAAGCTTCTGCTGTATGCACCAAATGGTGAGTGATATCCTGGGTACAGATTGTGCCAATTATGTGAAATTCAGAAAATGGTAAGGAACACGGTTTGGATGTTGTGGAAGTGGTAGGCCTAGGCCATCTGGCTGTGTGGAAAGTGTCGTGGAATAGGCACAAATAGGTATTTTTATGTTGATAATAATAGAGGATACCAAGTGGGCCGACTCTTAAATAAAATAAGCATTTCTTTTGATAGTAAGACTTCAAATTTAAATCTTAGAAAATAGTGGTAGTCATAGGAATTCATATTAACTGCTCAATAACTATTTTTTAAAAAAATGATACATAAGTGCTAAGGGTGGTGAATACATTTAAAGGATTATAGCACTTAGTAAATGTTGAAAGGAGAGTGTTTCTAGAATTTTGTAGGCGAGAATAGTTTCATAGCTAGACTGGTAGAAGCCCAAAGCCATGTGTTCAGTATGGAGCTTAGGCTGGGGTTCTTCCAGTCCTGTGATGACCTGCCTCTGCACTTGGACATGTGTTCTCAAGCTCTTCCACAGAGAAGGTTGCTGCCAGAAATGGGGTTGAACATGAGAGACTCCAGGAGCAGCTGTTTTACCCTTATCCTCAGCTTTCTTGCAGCTCCATTGAGTCATTTTGCTTAAGAAGTTTGGGAGCAACCTGCCATGGGCACTTAGGACTTGATTGCAAGCACTTCTGGTTTTCACCTTGCTTCTGTTGCTGACTTAAACTTTATATCATACCTGAACGTGAACCATCAATCCCCTTTTTTGCTTATCAAATTACAATAATTACAAGACATTATTATTCAGAAATTCTATTGAAAATGTTAATTTTTGCTCTTTTATTAGAATGTACTATTAAATGACTCTAGGTCAATTCTAGGCTGTAAATTAATTCTAGGCTGCACATTTATACAAACAGTGCAGCTTCCTGTATGTATCTTTCCCAGCAAGCCATGGCCTTTCTGGAGAAAAGGTGCTTTATGATGCATTTTGAACTCAGCTTTTGTTCAGGTGGACCTAACTTCCTTCTTTTTCTTTTTGCGTAATTTACTTCATTCCTTGTAGTTAATTATTATCTTTCTAAATGTGTTCTTAGCATTCATCCATTTATACATATATGTGTATATATATGTGTGTGTGTGTATATATATATATATATATATATATATATATATATATACTATTTATGTTGTGTACTTATCATTAACTCAAACTTATATTGTCCTCTCATCTCCAGATATTTATTTTCATCAAATATTCTGTTAATTTCATTTTCTTGAGTCTTCCTACCTGATCCAACCTGGACTGATTGCCCTGCTATACCTGTTGAATAGCTATCTTCTTAGATTCCCTTTATTTCCCTTGAACTGAATCTTTTGTTTTCTGTATTCCATAACTTCCTCTTGGTTTATTCCATCATTTTGGTAGAGTACGTTCTCTAGAAGCATCCTGAGAAAGGGCACTGGAAGTAAGTTTTGAAACACAGATGTCTGGAAATGTCTTTTTTCTTTTACTCTCACATTTGATTGGTAGTTTGGTTGGGTATAAAAATTCTAAGCTATAAATTATTTTCCTTCAGAATTTTGTGTTACTTCATTGTCTTCTTCAATAGCTTCTACTATTGTTAAACAGTCTGAAGTCATACTGGCTCGTGATTCTTTGTGTGACTTTTTGTTGTTGTAGTTCTTTTTTTCTCTCCTTCTGGAAACGGAAGATTCTCTCTGTCTCCAGTGTTTTAAAATTTCATGACGATTTGCCATGATTTGGTTCTGTTTTAATTCATTGTATTGGGCCCTTTCAAGCTGGCAACCAAGTTCTGGGAAATTTTTCTGAATTATTATTATTATTTAAAGTTTGGAAGTACAATTATAAATACAAAATTATTTTTTTTATTGAAGTATAGTTGATTTACAATTTGTTAATTTCTGCTGTACAACAAGGTGATTCAGATATGTGTGTGTATGTATATATATATGTATATATATACATATACACACATTTTTTTTTAATGTATTCTTTTCCATTATGGTTTATCACAGGATATTGAGTATAGTTCTCTGTGCTATACAGTAGGACCTTGTTGTTTATCCGTTCCATATATAATAGCTTACATGTGTTAACCCCAACCTCCCACTCCACCCCTCCCCCAACCCCCTCCCTCTTGGCAACCACAAGTCTATTCTCTATGTCCATGAGTCTGTTTCTGTTTCATAGATAGGTTCATTTGTGTCATATTTTAGATTCCACATATAAGTGATAATCATATGGTATTTGTCTTTCTCTGTCTGACTTACTTCACTTAGTATGATAATCTCTAGGTCCATCCATGTTGCTGCAAATGGCATGATTTCATTCTTTTTTTATGGCTGAGTAGTAGTCCACTGTATATATGTAACACAGCTCTGAATTATTTTTTGATGATTTCTTTCTTTCTGCAGCTCTATTATTTGAGTTGATTGAATCTTCTGGACTGATTATCGAACTTTCTTCTGTATTTCCATCTCTTTACACTTTTGCTTTACCTTCTTGGAAATTTTATCACGTTGATCTTCTGCCTCTTTTGTTGCATTTTTCATTTCTACTCTGATAGTTCAAGTTCTAAAAATTTTTGGTTGTTTTCTTATTCTCTGAATGTTTCTTTTTTAAAAAAATAACGTGCCATTTTTACTTCGTGATTCTCTGTTTATTTCAGTACTCTTATTTCAATATTCTCTGTTTAACTGAGGATATTGTTAACATTTTTTTTTAGAAGATTTCTTCTACCTGTATAGGCTCTATTTCTTCTAGTATTTGTTGGTCCATTAATTGATTGTTTTAATTTTTGCATTTCATGTTGGAATTTTTAATCTGTCTGATCATTTTTAAAGAGTGGGGAACTAAAATGCTGATAGCAAGGTCTGTGTAGTTGAATGTGGCTTGCAAATTATGAGGTGAACTGTAGTGTGAACTCAATGGTCCACTTATTGGGGGAACTCCTGGTATATGCTATCTTTAGAATTTTCCTCTTGGGCTTGTGAGATTCCCTGGGGACTCTTTCAGTTTTCTGACTGCTAATGTTCTGGGAGCTCAATGGGGACAGCTGGGAATCTCAGCATTCAGTTTGTACTCATTCCTTTAATTCCTTGCTTTTGGTGGTACTCTCATCCTTCACTGTGCCTGAAGCTGGTACACACACCCTATGTTTTACCTTCTCCAGAGAAGAAAACTACAGTTGACCCTTGAACAGCATGGGTTTGAACTGTGTGTGTCCTCTTATAGCAGATTTGTTTCAATAAATATGTACTACAGTACTACATGAACCATGGTTGGTTGAATCCATGGATGTAGAAACACAAATATGCAGGGCTGACTGTAAAGTTATATTCAGATTTTTGACTGTGTGAAGGATTGGCACCCCTAACCTCCACATTGTTCAAGGGTCAACTGTAGTCTTCTGTAGGGTAGGAAAATGGTGGTAGTTTAGGAGCATATAGAGGAATAGGGGATTGAGGGATTTAATTGCTGCTTAATTCACTTTCAACCAGTTGTTTTCTCCCCTCCCAACTCCCCTACTCCCAGCTTCCACTTCCACTTTGTGCCACCAGTTCCTGAGTCTTAGGATTCTGGGTATAACTCAAGTGGGGCCCTACTTTTCCTCATAGCTGCTTAAGATTCAAATACCTTGAGGCTTCTAAGTCAATTACTGTTAGACCATATTCTTTGTAGCTTCTAAGGGATTGTTGCTGTTGTTTTTTCTCCTAATCATGAGGTTTCATGACTTTTAAAACAATCTTGGTCTGTAGTTTCAAGACAGAGTGAAATTAGATGCACATGTTTAGCACATACTCTTTATCCCAAGCTCCAAAAGGAAAAATTATTCACGTTCGAAGATGGAGTAGAAGGACGTGTGCTCACTCCCTCTTGTGACAGCACAGGAATTACAACTAACTGCTGAACAGTCATCGACAGAAAGGCACTAGAACTCACCAAAAAAGATACCCCATGTTCCAAAGACAAAGGAGAAACCGCAGTGAGACGGTAGGAGGGGTGCAGTCACAGTAAAATCAAATCCCATTACTGCTGGGTGGACGATTCACAAACTGGAGAACAATTATACCACAGAAGTCCACCCACTGCAGTGAAGGTTCTGAGCCCCATGTCAGGCTTCCCAACCTGGGGTCTGGCAATGGGAGGAGGACTCCCCAGAGAATTGGACTTTGAAGGCCAGTGGGATTTGATTGCAGGACTTCGACAGGACTGGGGGGAAACAGAGACTCCATTCTTGGAGGGCACACACAAAGTAGTGTGCGCACCAGGACCCAGGGGGAAGGAGCAGTGACCCCATAGGAGACTGAACCAGACCTACCTGCTAGTGTTGGAGGGTTTCCTGCAGAGGCAGGGGGGTGGCTCACCGCCGGGAGAGGACACTGGTAGCAGAACTTCTGGGAAGTACTCATTGGTGTGAGCCCTCCTGGAGTCCGCCGTTAGCCCCACCAAAGAGCCTGTAGCCTCCAGTGCTGGGTCACCTCAGGCCAAACAATCAACAGGGAGGGAACACAGGCCCACCCATCAGCAGGCAGGCGGATTAAAGTTTTACTGAGCTCTGCACACCAGAGCAACACTTAGCTCTACCCACTAGTCGCTCCCATCAGGAAGCTTGCACAGGCCTCTTAGATAGCCTCATCCACCAGAAGGAAGACAGCAGAAGCAAAAAGAGCTACAGTCCTGCAGCCCGCAGAACAAAAACTACAATCACAGAAAGATAGACAAAATGAAAAGGCAGAGGACTATGTACCAAATGAAAGAACAAGATAAAACCCCAGAAAAACAACTAAATGCAGTGGAGATAGGCAACTTTCCTGAAAAAGAATTCAGAATAATGATAGTGAAGATGATCCAGGACCTCAGAAAAAGAATGGAGGCAAAGATCGAGAAGACACAAGAAATGATTAACAAAGACCTGGAGGAATGAAAGAACAAACACCTAGAAGAATTAAAGAACAAACAGAGATGAACAATACAATAACTGAAATGAAAAATACACTAGAAGGAATCAGTAGCAGAATAACTGAGGCAACAGAACGGATAAGTGACCTGGAAGACAGAATGGTGGAATTCACTGCTGCAGAACAGAATAAAGCAAAAAGAATGAAAAGAAATGAAGACAGCCTAAGAGACCTCTGGGACAACATTAAATGCACCAACATTCGCATCATAGGGGTCCCAGAAGGAGAAGAGAGAGAGAAAGGACCCGAGAAAATGTTTGAAGAGATTATAGTCGAAAACTTCCCTAACGTGGGAAAGGAAATAGCCACTCAAGTCCAGGAAGCACAGAGAGTCCCAGGTAGGATAAAACCATGGAGAAACACGCCGAGACACATAGTTATCAAATTGACAAAAATTAAAGAAAAAGAGAAATTATTAAAAGCAACAAAGGAAAAATAACACACAAGGGAACTCCCATAAGGTTAACAGCTGATTTCTCAGCAGAAACTCTGCAAGCCAGAAAGGAGTGGTACGATATATTTAAAATGATGAAAGTGAAGAACCTACAACCAAGATTATTGTACCCAGCAAGGAGCTCATTCAGATTTGATGGAGAAATCAAAAGCTTTACAGACAAGCAAAAGCTAAGAGAATTCAGCACCAACCACCAAACCAGCTCTACAACAAATGCTAAAGGAACGTCTCTAAGCGGGAAACACAAGAGAAGAAAAGGACCTAAAAAACAAACCCAAAATAATTAAGAAAATGATAATAGGAACATACATGTCAATAATTACCTTAAATGTGAATGGATTAAATGCCCCAACCAAAAGACACAGATGGGCTAAATGGATACAAAAACAAGACCCATATATATGCTGTCTATAAGAGACCCACTTCAGACCTAGGGACACTTACGGACTGAAAGTGAGGGGATGGAAAAAGATACTCCATGCAAATGACAATCAAAGGAAACCTGAAGTAGGAGTACTCAGATAAAATAGACTTTAAAATCAACAGTGTTACAAGACAAGGAAGGACACTACGTAATGATCAAGGGATCAACCTAAGAAGACATAACAATTGTAAATATATATGCACCCAACAAAGGAGCACCTCAATACATAAGGCAAATGCTAACAGCTATGAAAGAGGAAATCGACAGTAACACAGTAATAGTGGGGGAATTTAACACCTCACTTACACCAATGGACAGATCATCCAGGCAGAAAATTAATAAGGAAATACAAGCTTTAAATGACACAAAAGAACAAATAGATTTAATTGATATTTATAGGATGTTCCATCCGAAAACAGCAGATTACACTTTCTTCTCAAGTGCACACAGAGCATTCTCCAGGATAGATCACATCATGGGTCACAAATCAAGCCTCAGTGAATTTAAGAAAATTGAAATCATATCAAGCATCTTTTCTGACCACAACACAATGAGATTACAGGTAAAAAACCGTGCAAAATGCAAATACATAGAGGCTAAACAATATGCTACTAAATAACCAAGACATCACTGAAGAAATCTAAGAGGAAATCAAAAAATACCTAGAGGCAAATGACAGTGGAAACATGACGATCCAAAACCTATGGGATGCAGCAAAAGCAGTTCTAATGGGGAAGTTTATAGCAATACAATCCTCCCTCAAGAAACAAGAAAAATTTCAAATAAAAAATCTAGGGCTTCCCTGGTGGCGCAGTGGTGGAGTCTGCCTGCCGAGGCAGAGGACGTGGGTTCGTGCCCTGGTCTGGAAGGATCCCGCGTGACGCGGGGCGGCTGGGCCCGTGAGCCATGGCCGCTGGGCCTGCGCGTCTGGAGCCTGTGCTCCGCGACGGGAGAGGCCACAGTGGTGAGAGGGCCACATACCACAAAAAAAAAAAAAAAAAATCTAACTTTACACCTAAAGGAACTGGAGAAAGAAGAACAAAAAAACCTCAAGTTAGTAGAAGGAAAGAAATCACAAAGATCAGAGCAGGAATAAATGAAATAGAGACAAAGAAAACAATAGCAAAGATCAATAAAACTAAAAGTTGGTTCTTTGAGAAGATAAACAAAATTGATAAACCATTAGCCATACTCATCAAGAAAAAGAGGGAGAGGACTAAATCAGTAAAATTAGAAATGAAAAAGAAGTCAAAACAGACACCGCAGAAATACAAAGCATCCTAAGAGACTACTACAATAAACTCTATGCCAATAAAATGGACAACCTGGAAGAAATGGACAAATTCTTAGAAAAGTATAATCTTCCAAGAGTGAACCAGGAAGAAATAGAAAATATAAACAGACCAGTCACAAGTAATGAAATTGAAATTGTGATTAAAAATCTTCCAGCAAACAAAAGTCCAGGACCAGATGGCTTCACAGGTGAATTCTATCAAAGATGTAGAGAAGAGCTAACACCCATCCTTCTCAAACTCTTGCAAAAAATTGCAGAGGAAGGAACACTCCCAAACTCTTTCTATGAGGCCACCATCATCCTGATACCAAAATCAGACAAAGATATGACCAAAAAAAGAAAATTACACACCAATATCATTGATGAATATAGATGCAAAAATCCTCAATAAAATACTAGCAGACAGTATCCAACAACACTTTAAAAGGACCTACACCATGATCAAGTGGGATTTATCCCAGGAATGCAAGGCTTCTTCAATATATGCAAATTAATTAATGTCATACACCATATTAACAAATTGAAGAATAAAAACCATATGATCATCTCACTAGATGCCGAAAAAGCTTCTGACAAAATTCAACACCTATTTACGATAAAAACTCTCCAGAAAGTGGGCATAGAGTGAGCCTACCTCAACATAATAAAGGCCATATACGACAAACCCACAGCAAACATCATTCTCAATGGTGAAAAACTGAAAGCATTTCCTCTAGGATCAGGAACAATACAAGGATGTCCACTCTCGCCACTATTACTCACCATAGTTTTGGAAGTCCTACCCATGGCAATCAGAGAAGAAAAAGAAATAAAAGGAATACAAATTAGAAAAGAGGGAGTAAAACTGTCACTGTTTTCAGATGACATGATACTATACATAGAAAATCCTAAAGATCCCACTGGAAAACTACTAGAGCTAATCAATGAATTTGGTAAAGTTGCAGGATATAAAGTTAATGCACAGAAATCTCTTGCATTCCTATATATTAACAATGAAAAATTTAAAAGAATTTAAGAAACAATCACATTCACCATTACAACAAAAAGAATAAAATACCTAGGAATAAACCTATCTAAGGAGGTAAAAGGCATGTATTCAGAAAACTGTAACACTGATGAAAGAAATCAAAGATGACACAAACAGGTGGAGAGATATACCATGTTCTTGGATTGGAAGAATCAATATTGTGAAAATTTGACTGTACTACTAAAAGCAATCCACAGATTCAGTGCAATCCCTATCAAAATACCAATGGTATTTTTCACAGAAGTAGAACAAAAAATCTTACAATTTGTATGGAAACACAAAAGACCCCGAATAGCCAAAGTGATCTTGAGAAAAAAACTGGAGCTGGAGGAATCAAACTCCCTGACTTCAGACTATACTACAAAGCTACAGTAATCAAGACAATATGGTACTGGCACAAAAACAGAAATATAGATCAATGGAACTGCATAGAAATCCCAGAGATAAACCCACGCACCTATGGTCAACCTATCTCTGACAAAGGAGGCAAGGATATGCAATGGAGAAAGGGACAGTCTCTTCAATAAGTGGCACTGGGAAAACTGGACAGCTACATGTAAAACAATGAAATTAGAACACTTCACTAACACCATGCACAAAAATACACTCAAAATGGATTAAAACTTAAATGTAAGACCAGACACTATATAAAACTCTTAGAGGAAAACGTGGGAAGAACACTCTGACATAAATCACAGCAAGATCTTTTTTGACCCACCTCACAGAGTAATGGAAATAAAAACAAAAATAAACAAATGGGATATAATGAAACTTAAATTTTTTGCACTGCAAATGAAACTGTAAACAAGACGAAAAGACAGCGCTCAGAATGGGAGAAAATATTTGCAAACAAATCAACAGACAAAGGATTAATCTCCAAAATATATAAACAGTTTATGCAGCTCAACATGAAAAAAATAAACAACCGAATCCAAAAATGGGTGGAAGACCTAAATAGACATTTCTCCAAATAAGACATACAGATGGCCAAGAGGCAATGAAAAGCTGCTCAACATCACTAATTATTAGAGAAATGCAAATCAAAGCTACAATGAGGTAACACCTCACACTAGTTAGAATGGACATCATCACAAAATCTACAAACAGTAAATGCTGGAGAGGGTGTGGAGAAAAGGGAACCCTCTTGCACTGTTGGTGGGAATGTAAATTGATACAGCCACTATGGAGAACAGTGTGGAGGTTCCTTAAAAAACTAAAAATAGAATTACTATATGACCCAGCAATCCTACTGCTGGGCATATACCCAGAGAAAACCATAATTCAAAAAGACACATGCACCCCAGTGTTCATTGCAGCACTATTTGTAATGGCCAGGTCATGGACGCACCTAAATGCCCATTGATAGACAAATGGATAAAGAAGATATGGTACGTATATACAATGGAATATTACTCAGCCATAAAAAGGAATGAAATTGGGTATTCTGTAGACACGTGGATGGACCTGCACACTGTCATACAGAGTGAAGTAAGTCAGAAAGAGAAAAACAAATATTGTATATTAATGAATATATGTGGAATCTAGAAAAATGGTACAGATAAAGAGTTTGCAATGCAGAAATAGAGACACAGATATAGAGAACAAATGTATGGACACCAAACGGGGAAAGTGGTGGGGGCGGTGGTGGGGTGAATTGGAAGATTGGGTTTGACATACATACACTAATATGTATAAAATAGGTAACTAATAAGAGCCTGATATATAGCACAGGGAACTCCACTGTACAGTAGAAAGTAACACAACATTGTAAAACAACTGTACGCCCCTGAAAAAATTATTCACGTTCATGTTACAAAATTACAACAGTATACAGGAGTGTAAAATAAAGAGTAAAAAGTCTTCCTTTACCACCCTCCTGCATATCCACTACCCAGAGGTAACTAGAGAAAGTTACATGTGTACTTTCCAGAAATTTTCAATTTATACTTTTATTTCTGTAGAATAATATATATAGTTCAAAGAATCACAAATGATATTTTACTGTGTAAATACATATATGGTATATAGTGTAAACATATACTATGTATATTTAATATATGTTGAAACTACAGAGTTCCATATCAACCTGCACATCAGTATTTACAGATGTCTAAGTTTTTTAACTGTTTTATAGTATCACATTGAATGAGTTTTTCCTAATATCTCAGTTGCTGGACACTTGTTTCTTATTCATCTTTTTAATATAATTACCAACAGTGCTACTGTAAAGATTTTCACTACTTGTGAAAAATAATTTTAGTTAAATCCTTTAAAATGGAATTGTTTAGTCAAAGGGTATATACACTTTTTATTATAAATATATGCCAAATTGCTCTTCAAGAAAGTTATGCCTCTACTAGTAGTACATAAAAGTGTCATTTTTCACACTCTATGTGACTTAGCTATTATCATACTTTAAAACCTTTGACATTCTGATGAGTGAAAAATGCTATCTTGTCATTTTAATTTGCTTATCCTAATTATATGTGACATTAATCATGTGCTTATTGGACTTTTTTTTCTATGAGCTTCATAGTCAATTCGTTTAGCCACTATTCTTCGGATTATTCATCTTTTCCGTGTCAATTTGTAAAACCTCATTATACTTGAGAGAATTTTGCCCTTTATCTCTTAAAAGTTTTGCAGATATTTTCTCAGAATTATTCTTTTTATTTGCGACATTGTTTACTGTATTTTTGTTATATGGTCAACATATTTTAAAATGAAAAAATACTGAACAAGTATTGGCTTTCCTATCCTTGACTCAAATTATTTTCTTTATAGCTTGAAAATATTATCTTATAAAGTGCTTAAACTATTAACATTTAGGACATATCAACAAAAACTTTATTTCAATTAACTAATTTATACAGTAAATTAAAATTTTCTTTTATTCTGATTCTACCTTTAAAACAACCACTAACTATATTTCATTTTCACATGTTATGCTATTTAGGAAAAATATTTCTATTTTCAGTGTTCTACGCAAGAGTTCTTCCTGATTGTCAAAACCCTGTATCACCTGAAGTCAGAATTTCAAGCACTAATACCTGCTGTTAATTCCCATGTTCAGTCAGAGTTGCTCCAGACATTTATTTCAGAAATTCCTGAACTCCTCAGTCCAGTGGAGCATTACTTAAAGATTCTCAATGAACAAGCTGCCAAGTAAGTAGCAGACCCTTAGTTCTTCCTTTCTAGCAGTGAAAGTAATGTATTTGCCATTTGATGTGTGGATACTTAAGTTTCTATAGAAGTAATGATAGAAGTTGCATGTAAAACTAGAAATGTGATCGGATACTAAAGGCTCTATATTACAGCTGGAAATAACACTTAGTGTTTAGGCAGTTCCGTCATACAGAACAAATGTGGTACTTCTCCAGGTATCAGGTGATGAAAAGGTAAAGTCCAGGCCGAGCAAGTAGTAGCAGTTTATTAATCCAAAAATAGATGGCAGATGGCATCTTGTGCTTATTTGCTAGATATCCAGAGATCCTCTGCTTTATATTCAGAAACTGTGGAAGGAAAGTTATCCTCCAAGGAGTAGTCGTTTTACAATTTATCCCACAAAGAACTCTATGTATAAGAAAAAAGATTTGACAGTATTTACATTAGTGTTTATTTTCTGAATATACAACATGAAATGTTGAATTTCATCTCTTGGTTTCACCATGGCAATCATGAACTTGCAAAACGAAAATAATGTTAGGGTAATTTTGTCTGTCTTCAAAGAAATTAAGAAACTCACCCATAAGTATTTAGTGGAAGAGCTGGAATTAAAATCTTGTTCTCCTGACTTCCTACCCTTTGGTCTTTCATTATGTTTTGAAAAATAATTGTTAATTGGTATAAGTAATATGCTTTAATATATGTATTTGCATTTTCTCATTTTTTTAGGATTGGGGATAAAACCGAATTATTCAAAGACCTTTCTCACTTCCCTTTAATAAAAAAGAGGAAGGACGAAATTCAGGAAGTTACTGACAAGATCCAAACACATTTGCAAGAAATACGAAAAATACTAAAAAATCCTTCTGCACAATATGTGACAGTATCAGGACAGGAGGTAGTATCAAACATACTTTTCTTTTACATTAGTTTTCCTCAATTGGAAAGGATATTTTAAAATGTAAATAAAAATCTGAGGATAGATGAAAGTATTATTGTTTTCTTTTTTTTTCAGATTTTCTGTTTTGTTTTCTTGGAAATATATTGTGATAGCTTGTTTTGATAAGAGTTTTCTTTTAATAACAGTATTTGGTTTGCTTATTTACTTCAGTCTCGGTAAAACCATGGAACTTAATGTTACATGTGTTTTAATATTATCTATTGAAATTGTAGAGAACCTTGACTGTTGTCAATAATAACTTTCAAGACTTCATTTGCCCTAAACCCAGGAGAGAGAAGTTAGTCTTTGACTCCCGGCCTGCAGATGATGAAATGATACAAACCACCTAATGTAGCGAATAACCTACACTAATTGGATCACAAAGTGATTAAATGGCAGGGGTTCCTTTTGAAGCAGTATAGCTGCTAAAAGAACTGAAAAAAAACTATAGCAAAAACCTACATTTAGTGGATCTTCCATAAGATTATGGCGCTGTCTAGAATGTGTTTTTTGGTATGTGTATTTCTGTTTAAAGTTTGATATTAGTATCTTAAAGAGAACCAGGAATAAGTACGCTTTTTAAAGTGTACTTATATCTGTCGGTCCTATTCTGAGTCTTGACGTGTTGCTACTTCTACATCTTATGTTTAATAAAATATAAAGATTCCAACTGAGGGAATCTGAAAAATTCTACTTTGTTAAAATAGCAAATTAGGGAATTTGTGAATAATTTCTATAGGATGAACATTTTATTCAGAATTTTAAAAAATAGATATTTTTCTAGTGGGGAAAAGTGTAATTTCAAATGTTTTTAAAATATTTGCACTGCTTTATCTATTTAGCCAAAAGTGTTGATTTGTTTGATTACTTGAAATAAGAAATTCTACAGTAAATTATAATCTTGATTAAAATGTTTATTAACGTAACAGACCAGTGATTAAGTCAGCCTGTCTTCTAGACAAAATTAAGATATTATACTAAGGCAGACATTTCATAATGCATTCCACATAGAGCTCTATATAACAGAAAAATGACTTCACCCTACGTATACTTACTTCTCACTCTTCCCCTGAATAGGCAAATACCAAATACTTAATTGTATCTCTTGGTTTCACTATATAATTATGACCTTGCAAACTGACAAGTGATCTCAGTGCCACTGTTCTGTTCTATTTGTTGAAAATGAGATGATCAAAATTGCTTGGTACATTAATAAAAGATGTTTAGTAGAAAAGTGGTTACCTGGTATTACAGTGGGGAAAGCTGACATTTCTACCACTTACATGCTACATGACCATGGAAGAGTCACCTCTGTAGTGAGACTACTGTGAAGACCAATTGAGTTAAAATACATGAAAGTATTTTCTAATCGGAAAGCACTATGCACATATTATTCATATAATAATAATAATAGTAATATAGTTACCATTTGTCAAGCACTTGTTAATGTTCAGAATGGTGCTAAGTGCTTTGCATATATTATTAATCCTTGTAACAACACAAAAAGGGATTATTCCAGTTTTGCAGGAAAGAAAACTGAGACTTGGCATAGTATAGTGAGATAAGTTACCCAAGTTAGAAGCTCATTTCCAGCCCAGGTCTGCCTCCGATCTTTATACCATGTCGTTATTTCACTCAACTCACAAATATTAATACAAGGGATTATCAACATCATAGATTTTATTTGATGAAATCCAGACATTTGAGAGCTCATACTATTCAGACTTAAATAAAGCTCAAGGCTTTGGAAGACAGCCATGGATTCATTTGGCAGTTTTAAAGTAAAAATGGGGAACGCTGATTAGGAATTCGTAAGGGATAGTAGATTAGTTATTTTGTATCAGTATAGCATTGACATTTAAGAAAAAGCACAGAGTGGAGATTAAGTAATTGGATTACAAAGGATTAACAAGGAAGATAAATTATCTTATTATTTTTAACCTTTACTAAGTTAAGGTGATAAGTTTGAGACAAGAAATTTCTTAGTTTTTAACAATAGGATGGATTCTTTTTGGTTGTTTTTTTTTTTTTAAACCTGTAGAATCTTAATACATCAATACAGAATCACTTTTATAACATTTTTTGGGAATTAGTGATTCTGTTCATTCGAACACCAAATGATAGTCAGCATTGTTATAATCAAATTCTGTTTAAATATTTGTACTGAAGTTATAAGCAAATTTAGAGATACTCAAAGGAATAAGAACAGACTCCATCAAATATGATTACCTCTGAGAAGTGAAGGAGGAAAGAAGGAAAACCCTTGTTTTATATATATGTGCTTCTTATTTTATACCCTTCGGCTCTGTCTGAAATTTTATTTCTATACATATAACTTTGTAATATATTTTTAAAAACCTGTTATAGCAGCCCTACGTGGTACCTGGATCTTGTTAATACTAGTAAAAATAGACTGTCAAGTCAGTGTTACTTTTGGCACCATTCATTTTTTTCACCTTTGTTCCCAGTTTTTACGCATTAGAATACTAAGCCTTATTGACTGTGGTGAATTATTGTGTCTGACTCTGAGAGTATTGGTTTAGAAAATAGTGAAAAAAAGAAAATCCTGGAAAGAAAATAATGAAAGCAGAAATTTACATAGCTTTACATAGTTAGTTCATTGCTTCTGTGGCAGTCTCTTTCATGTTTTATGTGTGGAGAGAATTGTTTCTTAACCTTGAATCAGATATGGAATAGGCATGGGGTGATATTTAGACTTGAGGCAGTATTGATTAGTAGTTTTCTTAAGGAAAAGGAAAGAAATATTAGTGGAAAATCTGTAGAAACAATTTTATTAATTCACAGCATGCAGCATATCCAAATATCTGCTTAGCATGTTTAAGATGTGGGAAGCAATCTGTTACATTTTACATCTAAATAAAAAATATTTGCAAACTCCTAAGACATAGTGGGAAAGAAAGTGGGGAGAATAGGAATGGGTGAAGTGTGGCCTTGGAGAAAACAAAGAGCAGTTTCTGGAGTGTGATAAGAGTTTCAGCAAACTTAACAATGATGCCAGTCCAGTGATTCCACGGGCTGTAGATTGAGTAACAGTATCTGACATTTAACCAGGACAGAACTGGATCCCAGCGGAAGAATATGAGGGTTTGTTACCATGAATCTGGACAGACTTCTAGCATCCACACCTGAGAAACACAGTCACGAACTATAGAGTGAGGGAAGTTGCTATGAGAACTCTCTAAGATTTCTGAAATATATGTTAATTTCCAATTTTTGTTAGTTTCCTTTTCTTTAGCAATAAAGTCTCTAAACAAAAGGCCTGTCTTCTCATTCTTAGAATGTTCATGAAATAGAAAATTTCCTATTCCATAGCTAGTGTAGAACAGACAAAAATTTGCTAGTTGAAGACAATTCTGAGGAGAAACACAGGCTGAAAAGATGGCACACAGGACCAGCACCTGAGGAAGTGACCCCAGGGGTTTAACAAGCAGGAGGTCCACATAGCTTTCCTGATTCTCACTCTGTTTTCCATCCTGTATTGGCTCTATAAATGGCTTGCTTGAGGAGCTGTGGTCCTTAGAATAGACCCTGGATACTTACAGATTGAACAGTTATGGTCCAAACTATTCCCAAGGTGCTCCAAAGGGCTGTGACCAGTGGCAGTTGGTACTGAGTATAAGGCATGGATCTGAATCCAGAGCTGCCATGCTGCAGAGTTATGATGAGTAACTTAAGTACACTATCCTAGCTGGCTGCCCAGAGACCTCACTGAGGCAGTTGTAGCTTCTTTTCAAATTTCCACCATCCTTAGGCAGTAATTCCTATTGAGCTCTGTGTTACACATGTCCTTCCCAAATATTAGTGATCTAACGTGGTCCTGAATTTTGCTGTTTGCCTTTGACATAACTCCTCCCACAATTATTTTTTAAAAAGACCAATGTTTTCTCATAGAACATTTCAAAATAATATTTAAGCAGAATTTTTTAGCCTACTCTTAAAGTGATTTCTCATCAGTGATATTTATTTTGTGAATTTTTTTCCTTAGTCACTTTTTTTTTTTAGCCAAGGGGACTTTTAAAGACTCTTCACTCTTAACTCTTTAACGGGATATATCAGATTTGAAATTGTATTAATTCCCTGTATAAAAGAGGACATCATTAGTTACAAAATCTTTGCTAAGGATGAAAATTCTTAAAATTAACCATTAATTCCTATTATAATTAATGTAAAAGCTACAATGTTTCTATTAATAGAAAAGTAAACTGAAAAGCCAGGCTGATACTTTTTTTTTTTTTTGGCTGTGTCGGGTCTTAGTTGCAGTTGCAGCATGCGGGCTCTTTGTTGTGGTGCATGGGTTTCTCTCTAGTTTTGGAGCGTGGGTTTTCTCTCTCTAGTTGTGGCATGCGGGCTCCAGAGTGCATGAGCTCTGTAGTTTGCAGTGCGCAGGCTCTAGTTGAAGCACACGAGCTCAGTAGTTGTCGCGCACGGGCTTAGTTGCCCCGCGGCATGTGGGATCTTAGTTCCTTGAGCAGGGATCGAACCTGCATCCCCTGCATTAGAAGGCAAACTCTCCACCACTGGACCACCAGGGAAGTCCCAGGCTGATACTATTAATAATATGCCTATTATAAATACCTGAAATGTTGTAAAACATGTGACAAAGTTCCTGTAGCCATCTCAAAATTAGTGGCCGCCACAGAGCTTCTGGGTCCCATCCCATACAAAATAAGTGTATTTTTTATTTGTTTATTTATTTAAATAAAACATTAAATTTCATTGCAATAATACGGGAAAGTGAACAGGAAGAAGAGATGATATATAACTAGTGCTAAAAATGGAAGGTGTGATTGAAGTAGTGATTTCATTTACTTCCTGGATGATTTCAGAAGAGCTTGTAGAGTACAGTTGGATCTATAAAGATATGGTTCATATAAGTGAAAACTTAAAGAAGACACTCGTGAAGAAATCCCTTCCTCCCTTAATTGCTGAGGAAGTTAAGTGCTTTGTCTGAGTATACTTTTAGAGGACTTAGGTTTCTTGGATAAAAACTATTACGATGAATCCTCTTCTGTTCAGAATTAGGGACTGACCATATCTCAGACTGATATAACATCTAATAATCAAATATTTAAAAATTTTATGCACTTAGAAATTCAGTCTTATTACTGAGTAATAGAATTCTTAAGATAATTGGGTAGTAATAAATGAAAAAGGTCATTAAAGAAAAATCACCATTCGTAGTACGAACACAACAGTGTTACAAACATTAAAGCGCCAAGTTATATCCTTTATCACAAACTCTTTGCTGAATACAAATTGTACTTTATCCCAAGTATTGAAACCCTGATTAATAATATTTGGTTGTACAGACATATATGAACTCTCCCAATAACAATACTGGATTTATTTTGAATGTTTAGATTAATATTTGCTAGACTATTATAGCACAGGTTTCTTTTTTTGAATTACAATCATTACATTTATTTTCAGCTATTATAGAACAATTTTGAGGAAGATTTAAAAGATTTAAAAATATAATGGTTAATCATTTAAATATCTAACCTTTATTTGTATTTATTTTAGTTTATGATTGAGGTAAAGAATTCTGCTGTATCTTGTATACCAACTGATTGGGTTAAGGTTGGAAGGTAAGTTTAAAAATACATGTTTTTTCTTATTAACGTGAATTATGACATGTGTTTACCTGCATGCTTCTGGTATGTTAATAACCACATCCTTGACATTAAAAGCAATTTTGGCCCTTCAGTTTCTTTATGGAACTTTAACTAGATAAATAATTATCTTAAACTCTTTTTATCCTGGATTTTAAAACATTTTTTCCAAAGGGTATCTTATTTGTGTACACTTTTCTTGTTTTGTGAACTACTGTTTTATTCTTATACCTCAGAGAACACTTTAAACACATGGAAAAAGAAAGTTGCAGAACCTTCAGTTATAAGATTAATTCGGTTGCTTGAACTTCTTGATGAATGTATACCTGACATTTCTTTTAAGAAGCTGACATTTCATTTTGTGCCTCACTGAGCTTGCTTTCCATGGCACATAGTTATAATAGTTCTTTACATGTTCTTTTTTTTTTTTAAGTTATATCATGAATTGATGAAAATAATCAGAAACAAAATTAGAGAACCATGTTGAGACCCTGCCTTTTCTCCTTGGTAGGCATTAATCCCCAAGAGGGGACTCTTTTAAAGAAGTGGTTTTAGAGAAGTGTATTTCCTCTTGTGAGTAGCATCGTTTGTGAAATATTTATTACTACTCTTAATATGTTTGCATGAACTTGAGATGAAAATACTACATTCGCCTAAGATAGTAGAAGAGGGCCTAGTAGCTGGTGATGGTATGAAGGAACTCTATGTTAAGAATGGAAGGAAATTTTAACATTATTTTGACATGATGTGTGAATGATTATGAATTTTAATTATTATTTTAATTAAAAAAGAAAACTATTTATTATCCATGGCCACTATCAAAGGATCCTGAAGGCACAGTCATGGGTTTCTTTACCCCTGATACCATCCTTTTTTTTTCCTATGTTACCAGAAGCTATAATTGAATTTTGGGTATTATTGATTTTAGGGAATGTTTCCTCATTTTGCAGGCATTCTTTATCTATTTTTGTCCTGTGCTACAGCTAATGAATGGTAATATGCTTTGTGAAGAGAAATTACTAGAAATCATGTTAGTGTATCTAGAACAATCACTAAAATGTCTCACTAAATGAGTTTTGTCAGAAGAGAACTATGATAAATATGTTTGCATAGAAATCTAGATGACATACTTTAAAAGCAATAAGCAAGGCATAAATCAGTGCTGGCGTCTTTTGAACATTTCAATGATGTAAATTGAATGAATAAATAAGACGGTATGGGGGAAGTTTCACTGTTATTTTTTATCTGTTGTTTAGCTATCAGAACCTTGACAGGAATAGGTTAGAATATCATGTCAGATTTCTAATGTGAAAGGCTCACTTATAATCCAATAGCTTGCCAAATTAAAGGTAATTGTGACAGCATGTTACAGGAGTGAGGGTGCAAACAAAGAACAGGATACACTCTGTCATCACCTGCCTATCACTCAATCTTGACCTTTTCTTCTTAAAGTTCCCATCATAGTAATAGCATCAATAGCAGTAATCCCCACCACCGTGGGACAACTCCTAACATTGAGTACTAACGACATAGGTACTCTGCTAAGCACTATCTGATCCTCTCAGCTGTACCTATAAGGTAGATATTATTATTATCCCTATTTGATAGATGAGGAAGGTTTTTAGTTTAGAGAAAGCCAGTTTTATTGGCCCAAAGTCACATAGCTAGCAAGTAAGTGGCAGAGTTGAAGCCTTGGTCTGGATTCTCTGACTGGGGACCCATAGCATCCCCCGTTGTGTTCTGCAGCTTCTTGAGGAAGAAGCAGAGATTATATGCAAGCCCAAAAGAGGAGTACATGATATTTCTTCCCATCCAGGGTCACTGTGAATCTATAGTTAGATCATGAAGAACTCTTCTTTGACTGCTTCCTGAATTAATACATTGCTATTCTTTGTAATGCTTTTTTTTACTGAAATACTTTAATCATACAAAAAAGTATAAAATATAAAAAATAATACCACCCTCACAATATGTCCAACTCCCCGCTTTGTTAGGACTTCCTTTGTTATATTTGCGTCTGATCTTTTTTTAAAAAAGCAAGCATTTTCATTTAGTATAATTTAAATAAAAAAGCTCTTTACTTATGAAACAGAAATTCTAAACTTTGACTTTGCCATATGGATGTAACTTGAAATGAATTTTAAAAGCTTCCTGAACAAAGTCCTGTGAACTTCAAGTATTTTATTTACAACAAAGATCTTTGGAGTCAGTAAAGTTCAGGATCATAATTGAAGAATGTTCTGTATTTACAGCTATTTACTTTCAACGCTCATCAGAGAATAATAACTACTTTAGTTTTCTGAAGTGGTGGCATTACTGATTTCTTAGTAACCTTGATTTCCTATTTATGTTTTTTCTTCTCTTCCAGCACAAAAGCTGTGAGCCGCTTTCACTCTCCTTTTATTGTAGAAAATTACAGACATCTGAATCAGCTCCGGGAGCAGCTAGTCCTTGACTGCAGTGCTGAATGGCTTGATTTTCTAGAGTGAGTTTACAATGAAAAATATAATCTGACTTTTTGCTATGAGAAATAGACCGGAAAATCTTTCCATCAAAAAGAAAAGTAGAGATTACTGCTTGTGACCTGCCATAAAATAGTTGAGTACATGTGTTCTCTGATTTTATTTTTAATCCTTTGAAATGTAAGCTCATTTTAGTCTTTAGTAAGAAACCAAATATACTTTATTGTTACTGTACTAACATTTTGTTGCTAAGAATGTTTAGTAGTGTCACTTTGAAATTCTACCTTGGACTTTGTTTACTTTTCTTATATAAAGGCTTAACATTTTCAGAGTTGGACAAGTATGGGTTAGTTATTTTGTTTTTATCATTGCCATTTAAATTTTTTCTTATATTTTTACATCCTTTACATTTTCCTTTACATTTTTACATCCTTTACAATTTACTTTGTAATTTGAAAAATTTTACATCTGTGGGAAAATTGAAATGAAGATCTATATACCCTTCACCTAGGTTTATCAAGTGTTAACATTTTGCTGTTTGTTTTATATCTCTCTCATACACTTTTTTTTCTGAAACGTTTTAAAGTAAGTTTTAGACAGTGTAATACTTCACACCTAAATACTTAAGCATACATCTTCTAAAAATAAGGACATTTTGCTTTGTAATCTTACATCATACCTAAGAAAAATTAATATTAATTTAAGAAATATTGAATTGCCTCAATTCCCCCTCCCCCCATATTTAATTTTTTAATTTTTTTTATTGAAGTAGAGTTGATTTACAATGCTGTGCCAATCTCTGCTTTACAGCAAAGTGACTCAGTTATACACATATAGACATTCTTTTTTCATATTCTTTTCCATTATGGTTTATCACAGGATATTGAATATAGTTCCCTGTGCTATACAGTAGAACGTTGTTGTTTATCCATTCTGTATATAATAGTTTACATCTGCTAATCCCACACTCCTAGTCCTTTCCTCCCCCACCTCCCTCCACCTTGGCAACAAGTCTGTTCTCTATGTCTGAGTCCTCCTCCCCCCATATTTAAAAAAACTTTCACATGTTGCATTTGGTTATTACGTTTCTTTAGTGTATTTGAATCTAGAATAGGCCCCTACCTTTTTGGATTTTTATGAGATTTTTTTTTTTGAAGAGTCCTGCCTTTGTCTTAAAGAATGTCTCATTCTGGATTTATTAATAGTCACGTGCTCATATTTAATTTAATTTGCTCGTGTGCTGGTAAATGGTTAACAGCCAACTCTCTGGAAGAGTAGTAGTGTGTGTTTGATTTCTGTTGTGTCACTACTCCCACCTGGACTGATTGCAATCTCCTGCTCGACTGGACTGGGAAGAGATGTGCGCAGCTGAGTTTCAAGAGTCAATGGGAGCTGGCTCCAGACCACCACGCATCTAAGCACTTTATATATGTTAGCTCATTATTCCTCACAAGAACCCTATTAGTGAAATATTATTATCATCCCCAATTTACAAATGAATAAAGTGAGATGCAGAAATGAAAAATAAGTTGCTCACAACAAGGGTAAGGATTGGAGCCCAGATGCAACCCAGGGTATCTGGTGGTAGGGTGTGTGCCCCTTACCATCAGGCTGTAGAGCCCGCCCATGGTGAATCAATCCATGGGCATCAGTCTAAACAGAAATCTTTCTCTTTAAAAACTTGAACAGTATTCAGTGAAGTCTTCAGGGAGCTTTATTCCATTTAAATTAACCAATCTGACAAGTGGAAAAAAAGGAACAAAAAAGATAATATGTGAGTTTTTAAAAGGTAATAAATTGGTACCATCTCTTGTTGCCCAGCAAAGTTTTGAATTATAGCATCAGAAAGAGATTTTGTTACCAACCAGGGTTTTTGGCCTCCTTAATCAATAGAAATTGGTCAGAGGCCAGACAAGAAGTTCAGGCAAGGCTTTATTGGGGCCCCTGCTGCAGCAGGGGGGAATGAGAACAAGCAACAGGTTCCCTTGCTCGCTCAGGGGGGCCAAGCTCGTTCCTTATACGGGGTGAGGGTAGGGGTGTGGCCAGGGGTCAGGCCAGAGGGGTGGCTTAGGTGGCTTGCCCACCCCTTAGGTGATGTTGTGAGCTGGGGGCATGTGCAGCGCCCTGCTTTTGCTCCTGACCCCGTGCTTTTGCTTGGGGGTCTTCAAAAGTGACAGTTGGGTTTTTTGGTCTCTTTGTATCTTTTGTCCAGAATTTGCCCCAACTGGGCATGTGAGCAGTTAGTTTTAGTCCCATATAGTTCCTTTGTATTTTGTTGCTCGAGGAGAGGTTTGTCCAGGTGTATATCTTTGGAGAAGTGTGTGTGTGTGTGTGTGGGGGGGGGGGGGTATCATCTCAAATATTAAGTGATTAATTCTGGATGATGAGGTTACTGGAAATTTAATGTACTTTGCAGATACATGATATCAAAAGTTTCTATAATATACATATATTACTTTCAAAATGAGAAGAATATGTTAAATTTTTTGTCTTAAAAAAGAGTATTGGCTGAAATTTAGCTACAGCATTTGCAACTAGAGCCGCAACTTGAGAATAGCATTGATTGTTATGGCATACTGTTTACTGAGGTGCCAGATGGTGTGAATATAATGTCATTTCAGAAATGATTAACCTCATTGAACGTGACACCAGAGGATTGAATACCAGCTATACAAAGTGTTTTTGTCTCTTACTGAGATACTAACAGTTGTCCATTAGTCACATTACTTTTTATCAAAATATCGTAAGAAATCAAGGCTGTAAGAAAGTCTGTGAATAGAACCCTCTCTCAAAAAACTGTCTCTTCTTTTGTGTTCTAGAAGATGGGCTGTGGATATTGAATAATCTCAACTGCAAATTCTTTAAAAATTGAATTATAATACCTCTCACACAGTCATTTGATTATTTTAGAAATTCATTTGCAAATAAATATAAAATATCCTTTTTTATTAACTTCAGATATCATTGAACAACATTTGATAGTAAACATATGATGGTAAACTGTCATAACAGCTTTAGAACACAAGTGTCTTAATCTTCTTCCCATGGACCCAGCAATATCTTTTGACCAGAAATTAAATCACAGTGTTTAGGTGAAGTTGTTTGGTGGCCTAGTGATAAGGTTGCACGTTGTTATGACATAAACCCAGTCTATCAGATTGTTATCTGAACTGCCCATTTTTCAGCTTGTCATTTTTCTAAGTATGAATGATCTCTTTGAAATTTGGCGAAGTGTAGCAGATAGACAAAGACTGAGAAGTCAAACAAGGCTTCTTAAGAATTATGAAGCTATGATTGTGATGTTTAAGGTTTATGATAGTTTTAAAATTTTTTTCACATGCCTTATTTATATAATTGACATGAAAAAGAACATTGTCGTCCATATCAAAATAATTACCTTCTCTCTCCTGCCTTTTTTGTTGTTAAACTGAAATGGTACTGACTGAGAGTTATGTTACTCATTTCAATCCCGGAAGTTAGAAGATCATCAGGGACAGTTACCCTCAACCTAAGGCTGTTGGGTAGTGGCAAATTAGGGTTTTAGTAGCCTGGACAGGACTTGAGAAGAATGGAGTGAGAGTAGGAAAAAATTGGCTGCTTTTTTTTTTTTTAAGTGCCACAGGTACTTTGACACTCAGATCCAGAGAGGCAAGAGCAGAAACATCAAATGTGGCTGCTCTCTGGCAAACGAGAGTGCCAGGATAGGAAGACCAGATGGGTCAGTAATTAGAATTAGGGACAGAATCAGCCACAGTCCGAGGGATAGATGAGTGGTCAGATCTAAAATTGAAGCCAGACCAGAAATGACAAGGCCTGATCACTGGGCAACCACTCAGGGGTTTTACATCTGTGCATCACGTGGCATCTTCAAAACTGAGTTTTTTTTGTTTGTTTTTTGCGGTACGCGGGCCTCTCACTGCTGTGGCCTCTCCCGTTGTGGAGCAGAGGCTCCGGACGTGCAGGCTCAGCGGCCATGGCTTACGGGCCCAGCTGCTCTGCAGCATGTGGGATCTTCCCAGACCGGGGCACGAACCCGTGTCCCCTGCTTTGGCAGGTGGACTCTCAACCACTGCGCCACCAGGGAAGCCCAAGAGTCATTTTTAAGGTGACAACTTGGTGCTCCTGTCTGATGGCAGGGGCCAGTCTCCTTTGTGTTCGGGATTTTGCACAGACTCTTAATACTGTTAGTGGGATTCATGTTGTTTGTTTTGATTAACTTTAATTCAGGGAGAAATAGATAAATTGTATTCATTATGCTCCATCTACTCAAAGAAGTTTAAAATATACTGTAATGTAAAAATATATTTTTCAGTTCACAAATTTTTCAATTCACAAAGTTAATGCAGAAATAAAACGATATTTAACGTGTTCTTTCTAGTATCTGAAAAAGTCATTTACATAGAATAGATTAGTCTAATATTAATAAAAAATCAGAAACTACAGATTCTAAAAAATCAATACAGTATTATAGTAATAACTAATCACATAGTAGCTTAATCTGGATGTCATTTTCAAGCTAGGAAGCACTCTAAAAACCTTTGGATTTAAGAAGCAAACAGACTAAATCTCTAAGTTTCTGAAACCCACAGTACAATACAGAAATATTTTTTAGGAGAAGCATTCAGCATAACAGTCATCACTTTTGTGGGGATCTTCTTTAAAAGGGTATAAGGAACTCCTGTGACAAGAGATAATGGGATAATCTAAGCAAAAAACAAAAACAAAGAGAAGGAAACCCCCTGGATACATTCCTATATTTTTTCTTGAATAAGTCTTTCAGTAAAGTCTTTTAAGCTTTTAGATCACCAGCTACTTAACTGGCCAAAGATTTGAGTCAGTGGCAGACCTATCGAAAAACAAGCCTAAGGTTTAATTTCTATATGAATTATTAATAAGACAACTGATGGTTACTGAAAAAAAGTACCTTTCTTCTTGCTTGCCTTCAATGAAATTTATTACAGTGTCAACTCTATGGGCTAGATGTTAAATAAGTAAATCAGATGGATTTGGGCTCTACCATCGAGAAGTTTCCAGCCATTGTGAGAGAAAGATAATAAGACTGTTAATTCCTAGTGTGGATGATGCTGTGAAGGAGAAGCACAAAGGGAGGCTGACCCATTTGGCTAGTTCATGACATTATTTAAGCTAAATGAAAATGATCACTACATTAGTGTTCATTAGGTCTGAGTTGAAGTGTCATGGTCAGATGAAATGTGCAATAAGGTATTCATAGTAGACATCTTTTGTATAGAAGCTTTTAAATATATATATTTCTTTCCAAGTGAAAGAAAAAGAAGCCTCAATCAAGTTATTAAACAGAAAAGTAGTTCACTGTAATTTCCACCTTTCTTAACTGCTAGGTATGCCAGGTTATTTTGTTTATGCTCATCTTAGCTAACAAAGTGCTTACTTATTGTGCAGCTTTTACAGGTCTAAGAAATCAATTTGCTCACCTTTTTGTTGTTGTTTCTGTAGGAACTTCAGTGAACATTATCACTCCTTGTGTAAAGCAGTACATCACCTAGCAACTGTTGACTGCATTTTCTCCCTGGCCAAGGTCGCTAAGCAAGGAGATTACTGCAGGTGATGTGTTTTTTCATTTCTCCCCTTTTCCAGTGCTTTAGAACAGATAGAATTATTCAATTAATTTCAGTGTTTTTATTGTAAGGTATTAAAATTACTCAAATATGTTGAACTCTTGGGAAAGCTGAATGTCATACACATATAGCTTGATTTAAAATTAAGAAATTCCTTTCTTGCTGTACCATTGAGTGCAGTGAAGGCAGATATTCACTATAACTAGAGGGGAATGTTACATATTTCAATTTTTAGGTTTATGTGGGTGACATTTTCATAAAGGAGCAATCCTTTCATTTGTTAGCGTTCACTGGAACACTTTATGTTTAACTTTATAATTATAAAAGTCTCATTTAAATATCATCTAAATCAGATATGGGGGAGAGTTAAGGTATGATTCATTTTGAGGCAAATTGCACTCAGTTGCTCTTCCTGAAGTCCAAATCTCAAGCTTCAGCTAAATCTTTGACTCAGTGCTCTATCCTCTAGGCCCACTGGGGCACAAGGGTCCTGCTTTCCCAACCCACTGGGGTGGCAGTCCTGTTCCTGTAGATTTGCTTGGCAAAGGTTGGGCCCCTAGGGCTCCAGGCCACCTAGCTCCCACAGTGGCTCTGTGCCTGGGCCCTACCCATGAGGTAGGTCTCTTTGGTGGCCCCACTTCTGCTGGTGCTCTGTGCCTGAGCTCCCTCTGGCAGCTGCCCCAGACCGGAAATTTGCACTGGTGGCTCTCTGTGACTCCTGTGGGCATTGCCCTATTGGGGGCTCTCTGGGGTCTCTTTTATAAGAATACTAGCCCATTCTTGAGGGTTCTGCCCTTATGACCTAATCATCTCTTAGGCATAGTTTTGAATACCAGCCTGGTTTTTGACAACTGACTTTAAACAAGTTTCGTAACCTGTCTGATCCTCAGTTTCTGCATTGACAAAATAATACCTGCCTCTTAGAAATGTTGTGCAAATTAAATGTGATAAAGACATTATGAAACTTCTAAGCAGGACCAGGTAGATGATAAACATTTAATAAACAGCAATTGTTACTCACAGATGTTTATTCAAAAATCAGAAAGAATTAAGTATTGTAAAAGTTTTTTGTCTTTAATAAAAAATATCTGAGCCTAAGGGTTTTTAGTATGTTTCATACCTATAATAATTTATTTTTTAAAAATCATTTTTCATTTTCTATCAATTCGCAATCTTGTCTGTCTCTTTGAACATGGTAAGCATAGTTATCTTAAAGTCTGTGTCTGATGATTCGAATATCTGTAGTCCTTGTGGGCCTGTTTCTATTGTCTGTTGTTTCTGTTCATTTTCATTCATGTATCTCCTTGAATGCCTGGTTGTTTTGATTATCTTGTAGGCATTGTATTTGCAAAATCATTTGTAGAAATAATTTGATGTTGTATTTCTTCTGAAAGAGTCACATCTCAATACACTAATGTTCTGGCATCACTTAGTCCTTATCAGGGCTTGAGGTGATTCAGAGATTCAAAGGCTCAAATATTCAAAGGTTCAAAGATTCAGAATCTGCATTTCTCATTTCATATGCACTCTTATGCCTGATGTGCAGCCTTTGGTATCTCAATCCAGATTAAAGCTGTCCATAGTGCTCAGTGTCAGCCATTCCCTCAGTAATTGGCAAACAGTCTCCCTGACCCTCAGTTCTACCCCAGATCCTGCCCTGGTAATTCCTTGCTGTCCTGTTAGTTGTCAGGAGCCTTCAAGTAGCTGTTTTCTGTACTTTATCCAACCTCTTACTTGTCCTCAGTAGGATTGTTCCAAACCACCTCTTCTATCAGTAAGACAATTTCAGGAAATGTTGCACACTAAAATACTATTCTAATTGGATACTATATATTTTATATTAAGAAAAATCCACCTGAAAAATTTAAATGAAAAATCATGCCATAACCTTTAAGTAATATACTCAGTTTCTTTTTTAGCAGCCATAAAATTGAGTGTAAATAGCCATGAAATAGGAAACGTTTATCTAAAATACCTTTTAAACTAGTACTTAAGTATCTGAAGTTTATACTTTTTTCCTTAGATTTCCAACTTGTTTAAAGATTTCAGTGCGTCTGAGTTATTGCAGTTAAAATTGATTATTTGGCTTCATAATTACAGTCTCTTCTTTCTAAATGCTATTAGGACACTTTATTCACTAGAGTCTAAATCTTTATGCAGACGTTCTTATTCTAGGTCTTTCTATCCAATTCGTATTCTGGACATTATACTGTTTTATTAATATGGATTATGTTTTGTTTCTCTGGGGCATTTAAAGGAGAATGATGCAATTTTAAAAATATAAAATAAGTAAATTTGTTCAAGTTCAATGTTTCATTCTTTTCAGGCAGAATCCAGATTTTCTCAGTTCTTTCTCTTCAGTGCCACAAAATGCCCTCAACATGATTTTCATATCTTTCTTGCTGTAACTGTCCTGTCCTAGTATATCATCTCAGCTCTCTGAATAATCATTTGCTTCTTACTATACCAGGAAGTGTTTTGTCATTATGTAATTTTGATAGTAACAGAATAAGTCAGTGTAGATTTTAGAGCAGAAAAAGTCAAATTTTTATTTTAAAGTGAAAACCTTCCTGGGAAATCATATCAATGCCATGAATGTATGTTGATTTCACTTGTCAGAGCACTTAGAATTTTATTTTAAAACTGATATCGCTTACAGTTGGTTTCATCTTTTTTCTTTTACAGTAGATTCATAACCCATTTAGGTAAAAATTGTATTTTAAAATTATACCCTAAAATTCAAAAACTGTCCTTTTCTTGTAATTTTAAATGTCCTTTTCCAAAGGATGATTTCGAATTGTTTACTCAGAAGATACTTTAGTGACTTTCTTTGAGACATGTGAGTGTACATACTTGGGGTTTTGTTAGCCAGATATATTTAAGAAGAATTTAAGTATTTATTTAGGAAAGTAGTATTTCTTGGTGTTTTGAGTAAGTTCAGAAATGTGCTTATATGTGAAAGTTCTGAGTCTAAGCACTTGAGGAGGTCATTGATAGTATGTTAAGATGAAAAAGACCAGCAAGTGGCCAAGAAATTGATGAAAAGACGTTCAACCTTAGGAATCAGTGATTGCAAATTAAAGCAATGAGGTCACACTGTTAAAAATTAGAAAGTTTGATAATACCAACTTTAGATAAGGGTATGAAAAGTCACCTTTCATATCCTGCTGGTAGGAGGGTAAATTGATACAGGTATCTCATCTGTTAACAAATATGCATACCCTATGATTTGGAAATTCTGCTTCAGGAATTTCCTCTGGCTTAGAGAAACACTTGGAAATATGCACATGTACACGTATATATGGGTGTTCACTGGAGCATTGTTTATAACAGTGAAAATCTAGGCAGTCTAAATGTTCAACAGTGGAGAACAGCTAACTTATTATTCAGCACCTTCCAAAGAATGCTGAAGTTCTGACAAGAAATGATCTGTAATCTTCTGTATTCCATGCCGTCAGGGTTCACTGGACCTAATTTCAGCTTAGAGTTCTTTAAAGGTCTTCCAAAGAACAAAGAGACAATTTACCTTTTTTTTTTTTTTTAAAGGAGAATAAAATTTATTCTGTCTTGCGTTTACCACATGGGTCCATTGGACCCTTTTATAAATCAAAGATGCATTTTGGGATCTTTAATGATTTTTATCTTGCTTATGTCTGGAATGCTTTACTATTTCATCATCCTAGGAATGATTTCATCACTGTTTATCAATTTTTCCCAGTATGCTGTAAAAGTCTAAAATAAGAAGGAAGCTGGAGAATGATGATGCAAAATTAAGATAGAAATCACTGTCACATCATTCTTCATTTTTCTCATTGTATTTTCCGAAGAGTTACATCATCTTTCAAGAAGGTATATAAGAAGACTGGAGATGCCACTCTTGTAGTTTGCTTCTAACTTTGAGTGAACACAGTTGAGAACTCAGAATTTTTCATTTCTCACCCATAATAGCAAAGAAAAAAAAACTGATGGGAGACATTTCATTGTTACTGGGTTATTCACAAGATGAATGTGAAGGGAAAGATAGCAGTGCTCTAGATACTAATGATGGTGGTGAAATTTCTGGTGTAAACAAAATCTCAGATTATGAGTGTGTGGATAATAATATCCTAGGTGCACTGTCTCCAACTCAAGAATTAGTGTGTGACTAATTTATTTGTGAGGGCAAAATGAAATGTAGTGTTCTTATCCAGTTTGTTATTCCAAAGGAAACACACAGCATGCAATACTTAGTGACAAGAAACGGGACCATCCTGTTTTGCTAAAAGGACGTCTGGGAGTATTCTTTTATGATATTTGTGCGCTAAAATTTACTTGATGCTGTTTGCTGGTGGATAGGTGCTGAAGGCAGGAGATTGAAAGAAAATCGATGATATAAAATAAAAATACTCATTTGATTGATTATTCTAATTGTATTTATAAACGTAAGTGCAAAAATGTTTTGCAGTTATGGAACAAAGAAGATGGCTTGTCTTCTCTTTTACAAAATTATGAGCTTTAAAGGATTTCAAAAAATTCTTCAAACATTGCATTTTTGTTGCAAGTGATAAAAGAATCAGAAATAATGATAAGCTAAAACCTATTAGAAATGTATTGAAATCTAGAATTAGTATTTATAAATGAATATGGTCCAGGTGCATGCATGACAGCTTATGAACAGTTATTTACATTCACAGTGTGTTGCCCATTCCAGGTATATATGCCTTCAAAACCAGGAAAATATAGAATAAAAATTTGAGATTTGCTGTATTTGAATTCTTACTAAAATTTGTCATGATTTTTTTCACTATTCTTTTATTTGCAGTTCTACAAATTACTTGTAAAATGACTTAGAAATATTTAAAAAAGAAATGAAAGAGTCCATTGGACCCATATGGTAAATGGTGAAATCTGCCTTTTATATGTATTGAGGAATATTAAGGGGGAAAAAAAGTAGTTGTGGAATGATATCTTACAGTATGATTCTTTTTTTTTTTTTTAAGAAGAAATCACAAAGCAATACAATGAGTGTATATAAATTTAAATGCAGAGAAGAAGGTTGGAAAGAGTAGACTCCAAACTGCTCTCAGTGGTAACCTCTGGGGAGGAGACTGAGAGAAGGACAGTGCTCACAAGAGCTTGGATAGATAAAGCTATAGATAAAAAGAGAAAGATAAAACCTTAAAAAATAAAACCAGCAAAGCAAACAAACATTTTTTTATATCAAAAAAAGTGAAAGATACTAAAGACCATATAAAGATGTTTTAATTAAACAGAATATGAAAATTTTAGGTCCTTCTGTTCCCAAGTCCAACACACAATTTTTATTAATGTAATAATTAAATCTAGAAATAATTTTGCCTGATTTTCTTTATTTTGCTTATTACTAAAAATGATTTAAGTAGCAATAATCTGAACTGTAAATTTTATTAATGAAAATATTTTAGAGAATAGTAGAAAAATAAAAAGGATCTTATAAAGGTAGTTACAGAGCATTCATAAGACTCTGCTAAAGTTTGTGCCTCAGAGCACTATAATTATAGTAATTGTCTTTCCAATTCTGATTCCACAGTTGAAATTTAACTTTTATACTCAAAGACTTATTCTGAACATATGTTCTTAAAGTCCATGTTTAAGGTTTTGTTGTGTGTCTGACAGACTGGGCACAAAAATTTTCATGCTCTTAGAGATTTTTTTAAAGCCTGTTTCGTTGCCTTGTAAATTGAAACATGCTTCTTTTCGCAGACCAACTCTACAAGAAGAAAGGAAAATCATAATAAAAAATGGCCGGCACCCTGTGATTGACGTGCTGCTGGGAGAACAGGACCAGTATGTTCCCAATAGTACAAATTTGTTGGTAAGTACCATATCATCGCCAAAAATAAGTGAAAGATGGTAACACTAATCTCAAACTTTTAAATACCAAATAATGTTTTAAAAATTTACACAAGTTTTACCTTAGGCTTTAAATCAACTAATCCTTGGCTGTAGTTTTATATTCACCACCAACTATGGAATCAGTGCTATTTCCAATGAAAGACTATCTATAGAGGGAACAATTTAGCAACTAGAGGATTAGCCTTAATTAGTTATCCTTGGTAATCCAGGGAAAATATTTTATATGAATAAATGCTCGCAGATGCTAATGGGGTAGAATCATACCATGGTTTTGCAGATTCCTGTTGGTGTATAGTATAGGCTTTGTCTTGTGCTCTACTGTTTTCAAACATTCTGTTAAAGAATCACAGATGCTTCAGCTGATTTCAGTGATAAGAATTTTTGTTATATGGGCTAGAGTTCTCTTATACTACATTAATGATTTAAAATACTTATTCATTTAACACATACTTACTGAGTTCCTATTTAGCCCCAGGTAGTGAAGCAGAGTATTAGGACAGAGAGTGGGAAGCAAGACAGAAATATCCCTGCCCTTAGAGAGCTGGTGGTCTAGCAGAGAAGATAGTTTATTACAATACAGCTTGGTCAGGCTAGGGTACAGGAGACCAGGTGTCATGGAGCACGTAGCAGGTTGACCTAACCCAATGTAGGGGGAGCATTTGCGAAGTTTCCCAGGGATGAAATATTGACTGAAGAGAGTGAGTCACTGCAGGCCAGGGAAATGGAGAGGAGTATTCCAGGTCAGAAACCAGCATGGTAGAGTCTGGGAGTGAGACAGGGTGGGTTCAGGGAACTGAAAGATGTTGAGGAAGGTTGGGACATAGAGTGTAAAGAAAAAAGTGTCAGAAATAAGGAAGAGGCCAATTTGTTTAAAGCCATGTTAAGGAATTTAGATTTTTTTTTCCCTAAAGGATTGAGAATACTAGCAAGAGAATGATTAAAGCTGGGGAAAAAAGTGAACTCTGTGTGTGTGTGTGTTAGTGTGTTACATAGAATTACATTGTCAAAGATAAACAGAGCTGTATACTACCACACACTAATTAAAGTGGCAAGGGTGGTTTTATTCAGTAATATTATTGCATAGGGAAAAGAGTCCAGCTTGAACTGAATTCAACTTCAGTTTGTACAGAGGTGACTGGGTGTCTTAAAGGGAGAATGAAGGAGTAGGGAGGAGTGGTGGGCGTAGGCAGGTTCAAGGAAGTGGGAGCAGAAAAATTGAGAAAGGGGTTTGGTTAGTGTGAGACCCTTCTGGGTTTATTAACTGGCAACTGTTGCTAATACCCTCCCACAGGGACTGAGAAGGACAGTGAGAGTTATCTCCACGAATGTGTGCATTTCAATGAATGGTTGCATTTCAATGTTTGCATTTCACGCAGTTCTAGGTGGTAGAAGATTTACCTCTTAGAGGGGCAGAGAAAGGATTTATAATTGCAAGCTTTCTGAAGTAACTGCTCTAAGAGAAGGTTCGGGGTCTATCTGCCTATCACCACGTTTTGGCTGGAACAAGTATAAATTCTCTCTTGGCAGTGTTGTGCTTTTGTAGGCAGGCACTTTAAGGGGGACTGGGGTCATCCCAAGAATGCAGCCTTGAGCAGTTAGAAGCTCTGCTGGCTTTTGTTCTGGTCTCTTAGTGGGGAGGGTAAATGAAGTCATTTGTGCTGAGAGGGTTGCAGTTGTTATAGGCCAAGGTTGGGGCCTAGTCAAGAAGAGGGCTCAGAAGAGCCTGACTAGAATTTAGTCAAGGAGGGAGTCTTTGTCAACACAGAGGAAAATTATCTGGTGATGAGATGAAAGATTAATATGTAGGGAATAGTTAAGTGAGAGAGATTGTATCAGAGAATGAGATGCGTGACTTCAAGATTTCAGAGGTAGTGTTCTGGGTGAGGGCAAGATCCTAGGTATGGCCATGGAAGGTGAGTAGCGGAAGTGGAGAAGGTCTTCGGAGATGAGGAGATCAGGGAACAGCATTTGAGAAAAAGGCAACCATATGCACATTGAAATCATCTAAAACAACAGGATTTGTAGTGGAAGGTGAAGGTGGTCCAGGTGTCAGAGATTGTGAGGGATGGAGACTGGTGACCTGGAGGTAGATGTAGATGCCTGTGGTGAAGACAAGTAGAGATGGTAAAGCCCTGAGGAAGCAGATATGGGAGAACGTTTGAACCCTGAGATACATGTGACAGGATGTGGCAAAAAACTCATCCTTGAAATGAGAGGACTGCAGGGGAATAACAGCCAGCTCTCAGTCTAAGTCAACGTATGAAGGAAATGTTAAGCAAGGAAGTTAGAAACATAGAAGTATTGGGGAATTTTTCAGAGGATAGTGAGAAAATTGAAATGTAGGGGAGCAGTTGGAAATTAGGTCAGAGAAAGGAAGCCCAGGAGAGCAAGGGAGTTGGGAATATCACAGAGTATTCCATCTCGGGCTGTGAGCAAGGGTGACAGAGATGTGAGCCTGGTGAATTTGGTTGACCACAAGGGTGGTGAGTAAAAGGAATTGCTTTGAATTACATCAAGTTTAACGATACATTCTGATATTGCCGACTAAAAAAATGCATGCACAGTGTGAGAGCTGTGAGTTGAGTTTTATGTGGGACAAAATGAGGAGTTTAGCCTGGGAGACAGCATTTCAGATAGCTCTGAGAAACTGCTCCAAAGAGGTAGGGGGAATGTCAGTGTTACATATGACTTTAGTGAAGGGGGTGCGTGCAGTCAAGTGCACGTTTTCGCGGAGGCTTGCTGCTAGTCACGAGGAGCAGATGTCACCATTAATGATTTTAGTGCTTTTCTAGATATGAGGAGATGCAAGAATTGGGCTCAAAATGTCCTCCTGAAAACATCTAACTATCTGAAGGCCTGTTCTGCCAGTTTTTCCCAGAGCACAGAGTGCCTTATTCCTGATCTCCACCCTGAAATCCTTCCAGGGTGTGTTGAAGGTCAGTGGTTGCAGCGGTTTGTGACTTAGTCCTTGTAGAGGCAGATGGCAAGTGGCAGTTTTTCGTTGGCAGTATCATCCAAAGACTTGTAGGAGTACATAACCAGATCCCCAGTGTCTGTAAACATGTTTATTCTCATTAGGGAATTTGTAAGTTACTTAATTTATCAAACCAACTTAATAAGTACTTGGAAGTACTTATTACAGGGAGTCTCTGTGAACATAAGAATTTCTTTTTCAGTTTCCATAATACCAGTAGGGTGTAACTTTTCTTGAGAAAGTAATAGAGTTGTACCATATAGTACCTTGGTTTACTTATAGATCACTTGAAACATCATTTCCTGTTGTTATTCCTATCCCCCAAAACACCAATCAAGTATGTTATTCTTGACATTGAATTTGTTTTTTCCTTTTTTATTCTTTTTTCCCCTGTCTTTTAAGTAATGTATTACACTATTTAAAAAAGCAAGATTTGAGAAACTAAATTAGCCTAATTACAGGAATGTTTCAAAGAAACGTTGAACTCTTACTTTTAAAATTTTACAAAATAAGTGGAGTGATTTATTCCAGCAAGCACCTCAGAATATTCCAGAATATTCATTTCTTTTACATATGCTTTTTCTAACTTGAGTAGGAGTTGATATAGAACTGTTGCTATGGTGAAGTGCATTCTTTTTTGCAGGGTATAAATTTCTATATAGGGATACTGTTGAAAAAGAACTTACTATGTAAAACTCAATTTTAAATATTTTATAGGTGTTAATTATAAAATACACTCTGAAAATAATTTCCTGAAAGTCAAGTGGCATCGTTGCTTTTGATAGTCATGTAATTTTAAGAAATGGTCTTTTGCACATGTAATTATACTTTTCTGGATTCTGTATTATATGAACTCATTGTAATGCTTCTAAACAAGCCAACTTACTGCCCGCTTTTCCTCAACCGGTTTTAAGAATACTCATTTTTTTTCACATCTCACAATCTTGCATTGATTTATGAATTTTTTACTAGCATTGTTTTATGAATATTTTATTCTTACAGATTTTGACACAGTTACTTTGTGTCAATATTATGCTTGATTTCGGGCTTACAAAGAAGAGACACAATACCTCTCTAATTTGGTGGGAGATAGATCCAATTAAATTAACACTGATGGAGTACTTATAAAGGCTATGAGAGAACTAACGGATTATCCAGTAGAAAAATTGGCAACAGGCTTCAACAGGCATTTCAAAGTAGAGGATATCCGAATGGTCAATAAACAAACTAACATTTTTTTTTTAACCTGCTACATTGGGTTTTCTGGCAGGAATGTAACAAAGAATCAAATAGAAAGGAACTGTGACTTTGAGGTGCTTGTGGGACATTTGGTGGAGATCCCAATGTGAAGGTGGATATAAAAGCCAGGTGAGAGGGCTGAGCTGGAGTTAGGGATTTAAGAATCATCACGATGCATGTACAGGGAGTTTAGATTCTGGGTCTGTCACTCAGAGAGATTGTATAAAAATGTAAAGAAGGCTGAGGAAAAAGCCCTCTCAGGCATGACATAGAAGAGTCATTTCACTGAAAGTGGGTTTAGCTGAAGAGAATTTTTCAAGTATCTTTTAAATATATCCCTACCTAATTTTTAGCATTCAGTTATTGTTTCATCTGAACATCAAAAAAAATAGAAATACAAAAAATTAAAAAAAACAAGGTGCTATTGTATATTCCTTTTTATCCTTTAAGACCTGGCTCTGCCTCCTCTTCTAGGAAACCTTGTTTGACTTCTGCAAGCATAATTGAAAGGAATACGCTTTTAAACCCTCCCTTTTTGGTTCCCATCCCTGACTCATTACATAATCTGAGTATTTGTAGACTTAGCAGCCACTGAATCTGCCCACCTCCAGTTTATTCTCCACTCTGCAGCCACAGGGCTTTTCCTAACCTGTCATATCACTCCCTTATTTGAATTAATGCTTAAAATTCCAGTCGTATAGTTCCCAACGTACTGCGCCACTAAGGGACTTGGCAGATGGTCTTCCCTCTGCCTAGAATGTCATCTTCCCCCACACCGTCCGCACCCACCTCCCACACACCCACCTCCCACCCCACATGCCCTCCAGCTCCTGCTTTTCTTTAAGTCTGGTCCTGGTGTCACATCCCGCACTAAAGCTTCCCTACCAAAGCTGGGATGGGTACCCCTGTCACATACCCACAACACTCTGTATTTCTCGCCAGTTTAGTCTTTATGCCACTAAATTGTAATTGCCTTTTTTTGGTTTGTGGTTCCCAGTGGATTATAAGCTTGAAGAGAACAGGGACTTTGCTTCTCTGCTTTAGTTATAATCCTGCTGTCAGTCACGGCTCTCTGGCACCTAGCAGGCATCTAATCAGATTTGTTAAATAAGGATTAACTTGAAGTCTTGAGCAGTCTCCAAGTCTTACTCCAAATCTGTGCTTTTTTCTTCTTCACAAAATGTTATTTTTCAGGATGTTATATGGGAAGTTCACAACTTCCACAGTAATTATACTGTAGAACTAGAAAGGGACATTAGGGATCATTTAGTGTAACCACCTCTTCATACTTGTGAGTAAACCAAGGCCCAGAAAGGGGAGTTGACTGCCAGGGGTTAAGTTGAATAGTCTTGAACTATTTCCCAAAACATGAAAGTATGCTAAGGCAAGCCAGTGCTTTCCAACCTTTTTCACTTCACAGCACACCAACAAAATGATGCTAGTGCTGGTACACTGGCATAAAAGGAGAAGGAAAAGGTTGCTCGGAGAAAAAGGAGGTTGTCCTGGGAGCTCTGACTGCCCCAGCTCCACCTGCCACGTTGAGGGTCAGCATCTTGGAACACCTGTAACCTGTGAAGCAGACCAAGACAGTTTGCCAAGACATACTGTTACCAACCAGGGTTCTTAGCCTCCTTAATCAATAGAAATTGATAAGAGGCCAAACAAGAAATTCAGGCAAGGCTTTACTGGGGCCCCTGCCTCAGCAAGGAGGAGCGAGAACAAGCAACAGGTTCTCTGGCTCACTCAGGGAGGCCAAGCTGGTTCCTTATATGGGGTGAGGGTAGGGGTGTGTCCTACCACTCTCCAGGGATGGGCTGGAGAGTGGCTTAGGGGGTTCGCCCACCCCTTTGGTGGTGCTGTATGCAGGGGGCATGCTCTGTACCCTGCTTTTGCTCCTGGCTCTTCAGAAGTGGCAGTTCGGTTTTTGGTCTCTTTGTATGTTGTTATCCAAAATTTTGGTCTCTTTGTATGTTGTTATCCAAAATTTACCCCAACTGCGCATTCATGCAGTTGTTTTTAGTCTCATATAGTTTCTTTGTATTTTGTTTCTCAAGGAGACGTTTGTCCAGGTGCAAGCACTGCAGCAAAGGGTCCCAGGTCCCAGCCTGTCTCAGTACTGCTTGGGAAATGCCACCATAACCCACAGCAGCCTCAGGATTGTTTACTTTTTAAACCAAATGACTTCGTAATGGATGGATTTTTTTTATAGCAATCCAAGGCGGAGTTTTTTGTTTGTTTGTGGTTTTTGTTTTTGTTTTTTTTAATATAAATAATATAAATTTACCTTTTTGGGAGGGAGAAAGGGAAAAGTGTGGTTGGTGGCTTCTAAATTTGTAAGAGGGAGGAAAATGAGTCAAATACGCACAGCAGGAAATTCCCAGGAAGTGCTCGAACCCTGTGGATCTCTGTAACCCAAGGGAAATCCACAGCCCAAGTATTCTAGAGTGGGGCAGGATGGACACTAGAATCCTGGTCACAGTTTCTTACCCTGAGATCAAGAAGGTGCCTTAGAACCTACTACCATGTGGGCACATAGTAGGAGCTCACATATTTGTTACAAGAATGATACTTGAAACTAGTCAAGTTGAGGTAGTGTGGGAGGAGAGCAAAGACCACAAACTTTCCATTTCCTCTCTTCTCCCAGAACAAATACTCCCAGAAATGCTTGTTTTGTCTATATAAATGTTAAAAGTAAGAGTGATTACAATAATGTGCATACCCTGTTGACTTTGTACCTAATGACAAAGCAGAGCAACAATAATGCATACCATAAAATATGTTTGAGTTGTAAGCTTAATTTAATTCTATGGCCAGATTATTCTCATGATTCTGCTATAAATGTGTTTTCTTTTTAGTTGAAGTATAGTTGACTTACAGTATTATATTAATTTCAGGTGTACAATATATTGATTCAGTATTTTTATAGATTATTCTCCATTTAAAGTTGTTACAAAATAATAGCTATATTTCCCTGTCCTATACAATATAGCCTTGTAGTTTATTTATTTTACACATAGTAATTTGTATCTCTTAATTCCCTACACCTATCTTGCCATTCCCCTGTTCCCTCTCCCCACTGGTAACCACTAGTTTGTTCTCTATATCTGTGAGTCAATTTCTATTCTATTGTATTCCTTCGTTTGCTTTACTTTTTAGATTCCACATGTAAGTGGTAACATAAAATATTTGTCTTTCTCTGTCTGACTTATTTTACTAAGTGTAATACTCTCTAGGTCCATCCACATTGTTACAAATGGCAGAATTTCATTCTTTTTTATGGCTTAGTGTTATTCCATTATATATATATATATATATATACCACATCTTCTTTATCCATTCATCTGTTGATGGACACTTAGGTCTCTTCCATATCTTGGCTATTGTAAATAATGCTGCTGTGAACATTGTGGTGCATGAATCTTTTCAAACTAGTGTTTTTTTGTTTTCTTCAGATGCATACCCAGCAGTGGAATTGCTGGATCATATGGTAGTTTTATTTTTAGTTTTTTGAGGAACCTCCATACTATTTTCCATAGTGACTACACCAATTTACACTCCCACCAACAGTGTAAATGGGTTGTCTTTTTCAGCATCCTCACCAATATTTTTTATTTGTAGACTTTTTGATGATAGCCATTCTGACAGCTGTGAGGTGATATCTCATTGTGGTTTTGATTTGCATTTCTCTAATGATTAGTGATGTTGAGCATCTTTTCATGTGCCTGTTGGCCATCTGTATATCTTCTTTGGAAAACTGTCTATTCAGGTCTTCTGCCCAATTTTTAATGCAGTTGTTTGTGTTTTTGATGCTGAGTTGTTTATATATTTTGTATATTAATTCCTTATTGGTCATATCATTTGTAAATATTTTCTCCCATTCAGTAGGTTGTCTTTTTGTTTTGTTGATGGTTTTCTGTGCTGTGCAAAAGCTTTTAGGTTTAATTAGGTCCCATTTGTTTCTTTTGGCTTCTGTTTCTTTTGCTTTAGGAAACTGATCCCCAAAAATACTGCTATGATTTATGGAGTTTTATGGTTTCAGATCTTTAATCCATTTTGAGTTTATTTTTATATATGTTGTCATAAAGTGTTACAATTTCATTCTTTTAAATGTAGTTGTTCAGTTTTCCCAGCACCACCTATTGAAGAGATTGTCTTTTCTCCATTGTATATTCTTGTCTCCTTTGTTGTAAATTAATTGATCATTAGTGTGTGGGTTTATTTCAGTGCTCTCCACTCTGTTCCATTGATCTTTGTGTCTGTTTTTGTGCCAGTACCATGCTGTGTTGATTACTGTAGCTTTGTAGTATTGTCTGAAGTCTGGGAGGGTGATACCTCCAGCTTTGTTCTCTTTTGTCAAGATTGCTTTGGCAACTAGGGGTCTTTTATGGTTCCATATAAATTTTAACGTTATTTGTTCTAGTTCTGTGAAAAATGTCATGGGTATTTTGATAGGAATTGCATTAAATCTGCAGATTGCTTTGGGTATTATGGACATTTTAACAGTATTTTTTCCAGTCCATGAACACGGGATATCTTTCCATTTCTTTGTATCACCTTCATTTTCCTTCATTAATGTTTTATAGATTTCAGAGCATAGGTCTTTCAGTTCCTTGGTTAGGTTTATTCCTAGGTATTTTTTTCTTTTTGATGTGATGTTAAATGGATTGTTTTCTTGCTTTTCTCTTTCTGATAGTTCACTATTGGTGTATAGAAAAGCAACTGATTTTTTATATTAGTCTTGTATCTTGCAACTTTACTGAATTCATTTATTAGTTTTAATAGTTTTTTGGTGGAGACTTTAGGGTTTCCTATATATAGTATTATGTCATCTGCAAATAGTGACAGTTTTACTTATTTTCTTCCAATTTGGATGCCTTTTATTTGTTTTTCTTGTGTGATTGCTGTGGCTTGGTCTTCCAATATTATGTTAAATAGAAGTGGTGAGAGTTGGCATCCTTGTCTTGTTCCTGATCTTAGAGGGGAAGCTTTTAGCTTTTCACTGTTGAGTATAATGTTAGCTGTGGGTTTATCATATATGGCCTTTATTATGTTGAGGTATGTTCCCTATATACCTACTTTGTTTTTATCATGAATGGATTTTGTCAAATGCTTTCTCTGTGTCTATTGAGATGATCATGTGATTTTTATCCTTCCTTTTGTTAATGTGGTATATCACATTGATTTTGTGAATATTGAGTCATCCTTAATCCCCTGAAATAAATCCAACTTGATCATGGTATATGACCCTTTTTATATATTGTTGGATTTGGTTTGCTAATATTTTATTGAGGATTTTGGCATCTATATTCATCTTAGATATTGACCTATAATTTTCTTTTCTTTTTTTGTAGTGTCTTTGATTTTGGTATCAGGGTAATGGTGGCCTCATAGAATGAATTTGGGAGTGTCTGTCATCTTCAGTTTTTTTTGGAATAGTTTGAGAAAGATAGGTATTTGCTCTTCTGTGTATGTTTGGTAGAATTCCCCTTTGAAGCCATCTGGTCTGGACTTTTGTTCACTGAGAGGTTTTTTAAATTACAAATTCAGTTTCACTACCAGTAATTATATGTTCAATTTCACTCCTAGTGATCATTTGTTCAGATTTCTTCTTGATTCAGTTTGGAAGGTTGTCTCTTTCTAGAAATTTGTCCATTTCTTCTAGGTTGTCCATTTTGTTGGCATATAACTGTTCATAGTATTCTCCTATGATTTTTTGTATCTCTGTGATATCAATTATTATTTCTCTTCTTATTTATTTGGGCCTTCTCTCTTTTTTTTCCTTAATGAGGTTTATCAATTTTGTTTATCTTTTCAAAAAATCAGCTCTTGGTTTCATTGATCTTTTCTATTTTGGGGAGGGTGGTTGTCTCTATTTTATTCATTTCCTCTCTGATCTGTATTATTTCCTTCCTTCTTCTGACTTTGACCTTTGTTCTTCTTTTTCTAATTCCTTTAGATGGTAGGTTAGCTTGTTTATGTAACATTTTTCTTGTTTCTTGAGGTAGGTGTGTATTGCCATAAACATACCTCTTGTAGCTGCTCTTGCTACATCCTATAGATTTTGGAGTGTTGCATTTCCATTTTCATTTGTCTCAAGGTATTTTCTGATTACCTCTTTGATTCCTTCATTGATCCATTGGTGTCTTAGTAGCATGTTGTTTAGTCTCTGTGTGTTTGTGTTTCTCCCATTTTTCTTCCTATAATTGATTTTTAGTTCCATATGGTTGTGATTGAGAAATGCTTGATATAATTTCTACCCTCTTAAGTTTGTTGAGGCTTATTTTATGGCCTAGCATGAGAACATTCCATGTGCAGTTGAAAAGAATGTGTATTCTACTGCTTTTGCATAGAATGTCCTGTAGATATTAAGCCCAGCTGGTCTAATGTGTCATTGGAGACCACTGTTTCCTAATTGATTTTCTGTCTGAATGATCTGTGCATCGATGTAAGTGGGTGTTAAAGTTCCCTACTATTATTATATTATTGCCAATTTCTCCTTTTATGTCTGTTAGTATTTGCTTTATATACTTAGGTGCTCCTCTATTAGGTTTATATATGTTAGTGAGTATTATAGCCTCCTCTTGTATTGATTCCTTTATCACTATATAATGCCCTTTTTTTGTGTGTTTTGTTATAGACATTGTTTTAGAGTCTATTTTGTCTGATATAAATATTGCTACCTCCACTTTCTTGTTGTTTTATTAGCATGAAATACCTTGTTCCCACCCTGACTTTCAGTCTATGTGTTTCTTTAGCTCTGAAGTAAGTCTCCTGTATATAGATGGGTCCTTTTAAAAAAAATCTCAGTAGCCACACTATGCCTTTTGACTGGAGCATTTAGTTCATTGACATTTAAAGTGATTATTGATAGGTATGTACTTACTGGCATTGCCATTTTGTTACTTGTTTTCTGGTTGTTTTTGTAGTTCTTCTCTGTTCTTTTATTATTATTTTAGTTGCTTCCCTTTTGGCTTGATGATTTTTCTTTAGTGGTATGCTTGTGTTCTTTTCTCTCTAGTTTTTGTTTATTTATTGTAGGGTTTTGATTTGTGGTTACCTTGGGATTTATTTATGTTAACCTATAACTATATCTACTTGTTTTAAATTGGTAGTCATTTAAGTTCAAACACATTCTAAAAGATGTGTTTGAACAATTTTTTACTCCCCCGTTCGAGGACAGTGGGAATGAAAAGTCCCACCCAACTGAGAAGGCATCTTGAGACCAAACGATGAGGCAGGCAGCCCCATATAATCAATGGGTCAGTTTATTATAGGGTAACTTACTCACAGGGTGCAATTGGGACTGAGGAGACAGTGATACGGAGGCATTCGTAGGTGCAGTCTGCACTGCCGAGGGGCCATTGAGACAACTTTATAATTGACCTAGGGTGTGGGGGATAGGTGCTTGGAAACAGAATGTGCATTCCTAAATTAAATTTATGAATGGGTAACTAGTCTTGTGGGCACTAGGAATACATCAGTGAAGGTTTTCATCATTGTTTGCGGACTAACAGAGCATAGAGGCCACCTGATCCTAATTATTATTAAACAATATCTGTTAACTCAAAGCCCTTAATGACAGAGAAGTGATTTACTGCATAGTACAGTCCTGGGTAGCGTCAGTGGAAGGACAGGAGGGACTCTAAGGGCCCAAGATGGCATCAGTTAGCCTAACAGCTATATATCCCCTCTCCCACATTTTGTGTTTTTGATGTCATATTTTACATTTTCATGTTTATCCCTTTATGGTTGTTCATTGTAGTTATAGTTCCTTCTACAATTTTTTGTCTTTTAATCTCATACTAACTTATTTAAGTGGTTGATCCTCAGCTTTTACCGTATATTTGCCTTTACTAGTGGGATTTTCCTTCTCTATAGATACTTACTTCATGTTATAGTCTCTTCCACTTAGAGAAGACCTTTTAACAGTTCTTTTAGGGTAGCTTTAGTATTGATAAACTCTTAGTTTTTGCTTGTCTGAGAAGTTCTTTATCTCTCCTTCAGTTCTAAATGATAATCTTGCTAGGTAGGTTATCCTAGTTTGCAGGTTTTTCTTTTTCAGCACTTTAAAAATATCATACCACTCCTTACTGGCCTGCAAACTTTCTGCAGAAAAATCAGCTGATAACGTTATGGGGATTCCCTTATATATGACTGTTTTTCTCTTGATGACTTTAGAATTCTCTCTTTAACTTTTGCCATTTTAATTATGGTATATCTTAGGGTGGGTCTATTTGGATTCATCTTGTTTGGGAGTCTCTGTGCTTCCTATACCTGATTATCTGTTTCATTCTTCAGGTTCAGGAAGTTTTCAGCCATAATTTGATCAAATATATTTTTGACCCCTTTTTCTCTCTCTTCTCCTTCTGGGACCCCTATAATGCAAATGTTGGTTCGCTTGATGATGTCTTAGAAGTCCCTTAAACAGTTCTCATTTTTTAAATTTGTTTTTCTTTTTGTTCTTCTGATTGGGTGATTTCCATTATTCTATCTTCCAAATCACTTGTGCATTCTTCTGTATCACCTAGTCTGCTATTAATTCCTTCTAGTATGTTTTTCATTTCAGTTATTCTTAAGTTCTGACTGGTTCTTTTTTATACTTTCTTGGTCCTTGTTACAGTTCACACTGTGTTCCTCTATTCTTTTCCCTAATTCAGTTAGCATGCTTATTACTAATGCTTTAAACTCTTTATCTGGCAAATTACTTATTTCTGTTTCCTTAGTTGTTTTCTCAGAGGTTTTCTCTTGTTCTTTTGATTGAAACAAATTCCTTTGTCTTATTATTTTACTTAACTTTCTCTGTCTGTGTGAAATTAGGTGAAACAGTTACCTGTTGTGGTCTTGAAGGGGTATTCCTTGTGTGGGAGTGACTTATATAATCTGAATGTGCCCAGTGCCTTTGGTGGGAGAGCTAGATCTCACGTGAGCATGAGTCACATCTTTCCCCAGGGTGTGCTAGAAGCCATCACCTTGGTAGGCAATGGGATTGGAGGTGGAAGGCCCAGGGCCAGAGCCGGGTGAGAGCTGGAGCTTCTCCTCTGCTCTGTGGCCAACACCACCCTACTGGGGGCAGGGGCAGGTCCCAAGGTGCAGGAGCAGAAGCCCTGAGAGTTGGGTCCAAGCTGGCTCCATTCCCTCAAAGTGTGTGCTCTTGTTCTCCCTGCTCCCGGCACCAGTACCCTCGCCCCAGAAGGGAGCAGTGCTGGAGCAAGGGGGTCTGGGTGTTGGCCTCAGCCACTGTCAGATCCTGAGACTGCTTCTGATGTGCTGCCTCTGTAAGTGCCAGTAACGGCTGCCCCTGCCCTGTTCAGATGCCGTTCCCAGTCTGAGCCGCCTTTTTGCTTTACAACTGAGCACTCCCCTCGGCTGCTGCAGCTCTCACCCTAGTGTGGAACTGCGCCGTAGAGCAGGCGGGGCCATTGTGGGCACTTGGCCTAGATCTGGGCACGGGCTGTCGTGGTCCTGGCCACAGTCAAAGCCCAGGACCACTTCTGATGCGCTGTTTCTGTCAGCACCAGTAATGGCTGCTCTTACCCCATTCAGATGCCATTCTGGGTCTGGACTGGCAGTCCCTTGCAAGTGAGCATTCTCCTCAGCTGCAGCAGCACTCACCCTCGCATGGAGCTGTGTCACAAAGCAGGTGGGGCCTGAGCGGGTGCTTGGTTCAGACTAGGGCATGTGCTGGAGTGGTCGCAGGAAACCTTTCAGAGTCCAGTGTAGTTTCAATTTGCTTTCTGCACCTTGTTTCAAGAGTAAGGAAGTTTGTGTGCACTCTTCGTGAACGTTGTCTAGGTTTCTTTCAGCCTTCCTGTTGGTCCCACTGGCTTTCTAACCAGCTAAGGGGACTCTTCTTCCCTGTATTGGACCCCAGGGCTGGGGCGCCCAATATGTGGCCTGAACCGCTCACTCCCCAGGGAGGATCCCCCTTCTCTTCTATGTCCTTTCCCAGGGTCATATGTCCTGACCTGATTGCTTCTCTTCCCTTCCGACCTGATTCTTTGTGGATCTTTCTTTTTGTTTATTTATTTTTGTTTAAAAAAATATTTTTTATTGAAATGTAGTTGATTTACAGTGTTTCAGGTATACAGCAAAGTGATTCAGTTATATATATATACATATACGTATATATATTCTTTTTTGGATTATTTTTTGTAAAAGGTTATTAGAAGATACTGAAAATAGTTCCCTGTGCTATACAGTAGGTCCCTGTTTTTTTATATAGTAATGTGTATCTGTTAATCCCAAATTCCCAATTTATCCCCACCACCCCTTCCCCTTTGGAACCATAAGTTTGTTTTCTGCGTCTGTGAGTCTATTTCTGTTTTGTAAATAAGTTCATTTGTATCCTTTTTTTTGATTCTCTCTGTGGATCTTTCTTACAGCTTTGGTTGTACAAGAGTCTTTCTGCCAGTTTCCAGTTTATCCTCAGTGAGAATCACTATAAATGTGTTTTTCACATAGCATGATCATCATATATTGTTAATGATTGGAGGAAATATTAATGGCATTTGAATGTTATTTTCTATCACTTCTGTCTTCTCGTGCTCCTTTCTTCCTGGATAAACTGCTTTTTTTTTTTTTTTTTTCTAAATCAACAGTTTTTTTGAAAACTCTTTTTTTAATTAATTTTTTTTATTGGTGTATAGTGGATTAACTAATGTTGTGTTAGTTTCTGCTGTACAGCAAAGTGAGTCAGTTATACATACACATATATCCACTCTTCTAGATTCTATTTCCATACAGGTCCTTTCAGAGAATTGAATAGAGTTCCCTTGCTAGGTTCTTCTTCTTCTTCTTATTTATCTGTTCTATATATAGTAGTGTGTATATGTAGGTTCTTTTTTTTTTACATCTTTATTGGAGTATAATTGCTTTACAATGGTGTGTTAGTTACTGCTTTATAACAAAGTGAATCAGTTATACATATACATATGTTCCCATATCTCTTCCCTCTTGTGTGTAGGTTCTTATTATTTATCTATTCTATATATAGTAGTGTGTATATGTCAATCCCAGTCTCCCAATTTATCGGCCCCCTTCCCCCCCCCCCCGGGAACCACAAGTTTATTTTCTACATCTGTGACTCAACTTCTGTTTTGAAAATAGGTTCATTTATACCATTTCTTTAGATTCCACATATAAGTGATATCATATGATATTTGTTTTTCTCTTTCTGACTTACTTCACTCTGACAGTCTCTAGGTCCATCCACATCTCTACAAATGACCCAATTTCTTTCCTTTTTATGGCTGAGTAATATTCCATCGTATGTATATACCACATCTTCTTTATCCATTCCTCCGTTGATGGACATTTAGGTTGCTCCCATGTCCTGGCTATTGTAAATAGAGCTGCAATGAACATTGGGGTGCATGCATCCTTTTCAGTTATGTTTTCCTCTGGATGTATGCCCAGGAATGGGATTGCTGGATCATATGGTAGCTCTATTTTTAGTTTTTTAAGGAACCTCCATACTGTTCTCCATAGTGGCTGTATCAATTTACATTCCCACCAACAGTGCAAGAGGGTTCCCTTTTCTCCACACCCTCTCCAGCATTTATTGTTTCTAGATTTTTTTGATGATGGTCATTCTGGCCAGTGTGAAGTAATACCTCATTGTAGTTTTGATTTGCATTTCTCTAATAATTAGTGATGTTGAGCATCTTTTCATGTGCCTCTTGGCCATCTGCATGTCTTCTTTGGAGAAATGTCTGTTTAGATCTTCCACCCACTTTTTGATTGGGTTGTGTTTTTTTTTGATATTGAGCTGCGTGAGCTCTTTGTATATTTTGGAGATAAATCCCTTGTCAGTCGCTTCATTTGCAAATATTTTCTCCCATTCTCTGCGTTTTCTTTTCGTTTTGTTGATGATTTCCTTTGCTGTGCAAAAGCTTTTATTAGGTCCCATTCATTTATTTTTGTTTTTAATTTCGTTCACTCAGAGGTGGATCAAAAAAGATCTTGCTGCAATTTATGTCAGAGAGTGTTCTGCCTATGTTTTCCTCTAAGAGTTTTATAGTATCCTGTCTTACATTTAGGTCTTTAATCCATTTTGAGTTTATTTTGTGTATGGTGTTAGAGAATGTTCTAATTTCTTTTTTTTCTTTTTTTACACATAGCTGTTCAGTTTTCTCAGTACCATTTATTGAAGAGACTGTCTTTTCTCCATTGTATATTCTTGCTTCCTTCACCATAGATTGAAAATATGGAACACTTCATGAATTTTCTTGTCAAGGATAACTGCTTTTTAAAGTGTTCTGACCTGTGCAGAATGTTCCTCTTCTCTTTTCCTCTCTCTTACTCATCTCCAGTGATTGAACTACTCAGCCTTCAAGACCCAAAATATGCTACTGCCTCCTTAGAGCCTTCCCCATCACTGTGGCCAGAAATAATTTCTTTATATTCTAGCACTTTCTCTATTCCTTTTTAAAAAAATTCTTATCGTGTACTACTTTTTGGTACATGAGTGTAGTGGGAAAGTGCCTGACTGTGATGGGAGATGTAAATTCAAATCCTGCTCTGCTGTTAGTTTACTGTCATCTCAGATAGGCCACCATACTCGCTGGATCTTGATTTCTTCATCTATAAAATGAAAGGGTTGGGCAGAGTAACAGCTAGCTCTCAGTGGAACGTAAATTGGAAAGCATGTAGATGTTGGAAGGATTTGGACTTTTATCTTGGTATCTCACCGTACAGCCTGTACTTCTCTCCAGCCTCATTCTCCCCCTTTCTGTTTGGAGTTTGCCTTGGGTTAAAAGTGCAGGGATTTGGCTGAGAGCTTGTATGGACGAAGCTTTCACTGAGGAGTCTCTTACTGTAACGTGCCACTGATTGACGTTTTCAGGGAATAAAACACTTTGATACCGTTGAACTTTTTCAGCAGTCTGCAGCTATTATAAAAGTAGTTCTACCATGATTCCTTTTTTTTTTTTTTTTTCTCGGTACGCGGGCCTCTCACTGCCGCGGCCTCTCCCACTGCGGAGCACACGCTCCGGACGCGCAGGCCCAGCGGCCATGGCTCACGGGCCCAGCCGCTCTGCGGCATGCGGGATCCTCCCGGACCGGGACATGAACCCGTGTCCCCTGCATCGGCAGGCGGACTGTCAATCACTGCGCCACCAGGGAAGCCCTACCATGATTCTTTTTAAAGGATAGATGTCAACATCTGTACTTGTCAAGGAAGAAAGCAGTTTTTGCAGAAAATTAGGTGATACTCAAGTCTTGGAAATTAACATTGAACAATTTTAGCTTTTTTTTTTTTTTCTGCTATGCATCTCCTGACTTCAGGGATATTCTGACTGATCAGCGCTGTAGTTTACCCAGTGAGAAATCCAAGGATGCTGGCTCTGAGCTAGAGCAGCACTCTCATTTAGTGGTGACTGTGATTTCTTGTCATTGAGTAGGGATTCCCTTTGAGACATCTGTCAGGGTGGTCTTCACTTAGCATCCCAGTTCTGCTACTTAGTAGTTCTGCATTACTGGGCAAGGTAATAGTTAGCTTCTCCAAGCCTTTCTTTCCTCACCTGTAACATGAAAATACAGTGATACTAGTATTACCCCATGAGACTGTTATGAGAACTGGATGAGATGACAAATATAAAATCTTGAGCACAGTGCCTGGCACTTGTTGTCTATGATTTTCTTATGATACCTTGAAGTTTACCTTTTATTATTTTTTTATCTTTACCTCTTTTTTCTCCCAAAGAATATGGCATTAAATGTGGAACTTGATTAGCTATCTTAAAACTTACTGATTTAAATTCAGTGTTTTGACTCTTAGTACACAATACTAAGATCTTATGACATGCTATCCAGACATTGCCAATACTAAGGTAAAAACTTTAGAGAATGAAATTCTAGCCTCTCCAAAGGTTCATCAGAGTAATAGATGCTATCCAGAAACAGTCCCCTTGGTGCAGTACTTCAGCTTTTGTTCCCTGTCATTCATCCATCCGCCCACCCATCCATGTGTGGTTTCTTGAGAACTTGCTCTGTGCATGGCATCTTGCTTGATGCTACCACAGGTTTGGGCACTGTCTAGGCCAGTCCTGTTGGGTGCATTACTAGTGACTTTAGTAGGCTCCAGAGTGGGTAGTGGTTTTTTGCCAACTTTTGGCTTCTGGCTATTCTGTTAGAATGCTTACTCATCCAAACTGGTCTTCCAGATAGATTTAATGTATCTTTCATATCTGACACCCTTTGATGTGTGGTGCCTCAAATACATATTATCCTCACTAAAAGATAGATAAACACATTAGATAGGTGAAATTCCTTGATCATGTATGTACTTGCTATGTCATCTTGGGAACTAGAGAGGAAAGGTAGTCACATATCCCTGACTAGTTTTACAGAGAGTACAAATGACTTTTTGAAATGTGAGTTCTATATACTTTATAAACTTGGGTTATATATTAATCTTTTTGACCAATCTTTATAAAGTATTCACCTATAATTTCTTTTTTTTTTTTTTGCGGTACGCGGGCCTCTCACTGTTGTGGCCTCTCCCGTTGCAGAGCACAGGCTCCAGACGCGCTGGCTCAGTGGCCATGGCTTACGGGCCCAGCCGCTCCGTGGCATGTGGGATCCTCCCGGACCGGGGCACGAACCCGCGTCTCCTGCATCGGCAGGCAGACTCTCAACCACTGTGCCACCAGGGAAGCCCACACCTATAATTTCTTAAGTTTTACTTTTCAGGTTTAGGTCCTTAATGAATCAACCTAAAATCTATTTTTATATCTTGTGTGAGGTGGGATTCCAATCTCATATCTTTCTATATAATCAGTTGTCCTACATCAATTTTCAAATAATCCATTCTTTCCCATCAATCTGCAGAATTATTTCTGTCATATATTAACTTTTCATATTTTCATGGAACTGTTTTGGACTCTTATTATTTTCCACTGGTCAGGTTTTTTTTTTTTTTTTTGGTGGTTGTTGTTTTGTTTTTGGTTCCTAAGCCAAAATCACAGTTTTATTTACTATAGCATTTAAATGATGTTTTACATCTCCCCACCTATTCTTCTAATAGAACATCTTGAGTTTTCCTTAGCATTTGCTTCTCCATTTCATTTTAGAGTCAACTTAATTAGTTCTTTGTGGGGGAAAAATTGAGATTTTTATTGGAATTGCATTGACCCTAGGGATCACTTTGGGAGAAAGTTGGCATCTTTATGATATAGATGTGGCATATAAATTTGTTCCTCTATGAATGTAGTATATACTTATTTTGGTTTTCTTTAAGTTCTCTCAAGAAAAGTAAAAAATTAATTTCATAAAGTTTTTTTACATCTTTATCATATTTATTACTAAGTATTCCTTTGTTGCTATATATAGATCATAACTTTTTTTTGAATTTTATTTTATTTTTTTTATACAGCAGGTTCTTATTAGTTATCCGTTTTATACATATTAGTGTATATACATCAATCCCAATCTCCCAATTCATCACACCACTTTTTTACAATTATTTCCTAATTATTTGTTGCTCTTACAGAAAAATGAAGTTTATTTTGCATTTTGATCTCAAATCTAGCCACCTTGTTAGACTCTCTCATTAGTTATAATAATTCGTCTAGCCATTCTTCTTGGTTATCTTTGTAAACCATCATGCGTCTGTGAATGACAATTTTGTTTTGTTCTTTTTAGTCCATAATTATACCTTTTATTTTTTTCAGTGTCATGTTATGCTACCTGGGGCCCCCAGCGTAAGGTTGAATAAAAGCAGTAATAGTGGACATCTTGTCTTGATTGATCTAAAGGAAATGCTTTTAATATTTGATCATTAAGTCTGATGTTTGTGATAAGGCTTTGGTGGATACCCTCTTCCTGGTTAAAGAAGATCTCTAAGGGTCATTTTGCTTTATCAGTCATGCATCACTTACTGGTGTATAGTGTCAGGGAAAGAGACTTGTTTTCCAGCTAAATAAACATTATTTAAATATTAGAACTCTGAAGTCTAAGTTTTTATGTGATATTTTTCTCTATATATACAAAGAATTGATTTTTGTGTATCAATTGGCTCTGAAATCAAATAAATTGAAAACTTTGTTATCCTGTATTGAATGCTGGAGAGATGAAGTATTCAAGGAACATGTATGTGATCATGTGGTTCTAAACACCAGCAGTTTCTGTGTAGTTCACTGTGAAAGGAAAATGTCATTCCTTTTGAAAATAATGGGAAGTACCAGACTTGCTTATTAATTTTTCGCTAACTTATATGCAATTTAAATCCAAAAGAGAGTAACATTTTTATTTGTGTAAGTGCCATACACATACTTATTTTACTTATCAAACTCTTCCAATAAGTTTCACATTTGACTTTTACATTAAGCCTAACAAACTTACTTTCATTTCCTTTTATCCATTTCCTTTAATTCATTTTTTCTGTTTCAATTAGAGTGTGTTGTGACTTTTTCTTCCTGTGGCTTAGTTTTAAGAAACATGATTTACAAAAACTGTTACAGCATTTATAATTTTGAAGGAATTTCATATTTTGTTTTCTTATTTACTTTAAATTTCACAAAATTCATGTAAGGCCAAGATTTCTGTTATTCATTCTTACAGATGAGGAAATGAGATGTACCTACCTAGTTAATGGCAAAGCCAGAAACTGATATCATCTTCTAACTACACATACTATTATATTTTGCTTTATCACTGTAGATCTTATTTACTAAAATATTTAGTTATTAAATTAAGATTTTTTTTAAGATACCCTGTCAAATTTATTGATTTTCACTGGATGAAAAAATGGAATCGAACAATAATTACTTCTATTTTTCAAGGCATTGGGAGGAGTAAGGTTGTCTACAAGATAAAGGGTGTATGTTTTTCTTATAGCTTTCCTTAATTACTGATTTAAAAAAAAATTCTGCTCCTGCATTCCCATTGGCCACCCTCACGTGCTCATTGAATTTGGTAGTTCCGCTTCAGGCAGCTCCATAAACAATGCCTTCTCAGTTCAGGGGGCCTTAGCATGGCACGTGTAACCCTTCTGTGGGTTATCTCCTTTGTGTTATATTCTTTCACTTTCCATTATGTGCTTTTCTGTAGTACTTTGTTTTTGTATAATATGCTGGAAAAAGTAACAAAATGTCGTTTGGAACTTATGTGAATTTTTCTGAAATTATATGTGTTTTTGCAAAGAGTTACTTGATTGTTCGTGATTATCAATGAAATAATTAAATCTTAAAGTAATTCACTTAAATAACTTTCAACTACCTGATATTTCAAACAAGTGGAAAGGTATAGAAAACAGTATATAACATTCATTTACCCCTCAGATATCATAGAGACTGATATTTTGTAATAATTTAGGGTTTTTTTAAGTGAATAAAATAGTATACATAGAGCTAAGGTCATATGTAATTAACTGCCATCTCTTTTCCTCCCTCTTTACCTCCTGCCGTCATTGGCAACCATTATCCTGATGTTATTTATTATCCTTATGCATGGCTTTTATTCTTTGATATAGATGTATCTTAATACTATATAAATATTTTAGTATATACTTAAAGTTTACATAAATATGTGCCACTGAACCTATCTTATTGTATTCTACCTTGTAAATAATTGTTTTAATAATTGTACAAAGTAGATCTTTTCATTTTCCTAGTGATAGACAATTTCTATGTTTTGTCTGTTACGAATACAAACAGTATTAGAGTGAACAGCTTTATAAATGTCTTTTTGAGCGCTTGTGTATTTTCCTAGATTTCTAAAAGAGGAATTGCTGTGTCATATGTACCAGTATATGGACTCTTTAACATCAGTAAACATTTCCAAATTGCTGTCCACATTCTTGCCAACATGCTATGTAAACAGACTTTTAAACTTTTTGATGGTATGATGAAAGTAAAAAGTTATTTCTTAAAATTATTCCTTCAAAAGTTTTCACTATGGATATTTCTTTATTTTTTCATATGAATGTAAGGAATAGGTCCCTTGAAAATACTGCTGATTTCATTTTCCTTTCCCTGATTAACATGTTTTTGGCCTTTCATGTTTCTTTTTTTTATAAATATCATATTCATGTCCTTTGCCCATTTTTCCATTGTTTTGGTATTATTAATAAGTAGGAGTACTACTTCTTTGTTATATGCCTTTTCATTTTGTGTTTGATGACTGCTTTTAACAGCGGTTTTAAAAATTTAATCAAATGTATTAGTCTTTTCCTGTATGATTTATATTTTTGTGTTGCTTTTCCTATCTTGTTCAGTAAATCATTCTCTACCTTCATGTCATTAAGTCGTTCTCCCATGTTTTCTTCTGAAAGTTTAAGATTTGCTTTTCACATTTCTTTCTTTCATCCATCTAGATTCGATTTAGGGACTCTGTGAGATTCAAGCCTAACTCAATTATCATATGGATACCCAATTGTCCCACCATTGTTTATTGAACCATGGTATCTTTTTTGCTTATTCATAAAATAAGCAAAATACCAAGTGCCATGTATACGTTTGTGTCCGGGCTTTCTGTTACTGCTATGTTTACCTGTGCCTAAAGCAATATTGCACTTTTAATTACTATAGCTTTATTACAAAGTCTCCTCTCACAATTGTGGTTCTTCAAAATTGTATTGACTTTCCTTTGTTTTTTGTTTGTTTGTTTTTAATCTATCAAAGAAATTTCAAAATTAACTTCTAGAATTGTATTGCTTGGTATATTAATTTGTGAGAATGTATTCATTTCCTTTTTAAAATAACCTTTATTGAAATATACAGAATTATGCACAAATCATAAGTGTACAGCTTAGTGAATTTTCACAAAGTGTACCCATTTGAGTATCCCAAAACCAGGTTGAGAAGTAGAACAATAGAATGGAAATGAACACATTCTAAAAGCTCCACTTGTAGAGTATGAGAGGGCCTCCCAGTAGCTACTTCCCCCCCTGAAAGTTAATCACTGTCTTAATATCTTTTACCAAAGAATAATAATTTTGGTTATTTTTGCTTGTTTTTGAGCCTTATATTAATAGAGACATACAATATATACTCTTTGTGTCTGGCTTCTTTGATTCAACATTGGTTTTATACAGTTCATCCGTATTTTTTGCATATTATTTATTTCCATTGTCATAGAGAATTTCATTGTATAAATACATGATAACTTTTCTGTTCTATTGATAAACATTTGAGTTACTTCCAATTTAGTACTATTATGAAAAGTATTACTGTGAACATTCTTTTACATTTTTTTTAATATACATCGTATACATTTCTGTTAGACATGTACCTAAGAGCAGAATTGTTCAGATACGTTTACTTTCAGCTTTAATAGATTCTGCCAAACAGTTTTCCAAAATAGTGTACAATTTACTTCCCCAGTAGCAGTATATAAAAATTCCAGTTGTTTTGCATCTTTGCCAAAGCTTAATACTGGCAGTTTTTGGTTTTAACTTTAGCCATTTAGTGAAGTGATGTGGTCTCTCTGATTTGGTTTACATTTTCTTAATGATTTCAATGATGTCATCTTACTGGCCATTTGTGTTTTTTCTCTTGTCATTCATTCATTCATTCATTTAGGCTGCATTGGGTCTTTAGTTGTGGCACTGCGAGGTCTTTGTTGTGGCCTGTGGGATCTTGCACTGCAGCACATGGGCTTCTGTCTAGTTGTGGCTTGCAGGTTTTCTCTCTGTAGTTGTGGCACATGGGCTCCAGAGCATGTGGGCTCTGTAGTTTGTGGCATGCAGGGCTCTCTAGTTGAGGCGCTCAACAAGCTCAGCAGTTGTGGCGCATGAGCTTAGTTGCCCCATGGCATGTGGGACCTTAGTTCTCCAACCAGGGATCGAACCCACGTCCCCTGCATTGCAGGATGGATTCTTTACCACTGGACCACCAGGGAAGTCCCTCTCTTGTCATTTAAAAATTTTTTTTTCAGCCATATTTCTTGAGGTTGTCTTTCTTTTGATTTGTGGGAGTTCATTATGTATACTGTATTCGGGTCTTTGGGAAATACTTAGTACATATATCTTCCATTCCATAATTTTTCATTCTCTTAATTACATCTTTTAATGAATAAAAGTTCTTAATTTTAATGTACTCTAATTTTCAGCGTTTTTCTTTACAATTAATTGTGATTCATGATCAGCTTATGAAATCTTCATCTACCCCAAGGTCATATGTTACTGTCTAATAACCTTATAGTTTTTCCCTGTCTTTCAAATCTGTAATCCACCTGGAATTGATTTTTATGATGTAACTTAAGAAATCAAGATTTAAAATTTTTCTATATGGATATCTTTTTGACTCAGCACTAGTTATTAAAAGGAACATCCTTTGTCCACTGTGCTACAGTGTCACTTTTGTTGTAAGTCAGGAAACTGTATACATGTCAGTCTGTTCTGGACTGTATTCTGTTCCACTGGTCTATTTGTGTCTGTGCCGGAATCACACCAGTTTAATTATTGTAGCATTACAATATTGAGCCTTCTAGTCTATGAACATGGTGCTTTCTTTAATTTACTTAGGCCTTCTTTAATTTCTTTCAATAATGTTTTGTAGTTTTCTCTTTAGAAGTCTTGGTCATTTTGTTAGGTTTATTCCTAGGTATTTGATTTCTTTTGATACTATGGTAAATTATATCATTAAATTTTTTAAATTTGTAATTGTTGCTAAAATATAGAAATAAAGTTGGCATTTGAATACTGAACTTAGGCCCAGAGCTCTTGCTCAATTCATTTGTCAATTCTAATAATTTTCATAGATTACTTTAGATTTTTCTGGAAACACAGTTTTTCCTGTATGTCATTATTCCTTTATGTAGGAATAATGACAGTTTCATAACTTCATCATTTTCTTTCCAATTCTTATACCTTTTATTTCATTTTCTTGCAATTTTTTAAATGAATGGATATTGAATTTTATCAGATGCTTTCTGTGTGTCATTGGAGAGCATCATGATTTCTGTATTCTGTTAATGTGGTGAATTACATTGATTGGCTTTTGAATATTAAACCAACCTTACATTCCTCAAAAATTCTAAATGGTTTGTATATCCTTGGATTGTCTTATTAATATTTTATTAAGGAGTCTTGCATATATTATATATTTATGGATGAAACTGACCTGTATTTTTTTTTCTTGTAATGCTCTTGTCAGGTTTTGATGTCAAGATTATGTTGGCTTTCTGAAATGATTTGGGAAGAGTTCCCTCTTGTTCTCTTCTCTAGAAGAGTTTTTGTAAGATTGGTGCTATTTCTTTCTTATATGTTTACAAGAATTCAGTGGGGAAGTTATCTGGGTTTGGGGTTTTTCTTTTGGAAGGGCTTTTAATTACAGATTTAATTCTTCAATCGGTATAGGATTATTCAGATTTTCTATTTCTTGTGTAATTTCTGTCAATTTTAAAAAAGAAATCTGTTCATTTAATTTGAATTTTCAAAACATTTCATATGCCAGATGTTCATTTGTTTATAATAGGCTTATTATTTTTTAACATCTGTAGGAGAATTTTAAAAATTTTAATCATAAGTTTTATCATTCTACTTGTACCAAGTTTGTTTCCTTTGCTCTTACTGTGCTAGGCTCTTTCTGTTCCAAGAAACACAGATTCACTCAAGTTCCTTCAAGTAATGGAGATTCATGAGGCTCATTATAAAGCCATATGTAATCCTAAGAGAAAGGAATCACACAGGAAGAGCAAGATCTCTAGTATACCTTGGCTTTAGGGAGACTGGAAATGTATGGTTAATAAGGATATGGGATATCTTTAGAGATGGGAACAGGTTTACTTTTTAATACCTTTAATAGTAAGACTTTCTAATGCTTTACTCTAATGCCCCCATTATTTGCATGAAGTTTCTTAATTCCTCTTGGCTCTTCTGTATTTTTTCTTTCCCTGCCCTACCTTTTGGTTACTCATAACTTCTTACTCATGGTCCCCAGTGCCTCGTAGCCTCATTTTGTGTTTCTTTTCAACCTCTCCTCCAGTTTGACTGAACCTCTCCATGGTTCTCGATTTCAGCTCCCAAGAGATTAGTTGATTAGTTTCAGAAGACGGGTATGTGAAGCCACCTCTTAGGCTGTTGGTCAGTTACCGATTGGTTACTCTTGCCCAGGCAGGTATTGCCAAGAGTGGTGGGTCCACATAGCATAGCACATGGATGCCTTAGGCTAACTCCTCTGTAGGGGGCTGCAGCTGGACAGTTTCTCTTAGGATGAGTCTATACATGGCAAGTACTAGAAATAGCTAATACAGGTAAGTTCTAGAAATTAAATCATTGCAAGTGTTGCAGCTTTTCTCCCATTTTCACTTATTCTGGTGAACTACCAGTGAGTAATTAAATCCTGATAAAACCAATATCTAGAATTTGGTATTATCCATCCCTTTAGCAGTTATCCCTCTTTAACTGAAAATAGTCATGTGCTACCAACCCAGATTAGGGCTTTCTGCAATTAGATGTGTAATATCTATAATTTTAGTATGGACAAATGGAAATTGATAGATTTTAAATGTAAGTAATATAAAAAACAGACATAGGTAGATTAATGATTATTTAAAGAGAAAGCCATAGTATTTATCTCGTTTAGGTTGCTTCTTGTTATTTCCTTTTTTAAGTCCAGAAAGAACCATGTGTGCTGCTAAGACTTCACTGTTCTGTAATAGCACAGGTCAAGTTGAAAACAAAGAGGTCCTCTTTCCTTTTGTGATACTTAATGGGTGACATATTTAAACACAACACCTTAACCTTTTGCCTAATGCATTCTCATTTATGGAATAAATTGTAGCTATTACATAGAAGCCCCTCTAGTACAATAAGTGAAATTGCTTTTTAATTTTCTAGGGGGACTCAGAGAGAGTAATGATAATTACTGGACCAAACATGGGTGGAAAGAGCTCCTACATAAAGCAAGTTGCATTGATTACTATCATGGCTCAGATTGGCTCCTATGTTCCGGCAGAGGAAGCAACAATTGGAATTGTGGATGGCATTTTCACAAGGTAAAAACATTAGTTCTGTTTGAATATATTTCTGACAATAAATCAAGCCCACATCGTCACATGAATTTTCTTCTTACGTACATAGTTAGGTGAACAGATTTGCTATTTAGAATTTCGGAACTTAAAGAAATCATTTCATCATGAAATTAAATATCAGAAGAGACCTAGGAGATCATTTTGTCTGGTCATTTTCAACTTGTTGTTAGTTACCGAGTTCTTTCTTAAAGGAAATTATTTGTAGAAGTTGAAAATTAAACAGATAAAAGCAGATCTGCTCTGCCTTAATCAGAGGTAGAAGGCTTGAACCTAAATGTCCATCGACAGATGAATGGATAAAGAAGGTGTGGTACATATATACAATGGAATATTACTCAGCCATAAAACAGAATGAAGTAATGCCATTTGCAGCAACATGGATGGATCTAGAAATTATATTAAGTGAAGTAAGTCAGACAAAGACAAATATCATATATCACTTATATGTGGAATCTAAACAATGATACAAATGAACTTATTTACAAAACAGAAACAGACTCACAGACTTAGAAAACAAACTTATGGTTACTAAAGGGGAAAGGTGGAGGGAGGGATAAATTAGGAGGTTAGAATTAACATATACACATTACTATATATAAAATAGATAAACAACAAGGACCTACTGTACAGCACAGGGAACTCTACTCAATACTCTGTAATAACCTATATGGGAAAAGAATCTGAAAAGGAATAGATATATGTATATGTATAACTAAATCACTTTGCTATACACCTAAAACTAACACAACATTGTAAATCAACTATACTGCAATATAAAATAGAATTTTTCTTAATTTCAAAAAAAAGAGGTAGAAGGCTTGGAGACTTGGCTTCTAGGCTCTATAAAGCAGTCTGCAACCTAGTCTACCGTCCTTATTTTATAGGTCGGGAACTGACAACAGACTGGAAAAGGCACTGGCCCAAGATAATTTAATTCATATTCTTTTTTGCTCTAAGGACATAACATGCAACTGGCTAAGATTTACCCTCAACCTATAAACCTAAATTGCATGCCATATTAGGAATATAGGTGAAATATCGTGGTCTCACCAATTAGGATTCATAGTTTAATCTATTTACTCAGATTTATCAGTTCTTAAAATATTATTTATACTTCTTATACTTACATTTTTAGAAAAAGGTAAATATAGTCTATAGTGTATAGTCAAAGTATATGTGTAGAGTGTCTGATTTATTTTCCTGCTTATTTAATATTTGACCCTTGAACACATCAGAATATATCACATGCTAAGGTTCATGCAGTTGAGTAGACATTAAAACACTTTAAGGCTTGGGTTTTAATCAGAGAATGAACAAAGCAAAGCAACCTAAATTCTGTTGGGTTGGCTAAAAGGTTTGTTCCTTTTTTACCGTAAGATGGCTCTAGTAGTTCTTAGCTGTCTTTAACTTCATTTGAAACAATTTTGTTAGATTGTATTGTGACAGCTGTCACATCAGCGTGCATTTAAAAAAAACATCAAAATTGGTGAATTTTTGTGTAGTCATTTTAATATTGAAGATGGAAGAAGAAAGCAACATTTTCAGTGTATTATGCTTTATTATTTCAAGGAAGGTGAAAAGGCAACTGAAATGCAAAAAAAGATTTTGCATGTATGGAGAGGGTGCTGTGACTGATCAAATGTGTCAAAAGTGGTTTGTGAAGTTTTGTTGTGGAGATTTCTTGCTGGACAATGCTCCACGGTCAGGTAGACCAGTAGAAGTTGATAGCGATCAAATCGAGACATTCAATGAGAACAATCAACGTTATACCACGTTGAGATACCCAGGAGATACCAGGAGATACCGACATACTCAAAATATCCAAATCAAGCATTGAAAATCATCTGCACCAGCTTGGTTATGTTAATCGCTTTGATGTTTGGGTTCCACGTAAGTTAAGTGAAAAAAACCTTCTTGACTGTATTTCCACGTCCGATTCTCTGCTGAAACATAATGAAAATGTTCTGTTTTTAAAACAAGTTGTGACGGGCAATGAAAAGTGGATATTGTACAATCATGTGGAATGCAAGAGATCGTGGGGCAGGCGAAATGAACCGCTACCAACCACACCAAAGGCTGGTCTTCATCCAAAGAAGGTGATGTATTGTGTGCATCGTGGGATTGGAAGGGAGTCCTCTATTATGAGCTCCTTCCGGAAAACCAAACTATTAATTCCAACAAGTACTGCTCCCATTTAGACCAACTGAAAGCAGCACTCCATGAAAAGTGTCCATAATTATTCAACAGAAAATGCATTGTCTTCCATCAGGATAACACAAGACCACATGTTTCTTTGATGACCAGGCAAAAACTGTCACAGCTTGGCCGGGAAGTTCTAATTCATCCACCGTATTCATGAGACATTGCACCTTCAGATTTACATTTATTTCGGTCTTTACAAAATTCTCTTAAAGGAAAAAATTTCAATTCCCTGGAAGACTGTAAACAGTTCTTTGCTCAAAAAGATAAAAATTTTTGGGAAGATGGAATTATGAAGTTGCCTGAAAAATGGCAGAAGGTAGTGGAACAAAACAGTAAATATGTTGTTCAATAAAGTTCTTGGTGAGGGCTTCCCTGGTGGCGCAGTGGTTGGGAGTCCGCCTGCCAGTGCAGGGGACACGGGTTCAGGCCCTGGTCCAGGAGGATCCCACATGCTGCAGAGCGGCTGGGCCCGTGCGCCACAGCTGCTGGGCCTGCGCTCTAGAGCCCGTGCTCCGCAACAAAAGAAGCCACCGCAGTGAGAGGCCCGCGCACTGCAATGAAGAGTAGCTTGCACCCACGTACAGCAATGGAGACCCAATGCAGCCAAAAATAAGTAAATAAAATTAAAAAAAAAAAGTTCTTGGTGAAAATGAAAAATGTGTCTTTTCTTTTGACTTAAAAACCGAAGACACTTTTTGGCCAACCCAATATTTGATGCCGTATCACCAAACAGATGTTATTTTGATCTCCATATATTTGTAAATGAACTCAATATAATAAATTTTAAAAATATTTCTTTAGTTTTTAACATTATAATTAATTTTCTATTTCCTAAGAAAAAATACTAGGTATTTTATTTTGGTTACATTATTAGGAGGAGTGACAAGAGAAATTTCATCAATAGAAAAAAGATAAAAGGAAGAGAAAAATAAAAAGAAAGAAAAAATATCTTGGGCAATGTAAGGTAATTTGTCTGGAAGAGAATCTTGTTAGCAGAATATCAGGAATGTTTTTAGATACAAGTAATAGAAAAGAAAATAAGGGTTTACTTTTCTCATTTAACAAGGAAGCTTGAAGTAGGTGACCACTTCTGATGTTTCAGTGGCTCTGCAGTTTTGTTGTCTTCTCCTCATAGTTGCAAGATAGTTGCTGTGACTCCAGACATCACATTGATATTCATATGAGGAAAAAGGGAAAAGGAATGCAAAAGCTTCTCCTTTTTTTCAGGAAATCAGTACTTTTTCAGAAGCCTCCCAGAAAACTTTCACTTACATTTCGCTAACCAGCGCTGTGTCTCATGGCCATAATTACAAGCAAAACAAAGTATGAATTTGATTTTATCCAGCTTTTATAACGGAGTTAGGCAAGGGACAGGTGTTCAGGAATGGATTTAGAGGTAACCAGAAAATAGTTTCTGCCACAAGGAATGAATTCAATGATAATAACAATAACTAACCTTTGTGATTATAACATATTTATAATATTAGTATAATAAAATTCTTACTAATGTATAGAACCTGTTGTATGTATATAAAATATTTATATAAAGTATATTCGATGAGAGCAAATATAAACCTTCTGGAAAAGGACGAAGTGCATTAATTCAACAAATTTGGATCTTTATCCATTCATTTTCATTTGTTCATTCATCCAACATATACTAACTTGGCATCTAACATATGACAAGCACTCAGAATACAAAGCAATCATAGTTTCTGTTCCCATGAAGTTTACCTGATGGAGAAGATCAGCATAAGCCCAAAAATTGTATAAAGAAATGTAAAATTGCAGCTGTGACAAGTCTACAAAGGCTAGGTATATGAGGCTGTGGCAGCCTGTGGTGCTGGGACCTGATCTGGTCAGGAACGTCAGGAGAAGGCTTCCTTTAGCAAGTGATGTGTAATCTGAAGGAGGCGTTAACTAATCAAAGGAAAGAAGAGCATTTCAGACCAAGAAAGCAGCATGTGCAAATGTTCTTTCACATTAAAAAAAACTGTAGTGAGACAACAGCTGAAGGGTGGCCCTCTAGGGGAGCAAGATTCTCCATGAAGCTGAAGACGATAGGTAAGGGCAAGTTACACAAAGTGTAGGCCGTGTTAGGAGTTTGTGTGAGAGCCATGGGAAACCATTGAAGGGTTTTAAGCAGGGCTTGGTATGATCACATCTACATTGGCTGAAATGCAGAGAATGTTTGGAGGAAGGACACAGTTGATCAGTGCAGTCTTATCAGTAGGCCCTTGCGGTGGCCTTGGTGAGAGGTGTCAGTAGTTTGGACTGGGTTGTAGTGTTAGTTTAAATGGAAAGGAGTCGTATTTGAAAGGTAATAAATAACAGGAAATAAATCAACAGGATTTGGTGATAGATGGGATATGAGGCTGAGATAAATGGAGTTTTCAGCGATGACAGTGGTTTGTGCATCTGGGTGGAGAATGCCGGCATTTACTGGAAGAGAGTGATTTTTTTTCCTTGGATCCTGACTTTATTTTTGGTTTTTTGATTTACAATGTTGTGTTAGTTTCAGACGTACAGCAAGGTGATTCAGTTATACATATATTCATTCTTTTTCAGATTCTTTACCCATGTAGGTTATTATAGAATATTCAATAGGACCTATACAGTAGGTCCTTGTTGGTTATCTATTTTATATATAGTAGTGTGTATATGTTAATCACAAGCTCCTAATTTATCCCTCCCCCACTCATTTCCCCTTTGGTAACCATAAATTTGTTTTTGAAACCTGTGAGTCTGTTTCTGTTTTGTAAATAAGTTATTTGTATCATTTTAAAAAATTAGATTCCACATATGAGTGATATCATATACTTGTCTTTGACTTATTTCACTTAGTATGCTAATCTCTAGGTCCATCTATGTTGCTGCAAATGGCATTATTTTGTTCTTTTTTATGGCTGAGTATTGACTTGGTTTTTGTACGTAGTAGGTAGCAATACTCTGAGACCATAGGGAAGCTGTCATGTAGTCAGTTGGATATAAAGTTTGAGTTCAGAGGGAGAGATGAAAGGTAACAATATAGATTTGTTGTGAGACATCTTTGTATAAGTGGGAAGTGAGATCCTGGGTGTGGATGAGATCATGTTGGCAGAGAGTAAATATAGTGAAGAAGATAATGTTCCAAGGCTGAGCCTTAGAACTGCCAACATGTCATGGCTGAGTAAGAAGATAAGCTTGAAAAACCAACAAAGAAGGAGTACCCAGAGAGGTAGGGGAAAACCAGGACATCCCAGTGTCATGGGGGCACGGGGAAAAGTGCTTCAAGGAGGAAGGAAGTGGTCCATAGCGCTGAAAGACTGAAAGAGATGAAGCCTGAAAAGTCCACCTTGGTTTTAGCAAAATGGATATGACTAGTGACCTTTGCAAGAGCTGTTATGGTGGAGTGGTGGGGCCTCACTCCAGTTAAAGAGGGTTAGAGAGTAAGTGAGGGGTTAGGATATAGAGTTTGTAGGTGACCCTGGAGCAGATTGGCTGGGAAGACAGGGTGAGAGATCCAATAAGGGACTTGTTTTATTTTTGAGTGGTAGACTTGAACATGTTTAAGAGGGGTATACAGTGGAATATGTTATGTCCATGAATTTATGATTCTAAAAAAATGCATCAGTCACCTTAGAGGATATTAGAATGAATTCATGATACTTAAAACAAAAAATCACTAGTCACTTTGGAGAATAAAAATTGAAAAATAAAGGGGAAGAATCATGCAGCTACCATGCCTTTCCAAAAATATTATGAGAAGAATTTTCTCTTTATGGAAGTGTTCCAGCTAACAGAGAAGGAATAGTAGTATTAGAATATCACCCCCTCTCTTTTTTTGCAATCCCTAATGTAGTTATAGATCTAGGCAATAATTAGAAATGGCTGCTAATGTCATGAAAAGAGAGACGACCAGACATTTGGCCAAAGTTTGTAACACAAGCTATGAAGTCTGGGCAAACAAATCAAACCTTAATCTATTTGAATATCTAGATCTATCTGAAACACAGAGAGATATTGACCTTTTATACTTCAGGATTTTTTTGTGGGGGAAGGGCTGCACTGGGTCTTAGCTGCGGCACACGGGATCTTTGTTGCGGCATGCAGGATCTTTTTAGTTGCGGCATGCGGACTTCTTAGTTGTGGCATGCATGCGGGATCTAGTTCCCTGACCAGGGATCGAACCTGGGCCGCCTGCATTGGGAGCGCAGTCTTACCCACTGGACCACCAGGGAAGTCCCTATACTGCAAGATTGGTCACAACTTTAAAATATTAATTAGCAAAGAATCATTTCAGTCAGTTAAAGGATATAAAGATATAAACACTGAAATATGGGACACTCTCTTATGCTTTACCATTTAAGTAGCTGTTGTTTCATGGACCTTAAGGTCATGTTTATAAAAGCAGTCTGCCATGGGCCCTGAGTGTCCCTGCATGTCCCTACTGAGTACACCAAGAAAGCCCCTGATTGCTCCCTACCTGGGCATTTGTCAGGGTTGGGCTTGCAGCAAGCAGTCTTGAGGGAAGAGGTAATAACATCTCCCCACAAAGAGGAAGCTTGCTTCTTTTTGTTGTACACGTAGTGAATCCTCAAGTTCAGTTTTCTGCCTTGTAATACAACCCACTGCATGCACAGCATCCATGGTGAGCCCTTTGCCTTGCCCTTACGGGACTTGACAGCTGTTGCAAACCAATATGGGTAAAAATCCTTTGTTTCTGATTCAGGGTTTTCATGTCTTTTGCTAGCATCTGTGAAACCATATTGGCTTAACTTGATATAAATAGGGTAAAATCCCAGACTTTGCCCAGTTCTGCATGGGTCAGTAGGATTCTCTTATCTCTTGCTAATAATAAGTGCTCCTAAAATGTGAGTAGATAGGTTATGTGTGGGAAAGGATGGAAGCTTTAGAGCCAGAAAGGTCAGGTCTCAATACAAGTTCACCAATTTCCTGACTGTGTGCTAGTTACTTCATTCATCTAGAGCCTTGAAAGAAGTATGGTGTCATGGAATTTAAAAAAAAAAAAAAAAGTGTTATAGTTGGGTACAAATCCCACTTTTGTTACTTAACAACTATCTGACCTTTGGCGAATTACTTGACTTCTCAATGTCTCAGTTTTTTCATCTATAAAATGGAGATAATACTGCTTAATCACAGATTATTGTGGGAATTAAGTACATGAAGTGCCTGGTATGTAATAGGTACTCAATAAATTTGAGTTTTGTTCCTTCTTCTAGAGTCTGTCATTAGTATTTTGGATTTAAAAGTCTGTCTTCATATATATGTTAGTATAGTACTCCTTTTCTAAACTTAGCCTCAGGTCTCACATCTATAAAACAAAAAGTTTGATAATACCAGGTTTTGAGAATAATTTTTAAAGGGTGTGAAATCACTACGAATTGCTGGTCTTAGCTGTCATCCTTGAAAGAAGTTAACCAAATATTCCGCACTCTAAACCTTGCCAACACCAAATTCATTGTTTCAGTGTAGTAGCATTCATTCTGAGTTAACTCCTGCAAACACATTAGTTTATTCATCTACTTGGGGATACATTTTATAGTTACCTGGTCCTGATGGGCCAATCCAGAAGTAGTATCACATGAAAGAATATTCTTATTACAATACATGAAAAAGAGCTGGTTATGAAGCTTGGCATTCAGTGTGATTCCACTTTTGTATGACAAATTGTATATGTAAATATATGCAGAGAAAACCATCTAGATAGAAGGCTGCATTCCAAAATATTGTAAAAGATATAGGATTATGGTGACTTTTCTTTAGTTTGGCTTATGAATATTTTCAAAATTCTGAAATAAACAGGTAACAAAAGTACTCCCCTGCCCAAAAAATGTTAAGGGTTATATCAGTCAAAATGAGATGTTTCATAGGTGTCTAATGAAATGCATATATGGTCATTGTCTGGGAATACTTTTTTCCTGGACAGACTTCTCTTCCCTACTCAGTAGCATGGAATTTGGGGTTCTAAGCTTTAAACCTTCCCAAGAGCATATCAGACTTTATTTTTCCGAAGTTGTAACCCAGCCTGTAAGTAGCCCTAGTTCTTCCTCCTTTAGGAATTGATGGCTTTCTGTCAGATCAGTATGCAAGACTGGTGTCTTTAATTTTCATAACAGAAGCATTGCCCTTTGCACATTTAACATCTTTGATTTTTTTAACCCTTAAGGTACATTGGATTTTTTTTTAATGGAGCTTTTAAAGTATATTGAAACCTGGACCCTGCCCTCAGAGGTTCTAAGTTGGCCTGGGGCAGGGTTTGGGAATTTGAATTTTACATGTGTCCAGGTGGTTTTGAAATGTGGGCAAGGCTGAGAAGCATTTCCCCAAGCCCTTGCTGGAGAGCTCAGTTATTTAATTCTAAAAGTAAGAGAAGCTTATTATGAAAACTGTTTACAGTGTAGCAGGGTATTAAGTGAAATTTTTACTTCTCTACAGGTCGGCATCTATTTATGGTTTTTCGTGTAACTTTCCACAAGTTTAGAGTATACATAAGTCTTCTCTCTTAAGTGGTCTTATACTAAGCATTATTATTATGTAGCTTTGCTTTTACTTCCTAACCTGGGGGAAACTGAATTTCCCTGTCAGTTCTTACACATTAGTCTCACACTTTTATTGGCTGTGGTGTGTCTGCTATGCAGAGGTTCCCTGAAGTCTTTAACCTCTGAGACCTCCATCTGGGATGCACTGCTCTAGTAGAAGAACCCTGTTCCTTGTCCATTCCCCCTGTCCTCGCCTTCTCTTCCTATTACCATTGGAAAGGAGTCTATATGGACCACATTCCGTTATATCCCTAGGATTTTAAATTTTTACTAGGATATGGTTTAATATTATAACCTCATATTTTTCATTTATTATGAAATTATTCAGACATATTACAGTCCCCTTGTAGCTTCCAACCTACTAAAGAAATAAAGCATTGCAAATCCAACTGAACCCATAACCCTCCCTGGTCCTGTTCCCCTCCACCCCATCCAGAGTAACCCTTTTTGACTCTGGTTTTTATCTCATGAGTTTCTCTATATTTTTACTACATAGGTATGTTTTGAAATAATATATGGAATTATTTGGTATGCTTTTAAACTTTATGTTTGGTATGCTTTTAAGCGTCATTCTTCTGCAAGTGGCTTTTTCCCCCTCAGTGTTATATTTATGAACTTCATCCATATGGATGCATATAATTCTAGTTCACTCATTTTTCTCTAATTATGATAGTCCATTGTATGCATGTACCATAGTTTATCCATTTTTCTTGATTAATATCTAATATGATACAAATTTGTTGCAAATATCAACAGTGCTGATACCTGTCTTACACACATCTAGTACACGTGTGAGTTTTCTGATTCTGGGCTTTACCTAGGAGTGGGACTGTAGAGTGTAAGGAATGTGCATCTTTCTTGTTCTTCAAGGAACATGGACCAGTTTAGAATCCCACCAGCAGTGTGTAAAAGTTTGTCCCTACGATTTAAATTAATTAGAACAAGAAATACCCATTTGATATGTTTCTATATAGTCTCAAAAATTGGTCATAAGGGCATTTTCATTTCTATTAATATGTTTTACATGAAGTACCATCTGATAAATGACATTTTATTAATGCTAAGGAATTTTTTTCTCTCCATGTGCGTGCTGTGCCTGTTTATAAAGAGATTTGAAGCACTTTATTGGCCTTCCCTGACAAACTGCCAGGCCTCATGTTTTCAGCCAATGGCTGCTCCCCCTTTAATTCCTTTTTGTCTTGACTGCCAAGAGGTTAAGAGCTAAATTTAAGGCGCAAGTGTAGAAACAAATTTGGTTTAGTTTTCCCCATCTCTTCTTATATGGGAGTATTTCTCCATGAGTATTTCTCTAGCATGATTCTTAGAACAGCTGCATCAGAATCAGAGATGCTTGTTAAAAATGCCGCTTTCTAAGGCCTGTCACAGACCTATTATATTGGAATCTTCAGCGTGAGACCCTAAAATTAGCATTTTAAAAGCTCATGCTAAACTTGCTGTCTCAAATTTGAGCATCTACTATATGGCTTGTAATCTTACTTTCATATTCATTGTAACTCTTCTGTTACAAATATTTTGTTATTCTAAATCACTTCAGATCCTTTTTTGCGCTCAATGGAAAAAATATTAAAATCTAGCAGATGTGTGCATAAAATTTGGCTCCAAACTTTGTCTTTTTTTTTGTTGTTCATGCCGCGTGGCATGCGGGATCTTAGTTCCCCAGCCAGGGATCGAATCCGTGCCCCGTGCAGTGGAAGCATGGAGTCCTAACCACTGGACTGCCAGGGAATTCCCAAACTTTATCTTTAAATTGGTTATTTTTGCATTATTAATTGGACATTTACAACACTAGGTTTAAATTCATGTTTTCCATAAATATTCATTGAGTGCCTACTATGTGGTGTGTGCTGTGCCGTAAGAAGAATAAATAAATGCGTGAAAAGCTATAAACAGGAGGCTTTGGGAGTCTTTTCCTGGATGTTGTAACCTCATGAACCTTTCTCTGAATAAGAAGGATTTTTTAAAAGTAGAATTTTGGCAAACATATACATTTGGCCCTAATTGGTGATATATGTACTCATTGGTGAAATATTATATTTCTAGACACATATTTCCAAGGATTATTAACATCTTTGAGTGCATCACTCAATTAAGATCTGTTTCTTATTATCCTGATAAGTGCAAACTTAAACCTCATTCAACTTTTTGGACTCAGTATTTAAGTTTTAGAAAAGCGATGAATTATTAAGTCTGGTTGAAAAAAAACAACAAAACAACTGGCTTCTCTCAGCATAATTTATTTCTATTTATGTCAATTAAATGTTGGTAGAAAGGGGTATTTACATTAAGTGGCCTCTGGTTAATAATTTTCATGCCACCCTCCCCACGTAAACTCTTTCTTATGGTCCCCAGCTTCAGGAATGCTTTGTACTCAGAATCGCACCATTGTGTTTACTTTGACAGAGAATTGGAAGGTAATAGGTCTTCAAATGCTTAAATTAAATTATCTTAAATGTTTGCTTTTGGCTGTGTGGATGATAACTGGTTTGTTTGCTGAATTTAGTTTAATTCAGCACATATTGATTGAGTACCTACTGTGGAGTATTTTTACTCTGTTAAAATATATGTATACTTCTTGGACAGAAGGAAAATATCTTGACTGAGTACATGTCTTCTAGTTGGTAGTAAATACCAGCACTAAAAACCACATTATATTTTACGAAATGAGTGGGCTGTTGAGAATTTTATTGGCAACAGAAATGTTGCCTTGTGAGTGCCTCTCTGGTTTATTTAGCTCCTGTAGCTGTGTCTGCCAAACAGGAGATATCTCACTTCATCTTTTTGATGGGAAGTGGTCGTATGAATTTAATGCTTCAAAGTCTTCTGAGGATTTGGTTTCGTTTAGTTTTAAGTGCAGATTCCAGGCATGTCCCTGGAATGTAGATTCCCTGGAGGTACAGTTGTTATCGGTATGATGAAGGAGACTCCTGGACTTTGTAATTAAGAACTCGTGCTTAGGTCTTCCCATTTTTGATTGGGCTGTTTGCTGTTTTTATATTTTGGAAATTAATCCCTTGTCAGTTGCATCATTTGCAAATATTTTCTCCCATTCTGTAGGTTGTCTTTTCATTTTGTTTACAGTTTCCTTTGGTGTGCAAAATCTTTTAAGTTTAATTAGGTCTCATTTGTTTATTTTTGTTTTTATTACTCTAGGAGACAGATACAAAAATATTACTCTAGGAGACAGATACAAAAAAATATTGCTATAATATACATCAAAGAGCTTTTTGCCTATATTTTCCTCTAGGAGTTTTATAGTATCTGGTCCTACATTTAGATCTTTAATCCATTTTGAGTTTGTTTTTGTGTATGGTGTTAGAGAATGTTCTAATTTCATTCTTTTAAATGTAACTGTCCAGTTTTTGGAGCACCACTTATTGAAGAGACTGTCTTTTCTCCATTGTATATTCTTACCTCCTTTGTTGTAGATTAATTGACCATAGGTACATGGGTTTACTTCTGGGCTTTCTATCCTGCTCCACTGATTTGTGTGTCTGTTTTTGTGCCAGTACCATACTGTTTTGATTACTATAGCTTTGCAGTATAGTCTGAGGTCAGGGAGCCTGATTCTTTCAGCTGCATTTTTCTTTCTCAAGATTGTTTTGGCTGTTCAGGGTCTTTTGTGTTTCCATACAAATTTTTAAATTTTTGTTCTAGTTTTGTGGAAAACGCCCTTGGTAATTTGATAGGGATTGCATTGAATCTGTAGACATTTCTCCAAGGAAGACATCCAGATGGCCAACAGGCACATGGAAAAATGCTCAACATTGCTAATTATTAGAGAAATGGATATCAGAACTACAGTGAGGTATCATCTCACTCCAGGCAGAAGGGCCATCATCAAAAAGTCTACAAATAATAAATGCTAGAAAGGGTGTGGAGAAAAAGAAACCCTCCTACACTGTTGGTGGGAATGTAAATTGGTACAGCTACTATGGAGAACAGTTTGGATGTTCTTTAAAAAACTAAAAATAGGGTTGCCATATGATCCAGCAGTCCCACTCCTGGGCATATATCTGGAGAAAACTATAATTCAAATGCAGCCCAGTGTTCATTGCAGCACTGTTTACAGTATCCAAGACATGGAAGCAACCTAAATGTCCTTTGACAGATGACTGAATAAAGAGGATGTGGGGTGTGTGTGTGTGTGTGTGTGTGTGTGTGTGTGTGTGTGTATGTGTATACATACACAATGGAATATTACTCAGCCATAGAAAAGAATGATATAATGCCATTTGCAGCAACATGGATGGACCTAGAGATTATCATGCTAAGTGAAGTAAGTCAGACAGAGAAAGAAAAATATCATATGATATCCTTTATATGTGGAATCTTAAAAAAAAAAAAGGTTCAATTGAACTTACTTACAAAGCAGAAATAGCCCCACAGACATAGAAAGCAAACTTATGGCTATCAAAGGGGAAAGGGGGGGTGATAAATTAGGAGGTTGGGATTAATATATACACAGTACTGTTTATAAAATAGATAACCAACAGGTACCTACCGTATAGTACAGGGAATTGTATGCAATATTTTGTAATAACCTATAAGTGAAAAGAATCTGAAAAAGAATATATACACACACACACATATATTTACATATATATAACTGAATCACTGTGCTGTACACCTGAAACTAATATGACATTGTAAATCAACTATACTTCAACTGAAAAAAATATTTTTAAAAAAAGAACCTCTGCAAGTGACTCAGAAACATATCCAGGTTTAGGAGCTATTATTTAGTTTCAACACTTGACATTTTACAGAAGGAAAAGCAGAAACAGAGATTGTGATTTGCTCAAGCTCATAGTGTGAGTTCAGTTATAAGAATGCCTCCTCTGGTTGTGTCGCGTTTCCCTGTATTGAACTTATTAATTAATCTGGTTAGTCTTTTCCCTCATGACTGATTTATCCTTGCTTTGATGGCCTTAATTATTTGTGTTGTTTCACAGAAAATAGTTAAGAAATAGTTAACTATTTTCCTTTGAATTTCTTGGGACTATCCCACTGAATACACAAGTAGATGTGTTGGGGAATGATTTGCCCAGTCAGCACACTGTGGGTTTCCTTTGATAGGAAAACACCTGTGTCCTTATGTGGCCTGCATGTGCTTTGTAGGTGGTTCTAGTGAACATGGTTTCATGTGAGCCAATACAAGTTTGGCATTTTCCTGGATTGCTGCCTTGATTTTCAGCTGTTTCCATTGACACTGAAAGATTGTTGTAGTGTTTTTTTGCTTGGTTATATTTGCAGTTCACTGTAATAGCTGTTATAAATTGACTTTAAATACCATAGTGTGATCTGATTGCAGCTGTTAGTAGAAACAATTACCCTAGATAAAGAAACCTTTTTCATTATCTATTATAATAATTTCATTGCTGCTAATGAGGTGTTTTTGATATTGGTAGAAGAAAGCTGGTTATTTATCTTGCTAATTGCAGTCATTTTGCCTTGTCTTAACACAATGGTACAGTAGAGTATAAAGTGTTTTAAATGTATCAGTAGAGTATAAAGTGTTTTAAATGTACTGTGATTTTTAAAATAACATTTGTTTTTCTAATGATACTGTAAAGCTTATTCATTGTGCAAAATTTAAAACTATAGAAAAGCTCAAAAAGGAAAAAAATTTAAATCACCTGTAATTCCACTACCTGGAAATCGTCCTTTAGGTGTATGGCCTTCCAGCCTTTTAAAAAATGCACATGTGCAGTGGTAAGTTATTTGTGATTTCATTCCATTGCTGGGTTAATGTTTATGTGTAAATGTGATACAGATCTACTACTTCACATTTTTTTATACCTGTTAAATACCATGCTGTATCTACACATCTTTCAATATTTGGTATTCTTTTGAAGCCTTTTTTCTCTTCTTAGACTTTAACTTTTTTTTTCTTCCTTACACCATCCTTCTTAAGTTAGAGTACTTTGCTATTCAGGAGATTATTTCCTTCTGTAAAAATTACGTAATATGCAAAAAAACCCCAAGCTAAAACACCCATACTGTACAGAATTCTGCAAAGTTTTTAGTGAAATGAAGTGAGTAGAACATCTTCAATTCCAAAAAGAAGGCAAAATTAGCTAATATAAAAGCCCTCCTATACAAAACACTTAGAGGACAAATAGAGTATGATTTCACTTATCTGAGGAACTAGAAGAGGCAGATTCATAGAGGCAGAGGCTGAGGGGAGAGAAGAACAGGGAGTTATTTTTTGATGGGTTATTTTGAGATGATGAAAAGGTTCTGCTAATGGATAGTAGTGATGACTGCACAACGTTGTGGATGTGCTTAATACCACTGAATTATACACCTAAAAATTGTTAAAATGGTAAATTTTACGTGTGCCACAACTACTGAGCCTGCGTGCCACAACTACTGAAGCCCGCGTGCCTCGAGCCCGTGCTCCACAACAAGAGAAGCCACCACAAGGAGAAGCCCACGCACTGCAACGAAGAGTAGCCCCAGCTCGCCACAACTAGAGAAAGCACAGCAGCGAAGACCCAACACAGCCAAAAACAAATAAATAAATAATTTTTAAAAATGGTAAATTTTAGTTATATATATGTAAAATATATGTACTTATATATTATTTTAAAAGCACTTAAAGTATGTCCAAAAAAATCCTGATGCAGTACAATAATCATTTCCTCTAGTTAACAGTTTTCATATTTAAGCTCCAATTACTTATCATTCAATATAAAGAATCCTTTTTTCCACCTGTTAATTTCAGAATTTCTCCCTCATGCTAGCATTTTCCTTTCATAAGGCCCAAAGATTGTGGTTTGAAGGGACAGAGCCCCACCCTATTTGCTATAATTTAGAAACATCTAGAATGTTATCTCAAAATATCAAGACCTCATAAAAACAAACCCTTGTTCAAATTTTCATGAAAGTGTTCTTGATTTTAGAAACTGATTCAGAAAAGTAGTAATTTCTTTTCTCCATTAATGCTTTATTAAGCTTTGTTGACCTATATAAGGGTTAGACGAGGAGGGAGTAGGGGATTAGAAAGATTAGTCAGCCGCCACTCCTAAAAATATCAGAGTGATTTTTTTTTCTTAATCACATATCTGTAACCTGTCAGAGCAAACTTACTCTGAGATGAAACCTAAAGAATGCATTTTCCATTTTTCCCTGCATTTGAATACAAATACAGGCAGAATGATAATAATGACATATGTTCTGAATTCCTTAAATCTCTAACATATTTTAACATTTGAAAAATTTCAGAATCATTGTCCAGTAGGATGTGTTGTAAATGCTTGTTGGATTAATAGAAAATTACAGACCTTTTGTTAATGGTGTTATACCCTGCCTTATTTCCAAAACTTATTTTAGACAGTTTACTGGGATATATACAATAGAGCAGGACAACAAGAAAGTAAAATGGTATTCAAAGATCAAGGACAAGTAAGGATAGAAACCTAAGATAAAGTCAGTGTTGCTATTTGTCATTATAAGGTGCTATCCAGTTGTTTCCTAGTAACCAAGACCAAAAGGAAAATGGATTTATTGATAAAATTCTGTGTCCATCAGAATCATATAAAATCTTTATATTGCTGAAATTTATTGGAAAAATAACTTTAAGAAGAGGAATTCCTTAAAGGAAATTTCTTAAGAGAAGTTAACAGAAAAAAAAAAAAAAAAATATATATATATATATATATATATATATATATTTTTTTTTTTTTTTTGGTGGTACGTGGGCCTCTCACTGCTGTGGCCTCTCCCGTTGCGGAGCACAGGCTCCGGACGCGCAGGCTCAGCGGCCATGGCTCACAGGCCCAGCCGCTCCGCAGCACGTGGGATCCTCCCGGACCGGGGCATGAACCCTTGTCCCCTGCATCGGCAGGCGGACTCTCAACCACTGCGCCACCAGGGAAGCCCCAGAAAATATTTTTATCAATAAACAGTTCCCACAGTTACAAACACATACTTCCCCAGTGGCCTCAGTGACTGGTTAAGGCGCCACCGTTTCTTTAGTGTCTGCTGGGCAGCATTGCTACTTTATCATCAGGTGCTATGGAAAAATAGAATTGTGAAAAAATGTTTTGGCTCCTATAATGGAGTGGCTTTCAAACTGTTCTACAGGGTGTTAGGAATCCCACAGCGTCCCCTCTAGAAGGGAAGCGAGGCCTCAGTGCTGGGTTCTTGACCAAATCAGTGTTCCTTTGATCTCATTGGCAGAGTGAGTTTCTTTGTAAAATTTCATGTGAACAAAGGATTTAACAGGTAAAAGGTATTTGAAAACTACTGGTCTAATAGTAGAGTTGGGACCATTGTTTAATAAAAATACACCCAAGATCCCCTGAAATCTGGCCTGACCTCCTTAAGGACAGAAACCCTGTAATACTGTAAGACACATTGGTACCATGGCGTTTTGCTACACACATGTTTTGATGCCATGTATATAAAGCCATCCACACACCTGTCTAGAGATTAAATTTCATCTAGACTGCTTGGTATGTGTATGGTTTCTATTTTTACATTCAACTCTTAAATTCATATACATTGATTTTGGAATATGGTGTAAGTAGGGACACATCTTTGTTTGTTGTTTTTTTTTTTTTCCTGAAAGAACCAATTAGCTACCATCTTTTTTTATTGATTGATCATTCAGCCTTCCCTCCTGTTTTGAAATCTCACCTTAGAATGTCTTTCCCCAAAGCATTCTACAATTCCTGCAGTTCCCAGTGAGACCACTCTGTTACCGTAGTATTTCTAGAAAGCACTTAAGTATACGTAAACTGTTTCATTAAAATCTTAGCCAGTGCTTGCTTGTTTTTCTAACTCTTGAATCAAAGATACCCCCCCCGATATTTGCCTTATCAGAGCTATTTTATTATCAGCGAAAGATGTGTTCTTTTTGTCAGTTCACAACCTGTCAGGAATAAAATCAAACATTGTTAAGTGAGAATCAAACATTATGGTTCTGAAGAATTCAGAGTGGTTGCAGAGATAGGAAAGTTTAATATTCTTGCTTTGTGGTAGGGAACATATTAGTAAAGTAAACATTGAAAATTGAGGTAAATAACAGGATTTAAACTTTGAAAAAGTAACCAGAATGCTCCTGAGTTAGCAACATTTCAGAAATTATGTTTTGTAGTTATCGATTTTAAAGGAGACAGAATCGACAGCACTATCACCTGCATCATAGATGTAGTTAATTACAGTTTCTAAATGCCACTGATTACTGGAGCAGTTCTCCTAAGGTGCCACCAGTCTTTGGAAGTGAGGAGGTGGGCATTATACTGCATTGCTCCTGCCCAGTACGTGGCTCCAGCCACAGGATAGTTAAGGCTCGGTTTTACCATGAGTTTTTCCAGAAATAAGAGACATATTATGCTGCTGTAGGTCACACGTGAACTGTTGTAGAAAAACTAAATTGATGAAGGTATTTTGCTGAGAAGATAGTCACCAGTGTCCACAAAGCTGGCTAGTGGGTCAGAGTCTGAATTCTAGGTTTTGCTGCAAACTCCATGACCTGGAGTGCAAATACCTAATTCTTCCCCCCAGATTTTTTTTTACATTCTCCCAAATGTGTTCTGTAAACCATTATTGTCAGAAGGTGCTCCAGGAGAAGTTTCAAGGGTCCATGGTTAAATGAGTTAGAAATGCTGCGTACTAGATCAGGTGTAAGAAATGCACAATATGTAGTAGAATATTAAAGGCTCTAAGAAGTCTTACAGGAAAGAGCCCTTACAACTTTTGAACCTGTTTCTTGACATCTCTAAGAACACTGTTCCATGAAGTCCACGTTAGGAACCTGTATTAGGTGTCTGAGGTTATTTAAACTTCCATAATTCTAGTTCTAGTAAAAAAAAAAAAAAAAAAGAAAAGTTTTATTTCAACATGGTACTTTAATTTGTAATATCGGTGTGGAATCTTCTTCAGGAAACACTGGAAAAAGCCTTTGATTGTACAGCATCCTAGTACTCAAGGATTTTGCACACAGTGATACAGAGAAGCGTTGTTTTCCCCTGTGAGTACTAAAACCTTGATTTGAAATGATTGGTCAGAAAAAGGCTGAGTCAGAGGTTTCCCTGCTTTTCAAGAGCTCTGTCCAGTACCTCAGGTTCTACCCAGAATGTTTCTATAAGGTGCCATTTGATGTTAGACACTCTTTATATCCAACATATTTTCTTTTGTTTAATACAATTTCAGCTGTTATTGGCTCAAAGTACATAGACCCCTGTAGGGATCTTTTATAGTTATTGCTCAGAAAATAATGTCTGGCTTCCTAATAATGAAGTTCAGAGGAAAATCAGGATTTTGTCATCTTGTTTGTAGGATGGGGGCTGCAGATAACATATATAAAGGACAGAGTACATTTATGGAAGAACTGGCTGACACAGCAGAAATAATAAGAAAAGCAACATCACAGTCTTTGGTTATCTTGGATGAATTGGGAAGAGGGACAAGCACCCATGATGGAATCGCCATTGCTTATGCTACACTTGAGCATTTTATTAGAGATGTAAGTATCTTGCATACCTTTTTGTACAGGAATGGTGCATACTATACAGATTGTTTTCCTGACCTCAGTTTCCAAATATTCAATATTATCCTGCAGTTGATCCTGTTCCTGCAATTGATCATTCAAATGCTATATATGGAACTCAGGTAGATTGGCCCTAAGTAACGTTTGTAGTTCTTTAATGTGTCTTGCTTTCTTTTGCTGAGGCAGAATAAACCTGGTCAGTAGGAGAAAGGCCTCCTTGGCAATATTTCCACCTAGAACTGTATCTTACTCTCCTTGGCAAACTAAATCAAGAGCAGGGCCCATCACCTGCAACCCAATCCTTGAGAAAAGAACCAAATAAGAGATAGTGCCATTTTTGCCCTGTGAAATACTTTTTTCAACAATATCCTAGAAGATCTCCTTATAAGACCTTTGATCTGATCTTTCGGTGTCTCTATCTTAGTAACACCTTCAGTGCATGTGTCTTTTTTTTTTTTTTTAGAGTTCATTTCTTCTTTTTTTGGCTGCATTGGGTCTTTGTTGCTGTGCGTGGGCTTTCTCTAGTTGTGGCGAGCGGGGGCTACTCTCTTGCAGTGCATGGGCTTCTCATTGCGGTGGCTTCTCTTGTTGCGGAGCACAGGCTTTAGGCGCGCGGGCTTCGGTAGTTGTGGCTCGCGGACTCTGGAGCGCAGGCTCAGTAGTTGAGGTGCACGGACTTGGTTGCTCCACGGCACGTGGGATCTTCCCAACCAGGGATCGAACCCATGTCCCCTGCATTGGCAGGTGGATTCTTAACCACTGCGCCACCAGGGAAGTCCCAGAGTTCGTTTCTAAGCATCTGAATGTGAACTCTTGTTTGTGTCAAACTTTGCACCCCCGTCATCTCCATCAAACTGTCCCCTTTGTTAACTGTCTCTGGTTTTGTTCATTTTGATCTCTCCTTTTTTTCTCTCACCTTAGCACCTGCCCCTGAACCTTGTCTCTTCTTTGGTTTTTCTTTTTCTATTTTGTTCTCTACTTTTTAACTTTTCTTTGTCTCTGTGTCTTCCTTCCATTTTCATTTCTTTCTTTCTTCCTTAAATAGCCAATAAAAGCACATTTTTGCTCGTATTTCTTTGCAAAAATAAAATCCCCTTTTCTTTAAAGTTTTGTGGCCCTCAGTTTTTTGTTTAAACGTTTAGTTAGATTACATAGTTAATGATGACATATTTTCTGTTTTAAAATAAATACTTTTTACTTTTAAAGAAATTCTGTATTTTCAAAAAGATATAGCTTAGGAACTTTTCCTTAATCATTGTAGAAACTACAGATTCAGTATAGTTCTATATCTGCCTCCAAAACACACTTTTTAAACATTCATTTAAGAATACTACTCATGCAAGAGGGAGGAGATATGGGAATATATGTATATGTATAGCTGATTCACTTTGTTATAAAGCAGATACTAACACACCATTGTAAAGCAATTATACTCCAATAAAGATGTTAAAAAAAAAAGATACTACTCAGCTGTAAAAAAGAATGGAATTTTGCCATTTGCAGCAACATGGATGGGCATTATGCTAAGTGAAATAGGTCAGACAGAGAAAGACAAATACTGTATGATATCACTTATGTGGAATCAAAAAATACAACAAAGTAGTGAATATAACAAAAAAGAAGCAGACTCACATATACAGAGAGCAAACTAGTGGGGAGAAGGAAGCAGGGAGGGGCTTTTTACGGGTAAGGGGAGAAAGGGTTATCATGGGGATATATGAAATCATGTGCGTGACACTTCGGAAAATTGTAAAGCACTACAGAATTTAAAGAATCTTTCATTTAATAAAAACTAGATTAATTAAGACATTCCTTTGTTTTGAGCCTTCAGGAACAAATTATGACAGAGCTGAATTTGTCAACTTCGGGTTTCCTTTAATTGTATCTACTCTATAGCAGTGTATCAGTTACTATGACTGCATAACAAAATACCCTGAAACTTGGTGGCTTAAAACAACAATAATCATTTATTGTCTCTCAGAGTATCTGGAGGTGAGAAATTTGGGAGCAGCCTGGCTGGGTGGTTTTGGCCCAGGGCCTCTTCTGAGGTTTCAGTCAAGTTGTCACCCAGGGCTACAGGATCCTCTTCCAACGTGGCTCACGCACGTGGCTGGCAAGTTGGTGCCGGCGATTGGCCAGGGCCCTCAGTTTCTTTCGCTGTGGGCGTCTCCACGGGCTGCTTGAGTATCCTTACAGAGTGGCATCTGGCTTCCCCCAGAGGAGGCATTCCAAGAGGCCAAGGTGAAGCAGCAGTGCATTTATTTTGCCATCATGTTGTTGAGTACACAGGGCCAACCCCGATCAGTGTGGAAGAGGCCACTCAAGAGCATGAGCATTGGGAAACGAAGATCTCTGGGGCCATGTTGGAGGCTGGCTGCCAAAAGCAGTTTGTCACAATTTCAGAGTCATTTAAGAACCTTCAGGAACAAATTAGGACAGAATTGAATTTGTCACTTATGTTTTCATTGCTTCTGTAGCAGTTTTTGGATATTTTAAATGTTGATGAAGAAAGCGTTAGTTTTAGATAAAGTTTACCTTGGAGTTAAGTCATTGAAGAGGATTCTTCAGGAACAAGAGTCCCTAACTTGTTTATGGATGAAAATCTTTATTTTTCATGATGTCTTTGGATTGCTGGGATGGGGAAGAGAGGAAAAGGAGGAGTCAGGGAGGCTACGTGTTGCTGCTGCAGGGTGAAAATGGCCTTGAGGGGGGCAGTGGTGTAACCCAAACCCTTAGGTCTTCCAGCTAGAAATGCCCGTCAGCTCAGGGAAGGGACACTGGGGAGACAGCTGGTCTTAAGATATTTCAGGACAGATTTTAAGAGCAACTTGTCAAAGAAATTCTGCCTTAATAGGTTTATTTGTAATTGTTTTTAGAGAAAAGGCATATGTTCTGACTTTTAATAAGGTGAATAGCAGATGAATCAAAACTGGAGTTCTTCAATTTGATTACCCTCTTCTGCTAATGTTTAGACCAAGATTTGGTGTTAACTTCCCTTAAGATAGGGATTTCTAGAACACATATAACTGTGCTTTAAAACATTGCTAATTAAGTAATCCACAAGTCTGTACTGATACTAACAACACAAAAATAAATTTTAAAATGGTGAGGGTAGGGAGGAAGAAGGGAAAGCTCTACTTTACAAAATTCCAGCTAATAGAGAAAGCTTTGTTTTGTTTTGTTTTGTTTTGTTTTGTTTAACATCTTTATTGGGGTATAATTGCTTTACAATGGTGTGTTAGTTTCTGCTTTATAACAAAGTGAATCAGTTATACATATACATATGTTCCCATATCTCTTCCCTCTTGCATCTCCCTCCCTCCCACCCTCCCTGTCCCACCCCTCCAGGCCGTCACAAAGCACCGGGCCGATGTCCCTGTGCCATGCGGCTGCTTCCCACTAGCTATCTACCTTATGTTTGTTAATGTGTATATGTCCATGACTTTCTCTCGCCCTGTCACAGCTCACCCTTCCCCCTCCCCATATCCTCAAGTCCGTTCTCCGGTAGGTCTGTGTCTTTATTTCTGTCTTACCCCTAGGTTCTTCATGACATTTTTTTCTCTTCTTAAATTCCATATATATGTGTTAGCATACGATATTTGTCTTTTTCTTTCTGACTTACTTCACTCTGTATGACAGACTCTAGGTCTATCCACCTCATTACAAATAGCTCAATTTCGTTTCTTTTTATGGCTGAGTAATATTCCATTGTATATATGTGCCACATCTTCTTTATCCATTCATCCGATGATGGACACTTAGGTTGTTTCCATCTCCGGGCTATTGTAAATAGAGCTGCAATGAACATTTTGGTACATGACTCTTTTTGAATTTTGGTTTTCTCAGGGTATATGCCCAGTAATCGGCATTTATTAACTACCAGAATAATTGATTCAGGCAATGATGATCAACAGATAGTAAAACCTTTGGATGAAAGATTGTTGGAGAAAATGATATTCACACAGTTTCAAAGTATCACCCCCAAGTTATTTATTAATTACAAAGGAGAGAGGTGTCAGTACAGTGAAGGAATCTTCTGGGCACACACTTAAACCAAATAATCAGCTTTAGCATCTCCAATAATAGATCAGACTGACATCATGTACCTCCTGATGTGATATGCTGAAAAGCGTATGTCACCTACGTATATATGTAATATTGCTGGTAATAAGTTTTAATCTGAATTGAATGAGGCAAATCCAAGTTGAGGGAGATTATGCAAAACAGCCCTCTTGGATACTTCAAAAATTTTAAAGACATAGAAGTGAAAAAAGAGAAGTCTGGGAACTGTTCTAGATTAATGGGAACTAAAGAGGCATGACTAAGTGCACCACATGAGTCTTGATTTTTTTTTTTAATATAAAGAAATTTGTGAAGAACATTATTGGGACAGTAAGGGAAATTCATGGACTATATATTAGTAAATAGTGCTATATCATTGTTAAACTTCTTGAGTGGAATAATTTTATTCTGGTTATATAGGAGAATGTTTTTGTTCTCAGAAGATAGAATCTTAAGTATTTAGGGACCAAGTGTCATGGTGTCTACAATTCTCAAATGGTTCAGGAAAAAAAGTGTGTGTGTGTGTGTGTGTGTGTGTATGTGTGTAGAGGGGGAGGGAGGAAGAAAGGGGAAATATGGCAAAATACTAACAAATGGTTGTTTAGATAAAGGATACATGAGTGTTCATTGTACTTGTCTTGAAGCTTTTATGAAGGTTTGAAATTTTTCAAAATAAAGTTGGAGAAAAGTTTAAATTAAAATTTAAAAATAAAATAACTTTCATTGTGTCTCACTGCTTTAGGTGAAATCCTTAACCCTCTTTGTTACCCATTATCCACCAGTCTGTGAATTAGAAAAAAGTTACTCACAACAGGTGGGGAATTATCACATGGGATTCTTGGTCAACGAGGATGAAAGCAAACAGGACCCAGGTATGAATTGTTCTTGCAGTAAGTACAACTAGAATTCTGTTGGTTTTCATAATTTATAACTTGAAGTTCATAGGAGCATGAACTTATTGCTTATTAATCATGAAAGCTGTGAATGTTGATTGTAATTGACATTTGTCCAAATTCATTTTCTCTAAGCTTAGGGTCAGATAGAATTTGCATTTATCCTCACCATGTCTGAATCCTTCTCTGGCCCTCCTTATCTCATTTTTCTACAAGAAGAAGGTGGGGTGACGGGGTCATTTAGGTTTTATTCTTAGATCCATCTCAGAAAAGATGCCCTAACAGTCAAGTGTATTAGTTATCTTTAAAAATACTCAGTACATTTCCCAAAATATCATTTAGCATTAATAACTTACTAAGAGCAATACTCTATACTGACCATACATGTTATCTTAATTTGACAAGGAAAGTGAATCTCAGGTAAAGTGGGTTCCCCATGTCAGCCACCTGGGTGGGGGTTGAACTGAGCCTAGAATCCATGTCCTCTGCCTGCAGGTTCTCTTCTGCTCTGCAAGAAATGGTATATGGGAGCTACAGTATTTTTCCTAGCCTTCTGCTTACTACTCATGTCACAGAAATGAAACATTTCATGAAAAAGAACATCATTAGCCAATAGAAAAAATTCAAGTGCTGTAAGTAATAGAGTAGATTTTAGCTTTTATTTTCCCCCTGTTCAATAATAATTTTTTTTTTTTTTTTTTTTTTGCGGTACACGGGCCTCTCACTGTTGTGGCCTCTCCCGTTGCGGAGCACAGGCTCCGGACGCGCAGGCTCAGCGGCCATGGCTCACAGGCCCAGCCACTCTGCGGCATGTGGGATCTTCCTGGACCGGGGCACGAACCCGTGTCCCCTGCATTGGCAGGCGGACTCTCAACCACTGTGCCACCAGGGAAGCCCAATAATAATTTTTTTTAAGCTGTGGGCCAGTGATGGCTTATGCAGTTGGTGTGCTACAATGGAAAATCCATTATCAAAGATACTCCAGAGTCCAAATTTTATTTTGGAAAAGTAATAAGTAAGGATGGACCTGAAAAAGATATCAGGCAACTGGCCCAAATAAAACAAAGCACTGGACCTAAGATAAATGTAATGTTAGGCAGTCCTGGCCTTTCACCACCATGCGGTCTTGAAAAACACATCATAAATTCTCTCATGGAAGCAGTTTTGTATCTATTCATCTGCATCCAAAGTGACAGGAGGAGCTTATAAGCTAAAATCCAATGGGATAAACAAAACAGAGTTCACTAGCAGGGAAGGGTCAGTGGTAAGTGTTTGATGTGAACTGACTACTAACCCAGACCCTTACATCTTAAGTGTTTTGGCATTTTATTTTATTGATTTAGATTTTTATTCGTGAACATAATTTTTAAAAACTAAATAAAGCTAAAGACTCATGCTAACAGGCAGTGGTCCCCTGCTTCCATCCTTTTATTACTCCACGGCCCCTCCCCATTCCAGTCCCAAGGCAACTGCTTTTGACTCTTTCGTCCATTTCTTCCATAGTTCTAAATACTGTGCTTATTTTCCTATCTCTTGGTTCATCAACCTGACACAATATTTACTGACTTCTGTTAAATGAGAGTCTTCCGCCCTCCCTTGCCCTTCCTCCTGGTATAATAGTTTCACATTTTTTCCGTTTCATTCACATTCATTGTTTTCACTATTACTGCCAGTAGGTATTCCTTACTTATGAGCCAAGTATGTTTTCTTCCTTGTACAACATTTTTCTTGAAGGTAATAATTGTTTTCATTCTTTCATTGTTTTATTTGAGTCTATTGTTGAAAATTCCTGTATCCTCCAATAGCTTTGCAAAACACCTCTCTAGACAGTTTTCCACATGACTGAACCTGTTGGTTCCAGTTTTCCCCACTGGTGTCATTCTTCCTGGAGGCCTTTGTCCTCCTGCTCATCTGAACTGGTTGTTTCCTAGGCCTGCTGCCCAGATATTGCTGTCATCCTAGGAAGTCTCTTAACCTCTCCTCTGTGCATTGGATTGCACGTAACAGAACACTTGGGCCCCCACCAGCTCAGACGACGAGGATACATATAATCTCTTATTACAGGAACCTCAGGAAGGGTGGGCTTCAGCTCGTCTTGTATGCAGTTCTCCAGGCTTTGTCTTCCTGCCCTGCTGGTTTCATCATCAGACTAGCAGCGAGATGGCTGCAGCTCTTTTGGGCATCGCATCCAGAATTGACGATGTCAGAAGGAAGAAAAGGGACCAGCTTTTCCTGTGACTCTTTCTTAGGAGCAAGGGAACTTTTCTTAGATACCCACTAGCTTCTCCTCAGTGTCCTATCTTATTTTCAGGATTGAATCACATGATCATTCTTAAACCAATTCCTAGAAGTAGGAATGGGAGGGATAACTTTGATCAGCCTAGACTAATTGGGGTCAACATTTAGAGCTGGATATGAGGACACTGCTCCCTGAGATAAATGGTCAGGGAGTTAATTCCTTTATAAATCAGGGTTTTCTTAGAGGTGGAATAGATTTTGGATAGGCTACTAATAATATCAGCTAAAGAAGGTAAAATTTTTAAGATTTTGCATGAATGAAAATGTCTCCATACCTTCACACTTGATTTATAATTTAGCTAGGGCTAGAATTTTAGGTTGAAAATAATTTTCACTCAGAAACTTGAAGCATTCCTCCATTGCCTGCTTACTTCCAATATTATCCCTGACTGTATCTATGCTTCATCCTTTACCTCTGACCTAATTCCTCTTCTGTCTAGATTAGAGGCCATTGGTCATCAGTAAAATGCCCCAGTGACCTTCTGGGTGACTTCCAAGATACTATGCTTATCTATTTCCTTTGGTGTGGTAGATAAAGCAATGGACCAGCAGTAAGAAACCTGCGTTTTAGTCTCTTCCAGTCCATAAGATGTTGGAAAAGTCTCCTAACCTCATCCATCTCTAAATTTTTATGAATCTATCCTAAAAGTGACTTCAGAAACTGTTTGATCAGCACACATCTCTTTAATACCTGTCTAGAGGAGTTTTGCTTTAAAACAGTTTTGCTAAGTTTCCCTGTAACAAACAGAAACTTGAATGATTACTTTCAATGATTACTTTCAGCAGTGTCAGATAAGCTTTTCAGTAATACCTGTTTAAGAAATTGGTCATAGCTTACAAGTAGGGTCCTCACTAAGAACTTTTATTTGAAGCTGTAAAGAAATGAGTCATTTTACCATCTGCTCTGCGACCTGGCTCTCTCCACCTCCATGTTTCCTTTGTACATGCACACACGCCTCCCTCTCTCTTTCTCTCTCTCTTCTCCCTCTTCTTCCCTCTCTCTCCCATGGAAGAGTGGTGAAAGATAGTCTTGAAGTAGAACGTAACTATAAAAATATTTCCTTCAGGTGATTATGGAAGAGTGGTTACATTATTTACCTTGATGCTGTAAGAACTACCATAATTAGTACTAAAGTAGAGACCAGCATATGATGACAAATTCAGCAGTTGTTTGTACTGAGTTACGTTAATGAGTTTTTTGGGAGCAATATCATATTTTATATAATTTAACTATATTTTATAGCTATATTTAAGAAACATTTTTTAGCTAGCTATATTATATATACTACATCTTATATGTATATAAAGCAAAAAAAAGGAAAAAGCCGTCAGCAAAGCAGTGTTTAAATGAGGGGGTTTTGTGGCATTTAGTAGGCTTTCAGAAAAGGATGGATGGATGGATGGATGGATGGGTGGATGGATGGGTAGATGGATGGGTGGATAATGAATGGATAGATGGACTGATGAATTAATCTCTTTTTTAGAAAGGTCAGTGTGGAGGCTAGATTATAGAGGAGAGGCTGGAGGTGGAGAAGTCAGTTAGGACTAACCCAGTTGAAGTGATAAAGGCAATACTTGTCTTTGAGATGAAAAGAATTGGCTTTTTTGATACCCCACTGCTGTTCACTTCAGTTTGGGTCTTGTGAGCATTGAAGGGTAACAAAAAACTATCCATGTTAGCCGGTACTGGTTTCTACATGCTTCTTTTCCTAGTCTTTTCCCACCCACTTTGTCACCTGTTCTTTGTGTTCCTTAAGTTTTATTTGGAGGCAAAAGGTATTCTTAGTGCTTTGTAATGTGAGTTTTAGTCTATGTATTCCTGAGAGTGTCAGCATTCTTTTCACCTCCCACCTCTAGCACCCACCCTTAGAAAGGTATTATTTGTCTGTTGCTGAATTCTTAGAGGAGATTAAAGAAAATTCCATTATCCTTTTTCTCTGTTGTGTTCAGTCTTTTGGCTTTTTAGCTTTTAGCTGGATAAAAGAATAAAGCATACACATTTATCCAATGAAATAATATATGAGAAAAGCTCCTGATAAACTTATAATAAGTATACTAGGGTCTCAGAAGTCATTGTGAATCTGGTTCATCTTGGACATTTTTGCAATACCGTGCAATTATATTGAATTTTGTAATAAAAGCTGCGTAATCCCGAGCTGCTTTAGGTTTATCAAAGATTAAACTGTATGCAGCTGTTGGGGAAGAATTTGTTCTCTACCCTTCTTGGTTCTTTGGCTGGTCTAATAATCAAATTAACATAAGACAGATTAACAGGAGAAAACCAAATTTAATTATGTATCTACAGGGGCCTCATAAGAATATGAGGGCAAGTCAGCAGTTGAGGCTTCTGTGCCATCCTGAGCTAAGGAATGGGATAGGAGACTGGGCATCAAAGGGGAGGACGGTAATTCACAGGGAAATAAGAAAAACAGATATTTGGTACTTAGATGTTTGTCTTGCCCTATACATAGGTCATTCAGATAAACGTTATCTGTGGTAACAGTCTGTCTCTGAGCCAGGGCCCCCCCTACCTCCATCTAAATTCTTTCAGGCCATTGAAGGGGGAGCTAAAAAGCCTTTCCTGAGCCTGTGGGGCCTCCCCTGTCTTCAGCCTCAGACACTCTGCATGCCAGAGTGGCACATCTTGGGGAGGCTTGTTCTGAATCCCTTCACAGTCTTGTCTTTGTATTATTGTACTTCATTATATCCCAGTTCTTTAGAAGTTTTAACTTCATGTATATGTACTGTGTGGTAGACTGGTTCCCCAGGAAGCAGATTCTGAGGTTTACATGCCAGAGTTTATTGGGGAGTGCTCTCACGAACAACGCTGGGCTACAGTTATAAGGCTTCAGCCCACCCTGCAGAGAGCTCTGACGAGGGTTGGTCCTTCAGAGTTACCTCAACTTCGGGTGAAAGAGCCAGGCCTTATACCTTTTATTAGTTATCTACTGTTGCATAATAAATTACCCCCCAAAACATAGCAGCTTAGCACAGCAAATATTTATTATCTCATAATTTCTGTGGAGCAGGAATCCAGGGGCAGCTCAGCTGAACACCTCTGCCTCACAGTCTCTCACAGGCTACATCATGGTATCAGCCAGGGCAGCAGTCGCTTCAGGGTTTGACTGGGGCAATCCACTTCCCAGCCCACTCACATGCTGTTGGCAGACCTCAGAATAGCCACTTCCAAGTTCACTCACGTGGCTGTTGGTAGGCTTCCAGGCCCTCACTGACTTGTTGGCCAGAGACATCAGTTTCTTTCCATGGGACCTCCATAGGGCAGCCCACAATATGACCACTGGCTTCCCTCAGAGCAAACAAGCCAGAAAGAAAGTGAGAGTGCCCAAGACAGGCCACAGTCTTTCATGATGTAATCTCAAAAGTGACATGCCATAATTTTTGTCATATTCTATTCATTAGAAGCAAGTCCTTTGAACCAGCCCACACTCAAGGAGAGGGAGTGACACAAGGAGGCAGGGAACTTTGGTGGCCATCTTAGAGGCTGCCTACAAACCCGCATAGCAACCAGTCACTGGACGCAGGTTTCCCAAGATGGGACGCGACCTTGGGTGAAGCAGTTCTCTTCAGCTGAGGACGTTCCCAAAGAGAGCACACAGCTGAGCGTTGCAGGCTTAACAGCCTTCCTGACAGTTGGGGCAGTAAACCCTTCAGTCCTGAGTGGGATTTGGGTGGTACCAGACAGCATCCACTTCAATATGTATAGCTCTTAGTTAACTAGGATGTTTAATAAGCCAGAATTTCTCGGTCTTGTTATTTAAACTGTACAACATGTAATATTTCCTTATCTGTTTTTGTGGTTTTGTTTCTAGCACTCTTAGAAACATCTTTTATATATGTTACTTTACAGAGTGTATTACAAGACTGGTGCATATATTCTTCCACTGGAAAACACTTTTTTTTTTAAATCTATTTTTAAAGGAGAAATTGTATTGTACCATGTATCAGAATCACTCTTTTTTTGATATAGAAGGTCAGTGGAAATTTTTCAGCAAACAGCCTAAAACTAAATACTTCTTAGCTTACAATGAGTAATTGTTAAAAACCATTTTAACTGAGCTAAAAGATAGATTCTAAATGCAAAAGCATTTTCAAAGCAGTATTTACCCTTTTCTAGATATGTAGTATTGATAAAAGGAGCTAACAAGGGATTAGGAACAATGGATTTCTTTTTCAGATTATAAATTTTAATTGAATAAAGCTATAAGAGTTTGTATGTTGTCTTTAATCCTCTAATTTCTTTCAACTTTCAAACATGGTTTTCTTTCTCTCTCTCTCTCTCTCTCTCTCTCTCTTTTTTAACTCTATTTTTTAGGTGAAGAAGACCAGGTTCCTGATTTTGTCACTTTTCTTTATCAAATAACCAGAGGAGTTGCAGCAAGGAGTTATGGACTCAATGTGGCTAAACTAGCAGATGTTCCTGGAGAAATTTTAAAGAAAGCAGCTAGCAAATCAAAAGAGCTGGAAGGATTAGTAAATATGAAAAGGTCAGAATGATTGTGCTGCATTTTTTGATTTATAATGAAATCTTCCAGGTTGTCCCAGGAAGAGGATTGTCCTGTAAATGAACATCAGAACTTCCTTCAAGTGTCTCTTCAAGTATTGTGAAACATTTAATTACAATAAAATGAAAACAGCTCTTACCAAAGCTCACGTGGATTCACTCATGCCTCTCTAGTCAGGTCTTTATTAAGTTGATAAATTGGTTCTTTTAATCATTTTTCTAAAGAATTAACTCCTTAATATGTACCAACACATTCGTTGCCTAAAATATTCGTTTATGCAAAAAATTACTAATGGAAACCTCAATATATAAAATGTTTAGAGTACTTCTTTTATTCATATATTGCATTCAGATATGCAGTAGTTGCATTCAGAGATGAAGAATTCTGTCAGGACAGGAATGAAAATAATAATATCACATAACTAGGTGATTAGAGTCAGTATCCACACGTCACTTACTTTGTGGATTTGTTTGTGACAAAGTTTTCATTCTAACCGACTTCTCCATCATCTAGGAACGCTTTTGTGAATGCACTCACTTTTTACCCTGGATAGCCAGCAAGTATATAGTCAGTATATATACTAATCTTCATATAAACTTGAGACATACTTTGGAAGGAAGATATTCCTAGGAAAATATCATACTAATAAATAATAAATTATAGCCTTTTTTTCCCCAAATATAAGATTATATTATAAAACAACATAAGCTCCTCACCTACCTCCTACCCCACTCCTTCTCTGCTTGGAGAGTGATCGGCCTGGGGCAGGACATGATTGCCCTGGTCCATAACCACATGACCAGGAGTGAACAGGCTGTTAGTCCAATAGAACATCTTGGCGGACCACTATACCGTAAGAATATGTTTTAGCTCTGGAAATCACCCCCTATTTAAATATTGAGATATTAACACCTAATATTAGTTAAGCACTTGCCAACTTGTATACTGACGTACAGTCGTGCAACCAGCTTCTCTTTCTCCTCTTCCTGCCTCTGTGGTTCTGCCTTGCACTCCACACTTTGCAGTGGTAAATGGTGGTGAACCAGGTCCAAAGTGCTGGAATACTATAAAAGACATGTCGTTTCCTCTGTCGACTTTCTCTTCTGCATCCTTTCCTCAATGCCAAGTTAGAAACAAATGTTGTAATCAGCGACCGCTTATTTCTAGTTATTTGTAACATAATAGATTAACATAAAATTTTTCTAGAGAGAAAAGTGATCATCTGTGAGAGTTTAAAAATAAGCTTAGCCCGTAGTTCTTTGGGCTGATTTAAATCCTCTCTTGTTGTCTTCTTATTTTTCTTTTTCCCTAAAGGAACTAGAATAAAACTTTACTACAAAAGATACATAAGCACGATGGTGATAAAATATGAGAGTTTATACATGTTGCTGCTATATAGCCTATAAAGCAAGAGCAGTGAAATTCACAGGTTATTTATAAATATTTTAACTCTTCCGACCAGTATATGACATTTTGAAATCTAGAAAGTTATCTTAAAAAGACAGAATTATAGAAAGAGGTTGCATTGGGATGGAATCTGATGATTTATCAGGATACACTGCATTTATTGTTTTTCCTTTTCACTCAAAGTGCCTGTCACATCGATTCCATTGGCGAGATCAAAGAAAGCAAACTGAATCCAGTGCATTCATGTGGGTTTGGTAATAGCTAATATTTATTGAATGCTTGCTGTGTGCACCAGCAAGTCTGGGCAGTCAGTCCTTTGCAGCAGCCTAGACACTGTGCCAGTTACTGTTCTTATTGCTTTACATACATTAACTCATTCCTTACGACAGCCTTGTGAGATAGGTACTGCTGTCATCCCCATGTTATAGTTGGGGAAAATGAGGCCAGGTGGGGGTAGGAAGCTGACCAGAAAACCAGGGTCACACAGCTAGTTGGTGCTGGAGCAGTGATTGGAACTCATATACTCCCTCTTCAGACCCTAAGTAGGTCTCTGTTATGTTGGCATTTTACTCTTTCCATAGCCTGCATTATATTATTAAATCAATTTTACTTTTCATCCTGTGAGCACACATAGCCTCTGGCTGAGTTAGAAGAGGGAGGAAGCTGGGCTCTCCTCTCCCCGGAGTCAGAGAGCTGATCAACAACTTTGGTCTCTTGATTATAATAGCAGCACTGAAAAACTTGTTTCTCAGGAAGGCTGATGCTTCCTGACATAGCTTCCCAACCACAGCTTCCCAATCACCTTGCCTGTGAGTCTATGTTACAGACTTTTCATAGCTTTCCATGAGATGTACTGGCCTCTAACAATTTCATTTATAAAAGAAATAGTATTTTATTTTCTCTCCAGGAAAAGGCTAAAGTGTTTTGCGAAGTTATGGACGATAAATGATGCAAATGATTTGCAAAACTGGATGGATGAGTTCAAACTGGAAGAAATTACAGACTTCTCTTCCTGATGAAAATGAAGACTACGTTTTGGAACCAAAAAATAGAGAATTAAAAATACCAACTGTATAAAACAACTCTCTAGTAACAGCCCATCTTTGTGTGACCTGAGCATAAAACCTGACCGTGGTATATTCCTGTTAGAAACAGGGAGGCCTTTTGTGTAGAAAGTCTGTTTCAGGTTCCTGCCATCCTTTTAAAAGTATAAACACTTTTGAATATTAAGATTTCTATCATGTCATTAGAAAATCTCATGGATGGTAAGATTCAAATAAAATCAGAAACTTCTAAGTAAAACCTGGAGTGGTAGAATATATAGTTCATGAACTTTTAGAGTGATATAAAAATTTAATGCATAATTTTATTTGTTTCAGTTCAGATAATTTGCAACTGGTTGAAATGTCTTGCAGGAATATACATTTTCATTCGAACTAAAATAATTTTATAATGCCGCCAGTTTATTCACTGTAAGCATAAGAATTTTTGAAGAGAAATAGAAGGAATTATCAGGCTTTTAGAAACTAGAGCACGGAAAGAGTAAGGTCATATGAAATTTGAAAAGCTAAATATTGTCATAGTTTTAAGCAATTTGAAGATTGTTGGATTAAATTATTTGTCATTCAAGGAATAAACATTTGATGAATACTTGCTATAATATATGATTTTTTTTCATGTTGAATTTGGGGGTTCTCAACTATTTGGGACATTTGTTACTTTTTAGGTTTAATTGTGGAACCAAGGTTGCTGCTCCTCCCAAGTACATAGAACTGAGCTTTCCCATTTTGGACCTTTCTACTAATTGATATAGCAAATGTATGGTCTTCCCGGTATTGTACCTTATAGCTATGTTGATTCATAACAATGCTCCCTCCCTGCATGTTTAGGGTGACAGTGCTCAGCTTTGTCCCTGAGCTTTTTATAGCACTTACAACCTGGCTTCTCATATCTATTCTTTTTGTTTCTAAATATATGATCTTGCACAAAGGCTTTCCATCCTGTTTCTCACTCGGTTTTCATTCCTACTCAGTGAAATGCCTTCACTTGATGGCCACATTTCTAATTTCTTCTTTAGATTCTTTCTTTCTTTTTTTTTTTTTAGCTGCACTGTGCAGCTTGCGGGATCTTAGTTCCCCGACCAGGGATGGAACCTGCGCCCCTTGCAGTGGAAGTGTGGAGTCTTAACCACTGGACCGCCAGGGAAGGTCCCTTTAGATCATTTCTTACAATGGCCCTAACAGTGAGCCCTGGACACAGTCAATTAAGTCTCCCCAAGTTGATGACGAGCGGTTGGTTGCTATACTTTTGGGTCACTCACGCTTTAGCCCTGTGATTCCCCACCTTTATGGAGTTAGAATATGATGTAGTCTGATTCCTCCATCCTTCCAGAAATATTAACATACAGTGAAATTCTCAAACGTATCTCCAAACAGAATTAGTTGGAATTTACTCTTTAAATTTTAAAAATAACACTTTTTAAGCAATGTTTCAATACTCCATAAGACCATAAATGTTTTATATTAACAGAGGTAGTGCTGTAACCTTACTGGCAGGCCAGCAGAAAAAGGAGATGAATCCAGGAATGTCACGCTCGTGCCTGAGGGAGCTGCAGGGACCAGCAATCACAGGTCATATCCAAGTGGGTAGTTGGGGCTATCTCTGGCTTGCCCAGGCCAGTGTCAACATTCAAGCAGGTAAGAGTTTCAGGAGCAGTGTGTCCAGGCAGTGACGGTCCACAGTGTCTGGCAAGTGACAATGTGGAATATTGCAAGGTAGATTCTCTAACATAAAGCAGGATATCAGCCAGCCAGCCAATTTGCAGGAGGTCAGGCCTGCTCCAAGTTTGGAAGAAGATCAGCATTGCCAAACTGCAATTCTAAGTGAGGCTCCTTCCCAGCCAGGGTGCTGAGGTGTTGAAGGGAAAGTTGTGTCAGTGTCCTAGACATGAAGATTGCACACGTGCCATGGAGATTGGCAGAAAAGATGCCATTGATTGGGTATGTACTCTATCACACTTAAGGAGTGCTGCAATGCTAACATTGGATATAATGTCTTTGAGATCCTGATTTGATTTCCTTTAGTTATATACCTGGAAGTGGGATTGCTGGATGATATGGTAGTTCTATTTTTTATTTCTTGAGCAACCTCCATACTGTTTTCCATAATGGCTGTACCAATTTACAGTCTCACCAACAGGGTACAAGGGTTCCCTTTTCTCCACACATTCACCAACACTTGTTACTGCTTGTCTTTTTGATAATAGCCATCCAAAGGGGTGTGAGCTGATATCTCATTGTGGTTTTATTTGCATTTCTCTGACGATTGTAGTCAGTTTTATAACGTTTTTATCACCCTAAAATCTGTTCTCATTAGCAGTTACTCTCCATTCCTCCCCCAAATCCCCAGTCCTAGACAGTCACTAACCTGCTTTCTGTCTCTATTAGATTTGGTATTTTGGACATTTCATATGAATGGAATTATACAATATGTGGTCTTTGGTGCCTGGCTTCTTTCATTTAGCTTACTGTTTTCAAGGTTCATCCATGTTGTAGCAGGTAGCAGTACTTCATTCTTTTTCATTACTGAAAACTATTCCGTTATATGTATATACCACATTTTGCTTATCCGTTCATCAGCTGATACACATTTGGTCTCTTTCCATTTTTTGGCTATCATGAATAGTTCTACTGTGAACATTTATGTACAGATTTTTATGTGGCAAGCCACAAGATTTTTTTTTTAATTTTATTTATTTATTTATGGCTGTGTTGGGTCTTCATTTCTGTGCGAGGGCTTTCTCTATTTGCGGCAAGTGGGGGCCACTCTTCATCGCGGTGCATGGGGCCTCTCACTATCGCGGCCTCTCTTGTTGCGGAGGAGCACAGGCTCCAGACACGCAGGCTCAGTAATTGTGGCTCATGGGTCTAGTTGCTCAGCGGCATGTGGGATCTTCCCAGACCAAGGCTCGAACCAGTGTCCCCTGCATTGGCAGGCAGATTCTCAACCACTGCGCCACCAGGGAAGCCCCCACAAGATTTTTTTTAGAGCTCCCCCCCAATAATTCTAAAGTGCAGTCTGGTTTGTGAACCACTAGTCTCATAGATTACAAGTGACTAAACAATATTTTTCATTGGATTGACAGTCATTTGGTCTCTCTTCTCTGCTTAATCTATCATTTAGACAAAGCATGGCATACTGTAGAACCCCAATAAATATTTGTTGAAATAGAAAAGAAAAACGAAACCCTTTCATATTAGAAATCCAACGAAATGACTCTTCGTTTCATAATCAAGATACTATTTCACTAGGGATTCAAGATCCATATAGAAGTATACTATATCTTAAAACAAAAAAATTAAAATTTCTTCTGCCAATTTGTCCAAGTTAGAGCCTGTTGTCTTGGTGGTAGTGGTAAGGTAGCTGGTGAAATAGAGCTCACTGCACGAATTCCAGAGTAAAGACTAGATTGAATCCAATGTGGTCTACAAATTATTGTAGAGCTTTACTAAGTTCCAAGATCAGTATTAATTACTGCTGTGCCAAGTAATTATAAAAGTGTCATTTGATGTTTCACACTAAGAACATGGGTGGAGAGAAAAAGGAACTTGGATTAATACCATCTGCGGTTTCTAACTTTGTAATTACCATCAATTCCTCTTTGGAACATTGTGGTTAGTATAGATGATTATCGTTAGGTTTATTAATGTTCAAAGGGGTATTACCATTAGGGAGATATCCATTCTGGTTTGCCTGGGATGAATCTGGGACGTTCTGGTCTACACCTGTTTTCCTGATGTGCTTGTTAAGAGCCTCTTTCACTCAAAAGTGTCCTGTTCTGAATAATAAATTACGTGGTTACCCTAGTTTTAGGTGCTAATTCATGGACACACTTACCGACTTGACGGATTTTGAATGTCATCTTTAAAAATTGATTTTTTTAACCCACTGTATGAACTGATTTTTATCTGAACGATCTGCCAGTTGTTTTTTGCTTGTTTATAATAAATGCTTTACATTGTGGCATTTAGAAACTACCACTCTGGTAATTGGCATGTTAGGGCTTTACTACCTAATCTGTTTTTGAGACTAAATCCCCAGAGATAACTTTGTCATCGGCCTTGTCTGCATGAAGATGGTGAAGAGTGTGCACCTATATGATCATGAGACACATAGCAGGGCTGTCGTCTGGCAGAAATAATTATTGATCTCAGGACGAAGAACCCTTTTCTCTAGTTGTTTTGTCCTTTGCTCAAATCATCTTTTCATTGCCTTTGACTGTATCCTTTTTCTTTTTAACATTCAGAACAGTCATTTTATTTTCTACATCAGAAATATTATGTGCCATTTTAACCTCCTTTTCAGCCTCACGCTCCTTTTTTTTAAAACCTTACTTCCATGAAGCTCCTTCATTGGATGTAGGGATGTCCCGCCCTCTATCAGAATCACCTAAGGAGGTTTTATTCTATTTTATTTTTTAAAATTTTATTGAAGTATAGTTGATTTACAATGTTATGTTAATTTCTGCTGTGCAGCAAAACGATTCAGTTATACCTATTTATATTCTTTTTCATTTTCTTTTCCATTATGGTTTATCACAGGATATTGAATATAGTTCCCTGTGCTACACAGTAGGACCTTGTTGTTTATCCATCCTACATATAATAGTTTGCATCTGCTAATCCCAAACTCCCATCCTTCCCTCCCCTATCCCTCCCTCCCCCTTGGCAACCTCAAGTCTGTTCTCTTTATCTGTGAGTCTATTTCTGTTTCATAGATATGTTCATTTGTGTCATATTTTAGATTCCACGTATAAGTGATATCATATGGTATTTGTCTGTCTCTTTCTGACTTAACTTCGCTTGGTATGATAATCTCTAGGTCCATCCATGTTGCTGCAAATGGCATTGTTTCACTCTTTTTTAAGGCTGAGTAATATTCCATTGTGTATATATACAGACACATATATATACACAATTATACACACACACACACACACACCACATCTTCTTTGTCCATTCGTCGATGGACATTCAGGTTGTTTCCATGTCTTGGCTATTTTAAATAGTACTGTTGTGAACATAGGGGTGTATGTATCTTTTTAAATTATAGTTTTGTCTGGATATATGCCCAGGAGTGGGATTGCTGGATCATATGGTAACTCTATTTTTAGTTTTTTGAGGAACCTCGATACTGTTTTCCAATAGTGCCTGTACCAGTTTACACTCCCACCAACAGTGGAGGAGGGCTCCCATTTCTCCACACTTCCTCCAGCATTTATTATTTGTAGACATTTTGATGATGGCCATTCTGACTGGTGTGAGGTGGTACCTCATTGTAGTTTCAGAATCACCTAAGGAGGTTTTAAATACAGATTTCTAGGCCTCACTTTAGCTCTGCTGAATCTGAATCTTTGAGGTTGGTACACGACAATATCAGTCAATGTTACTTTTTGTCCTCATCTCTTCTTTCCCATTTTCTCTCTCCTTTCCTTTTCTCACTTCTCCCTACATGATTAGTGGTCTTATCTCCAAAGAGATTTGCTAAAACTCATATTCCTCAGATCATAACACTTCTCCAGGATTCTGTCTGATTCAGTAACTCTGGTATGGAACCCAGGGAACTTTTTTTTTTTTGGATAGACTTTATTTTTTAGAGCAGTATTAGGTTCACAGCAGAATTGAGGAGAAACTACAGAGACTTCCCGTGTACCCTCTGCCCACACAAGCACAGCCTCCACCACTGTCAGCATCCCCCACTAGAGCAGTACATTTGTCACAATCGATGACCCTTCATTGTCACATCATTATCACTCAAAGCCCATGGTATATATACTAGGGTTCATTCTTGGCATTGTACATTATATGGATTTGGACAAGTGTTTAGTGGCATGTATCCACCATTATAGTATCATATAAAATAGTTTCACTGCCCTAAAAATCCTCCATACTCTGCTTATTCATCCCTTTTTCTTCTCCAACCCCTGGTAACCACTGCTCTTTTTACAACCTTTGTTTTACAGTTTTGTCTTTTCCATTGCCTCTAATCATTTAGTTGGGATCATGCAGTATGTAGCCTTTTCAGATTGGCTCCTTTCACTTAGTAATATGTGTTTGTTTCCTCCATGTCTTTTCATGGCTTGATAGCTCATATTTTTAGCACTGAATAATATTTCATTGTTTTTATTACAGTTTATCCATTCAACTTACAAAGGACCTTGTAATTGCTTTCAAGTTTTGGTAATTACGAATAAAGCTGCTATAAATATCTGTGTGCAAGTTTTTGTGCGGACACAGTTTTGGGTAAATACCAAGGAGTGTGATTGCTGGGTTGTATGGTAAGAGGAAGTTTAGTTTTGTAAAAAGTTGCCAAACTCTCTTCCGAAATGACTGTGCTGTTTTGCATTCCCACCAGCAATGAAGGAGAGCTCCTGGTGTTCCACATCCTCACCAGCATTTGGTGTTCTCAGTATTTTGGATTTGGGCCATTCTAATAGGTGTGTAGGTTTATTGTGATTTTAATTTGCAATTCCCTAGTGACATACGATGCTAAGCATCTTTTCATATGCTTATTTGCCATATGTATCAATATATCTTTGGTAAGCTGTCTGTATAGGCCTTCTGCCTGTTCTTTTAATTGCAAGGTTCATTTTCTTATTGTTGCATTTTAAGAATTCTTTGTATTTCTTTAATAACAGTCCTTTATCAGATGTGTCTTTTGCAGGTATTTTCTCCCAGTCTATGGCTTGTTTTCTCATTCTCTTGACAGTGTCTTTTGCAGAGAGAAGTTTTTTTAATTTTGATGAAATCCAGCTTATCAACTATTTCTTTCATGGATCGTGCCTTTGGCGTTATATCTAAACAGTCATTGCCATACCCAAGGTCATCTAGATCTTCTCTGTTATCCTTTAAGAGATTTATAGTTTCGCATTTTACATGTAGGTCTGTGATCCATTCTGAGTTAATTTTTGTGACAAGTGTAAGGTCTGTATCCAGATTCATTTTTTAAAATAGACTTTATTTTTAGAGGAGTTTTTGGTTCACAGCAAAATTGAGTGGAAAGTACCAAGAGGAAAGTTTATTTTTGAAATGAGTCTCGTAAGTGATCTTGATGCAGATAGTTGAAGAATTGAGTTATGAGAAGCATGGTCATAATGCCTTCAAATTCTTATTCATAAGAAGTCAGTTCTGCAAACAATGGTGGGCCTTTAATTTCTCCAAACTCCTTGCATTTCTTTGTAACAGACTATTAGGCAAAAGAAACACATAAAGTTGCATTTTTGTGTTATGAAACTTAAAGGAGTGTCCATAAAGAGCATGCATGATGCCTCAAACTGTGCGTAAGCTCTCTGATATAATGGTACTTTATATTCTCAGTAACATTCCAGCCAATGTAGAGCATAATCAGGAAAGGAGATAATGAAAATCTTTCCAAGCATCAGCTCTGCTTCGTGACCTTGAGCACTATAATTTTCTAGTGAACAGTAGCTTTGATGTTATTAGTACACAAGCTAAGTTCTAAAATATTCTTTCACTGTAGGCACAAAAACAAGATGACCTTAGAAAAGAGTTGTTGATGGAACCAAAAATAAACTCTCACTTTGTAAGCAACAGGCTTACAGGTCCCTGTGTAAATTAATGCTGGTCAGCAGTGGTTTAACAAACCTGCAGTATTAGAAGCTCCAGAACAATCACTCCTATGTCAGATAGAAACCTTGAGTGAGGTCTGAATAAAAAAGTTATTGAGTTAGTGTTCTCTTGCAGTGAGAAAATGCCATTCCTTATTTACAGGAAGGAGCAAATTGAAAATATAACTTTTCTACGGAGGAAAGTACCAGAGACTTCAAGGCATCTTATTTAAATGTAAAAACTACATTTATTAGTAGCAGGTGAGTATAGGTAGCCAATTGCAAGACATCTTACTATATTCAATTTAGTTACTGGCCTCAAAACAGAAGAAATAAAATGTTACGTAAATGTCTAACCACAGTTAAGATATTTTTTCGACTAAAATGATTCCTTCAGAACAGCAATTTATCATAAATTCATTGATCTGTGTTTAAGTGAATAACTGCAAACTTCGTTAATAGTGATAGATTCTATTTTAAGTTGCAAGAACAGAAAGACACTAGAGGATACATTGAAAGTAAGGAAAAGAGAAACAGCAACCTAACTTGGGCTTATGGAAGAGGAGAAATTTGAATGATTTTCAGAATATAGCATATACAGTTCTATTTCTGTTGTTTAGTTATTTCATCAGCAACAGGGTTCGTTTTCTCCCTATGTGGCAGCTGTTCCACCATTGTAGTGAATCAGCTTTTCTCTGTTTTTGCTGCCTCTGCCATTACTGACTTTGTACTCTGTTTCTCTGTTTTCTGGCCTCTGCATTTCCGTCACTTATGCTTACTGCCTTCTCTCCAAGGGTCTCTGTTTCTGCCCCCACTACCATTTTCTTACTTCCTTTTTTCTTCAGATGCCCTAAGAAGGCAGACTTGATTGGTTCAGTTTATCATGGTTGTTCCTGTTGGGTAGCTTGTCTTGGGCCACCACATGAGCAGCTGGTTGGCCTGGAGAGTAGCAACCCCAAGATCAAGCATCTACTCTGCTTAGTCAGTTCTGTCCAGAATGGCAGCTTCACTTTACTATGAGCTTGGCAGCAACTTTGGGCACCAGTACAAGTGATTGATCTGATTTCATGAAAGTGCTGGAGGTTTGTGCAATATGTGAATACACTGGAAATCAGCCTTCTAGAAACAAAAAACCTCACTGGTTCAGCCTGGTTGGAGGAGTATTCCGACATACTCATCTGAATTAGTGAAACACCTGAAGTACAGAACATTTTGCACTATCTGTTTATAGATTCAGTAACATCTTAAAATTGAAAAGGAGACTATAACTAAAGGAAAGATAAAAATATCTGATCAGAAATACCATATGGTATCACTTATATGTGGAATCTAAAATATACTAATGAACTTAAGAAACAGACTCACAGACATAGAAAACAAACTTATGGTTACCAAAGGGGAAAGGGGGTGGGGGAGGGATAAATTAGGAGTTTGGGATTAGCAGATATAAACTACTATATATATAACTACTATATAAACTACTATATAGTTTATTAGCAGATATAAACTACTATATATAAAACAAACAACAAGGTCCTGTATAGCACAGGGAACTATATTCAATATCCTGTAATAAACCATAATGGAAAAGAATATGAACAAGAATATATATATGCATATGTATTTGTGTGTTTTTTATATAGAGAGAGAAAACTGAATCACTTTGCTGTACATCAGAAACTAATCCCACATTGCAAATCAACTATACTTCAATAAAAATAAACAAATACATATGTATAAAATAGATAACTAATAAGAACCTGCTGTATAAAAAATAAATTAAAATTTAAAATAAATAAATGTATAACTAAAAATATCTGGTAGGTATGGAGAAATATAAGTGTTTTCATTACTACACAATAAACTTGATGAAATGTTAGTGTGTTCATGAAGAGTTAAGATCTTTAAATGATGAATCCAGAGTTAATGTCGAAATGTATATAGCATGACGTGGAAAAGCTTTTTACAATTCTTGGGGAACGGAATAAAACTAGATACTGGTGGGAATACATGTACTAATGATAATGGCAGATCCTTATACTCTTAAGGTATTTAGGATTAAATCTCTGTTGAATGGGTTATAGAAAGAAATCCTGATGAAATACAAATAGGAGTGTGTTCTCTCCTTAGTAAATAAAAACCCTCTCAAATCCCATGACTCTAGCAGGCAGCCTAAAGATACTTCTAGATAAAAATATAAGGAAAATATTACAGTGAGTCTAGTACTTTTTGGTTCCTAGCTGAGTTCTAAATTTCTGTGCCCTGCCATTTAGTATCTTCAAACAAGTCATATAAAATATCTCTGGAACTTGATTTTCTCCTCTGTAAAATTTTAATCAGTATAGTAACAAGTGACTCACTTAGCTTATTTGTAGGATTGTTCTAAGGGTCAAGTAGAAATGCATAAGGAAGAGCTCTATAATTATAACATGCCTGATAAATATCAAATACTGTTACAAATGACATGCTTGTTGTTTGAGTATGACTGATAGAGATGACTAAATGGCCCAAGTTAGAAATCCCACAATACTGGCATTGAATGTATTATGAACATACTTGGGGAGACTTAATTCAGTCTAATTTTGGATAGCCTCTAAAATAGTTTTAAAACTTCTCTCACCCAGAATCAGGAGATTCTAACACAAATTGTTTCTATGAGAAATCCTCGAGGATTTTTTCCTGGGGCAAGATTCCGAATTCTTTCATTGCTTTGAATAGGGTTGTGACAGTCCTAGAGCCTACTGAAAGCAAATGAAGGGTAGATATGGAATTTCTTCATTGAGAAAATTCTTAAGTTTTCTAACTCCCCTTTTACTCTCCCCTCCCTTTGTTTTCCTCTAGCGAGAGACTGGTTTATCCATTTTCTAACTCCTTATGATGATAATTAATATTGTTTGAGTGATTATGCTAAGCACTGAGCTGAGTGCTTTAGATACTTCCTATTTAACCTTTGTAACAACCTCTGAGGTAATATCTCCATTTTTCAAATAAGGAAATACAGGCTTGGAGGGGAACTAAGTAACTTGCCCGTAATCATACATAACTGAGTTCTGAGCACTGAGTTAAAGAGTCAATATTCAAACAAAGGCAGTTGACCCCAAAGTCCTCATATTTAATAATGATACTTGTATGTTAACATTTTACAGCTATGAATTTTCCTCTAAATACAGCTTTAGGTATAATCCCATAAATTTTGATATTTTCATTGTAGCTAATTTCCAAGCATGATATAAGTGCAGTTTTTATTTCTTCTTTGGTGTAAAGTTGAGACAGTTTTAAAATCATCAAGTAGTTGGGGTTGTTTTGGCCAAGTTCTTAGTTGTAGGCAATACCTTTCCTTTGCAGTTCACAAAAGATAATTACTAGACACCAGATGTTCTACTATAACTGCTGCAGAGAAACCACATTCCAAGACAAAACCTGCCTGAGGAGGCATGTGATCTTCACTTTACAAAGTCAATTCTGCTAAGTCTCACACAACTATGTCTTGTTGGCGAAAGGTAGTCCATACATAACTTTAGCTTCAAGGGAACAGGAGAAATCCCTTTGGTCTTTGGCCTTCCAGCTCTTTTCTAGAGGAGGAAATACGACAGATGAGTTGAAGTTATATTGATTGAGCCAGCCTGCAGCATCTGCTTTTGTTATTAATTCTGAGGGTTTTTTTTCATCATGGTCTGAAAATATCAGTTTGAACTGAGTGGGTCTATTTATATGAGGATGTTTTTAAATAAATACGTTGGAAAATTTTTGGAGATTTGTGGCAATTTGAAAAAACTTACAAATCAAGTAGCCTAGAGATATTGAAAAAGTAAGAAAAAGGGATGTTATCCATGTATAAAATATATGCAGATACTAGTCTATTTTATCATTTATTACCATAAAATGTACACAAATCTACTATAAAAAGTTAAAAGTTACCAAAATTTACACATGCAAACACAGGCCATATGGCACCATCTGCAGATGAGAGAAATGTAAGCAAACATAAAGATGCAGTATTAAGTCATAATTGCATAAAATTAACTGCAGTACATACTACTATAATAATTTTGTAGCCACCTCCTGTAGCTGTTGCAGTGAGCTCAAGAGTTGTGAGTATCCACTTAAAATGCTGTGTGACGCTAGTCATCTCTGTGTGAGCAGTTTGTTTCTCCAGTAAATTGTGTGTCACAGTAAAAAGTGATCTCTTGTGGTTCTTGCATGTTTTTTACCTTGTTTAGTGCAATACCACAAACTTTGAAAAACACCGTGAGACCCATACAAAGTGCTGTTAGTGACGCTGGAAGTGCTCACAAGAAGCAGAGAAAAGTCATGACATTACAAGAAAAAGTTGAATTGCTTGGTATGTATTATAGATTGAGGTCTGCAGCTGTGGTTGCCTGCCATTTCAAGATAAATGAGTTCAGGGTAAGACACACTGTAAAAAAAAAGAAAAGGAAATTCATGAAGCCGTTAGTGCAGCTACACCAGAAGACACAAAAACCTTGCACTTTTTGCAAAATACATTTTTAGCTCGTATTGAAAATGCAGCTTTTATGTGGGTGCAGGATTGCTATAAAAAAGGCATATCTATAGACTCTAATATGATTTGAGAAAAAGTGGAGTCATTATATGCCAACTTAAAGCAAAAGGAATGTAAAGGATCTAAAACTGGAGAATTTAATACCAGCAAGGGCTGATTTGGTAGTTACAGAGGTTTGGCTTAAAAAATGTCAAGTAACAGGAGAAGCAGCTTCTGTTGACCAAGCGGCAGCAGACAAGTTCCCAGATGCCATTATGAAAATTATTAAGGAGAAATGATATCTGCCTGAACAGGTGTTTAATGCAGATGAAAGTGCCTTATTCTGGGGGAAAAAAATTCCACCAAGAGCACTTATTAGTAAGGAAGAGGAGCATGCGCCAGGATTTAAGGCAGGAAGAGATAGGCTAACTACTGTTTTGTGAAAATACAGTCAGGTTTATGACCAAGACTGCCCTTACCTATAAAGCTGCTGACCCCTGGACCTTAATGGGCAAAGATAAACAAGAGCTGTCAGTCTTTTGATTGTGCAACAAAAAGGTCTGGACAACCAGAACACTTTTTCTGGATTGATTCCAACAATGCTCTGTCCCTGAAGTCAGGAAATACCTTGCCAGTAAAGGACTGCCTTTTAAAGTTCTTTTGATATTGGAAAATGTCCTTGGCCACCCAGAACCCCATGAGTTCAGTACTGAAGACATCAAAGTGATCTGCTTGCCCCCAAACACATCTCTAACTCAGCCTCTAGATTAGGGGGTCATAAGGACCTTTAAGGCTCATTATGCATGGTCCTCTATGGAAAGAATTGTCAGTGCTATGGAAGAGAACCCAGATACAGAAAACATCATGAAAGTCTGAAGTGATTACTCCATTGAAGATGCCATCATAGTTATAGAAAAAGCTGTGAAAGCCATGAAGCCCAAAGCAATAAATTCCTGCTGGAGAAAACTGTCCAGATGTTTGCATGACCTCACAGGCTTTACAACAAAGACAGTCAAGGAAATCATGAAAGAGATTGTGGATATGGCAAAAAAAAAAAAAAGGTGGAGGGTGAAGTGTTTCAAGATATGAACCTTGGAAAAATTCAAGAGCTGGTAGACAGCAAACTAGAGAAATGAACAGAAGACAACCTGATGGAGATGGGTGCTTCCAAACCAGTGCCAGATGATGAGGAAGAAGATGTAGAAGAAGCAGCGCCACAAAACATATTGACATTAGACAATCTGGAAGAAGAGTTTTGATTATACAAGACTGCTTTTGACTTCTTTCACGACACAGATCCTTCTATGATATGGACACTGAAACAAAAGCAAATGGTGGAAAAAGGATTGGTGTTGTATAGAAACATTCTTTAGATGCATGAGAAAGCAAAAAAGTCAGACAGATTACTGTGTGTTTCCATGAAGTTACACTGAATGCGCTTGCCTCTCCTGCCTCCTTTTCCACCTCTGCCACCCCTCAGACAGCAAGACAAAGCCCTCCTCTTCTTCCTCTCCTCAGCCTACTCAATGTGAAGATGACAAGGATGAAGACCTTTACGATGACTCACCTCCACTTAATGAATAGTAAAGAATCATTGTGCCATGCAGTTAATAAACTTATCTGTTGTGTATGTTTGTGTATCTTTGTGTGGAAATCTAGTAACTACGGCAAGAATTATATGAGATGTTTTTGTGTCGTCATGATCATCTTCACTGCCTAAATATTCATGTTGTAGAACACTGTGTGCAAGACTTTCATTGAAGCGGATAGTCTATCTTTCCATAGGCATAAGGTGAGTGATATTTAATATAAAAGTAATAATGTATTAGCTTTCTTACTGTTTTATAACTTTGCTGTCAAAAAAAATTACAGTACCATACAGTATTCCTCTCTTTTGTAACTGAAGAAACCGCATATCAGAGTATCATCACAAGTAAGTGGTCTTTAAAAAAAATTAAAGTATAGTTGATTTACAGTATTAGTTTCAGGCATATAACATAGTGGTTTGTTGTTTTTGTAGATTATACTCCATTTAAAGTTATTACAGGGACTTCCCAGGCGGTCCAGTTGTTAAGCTTCTGTGCTTCCAATGTAGGGGACATTGGTTGGATCTGTAGTCGGGGAACTAGGATCCCACATGCTGCGTGGTGTGGCCAAAAAGTAAAGTTATTACAGAATAATGGCTTTATTTGCCTGTACTGTACAATATATCCCTGTTGCTTATTTGTTTTTTACATAGTAGTTTGTATCACTTAATCCCCTACCCGTATCTTGTTCCTCCCTGCTTCCCTGTCCCCACTGGTAGCCACTAGTTTGTTCCTGTATCTGTGAGTCTGTTTTGTTATATTCATTCGTTTTATTTTTTAGATTCCACATACAAGTGATAACGTAGAGTATTTGTCTTCCTGTGACTTATTTTACTAAGCATAATACCCTCTAGGTCCATGCACGTTGTTGCAAATGGCAGGATATCATTCTTTTTCTAATGGCTGTGTAGTATTCCATTTTTTATATATATCACATCTTCTTTATCCATTCATCTGTTGGTGGACACTTAGTTTGCTTCCATATCTTGGCTATTATAAATAATGCTGTTATGAACATTGGAGTTCATGTATCTTTTTGAATTAGTGTTTTCGTTTTCTTTGGATATATTCCCAGGAGTGGAATTACTGGGTCATATGGTAGTTCTATTTTTAGTTTCTTGAGGAAACGCCTTACTGTTTTCCATAGTGGCTGTACCAATTTACATTCCCACCAAAAGTATACTAGGGCCCCCTTTTTTCCACTTCCTTTCCAACACTTGTTATTTGCAGACTTTGATGATAGCAATTCTGACTAGGTTTGAAGTGATATTCATTGTGGTTTTGATTTGCATTTCTCTGATGATTAGCGATGTTGAGCATCTTTTCATGTCCCTGTTGGCCATATGTATATCTTCTTTGGAAAAATGTCTATTCAGATCCTCTTCCCATTTTTAAATTTTTTTTTTATATTGAGTTGTATGAGCTGTTTATGTATTTTGGATATTAACCCCTTATTGGTTGCATCATTTGCAAATATTTTCTTCCAGTTAGTAGGTTGTCTTTTCGTTTTGTCGATGGTGTCCTTTGCTGTGCAAAAGTTTTTAAGTTTAATTAGGTACCATTTGTTTATTTTTGCTTTTGTTTCTTTTGCCTTAGGAGACAGATCTAAAAAAAGATATTGCTACTATTTATGTCAGAGAGTGTTCTGCCTATGTTCTCTTTTAGGACTTGTATGGTTTCAGGTCTTACGTTTAGGCCTTTAAAAAAGTAAGTGTGGGGCTTCCCTGGTGGTGCAGTGGTTGAGAGTCCGCCTGCCGATGCAGGGACACAGGTTCGTGCCCCGCTCCAGGAGGATCCCACATGCCACGGAGTGGCTAGGCCCGTGAGCCATGGCTGCTGAGCCTGTGCGTCTGGAGCCTGTGCTCTACAACGGGAGAGGCCACAAGAGTGAGAGGCCCATGTACTGAAAAAAAAAAAAAAGGAAGTGTGTGTGTGTGGTTTGTTTTTTTGTTTGTTTTAATGTAGCAGTGTTTCCAGTACTGTATTATGAATATGACTGTAAGCTGTATGCCATAAAAATTTTATGATCATTCATTAGTGTATAGGCTAGGCTACTGTGAAGCAATTGTATCAGTTACACTAGGCTACCATAAAATAATCATATTGCTGCTTCCTCATTATCAATGCATGATTGTTATATCTGTAAATAAATGTGAATTTCTCTTTAACATTATCTTTTCATTTTTCATGTCTAGTGTTAGTAATACATATAGCATCTATAGTGTTTTGTATCATATAAGACAATATTGATATAGGTACTGACAGATGACTCATCTTGTAAACAGATGTACACTTACAGTATCAATAAATACAATACATTACTGTAAATGTATTTTCTCTTCCTTATGATTTTCTTAGTAACATTTTCTGTAGCTCACTTTATTGTAAGAATGCAGTATATAATACATATACCATGCAAAATATGTGCTAATTGGCTGTTTATGTTATCAGTAAGGTTTCCAGTCAACAGTAGGCTATGAGGAGTTTAGTTTTGGGGAAGTCAAAAGTTATATGTGAATTTTCAACTGCCTGGGGTGACAGTGCCCATAACCCTTGCATTGTTCAAGTGTCAATTGTATTTAGCTTTTCTTCAAAAAATTATAGTCTAGGGGCTTCCCTGGTGGCACAGTGGTTGAGAGTCCGCCTGCCAATGCAGGGGACACGGATTCGTGCCCTGGTCCAGGAAGATCCCACATGCCGTGGAGCGGCTGGGCCCGTGAGCCTGTGCGTCCGGAGCCTGTGCTCCGCAACGGGAGAGGCCACAACAGTGAGAGGCCCGCGTGCCGCAAAGAAAAAAAAAAAAAATTATAGTCTATTTGGTATCTACACTTGCCACGTATGTTTGTATTTATTTCTTTGTTTAAGTGAAAATCATGCTTATCTCCAGCTTTTTCATACCAAAACTTTTCTATGAGTTCTTTATTGTAATGCAGCAGCTTAGTTAGATTATAGTTTAACAATATTTTTTACAAAGGTTTCATTGGTTATTGTATTTCCTGAATTCTTGCATATATGGACATAGTTTATTTTGCACGTATAAATGAATGGAAGCTTGGCTTTTTAGGATCTCATTGTTTCATTCAAGCACCATAGACTTTGCATCCTTGCCTTTTGGTATCTAATGTTGCTAAAGAAGAATATGCGGTCAGTCTTATTTTCCTTTAGGATGACATTTTTCCTGTGCATAGATACTTGTATGATTTTTTCTTTATCCTTGAAGTTCATCAGTATAACCAGAATTTGTTTCATTAATGACCATATTCTATTATTTTTTTAAACATGTTGATCCCTTTCATTCTGCATGTTCTAGCTTTCCTTTCACATGGAAAATTTTTCTTCTATATATTTGAGCATATTTTTTTTTGTTTCATGCCCTGTTATCTTCTTTAGAAAACTCAGTTACCATATGTTGACTCTTTATCGTTTTCTGTATGGTTACTCATTTAATAATAACGTTCAAATGTGTATCCTCATCTATTATTTCTTATCCTCCATTACTATCCCCTTCTCCTTACTTTTGTTTTTTTCAGATGCTAAGACAGCATAGGACACATTTTCCCCTAAAAGTTTATCAAATTGTCTGGAGGAATTCTTCAGATGTATATTCTGCTTTTATCTTTTCGTGTTATAACCCTTTTCTTAATTATAAAAATTATTTTTGCATGGATCATATACAATTATTTTTTTTATCTTCGAATTGAGGCAATTCTATGTAGAACTGCTCTTTGCCCAGTATAGTAAAAGTAATAATTCTTCTGCCTTTTTCTTTATGTTTTCATCTTATAATCTTTATGCAATCATTCAATTATGTTCTGGGCAGGCAGGCAGGGAGCAGTGACATTAGGCAACAAGAAATCAGCCAACCCACTTCAGGTCTCCAAATATATAATCACATAGTTATTGCATCTTCCATCACTATCTAGTTTGGGATCTATCTAATTTGGCATAACGGGGAGAGGATTCTAACAATCCCAGATTTCTCATGTCCATCTCACTTCAGAGTGCAGGACAGTGTGAGGTCCTGCCTCTCGCAAGCCCTTTGTTTGGAAGGTCTGGTCTTACCTATTTCTGTACAGTCATCTTTGTTCTGGTAGAGCTAGTTTCATCATCTCCTCACCTTCCTCCCTGGTTAGGAAACCAGATAGGGGGAAATAAAAATGACATGGCTGACAGACAAAATCATACATATATATATATATATATATATATATACACATACATACATATACATGTATATCAAGTACAGAAAGAAACAAAACCAATATATGTTGTTAGAAGGGCTCCCATGGAAAAGGACAATAGGGGCTTCTGTAGTGATGATAATATTCTTTCTTGAGATGATGCTAGTTACATGGGTGTGTTCATTTAATTCATTTTGTGTGTGTAGTATACTTCAGTAAGAAGGTTTTGTTTTTAATAATATGCTGAAAGGTCATTCTTCAAATGCTTCACTGTAGGCTGGTGTGAAGGTGAGTGCTTACTACCCCTGCTGTGTTTATCCACACCCTCAATCTAGCTATATCCAATGTAAGCATTGTTGAGAGGGCTCACCATATTTTCCCCTCCCTCCCTACACCTGTATCCTTGAGATAAGACTAGATGTATGTCAAATTCCTGCACCCTCCTTCAGTTTTTTTATCCCAATTTTACTGTATTTGACAAACATTCTTCAGAGTCTATTCAATGGGATTATGGCTGCACTGATTTCATTATAGATATTTCCTTCTTCACATTTGGCCCTGTTTGTTATTTCTGGGTATCAGAGGGGAAAAAATAGATTTATGCATTTTATGTTCCTCTCATGTTTCCTGGAACTTTAATCTTTCCTCTTTTTAAAATGAATATTGGCACAATTTTGACCCTAAACCAAATCATAGACGTCCTGCTTGGGATCAGCTCATTTTTTAAAAACAAAAAGTCAATCACTATTCCTTCTGAAGAATCCTTTAAATATATATCTAATGCACATGGTTTCTGAGGCTATTAGGTGTGTTCTGAGAAGAACTTTGCTTAAGAATTCCTTGTTAGTTCTCTGCTGCCTCTTTGTAGCTGCATCTTGCCCTGGTGGAGCAGCACATAGAACTGTTTCTTTGTGTAAAACATGCCACTAAGTACTGTAGTCTTATGCATTTTAACGATTGTTGTGCTTTGTACTCAAGCTCTGAGGTATACTTGTTGTGAAGCTTCAGTCAAAATGAAGTAGAGGTATAGCAGTTTCCAATGACCAAAGCAAAGAAGAAAACTCAAGGATGAGAAAATCTGTCTTTGAAGCTCATACTCTGTTTGGGTTGTGATTGATTTTTTTTGTGCTCTATTGGTAATATTTTAATGTCTAATATTTGTAATTAATTAATAATATTAGACACAACTTATAATATTCATATCAACAGTTGTAAGATAGATGATAAAACATCTGACTACTCTCATGCTTATTTCCCCAAATATTCCATTTCCCTGATTAAGGAATAATATCAAGGCCCTTAAAAAATAAAAATGAGTGCAGACTTTAATTTCCACTTAAGGTGCAGTAAGTACACTCCTCTTTGCCTTACCTGTGATTAGCAGAATAACTGAGGCAGAAGAACAGATAAGCGACCTGGAAGATAGAATAGTGGAAATAACTGCTGCAGAACAGAATAAAAAAAAAAAAAAAGAACAGAATTTAGGATCGCCTCAGAGACTTTTGAGACAACATTAAATGCACCAACATTCAAATTATAGTGGTCTCAGAAGAAGAAGAGAAAAAGAAAGGGTCTGACAAAATATTTGAAGAGATTATAGTCAAAAACTTCCCTAACATGGGAAAGAAAATAGTCAATCAAGTCCAGGAAGCACAGAGAGTACCATACAGGATAAATCTAAGGAGAAACATGACAAGACACATATTAATCAAACTATCAAAAATTGAATACAAAGAAAAATATTAAAAGCAGCAAGGGAAAAGCAACAACTTACAATGGAATCCCCATAAGGTTAACAGCTGATCTTTCAGCAGAAACTCTGCAAGCCAGAAGGGAGTGGCAGGACATATTTAAAGTGATGAAAGGGAAAATCCTATAACCAAGATTACTCTACCCAACAAGGATCTCATTCAGATTCGACAGAGAAAGTAAAACCTTTACAGACAAGCAGAACTTAAGAGAATTCAGCACCACCAAACCAGCTTTACAAACAAATGCTAAAGGAACTTCTCTAGGCAGGAAACACAAGAGAAGGAAAAGGCCTACAAAAACAAACCAAAAACAATTAGGAAAATAGTAATAAGAACATACATATTGATCATTACCTTACATGTAAATGGATTAAATGCTCCAACCAAAGGATACAGACTGGCTGTATGGATAAAAAAACAAGACCCATATATATGCTGTCTACAAGAGACCCACTTCAGACCTAGGGACACATACAGACTGAAAGTGAGGGGATGGAAAAAGATATTCCATGCAAATGGAAATCGAAAGCTGGAGTAGCAATACTCATATCAGACAAAATAGACGTTAAAATAAAGACTATTACAAGAGACAAAGAAGGACACTACATAATGATCAAGGGATCTATCCAAGAAGAAGACATAACAATTGTAAATATTTATGCAGCCTACATAGGAGCACCTCAATACATAAGGCAAATGCTAACAGCCATAAAAGGGGAAATCAACAGTAACAATAATAGTAGGGGACTTTAACACCCCACTTTCACCAATGGACAGATCATCCAAAATGAAAATAAATAAACACAAGCTTTAAATAACACATTAGACCAGGTGGAATTAATTGATATTTAAGGCCATTCCATCCAACAACAACAGAATGCACTTTCTTCTCAAGTACACATGGACAATTCTGCAGGATAGATCATATCTTGGGTCAATTTACCCATCAAGCCTTGGTAAATTTAAGAAAATTGAAATTGTATCAAGTATCTTTTCCAACCACAATGCAATGAGACTAGATATCAATCACAGGAAAAAAACTGTAACAAATACAAACACATGCAGGCTAAACAATATGCTACTAAATAACCAAGAGATCACTCAAGAAATCAAAGGAAATCAAAAAATAACTAGAAACAAATGACAGTAAAAACACAATGACCCAAGACCTATGGGATGCAGGAAAAGCAGTTCTAAGAGGGAAGATTATAACAATACAATCCTAACTCAAGAAACAAGAAACATATCAAATAAACAACCTAAACTTACACCTAAAGCAATAGAGAAAGAGGAACAAATCAAGACAAAAACAAACAAACAAAATCTTAGCACAAGGAAAGAAATATAAAGATCAGATGAGATATAAATGAAAAAGAAATGAAGGAAACAATAGCAAAGATCAATAAAATTAAACGCTGGTTCTTTGACAAGATGAACAAAATTGATAAACCATTAGCCAGACTCATCAAGAAAAAAATGCAGAAGTCTCAAATCAAGAGAATTAGAAATGAAGAAGGAGAAGTAACAACTGACACTACAGAAATACAAAGGATCCTGAGAGATTACTACAAGAAACTCTATGCCAATAAAATGGACAACCTGGAAGAAATGGACAAATTCTTAGGAAAGCACAAGCTTCCGAGACTGAGCCAGGAAGAAATAGAAAATATAAACAGACCAATCACAAGCACTGAAATTAAACTGTGATTAAAAATCTTCCAACAAACAAAAGCCCAGGACCAGAGGGCTTCGCAGGCAAATTCTATCAAATATTTAGAGAAGAGCTGACACCTATCCTTCTCAAGCTCTTCCAGAATATAGCAGAGGGAGGAACACTCCCAAACTCATTCTACGAGGCCACCATCACCCTGATACCAAAACCAGACGAAGATGTCACAAAAAGAAAACGACAGGCCAATATCACTGATGAACATAGATGCAAAAATCCTCAACAAAATACTAGCAAACAGAATCCAACAGCACATTAAAAGGATCATACACCCTGATCAAGTGGGGTTTATCCCAGGAATGCAAGGATTCTTCAGTATACACAAATCAATCAATGTGATACACCATCTTAACAAATTGAAAGATAAAAACAATATGATAATAGATGCAGAAAAAGCTTTTGACAAAATTCAACACCCATTTATGATAAAAACTCTCCAGAAAGTGGGCATAGAGCGAACCTACCTCAACATAATAAAGACCATATACGACAAACTCACAGCCAACATCATTCTCAATGGTGAAAAACTGAAACGATTTCCCCTAAGATCAGGAACAAGACAAGGTTGCCCACTCTCACCACTATTATTCAACATAGTTTTGGAAGTTTTAGCCACAACAATCAGGGAAGAAAAGAAATAAAAGCAATCCAAATCAGAAAAGCAGTAAAATTGTCACTGTTTGCAAATGACATGATACTATACATAGAGAATCCTAAAGATGCTACCAGAAAACTACTAGAGCTAATCAATGAATTCAGTAAAGTAGCAGGATACAAAATCAATGCACAGAAATCTCTTGCATTCCTATACACTAACAGCAAAGAATCTGCATGAGAAATTAAGGCAACAATCCCTTTTACCATTACAACAAAAAGTTTAAAATACCTAGGAATAAACCTACCTAAGGAGACCAAAGACCTGTATGCAGAAAACTATAAGACACTGATGAAAAAAATCAAAGATGATACAAACAGATGGAGAGATACACCATGTTCCTGGATTGGAAGAGTCAACATTATGAAAATGACTATACTACCCAAAGCCACCTACAGATTCAATGCAATCCCTATCAAGCTACCAACACATTTTTCACAGAACTGGAACAATAAGTTTCACAATTTGTATGGAATCACAAAAGACCCTGAATAGCCAAAGCAATATTGAGAAAGAAAAACGGAGCAGGATGAACCAGGCTTCCTGACTTCAGACTATACTACAAAACTACAGTAATCGAGACAGTATGGTACTGACACAAAAACAGAAATATATATCAATAGAACAGGATAGAAAGCCCAGGGATAAACCCACGCACATATAGTCACCTTATCTTTGACAAAGGAGGCAAGAATATACAGCCCCTGCAATAAGTGATGCTGGGAAAACTGGACAGCTACATGTAAAAGAATGAAATTAGAACACTCCCTAACACCATACACAAAAATAAACTCAAAATGGGTTAAAGACCTAAATGTAAGACCAGACACTATCAAACTCTTAGAGGAAAACATAGGCAGAACACTCCATGACATAAATCACAGCAAGATCCTTTTTGACCCACCTCCTAGAGAAATGGAGATAAAAACAAAATTAAAAAGTGGGGCCTAATGAAACTTAAAACTTTTGCACAGCGAAGGAAATCATAAACAAGAAAACACAACCCTCAGAATGGGAGAAAATATTTGCAAAGGAAACAACTGACAAAGGATTAATCGCTAAAATATACAAGCAGCTCATGTAGTTCAATATCAAAAAAACAAGCAACCAAATCCAAAAATGGGCAGAAGACTTGAATAGACATTTATCCAAAGAAGATATGCAGATTGCCAACAAACACATGAAAGAATGCTTAATATCATTAATCATTAGAGAAATGCAAATCAAAACTACAATGAGATATCATCTCACACTGGTCAGAATGACCATCATCAAAAAATCTAGAAACAATAAATGCTGTACAGGGTGTGGAGAAAAGGGAACCCTCTTGCACTGTTGGTGGGAATGTAAATTGATACAGCCACTATGGAGAACAGTATGGAGGTTCCTTAAAAAACTACAAATAGAACTACCATGCGACCCAGCAATCCCACTGCTGGGCATATACCCTGAGAAAACCATAATTCAAAAAGTCATGTACAAAAATGTTCATTGCAGCTCTATTTACAGTAGCCAGGACATGGAAGCAACCTAAGTGTCCATCAACAGATGAATAGTTAAAGAAGATGTGGCACATATATACAATGGAATATTACTCAGCCATAAAAAGAAACGAAATTGAGTTATTTGTAGTGAGGTGGATGGACCTAGAGTCTGTCATACAGAGTGAAGTAAGTCAGAAAGAGAAAAACAAATACTGTATGCTAATATATGGAATCTAAGGGGGAAAAAAAAGGTCATGAAGTACCTAGCGGTAAGACGGGAATAAAGACACAGACCTACTAGAGCATGGACCTGAGGATATGGGGAAGGGGAAGGGGAAGCTGTGACAAAGTGAGAGAGTGGCATGGACATATATACACTACCAAACGTAAAATAGATAGCTAGTTGGAAGCAGCCGCATAGCACAAGGAGATCAGTTAGGTGGTTTGTGACCACCTAGAGGGGTGGGATAGGGAGGGTGGGAGGGAGGGAGACGCAAGAGGGAAGAGATATGGGAACATATGTATATGTATAACTGATTCACTTTGTTATAAAACAGAAACTAACACACCATTGTAAAGCAATTATACTCCAATAAAGATGTTAAAAAAAAAAAAAACAGAAAAAACACAAAGAAAAAGAAGAGTCATGTACCACAATGTTCATTGCAGCACTACTTACAATAACCAAGATATGGAAGCAACCTAAGTGTCCATCGACAGATGAATGGATAAAGGAGATGTGGCACATATATACAATGGAATATTACCCAGCCATAAAAAGGAATGAAATTGAGTTATTTGTAGTGAAGTGGATGGACTTAGAATCTGTCATACAGAGTGAAGTCAGAAAGAGAAAAACAAATACCATATACTAACACATATATATGGAATTAAAAAAAAAAAGGTTCTGATGAACCTAGGGGCAGGACAGGAATAAACATGCAGACGTAGAGAATGGACTTGAGGACAGTGGGGGTGGGAAGGGGAAGCTGGGATGAAGTGAGAGAGTAGCATTGACATATATACACTACTAAATGTAAAACAGATAGCTAGTGGGAAGCAGCCGCATAGCACAGGGAGATCAGCTCGGTGCTTTGTGACCACCTAGAGAGGTGGGATAGGGAGGGTGAGAGGGAGATGCAAGAGGGAGGGGGTATGGGGATATGTGTATATATATAGCTGATTTACTTTGTTATACAGCAGAAACTAACACACCATTGTAAAGCAATTTTCCTCCAATAAAGATGTAAAAAAAAATGAGATCCAATAAAATATGTATACATATTAAATAAATAAATGAATAAATACATTAATTTAAAAAATTGTTATTACAAAATCAATCGATGTAATCCACCATATTAACAGACTAAAGCATAAAAACCATATGGTCATATCAATAGATGTAGAAAATGCACTTGACAATATTCAACATCCATTCTTTATTTAAAAAAACAAAAGAAAACAAACTGGGAATAAAAGATCCTTAAGTTGATGCAGGGAAAAAACAAAAACAAAAAACTTACTGCTAACATAATTCCTAATGGTGAAGGACCAAATACTTTTCCCTAAGATTGGGAAAAAGGCAAGAATATCTGTTCTCAGCATTTCTATTTAGCATCATAAGTTCTGGCCAGTTTAATAAGACAAGAGACAGAAATAAGAAGCATGCAAGTTGGAAAGGAGAAAACAAAACTTAATTCAGAAACAATATGATTGTCTATGTAGAAAATCCACAGGAGTGTATAAAAAAGCTAGAACTAATTAGTCAGTTTAGCTGCAGGATACACAGTTGACATAAAAATCAAGCACATTGCTGTATACTAGCCATTAGCAATTAAAAGATGAAATTTAAAAAGAAGTACCATTTACATAGTTCCCCCCCAAATAAAATACTTTTGTTAAATCTAACAAGATATCTGCAGAATCTATATGTTGAAAATTAGAAACATTGATTAAATAAATCAAAGAAGACCTAAATAAATGAAGAGATACTACTCATGGATTTGGACATTCAGTATAATTAAGATGTCAGTTCTCTCAAATTGATCTATAATTAATGAATTCTAACCCAAATCTCAGCAGATTTTTTTTGTAGATATAGACAAGCTTGTTTTAATATTTGTATGAAAAGGCAAAACAACTTTGAAAAAGAAAAAACAAGTTGAAAGACTCATCTTACTTGATTTTAAGACTCAAAAAGTACAGTAATCAAAACAGTGACATTTGCAAAAGGATAACTGCATAGATCAGAGGAATAGAATAGACTAAGTCCAGAAATAAACCCACACAAAATGGTCAATTGATTTTTGACAAAGAAGAAAGGCAGTTCTCTGGAGAAAATATAATCTTAGATGTTAGAACTACTGGACATCCATGTGCAAAAAAAAAATGACCCTGACGTCTACTATACTCCTTGTATAAAAATTAACTCAAAATTTACTGTAGACCTAAATGTAAATGTAAAACTATACAATTACTAGAAGAAAACATAGGAGAAAAATCTTCATGACCTTGGATTAGGCAAAGAGTTTTTAGATATGACATCAAATACAACACAATTTAAAAATGAACCTTCATCAAAATTTTTTAAAAAACACTTTTTTTAACATCTTTATTGAAGTATAATTGCTTTACACTGTTGTGTTAGTTTCTGCTGTATAACAAGGTGAATCAGCTATATGTATACATATATCCCCATATCCCCTCCCTCCCACCCTCCCTATCCCACCCCTCTAGGTGGCCATAAAGCACCAAGCTCATCTCCCTGTGCTTTGCGGCTTCTCCCCAGTAGCTATCTGTTTTACATTTGGTATTGTATATATGTCAATGCCACTCTCTCACTTCATCCCAGCTTACCCTTCCCCTTCCCAGGTCCTCGAGACCACTCTCTACATCTGCATGTTTATTCTTGTCCTGCCCCTAAGTTCTTCATATCCTTTTTTTTTTTTTTAGATTCCATATATATGTGTTAGCATACCGTATTTGTTTTTCTCTTTCTGACTTACTTCAGTCTGTGTGACAGACTCTAGTTCCACCCACCTCACTACAAATAACTCAATTTTGTTTCTTTTTATGGCTGAGTAACATTCCATTGTTTATATGTGCCACATCTTTATCCATTCATCTGTCGATGGACACTTAGGTTGCTTCCATGTCCTGGCTATTGCAAATAGTGCTGCAATGAACATTGTGGTACATGACTCTTTTTGAGTTATGGTTTTCTCAGGGTATATGCCCAGTAGTGGGATTGCTGTGTCATATGGTAGTTCTATTTTTAATTTTTTAAGGAACCTCCATACTGTTCTCCATAGTGGCTGTATCAATTTACATTCCCACCAACAGTGCAAGAGGGTTCCCTTTTCTCCACACCCTCTACAGCATTTATTGTTTGTAGATTTTTTTGGTGATGGCCATTCTGACTGGCGTGAGGTAATACCTCATTGTAGTTTTGAGTTGCATTTCTCTAATGATTAGTGACATTGAGCATCCTTTCATGTATTTGTTGGCAATCTGTATATCTTCTTTGGAGAAATGTCTATTCAAGTCTTCTGCCCATTTTTGGATTGGGTTGGGTTTTTTATTTGATATTGAGCTGCATGAGCTGCTTGTATATTTTAGCGATTAATCCTTTGTCAGTTGTTTCCTTTGCAAATATTTTCTCCCATTCTGAGGGTTGTCTTTTCCTCTTGTTTATGGTTTCATTTGCTGTGCAAAACTTTTAAGTTTCATTAGGTCCCATTTGTTTATTTTTATTTCCATTTCTCTAGGAGGTGTGTCAAAAAGGATCTTGCTGTGATTTATGTCATAGAATGTTCTGCCTATGTTTTCCTCTAAGAGTTTTATAGTGTCTGGCTTTACATTTAGGTCTTTAATCCATTTTGAGTTTATTTTTGTGTATGGTGTTAGGGAGTGTTCTAATTTCATTCTTTTACATGTAGCTGTCCAGTTTTCCCAGCACCACTTATTGCAGGGGCTGTCTTTTCTCCATTGTGTATTCTTGCCTCCTCTGTCAAAGATAAGGTGAGCAAAGATACGCAGCAGTGAGAGGCCCATGTACCGCAAAAAAAAAAAAAAAAAAAAAATCCTTGCATTCCTGGGATAAATCCCACTTGATCAATGTGTATGGTCCTTTTAATGTGCTGTTGGATTCTGTTTGCTAGTATTTTGTTGAGAATTTTTGCATCTATGTTCATTAGTAATATTGGCCTGTAGGTTTCTTTCTTTGTGACAGCTTTGTCTGGTTTTGGTATCAGGGTGATGGTGGCCTCGTAGAATGAGTTTGGGAGTGTTCCTCCCTCTGCTATATTTTGGAAGAGTTTGAGTAGGGTAGGTGTTAGCTCTTCTCTAAATGTTTGATAGAATTCGCCTGTGAAGCCCTCTGGTCCTGGGCTTTTGTTTGTTGGAAGATTTTTAATCACAGTTTAATTTCAGTGCTTGTGATTGGTCTGTTTATATTTTCTATTTCTTCCTGGCTCAGTCTCGGAAGCTTGTGCTTTCCTAAGAATTTGTCCATTTCTTCCAGGTTGTCCATTTTACTGGCATAGTGTTGCTTATAGTAATCTCTCAGGATCCTTTGTATTTCTGTAGTGTCAGTTGTTACTTCTCCTTCTTCATTTCTAATTCTGTTGATTTGAGTCTTCTCCCTTTTTTCTTGATGAGTCTGGCTAATGGTTTATCAATTTTGTTTATCTTCTCAAGGAACCAGCTTTTAGTTTTATTGATCTTTGCTATCATTTCCTTCATTTCTTTTTCATTTATTTCTGATCTGATCTTTATAATTTCTTTCCTTCTGCTAATTTTGGGGGGTTTTTTGTTCTTCTTTCTCTATAGCTTTAGGTGTAAGTTTAGGTTGTTTATTTGAGATTTTTTCTTATTTCTTGAGGTAGGCTTGTATTGCTATAAACTTCCCTCTTAGAACTGCTTTTGCTGCATCTCATAGGTTTTGGGTCATCGTGTTTTCATTTTCATTTGTTTGTAGGTATTTTTTTATTTCCTCTTTGATTTCTTCTAGTGATCTCTTGGTTATTTAGTAGCGTATAAAACATAACTTTTGACCTGCAAAATACCCTGTTAAGAGAATGAAATGTCAGCTATATACTGGGAAAAATATTTGCAAATTCCATATCAAACAAAGGACTCATAGCCATAATATATAAAGGACTCTCAAAACAGCAATAAGGAAACAACTCAGTACTTGAATTGCCAACAGATTTTAACAGACTGGTCACCAAAGAAGAGAACTGAATGGGAAATAAGCACATAAAATGATGTGCAACACCACTAGTTATTATAGAAGTGTAAATTAAAGCCACAGTAAGATACCACTGCACATCTATTAGAGTGTCTTAAAACACACACAAAAAACACAAAACCAAGTGCTGGTGAGAATATGGAGCAACTGGATTTCTTATACTTTGCTAGTAGGAATGCAAAATAGTACAGCCACTTTAGAGAACAGTTTGGCAATTTCTATTAAAGTTAAATATGCATTTGCCATGTGATTTAACGTTCCTACTCTTATTTACCCTAGAGAAACAAAAACTTGTGTCCACACAAAAACTTAGACATGAATGTTTATAACAGCATTATTCATTATGGCCCATTACTGGGAACAATCCAAATGTCTTACAGCTGGCAGCTGGATAAACAAACTATGACAGTTCCATACAATGGAATACTTTGCAGGAAGGAAAAGGAACAAATGATTGATACAAACAACATGGGTCAATCTCTCATGTATTATTCTGACTGAAAGAAGCCAGTTCCAAAAGTTTACATACTCATGATTTTACTTATGTGACATTCTGGAAAAGGCAAAGTATAGGGAGGGAGAACAGATTAATGATTGCTTGGGATTAGCATTGGAGGAGGGTAGAATGTAACAAGAGAAATTTCGGGGAGTTCTGTATCCTTATTGTGTTTGTGATTACACAAACCTGTGCATATACTGAAGCACATAGAACTGTACCTCAAGAGTACATCTAACTGTGTGTAAATTAAAAGTAAGACAAAACAATATTTAAAAACAATGCAGATCATTTTAAAATACTTTATCATCTATGTCAGTTTAAAAATTAATAGTCTTATAAATGAAGGAAATTCTGACACATGCTGCAACATGGTTGAACCTTAAGGACACTATGCTAAGTGAAATAAGCTAGTTATAAGATGACAAATACTGTATGATTCTACTTATATGAGGCACCTAGAGTAGTCAAATTCATGGAAACAGAAAATAGAGTGGTGGTTTGGAGGATGGAGTAATGGAGAGTTACTGTTAAATGGGTACAGAGCTTCTGTTTGGGGTGATAAAAAGTTCTGGAGAAGGATGGTGGTGACATTTGCACAAAAATATGAGTGTACTTAATGCCACTAAATTATTCACTTAAAATGGTTAAAATGGTAAATTTTATGTATAGTTTAGACACACACACAAAGTTAATAGATCACATAATATCGCTTTTCTATAGGTCTTGACTGAGAAATACTAGGGGAAAATGCCTTACGTATGCCCAATTCACGTTAATTTTGAGTTCTTTAGAGAACAAAGAAGTTAATTTATTAACTGTTTCCAAAAAGTCATATATGATTTCTGTATAATATGTTGCCGTAGAACTTTGTTAATCGCGAAATAAGTTAAAATAAGCTCTCAGGGCAAAAACTTGCTTTAAATGCTTCTGCAAAACCCTAGGCAACAAGAAAAACAATGTTTCTTCCCATAATTAAGTGCAGAGAAATCACAGATAGTAACATAATTGCCCTGATTCTCATCCTGAGGATACAGGAGCGGAATGAGAAGGAAACTCTCTCTGGAAGAGAGTTGCTTTGCAAGAACTTTATCAGGCTATGTCCTGGGAGGATTAGAATAGAACTTTAGAAAGTGTGGGATTTGTCCCCAGTATCAACAAACTTCTCAACAATAAAATATGCTTTTTCCAACTCGGCCATATCTGAACTGTGGTTGTGTCAGAACTATTTCTTGAGCCAACCTAATTCTAGATTTAAAAGAGAGAGAACATTAGGTGTTAGGAGGACAGTTAAAAATCTTTTCTGCACTCAGAATGAATTAAAGCTAAGGGGAAAAGGGGAGATGGAGCTCAGGAAATGGAACTGTTTATGGGTATTTTAAATTATTTTTTATATGGTTGCATTATTCTATTGAAAAAAATTAAACAACAAATGCTGTTGTACATTTACTTGGTTCTTCAGGTGGCTTATCATAGGATAAATGGCAAGGACTGTCTTTAATGGTAACAGAAACATTCAAACTAGATTGTTGTTTTAAAAAAGCTTAATGCTGAGTCACAAATGTGCATGACCACATTGAAGTGAATAACGGGTAAATGACACATCCACCCTTTTGGTAGATTGCATTATGATTCAAAATATTTGTTGCCCTTCCCTGAGATCACCTTCCTGCAGGAGGATAATACTCCTTGGCTGTTGAACTCAGGCATGACCAAATGATTTCCTTTAGGTAATAAATTATGAGCAGAAATGACCTGTGTCACTTTGGAGCAGAAACATTAAGAACGAGCATCTTGTTCGCCATGTCTTTTATTCCTCTGCTGTAAAGCCAGCAGCATTCCAGATAAGAGCTGCTCTGTGAGCCTTGGTCTATGAGTGGAGCAGACCCGTGATAGACATGTAACGTGAGTGAGAAATCAACTTCTGTTTACTTGGGGTTGTTTGTTCCTGCAGCATTACTTAGCCTATCCCGATCTTTGCATGTTTCCATCCACACCACAGCAGCAGCATAAACGTTTATGTAGTCTGTATAACATTTTGCTTACGCTTTTTATTTACCTATTTATCCTTTCCTAAAGGACAAGTTTGTATAATTTCTTCTTCCTTCTTTGATAGCAGAATCCCAACTTCATTCTAGCTGCAATGTACCCAACTAATAGTTTGATTAGTCTAAGTCAATCATAGCAACTCTGTTCCTCCTTGAGAGTAAGTGGTCTAGGGATGAGCATCTGATCTAGTTCTGAACAATGAGATTTAAGGGGAGTCTGCCAGAGAATTCAGGAGATTCTTTTCCTTTCTGATAAAAAGAGCATGCAAAGAGAAAGTTTTTTTGTCCACTTTTCTCCACTTCTAGCTTTGCAAGCTGTAATGTAAGAATGTGATGCCAGGAACTATGACCATGAGAGCAGTGAAATCAAGGATAGAAAGAGCTGGAGTCTTCAATGACACAAATGAACCATCAAATCAACCTTAGGACTGCCTGTCTAGACTTCTTAGTGAACTATTCATCCTTATAGTTTAAGCTATAAGTCTGATTTTTCTGTTCCTTGCTGCCAAAAGCATCCTAACTGATGCAACACATGTGGACAAAGCATTGTTCACTTGGTCTGTTTCACAGTTCATCTTCTTTATGACTACCCTAGATAGGCCTTAGGTTTACCAGTTCTTTTTTAAAAAGTACAATGGAAGTTAAAGGTATTTGGGGATTTTACTTAATTTGGCCATCCTAGTGCAGCTCTAACCTTCATGAAGTCCTCTTTGGTATAGGCACTGAACGAAGCTCTCAGCTCCCTGTGGACTTTTGGTGTGGAGTCCTGTATCTCTAGGTAGTCCCAGAAGCTACCTGGGCCTTGGTTATTTCCCCAATGGGGACAACAAGTTTTTCAACCACCAAACCCCAATATGAGGTTTCTCCAATGAAAGATAGTCAAGCCAGAAAAGCTGCCAATGCCATTGTCTTGATCTCTCTCTGTTATATTGTATCCTAAAGCTGCAAGTAAATGTGTGCAGAGGGACCCATGGCTTCAGCCTCAACGAGTACTCTGTGGGTCATTCCTCTGAAGCAAGACTATTCCCCCACTGCTAGCCGCTGTCTCAAGCGACTGCAACCACCACAGGGTAGATCATGGGTTTAGGCAAGCGGGCCTGCCTTTCGATGCTCAACGTAAGCTTTGTCTTTTTATAGTTTCTTGGAACAACCTCCATTTTGGCATTCTGTTATCATGCAGTATTTCCAGATGTTTCTTGTTTTTATTCTAGTTTTCTATTTCGCAAACCACGTTTTATTATTTTTAATCCTTATGTCTGTGTTTGTGGATCCTCGAAAAGGTCTCAGAAATATGATCATTCATTAATTTTTCTAGGTATTGTTTTCTTTGTTGTCATAGCTGAGTGTGGCTTCTGGACATGATGTAGGAGCGTTACTTTAATTTCAGGTTTCTGGAAACACATAACAAATATCTCAATTGTTCTCGTGCTACTTTCCTTTTATCTCTGTTTTATACGTATTTCATCTTTGCCAAAAATATTGTTTTAATATTTGGTGTCTCTCTTTATTGCCTATGCTACCATGTAATTCTTTTCTCCTTGTAAATAAGAGAGAAATATACAAAATTTGTCTCGTACAGTTATTTAAATCAATCCTGGTAGCTATTTTGAAAAATTCCACTAAGAGCAGTTAAATTGCTATTAAACCAATAGTTTTTGTGTTTTTTTTTCTGAATGGTTCAAGTTCATAATCATCACAATAACTATCTCTTTTAGTTTGTATTTTCCTATTTTAATTTGCTTAGTATAGATAGTAATTGACTATATTTGCAATTTTTCTCCACTTTTTATGCCCTCCATTTTATAGATAGGTTAATTGCCCTTAGGTCGTTTTGTTGCTACTTGGCACCTGTGAATTCTTAGCATTCTTTCTTAGATTTATGCCCTGAATCAGAAAAGCTTTATTAAAAAATCTGTTTGTATACATTGTCCCATAAAATTTTCTTTGGATAGACTAACGCACCCAGTTCTCAAGGAGTTTAATGACTATTTCACCTTGTTGATTTATTGTGGGTTTTTTTTGTTGTTGTTTCTGGAGAATTTCCATTCTTCCATCAGCTCACAGAAACCTTGAAACATCTGTGCTTGGGAGAACAGTGGTCACATAGAAATGAAAAACACATTTAGCTGCTTTGTTGCTGCATATCGTGTGGCAAATTAAAAGTCATAGGCCCTTGACATTCCAGACAGCCAATGGTGTACAAATGGCTTGTTTTCTAATCGTCTGTATATCAGCTTGTTATTTGAAATGCATTTCCCCATGGAAACAAGGTTAAGAGGGGCACTTAAGTTTCTAGGTTAGTTCATAAAAGCCTATTTCACCCAAAATAAAACTAAAATTCTATAGATTACAATAAGTAAGAGCAGAATATTGTTGTAATATTGGTAAGTCTTACATAGCCAGAAAAGCAATACAGTTGAATAAGAAAGAAGCTTTAAAAACATATGTTGAATGCTGATTGTCAAGGTAAAACAGATTTAACTAGATGGGAATATAATTGGCAGGGGTGTTAGGAGGGCAATGGGGATATGAAATTGGCGGGGAGCCCATTTCAGCACAGCCTGGAGGGCAGGGGCTGTTTTGCAAGGTGGATGTTAGAAACTATAGGAAGTGAAGCAAAGGGAAGGGTAGATGATTTGGCAGCAATTTCGCTCAGATAAATTCCATGGTTTCAAAGAGTAAATCACAAGGGATAATTTGAGAAATGTCCAGAAGTTTCAATTCAGATCTATTTTTTCACAATAAAAAAGCTATTTTATATTTGTTATAATGTGATAATGTGTGATTACTTATTGTCTAGTATATTTGGAGGAACAGAGTTGGAGAGAGCTAGCTAAGTAACTGGATCCCCAGGAATGAAGAATAAAATGGCTCCCCATGCAGGGTAGGTAGGGAAACTGATACAAACTGACAACTTGCTCACCCCTTTCTCAGCTTCCTTGAATTGCATTTATTTTTATTGAGATAGCCTTATTTTCACTTATTATCCTTATTTCAAGGTGTTCTTGACATTTGTTGTAAAAGTATTTAAAGTAATGCACATCCACCCAGTCCCTACACCCTGGAAAGATAGCCCCACCACACATAGTTCCCTTAAAGGGCCTGAGGAGCACAGGGGTTAACAGCATAGACTCTGGAGTCAGAACATCTGGATTTGAATCCTGACTCAAAGGACACAGTCATTTCCTAGCTGTGTTGTGTGACTTTGGGCAAGTTACTTAACTTCTCTGGGCCCTAATTCTTTAAAATGGCATAATAATAGCACATAGGTCACTGGGTTACTTTAAAAATTGAGTGGGTAATGTATGTGAAGCTCTTGAAAAATGCCTGCCTCTAAGCAGTGTTAGCTTTAAAAAGCAAAACAAAACAAAATACAACTTTAAAAAATTCCTGCCCCAGTTACTTATAGTTACCGAAAACAATAGCAAATGTTTCTGAGGACATATTCATTTGCCTTCAGAAACATTCTAGTAGGGCTTCCCTGGTGGCGCAGTGGTTGAGAATCCGCCTGTTGATGCAGGGGACACGGGTTCGTGACCCGGTCCGGGAAGATCCCACATGCCGTGGAGCGGCTGGGCCCGCGAGCCATGGTCACTGAGCCTGCGCGTCCGGAGCCTGTGCTCTGCAACGGGAGAGGCCACAACAGTGAGAGGCCCACGTACAGCTAAAAAAAGAGAAAAAGAAAAACATTCTAGTAAATGCCTGGGATCATGGAAATAGTTAGAAGCTGGCTTAGCTCCTTGCGCTCAGACCACCCCCAGCACCCACCCATCTGAGGAGCTCTAAGTCTGTCACATCTGAATCTGGTTCACTTGAGGTCCTTAACCAGGCTAAACTTGTTGGTTACACTTTGGTATAGCAACGTTAGGAACTGCATACATACATGCTCTCAGTCTTCCTACTCAAAGATGGTGATGATTTTTATCTGTTTGTGGATGTAGCTAAATTTCTTTTAAGTGGATCATGGAATTTTCTTTTAAGTGGGTCATAGAATTTTCCCTTTCTTCTTTGGATGCCTTCCCTCTAGCAGAGTTTATCTGGACCAAGAAAATGTCTCTCTAGCCAGATAAGGCCCCACACAAGCCAGTGATGTAACCAAAGTTCATCCGTGGGGCATTTCCCACCTGTTTTAACCCCCAGTTAGAGCCCTGTTGCCACACATGCTCCATAACCACCGTCGTCCTAAACCCTGTCTTAAGAAAAACCTATATTTGTACTTACTTTAAACAGGTGAATGTTAGAGGCCAAACACACAGCTCCCTACCTCTGAAAAGCCTGCCTGTTTCTTGCTTGTCTCCCATGGAAGGCCTGCCCTACTTCCTCTCTTTCTGCACTGACATAAAATATGCCACTGATTCCAGAGGGATTTTTTGAGGGAGAGTCATCATTAATGAAGCGGATACCAAATAAAATTTTTTTTCATCATAGCTGGGGAAAGAGGAAAAGGTAGAAAAAAAACAAGCACAACAAAACAGTGGGGGAACCAAAGCAGAAAAAGCATGAGAGAGAGAAAGGGACTGATTGGGAATAAAGAAGAGAGTTAGCTCCGTTAGTGACTGGAGTCATGAGAAGCAAGTTGAATAGGATTTAGGAAAGAAGCACCTACTGGCCGATTTAGGAAGTCAGGTAGGGAGGGTTACTGAAAAGCCTTAGTCATCAGCACACTGAGGTGACAGCATGCTCAGTCAGACTGGGGATGCAGCAGAGGTATTAAGTCAATAGCAAATACAACCCAAATTGTTGGGGCAGGCTCTGGCCACTTAAGCCAATTGGGCAAAGGTCAGCACCATGGATAGTCCCAAAGGATGATTACTGCATGGACTCTGGAAAGAAGCAAAATGAACCCTAGGTATTTGGAGATAGACTGAAGTTTATTTTTTTAGCTTTGCCCCTAAGACCAAAGCCTTCTTGTCTGTCTATGTTAAAAAAACAACAGAACATTTGTTGAGTACCTACTCTTTGCCAGGCATACTTGCTAGTGCTGGAGAATGACAAAGGAATAAGATAAAGCTCTCTGCCCTCAAGAAGATTACTATCCCCTGGATAAATTAGAAATTTTAGAAAACAACAATAATGATAGGTCATTTTTATGGATCAATTACTATGTGCCAAACATAATACTAATTTCTATAGATACATTATTTATCTAAATAATAAAAGCTAAAAAAATAAACCAGTCTATCTACAAATATCTAGGGTTCATTTTGCTTCTCAGCAACCTTATGCAAGAGGCATTATTATCATTATGTTATAGATGAGGAATCTGAGGCACAAAGAATTTAAGAAGCTTTACATCACATTGTCTATACTAAACAAAGCCAGAATTTAAACCCAGACATTCTGACTTCAGTGTCCCTACTTTTAATTACCACACTACACTGTCTACATGTCACAGGAATACCACGTAATAATGCCACCTATGGCAGAGATATACATAAAGCACAGGAGGAACATATGGGAGATGCACTTGAACCAAAACTGGGGTTGGGGGACTTCCCTGGTGGTCCAGTGGTTAAGACTCCACGATCCCAATGCAGGGGGCATGGGTTCAATCCTTGGTCAGGGAACTAGATCCCGCATACTGCAACTAAGACACCGCATGCCACAACTAAAGATCCCGCGTGCCACAACAAAGATCCTGTGTGCCACAACCAAGACCTGGCACAGCCAAATAAATATTTTATTTTATTTTAAATTTTATTTATTTTACCTATTTATTTTTGGCTGTGTTGGGTCTTTGTTGCTGAGTATGGGCTTTCTCTAGTCGCAGCAATGGGAGCTACTCTTCATTGCGGTGCACAGGCTTCTCATTGAGATGGCTTCTCTTGTTACGGAGCACAGGCTCTAGGCACGTGGGCTTCAGTAGTTGTGGCACGCGGGCTCAGTAGTTGTGGCACATGGGCTTAGTTGCTCTGTGGCATGTGGGATCTTCCTGAACTAGGGATGGAACCCATATCCCCTGCATTGGCAGGCAGATTCTTAACCACTGTACCACCAGGGAAGTCCCTAAATAAATATTTTTTTAAAAAATGGGGTCGGGAACATGGAGAAATTCAGGGAAGTCATCTAGCAGATGTGGCATCCAACTGAAGAACGAGCAGAAATCAGTCATGGAGAATGACATGAAGCAGAAGGCACAGCTTATCTCATAGGACCAGGCCTATTAGAGGTGTAAGGAGACATCAACTGTCCCCTCCATTCCTCAGATTCTAAATGGTGGATAAAGGACCTAAACGAGCACCAAAGGATGAGCCTTACCTAATTCCTTCCAAAGTACAGGACTTCCTGGTGGAGGTCTGGAAAATACAGACAGAACAGAGAGAATGAGAGATAAGCCGTGCTGCTTTTGCTTTCCTGTCCCTCAGTCAAAAAAGAGTTGAGATTTCAGGTTAGTTTCTGGATACAAGATATCAATATTCAATAAGAAATACCTTTGCTACTAAAAAATCCTCAACAAAATATTGGAAAAATAAATTCAATAATATATAAGAAGGAAAATATTTCAAACAAGATATCAATATTCAATAAGAAATACCTTTGCTACTAAAAAATCCTCAACAAAATATTGGAAAAATAAATTCAATAATATATAAGAAGGAAAATATTTCATGACCAAGATGGGTAATGAAGTAATGATGCCGAGTATATTTTCATGTGCTTATTAGCCATTTGTATAACTTCTTTGGAAAAAAAGTCTGTTCAAATCCTTTGCTCACTTTTTAATTGAGTTGTCCTTTTATTGTTCAGTTGTAAGTGTTCTTTATATATTCTGGACACTAGCTCCTTATCAGATATACAATTTTATATAATAAAGAATTGGGCTAGCCTTTGTCCCCGGTTCCTGGGAGGTAACCTCTAAACCCTTAGAGTTTCCCAGCGATAGCAGTGTCTTTATTATACATGGTGGGCCCCTCAGACCATACCAGTTACACATTCAAGTTTAGAGATATCATAAATCATATTTAAATGACAATGGTTTGCGATCAGTAAATACTGTAGGTTCAACACAGTCCCTCAAAGTAATGTTCAATAAACAAGGAGACCATTAGACTGAGTTGGTTCTAAAACCATAGTAGCCCACATAAGCAAACCAAAACATAAGCATGTAAATTCTTCAAGATTAAGAAATTGAGACCTAAGGACAACCAATCACACATCTCCAGCTAGGCTTTCCCAAATACAAATGCTTAAGTCATCGCCAATCAAATAATCCCCTTGCTTTGCTTCCTCTTCTTCTGTATAAAAGTCTTTCCCCGGGCTCCTGTTGATGGAGCACTGCCAACCACTTCCAGTTTGGCCCTGCCGATTAAAATAATTTTTTGCTCAAGTAAACTTTAAAAATTTTGATATGCCTCAGTTTATTTATTTATTTTATTTTAAATTTTATTTATTTATTTATTTTTGGCTGCATTGGGTCTTCGTTGCTGTGTGTGGGCTTTCTCTAGTTGCCACAAGCGGGGGCTAATCTTCACTGCGGTGCATGGGCTTCTCATTGCTGTGGCTTCTCTTGTTGCGGAGCATGGGCTCTAGGTGCGCAGGCTTCAGTAGTTGTGGCACATGGGCTCAGTAGTTGTGGCACATGGACTTCAGTAGTTGTGGCTCGTGGGCTCTAGAGCACAGGCTCAGTAGTTGTGGCACACAGGCTTAGTTGCTTCGTGGCATGAGGGATCTTCCTGGACCAGGGATCAAACCCATGTCCCCTGCATTGGCAGGTGGAATCTTAACCACTGCACCACCAGGGAAGTCCCTGCCTCAGTTTATTTTTAACAGTTCCCCTTTATATCTCAAAGGCATCTTTGGTCACCTCTTAACCTTCTGAATCCAGGTAAAATAACTCAAATTCTAAAGGCTTTCAATTTCTTTAATAATTCTGTTGTATTTTTTTCCCAGTGCTCAAATGATCACATCCTGTTAAATTATAAAAATGGGCTCTAAATTCATGTTATGTAGTAATTCCTTAGTATAGTATGTTATGAGAGGTAAAATATGCCCCTTTTTCACATAAGTAATACATTGGTTGGGTTATAGGTGCAGTTAGCCAGTAGCATAAGTAGAAAGCATGTATACTTGACCTTTTGTTAGCTTCTTAGATAGTTAATATTTCAACAACAATCAGTTGTCTCTATAAAAAATAAAACCTGTTTGTATGGAGAACAGGATGACTTTACTGGGTTTAGAAGGACAGCACTTTCCACCTGTACTGATATGTAAAATTGTCCTCTTTGCTCTGAAGTGTCTTGTTTCTTTCAGTCTCTTGATCAACACAATATTGTTTTGAACAGTGAGTCTTCTGGGTACAAAAGGAGAAACTGTCAGTTTAGGTGCAGTCAGACTGAAGATTACAATGGATTTGTTTAACTTTGCCAGTACTTTGACTTTAATTCTTCTTTCCTCTCAAATATTAATGAAACTAAAATAAAAATATAGCAACAAACTGGCTAAAAGAAAAGCCAGCCATTCATGATTAACATTTCTAAGGGATTACTGTAGAACTATAGCAATGCAGAGGAATTTAAATTTGTTCAGGAACTCTTTATTATTAATTAGTTACTCCTAGATAAGAGAAGATTACTAGTGATTTCTATTCTGTGCATTATATTTGTGGTAATATCTATTTTTGTTTGTTTTTAAAATGAATCTACCTTTTTGGTGATTTTTTATTGTGGTAAAATATACTGAACATGTACATTTATAATTATAAAAATTGAACTGTTTCCATTTTAGGATAATTGAAACCAAGATCGATGGAAGAATCTTTGCTGTGATTTGCATGAAGACAAGTTCATGTGAGTTATAATGGAGTAAACATACACATTCTACTGAAGAAATGATTTAGTTGCTATGCTTTTAAAAATATGTGTATGAAATAGTGTTTTGAGCCCTTGCTCAATGGCCATATGCTCTCTCACTCCCCACTTATGTCATCCTGGGCTACTCACTCAACCTTGAAGGGTGTCAGCATCCTAGTCTACAAAATGGAACAATCCTTACTTTGTCATGAGGTTTACAGCTCTTGGTAGTAGTGACATATAGAAGATATTAAAAAAAAAATGGAGCTACTTTATTCTGACTGGGCAAAACCAAATGTTTTGTTTATTTACTTATATGATCTAACATAGATTTCATATACTTATATGATCCCATGTGGAATTTCTTCCAGTATTTCTTCCTGTATTTAATGTCTCCACATGGTCACAGCCTTCAGGTTTCCTGGACGTTTTTTTTCTTCAGAGGTTCTTGACCACTGTGTCGTAAAGAAAAGAAGTTAAGATGTAACTTTAATGCCATTGAGGTGTTCATTCAGCACAGATTTACAGCGACATATCTAAGTTGTACATTGGTCCAGTTTGCATGGAGGGAATATCCAGCTCCCAAATGGTGGCTTGTCTGTCATGGGGCTGCCCAGTGCCTGGTTCTTCTGACTCCTGCCTGAGGCTGGGAGGTTTGAGCATCACCAGACCCAGAACTAGAGCAGGCATGGGCAGAGTGCTTGGGCCATTCTGCCAGAAGGTGAGGAGGTTATTGACTTTCTTGGAAAGAGGTGATAGGCAGCAACATGTGAGAGGAAGCTGAATAACAGCAAAGTAAAGGGTCAACCCACACATATTAATTATATGTAAGGTCCTGGTACTAGCTGCTTAGGGAACGACAAAAGACAATGTCCCACCCTTCAAGGAACTTAGTCAAGATGGACATTAGGGGTCAGGTACCTGAATTGATCAGAGTTAATATTAACATGAAAGATCCCGGAAGGCAGCCTGTGAATACAGTTACACTGCTAGGGTGATCCAGAGGGAAGGGTACTGTGGGCTGGAGGGATGTACAAAGGCTGCACAGAAGGGTTGGAATTGGACGGATAGTAGAAATTAAACAGCCAGAGGAGAGCGATGGCATGAGAGCCGGAGGGTCAGAGAGTGTTTGCGTAGGGATGTCAGATATTTTGTGAGACGAAGCAGTGGGGTATGAGTCAACAGGGATGTTCGGAGTGCATGGCTTTGTTTGTATAAATCATGGGACCTCAGTTTGCTCATCTTCCTGAGAGGATGGAGCGTTTGCTTCTTACACTCCTTACAGTTCCGACCCTCTACGATCCTGAGCGCTGAGCTGAGGATAACAACTTGCTTGAAAAAAGGGGATCTATTGGCTCTAGTAACTGAGGAGGATGAGAGTGGACCTAGGGAGGCTCTGTTAGGACTTACTCTGCCTCCTGTCCCTCCACCTTGGAAGGCAGGTATGATGCAGCGGCTGAGATTCTGGGCGCCTCTCAGACGGCCTGGGTTCACTCAGCTCTCCCTGTTACTAGCTGTGCCTCAGCTTTTTTTTTTTTTTGCGGTACGCGGGCCTCTCACTGTTGTGGCCTCTCCCGTTGTGGAGCACAGGCTCCGGAAGCGCAGCCTCAGTGGCCATGGCTCACGGGCCCAGCCGCTCCGCGGCATGTGGGATCCTCCCGGACCGGGGCATGAACCCGCGTCCCCTGCATTGGCAGGCAGACTCTCAACCACCGCGCCACCAGAGAAACCCTGTGCCTCAGCTTTACCCTCTGACAAATGAGGATGAAAATAACAGCACCTACCTCCCAGGCTTCTTGTGTGACAGTGCTTAGGATGGTGCTGGTGCATAATGAAGACTTAATAAGTGTGACCCATTAGCTTTATCTCTTTGGCTGACTCCCTCAGGTTCCAACTACATAGAGGCATCTTCTATACAGAGGGGACAGTGGCTGCTGGTTCCATACCCCATCTTTTTGATCCAGCCTTACAGCTGAGAGATAGGGACGCTGTGATTGGCTGCCCTAGAATCATATGAGGGGACCCAGAGAGAAGCCTGGGGTGCGTCAGAATAGAGTTCTAGGTAGACAAATTGTGGTCTGCTACCCACACATCTGATCTCACGACTAACTTCACAGAGGAGCAAAGCACACATTCTACAGTTTTGGGTGAGGACACCAAGGTACCAAAAACTTAAAGAGGTTCATGGGAAAGTGATGCAGCCAAGAATCCACCCAAGCCTGTCACTCCACATCTCTTTTTGCTCTATTTCACTGTTATAACCAAATCTCAAAATACTCTATTACAATAAAATAAAGTCTACATTCCATTTCCCCGGAGATGTTTTCACTATGAATGGAGGTTGCTTCATAGTCAACACAACATATATTTATGGAGCGCCTACTGCATGCAGAGTGCCAAGCACTCTCAGGGAAGTCAAAGCACAAAGATGAGTGAAACATGGCTGCTGTGCATGCAGGATTTTTAAATACAGTGGAGAAGACAGCACCCCTGAAACTTGAATACAGTGTAGCTTTTGAAAAGAACAGATCAGTGGATCCAAAGTTGTTTTTTTTTTAACCTGGAGGTTGGAGGGTAGAGGACAACTTTTGTTGTCAGTTTCTTATTTTGCTAAGGATATACATTTTCTAAACATACTGTCAACAATAACTATCATTTATATAAAAGTGATATTTTAATTCCTAAAATAGGAAGGGCAAACTTTTCAGAATAAAAGACAGGCCTTTAAATTTTAATAAATGTAGTTGTACTACAAACTTACTACATTGTTCTTACTTTTCTCATTTCACAGAGAACAGTGAGACTTTGTAAACCAATGTTTAGAGAAACATGGTCTAGATGACTTCCTAAATGTCTTTTCTGCAAGATGACATATAGGCACACTTTGATATTTTTTGAAATGAAAGCCTGCAAAAAATATGAGGAAGTACTGTTGTTTTATTTTGTTGCCCAAGCAGTGCCCCGCCAGTTGCCCTAATGGGAATATTCCAGTGATCCTGGCCTCAGTGGGCAATGGCTCTTTAGGATGAACTTAGAATGGTGCCACTGCTGGAACCAGATGTGGCCCAGGAGAGGTTTAGCTGCTTCCTGTGGCCTCAATCCAAAGTTAACCAGAGAAGTGCCTTTGATAAAGGACTTTGAAAAACAATATTTTTTCTTTTTCTTGACCATTTTGACAATTTAGAGTTGAAAATGCTCAAGGGGTGTGTTACTGTGGTCATATAGCAAAGTTAGCAATAAAGTTCCCAAGGGGGTTTCAGTGACTGGAAACCAAAGAATTTCCCAACGTCTCAGCAACTGTTCATCTGTGCTAGTCCCAATCAGCAAAACTCTCTTTCCAAATGCACCGAAGTCCACCCATCTGACCCTGCACAAGTCTAGTTTTTTTCACATCTTCATTTCAAAGCAATTTCAATATTAATTTTTGTTCTTAAAAATATAGCAGGGACTTCCCTGGTGGTCCAGTGGTTAAGACTCCATGCTCCCGATATAGGGGGCCTGGGTTCAATCCCTGGTCAGGGAACTAGATCCCACATGCCTCAACTAAAGAGCCCACACAAGGCAACAAAGATCCTGTGTGCCACAACTAAGACCCGGTGCAGCCAAATAAATAAATCAATATTATATATATATATATATATATATATATATATATATATATAGCAATATTCCTTGCCATTAAGACAATTGAATATATTTTAAAAGTTGCCATGATCTTTCAAGTTTATTCCTGCAGTGATCTGACAAGCTACAGTAATGGCATAGGAAATAAAACCAGGAGATCATGAGCTAAAATTCAGCCTCTTAACTCCAAAAATGTCATCATCAAAGTCATCAGAGTTGCGGCAATTTCTCATTTTTCCTCAGATGCTATGTATTTATTTAATTTTATTGGAGTATGGTTGCTTTACAATGTTGTGTTAGCCTCCACTGCACAACAAAACGAATCAGCCATACACATACAGATACCCCCTCCCTTTCAGACTGCCCTCCCATTTAGGTCACTACAGTGCATTAGGTAGAGTTCCCTGTGCTATACAGTATGTTCCCATCAGTTCTCTATTTTATACATAATATCAATAATGTATATGTGTCAATCCCAGTCTCCCAATTCCTCCCACCCCACCCCTTTCCCCCTTGGTATCCATACATTTGTTCTCTATGTCTGTGTCTCTATTTCTGCTTTGCAACTAAGATCATCTATACCATTTTTCTAGATTCCACATATATGCGTTATTATATATTTGCTTTTCTCTTTCTGACTTACTTCACTCTGTATGACAGTCTCTAGGTCCATCCACCTCACTACAAATAACTCAATTTTGTTTCTTTTTATGGCTGAGTAATATTCCATTGTATATATGTACCATATCTTCTTTATCTGTTCATCTGTCGATGGGCATTTAGGTTGCTTCCATGTCCTGGCTATTGTAAATAGTGCTTCAGTGAACACTGGGGTGCATGTGTCTTTTTGAATTATGATTTTCTCAGGGTATATGACCCGTAGTGGGATTGCTGGGTGATATGGTAGTTCTGTTTTTAGTTTTTTTTTTTTGTTTTTTTTTTTTGCGGTATGAGGGCCTCTCACTGTTGTGGCCTCTCCCGTTGCGGAGCACAGGCTCCGGACGCGCAGACTCAGCGGCCATGGCTCACGGGCCCAGCCGCTCCGTGGCATGTGGGATCTTCCCGGACCGGGGCACGAACCCGTGTCCCCTGCATCGGCAGGCGGACTCTCAACCACTGCGCCACCAGGGAAGCCCTGTTTTTAGTTTTTTAAGGAACCTCCATACTGTTTTCCATAGTGGCTGTATCAATTTACATTCCCACCAACAGTGTATGAGGGTTCCCTTTTCTCCACACCCTCTCCAGCATTTATTGTTTGTAGATTTTTTGATGATGGCCTTTCTGACCAGTGTGAGGTGATACCTCACTGCATTTTTGATTTGCATTTCTCTGAGAATTAGTGATGTTGAGCATCTTTGCATGTGTTTGTTGGCCATCTGTATGTCTACTTTGGGGAAATGTCTATTTAGGTCTTCCACCCATTTTTTGACTGGGTTGTTTGTGTTTATGATATTGAGCTGTATGAGCTGCTTGTATATTTTGGAGATTAACCCTTTGTCAGTTGCTTCATTTGCAAATATTTTCTCCCGTTCTGAGGGTTGTCTTTACATCTTGTTTATGGTTTCCTTTGCTGTGCTAAAGCTTTTAAGTTTAATTAGGTCTCATTTGTTTGTTTTTGTTTTAATTTTCATTACTTTAGAAGGCAGGTCAAAAAAGATGTTGCTGTGATTTATGTCAAAGCGTGTTCTGCCTGTTTTCCTCTAAGAGTTTTATAGTGTCTGGTCTTACATTTAGGTCTTTAATCCATTTTGAGATTATTTTTGTTTATGGTGTTAGGGAGTGTTCTAATTTCATTCTTTTGCATGTAGCTGTCCAGTTTTCCCAGCACCACTTATGGAAGAGGCTGTCTTTTCTCCACTGTATATTTTTGCCTCCTTTGTAATAGATTAGGTGACAATAGGTTTATCTCTTCCTCAGATGCTATTTACTTTTTAAAAATTTATTTTATTGAAGTATAGTTGATTTACAATGTTGTATTACTTCCTACTCTACAGCAAAGTGATTCAGTAATATATATATATATATATATATATATATACACACACACATACTTTTTCATAATTTTTTCCATTATGGTTTATCAGAGGATATTGAATATAGTTCCCTATGCTATACAGTAGGACTTTGTTGTCTACCCATTCTATGTATAATAGTTTGCATCAGATGCTATTTAAAAATAAGGTTTTAAGTATCTCAAGGATATTTTGTCTTCATAAAGGCAATTTATTTATTTTAATTTTTTTTTTTGTGGGACACGGGCCTCTCACTGTTGTGGCCTCTCCCGTTGTGGAGCACAGGCTCTGGACGCGCAGGCTCAGCGGCCATGGCTCACAGGCCCAGCCGCTCCGTGGCATGTGAGATCTTCCCGGACCAGGGCACGAACCTGTGTCCCCTGCATCGGCAAGTGGACTCTCAACCACTGCGCCACCAGGGAAGCCCCATAAAGGCAGTTTATAATCCCACTTCCTTGTTCTCTTCCACAATTACAGTGGTTGCCAATTTGTATTTGAGATTAAAATAACACAAAAATAGACGTACTCTGTGAGTGAAAATTTACTACGCTTACCAACAGGAGCTAATTTTGTCATAAATAATAATCACAGCAGTAGATATCAGCAACTATAATACCATGAGAGTCATATAAATAAATAAACCCATTGACAGTTAACTTCACACAACTCATGCAAACAAAGGCAAATGAAAGCAAATGAAAATGCACATATAACACAGTGTAAAAACTCTCAGGCTTGAATCTTCTGAAGTTTCCTCTTGCCAGCCTAGGGTATATGGATTTCTGAGCTTTCCTTTCTAATCTCTATGGTTCACGTTGCCTTCTTAATAGAAATATCACAGAATTTATAGACCTAGTGAAGACCTAGAGGCTGCTGCTACATAGAGCAGTACAATTTTAGAAGATGAATGTGCATTTCACGCCTAATTTTCACATTTGATTCTAGCACTAAAGGAGAACAGAGCTATAATTTGTATGAAATCTGAATCCTACAAGAGAAAATGAAATGTTCTCTTGTGCTCACTGCCAGGCAATATTCCTGGCTCCAAGGGCTAGCTGGGGGCAATGCCAGATGGTCCTTCCCAGGAAATTGAGCTTATCCCCAGCATAGGAAATCCAGATGACTCTTTCCCACAGGAAGTGCTTTATTGTCCATTACCATAAACTTTGTGAGAAATAAAAGAATGAGGGTGGCAATAGCTGAAGATTGATCAAAGGAAGGAAGCTGTTAAATAATTCAGGCTTCTGCTGATTTCTTGGCATTTTGGCAAAGACCGAGGATTGTGGTCTTAAAACAATAGGGTAGAATTATTACGTGGGTAAGAATAATAATAGCTAACTAATGCATACATACTATGTCCCTAGCACTGTATTAAAAATATGCATACATTAATCTTTACAACAACCCTATGAGGTTAGTTCATTATCATCATCATCCCTACTTACAGATGTGGAAATCAGTAGACACATTTCCACTGGATTCTGAAGTACCAGCTCATAGAGTTCCCCAAAGTCTTACTTTTGATGAATAGCAGAGCCAGGATTTGAATTCTGATCTGTTCGACTTAGAGCCTGAGGTTGATATTATGCATTACAGTATCGTGACCTCCCCCAGCATTTATATAAAACAATACTGCCTCAGACGTGCTATCTTTTGAGTGTTAGGAGGCTCCATCGTGCTTTGCCTTTCTCAGACAACATTGTCAGGGAGCTTCTCTATCTTGCTTCTTGCCCCCCAGATCCTTACTGTGTGTCTCATCCAGGTCTGTCTTCCTTAGTTCAAATTACATATGCTCTGGTTTCTGCTAAAAATCGGATTATGTCCATTGATCATTTAAAAAAACGGTTTCAGTGGTGACATTTATCTTCTGTTAAAAGAGGCTTTTAAGTTTCATAGTGCTGTGGATTGGCCACAGCTAAGCCTGGAAAAAAGTAAAACCTAAAGTAAACCAAACCCTATAAATTCTGTTGTTATTTGGACAACTGGGGACTTCCCTGGCAGTCCAGTGGTTAAGACTCCATGCTTCCAATGTAGGGGGCGTGGCTTCAATCTCTGGTTGGTCCGCATGCTGTGACATGCGGCCAAAAATAAATAAATAAATAAAGCAGCCTTTACAGGCTAGGACTATTTGGACAATTGAGTTCTTATATAAATTCTGAAAGGTGAAAGGCAGGGTCATATTTATACTATTGTTCAATATACAGCCTGGAACCCACAGGAGAGATGTGACCATGAGCTCCTTCAAGCCACCTTTCTTCTCGTTTGAACCTTTCCCTAGCAAAACTCCTCCTCTCCAATGGCCAAAGTCAGGTGCCTCACCTTCTTTATGTTCTGAGATCTATGGCTTCAGGTGAACTTTTTTTTTTTTTTTTTTTTTTTCCGGTACGCGGGCCTCTCACTGTTGTGGCCTCTCCCGTTGCGGAGCACAGGCTCTGGACGCGCAGGCTCAGAGGCCATGGCTCACGGGCCTAGCTGCTCTGCGGCATGTGGGATCTTCCCGGACCGGGGCACAAACCCGTGTCCCCTGCATCGGCAGGCGGACTCTCAACCACCTCGCCACCAGGGAAGCCCCCAGGAGAACTTTTAAAGGTGCCCTAGAGTTAAAAATAAGAATGAAAAGATTAACTACAGCTAATATGCATAATGTACTTAGTATGCCAGGCTAAGCGATGTAAGTGATCATTAACTACCCTTTAAAGGACGTCCTAGGGTCCTGAGTGGTTAATTCCCTTGGGTTATTCACTTAGCCAGCAAATGGCAGATTTGGGATTTGAACATTGAACCTTGAACACGAGGGGTTTTTTTCTGTCAGAATCCGTGTGTCTACAAGTTACCAAACACTGTCTGTCTTGGCGGGTCCCTGTGCAATACCTTGCAGGGAAATTAGATCTATTATCAGCTATGATCACTCTTCAAAACGTCCACATATGACTAGTAAGATAAAATATACAATGGGAGTTACTGACCTCCAAAAAAGTAATGTTTCAAGAGATGTTGCCTGCAATACATACTGGTCGTCAACTACATCTTACCAATTCTAATTGCCATGGGAGTTCAGAGGAGGCTAAGGGAGTATAGGGTTAGAGTAGGGGCCTCAGGGCAGAGGTGGGGCTTAGTTGGCCTGTGGAAAAGATCAGATTTCCCAGTTTTCCCAGATGGTGGACTTTTCCAGGTGAGAGCAGGGCCAACCCTAGGGGTTAGGGCAGGTGAGCACAGTGTGCTGGACACAGATTGGACTAGAAAGACCCTTGCAGGGCAGTTTAAGGAACTTGGATATTATTCTCCAGTCTACAAGGAACCACTGAAGGTTCTGATCAGGAGATGGATGCAAACAAAATGATTCATTTGCTCAATCACTTAACAGAGGGTGGAACAGGACAATTGCTGATATTTATCATGTGTGTAGCTGCCCAACATGTTTTTTTTTTTAATTTATTAATTAATTAATTTTTGGCTGTGTTGGGTCTTCATTTCTGTGCGAGGGCTTTCTCTAGTTGCGGCAAGTGGGGGCCACCCTTCATCGTGGTGCGCAGGGCTCTCACTGTCGCGGCCTCTCTTGTTGCGGAGCACAGGCTCCAGACACGCAGGCTCAGTAGTTGTGGCTCACGGGCTTAGTTGCTCCGCGGCATGTGGGATCTTTCCAGACCAGGGCTCGAACCCGTGTCCCCTGCATTGGCAGGCAGATTCTCAACCACTGCGCCACCAGGGAAGCCCCCAACCATGTATTTTTAAGTAAACACTTTTGTTGAAATATAATGCACATACAGAAAAGTGCACACATCAAAGCATACAGCTCTTTAAATTTTTATAACATGAAAAAACTGTGTAACCGGCAACTACATCACAATTTAGAAAACTGCCATCACCCTAGAAGGCTCCCTCCTATACCCACCCAGTTAATACTTTCCCAAAGGTCAGCACTATTCTGATTTCTATCACCATACATTAGTTTTGCCTGCTCAACATGAAAAAACTGTGTAACCGGCAACTACATCACAATTTAGAAAACTGCCATCACCCTAGAAGGCTCCCTCCTATACCCACCCAGTTAATACTTTCCCAAAGGTCAGCACTATTCTGATTTCTATCACCATACATTAGTTTTGCCTGCTCTTTAATTAATACATAAATGGGATAATACACTACATACTCTTTAGTGTTAGACTTTTTTCTCAACATGAGAAATTTTGTGAGAATTATCCATGCTGTTTCTTGTAGCCATACTTCATTCATTTCACTGCTGTATATTATTCCACTGTATGAATATACCTCAGTTTGTATATCTGTTCTGATAGCGAAGGGCAGTTGGGTTGTTTCCAGTGTCGGGCTATCACGAATGATGCTGGCACGAACATTCATATTCCCAGCATCTTTTTCAAACCCAGGTTACGAGTTTCGTCTCCCCAAAGTAGAAATCAGAACTCAATTATCCACTTCCCTGGCAGCACTGGCATGTGACCTCGGCTCCGCCAGTTAGACATACCTACCCGTGACTTCAGGTAAGGAGAAAATCATGAGGAAGCAGCTGGTAAGAGTGGTGGAGAGTGACCAAGAGACTCTGCCCTTCCAGGGACAGAATGGCAGTGGTGATGCCCTGTGGACGACACCTGCGAGGCCAGCACCAGATGTGGCATGTCTCACCTTGAGGCAGTCCTGGGAGGTCCCCAGCTATTGTTTCTGGCTCCATGCCCCAAACTTTGAAGCCTCGTTCTCTTACCAGGATTCTCTGAACCTCTTTATTAAAATCCTATTTTGCGGGCTTCCCTGGTGGCGCAGTGGTTGAGAGTTCGCCTGCCGATGCAGGGGACATGGGTTCGTGCCTCGGACCGGGAAGATCCCACATGCCACGGAGCGGCTGGGCCCGTGAGCCATGGCCGCTGAGCCTGCACGTCCGGAGCCTGTGCTCCGCAACGGGAGAGGTCACAGCAGTGAGAGGCCCGCGTACCGCAAAAAAAAAAAAAAAAAAAATCCTATTTTGCTTAAAGAACCTAGAGTGGGTTCTATTACTCATGAAGAGAAGTACTATTAGAACAAGACTAGATAAGCCTCATTTGACTAGTATGGGAACAGGAGATGTAATGTCCCTTTTACAAATATGGACAAGTCCATAGAGTCAGACTGCCTGAGTTCAAATTCTGTATGATTCATGAGCTCTGCGTCCTTGGGTAAGTTACTCAACCTCTCTGTGCCTAAATTTCTTCATTGTAAAATAGTGGTGATAATAAAATGCAGGTCAAAATGTTGTGGTGAGGATTAAGTGAGTTAATTTATGAAAAAGACATGGACTGACACCAAGCACATAGTAAGTGTGTTTGCTGCTATTACTATTACCTGTGACACTACCATGCCCCTGGGCTTTTTCAGATGAAAACTTACTTTGCAGGAAAATGCCAGCTAGGACTAAATGACTCACCTGAACAGGGTTATCTGCACAGCAGGAATCTACAGTATGTTTATTTTTTATTTTATTTTTTTTAAACATCTTTATTGGAGTATATTTGCTTTACAATGGTGTGTTAGTTTCTGCTGTATAACAAAGTGAATCAGCTATACATATACATGTATCCCCATTTCTCCTCCATCTTGCATCTCCCTCCCACCCTCCCTATCCCACCCCTCTAGGTGGTCACAAAGCACCGAGCTGATCTCCCTGTGCCATGCGGCTGCTTCCCACTAGCTATCTATTTTACGTTTGGTAGTGTATATATGTCCACGCCACTCTCTCACTTCGTCCCAGCTTACCCTTCCCCGTCCCCGTGTCCTCAAGTCCATTCTCTACATCTGCATCTTTATTCTTGTTCTGCCCCTAGGTTCTTCAGAACCTTTTTTTTTTTTTTTTTAGATTCCATATATATGTGTTACCATACGGTATTTGTTTTTCTCTTTCTGACTTACTTCACTCTGTATTACAGACTGTAGGTCCATCCACCTCACTACAAATAACTCAATTTTGTTTCTTTTTATGGTGAGTAATATTCCTTTGTATATATGTGCCACATCTTCTTTATCCATTCATCTGTCAATGGACACTTAGGTTGCTTCCATGTTCTGGCTATTGTAAATAGTGCTTCAATGAACACTGTGGTACATGACTCTTTTTGAATTATGTTTTTCTCAGGGTATATGCCCAGTAGTGGGATTGCTGGGTCATATAGTAGTTCTATTTTTAATTTTTTAAGGAACCTCCATACTGTTCTCCATAGTGGCTGTATCAATTTATATTCCCACCAACAGTACAAGAGGGTTCCCTTTTCTCCACACCCTCTCCAGCATTTACTGTTTGTAGATTTTTTTTTTTTTTTTTTGTAGATTTTTTGATGATGGCCATTCTGACCGGTGTGAGGTGATACCTCATTGTGGTTTTGATTTGCCTTTCTCTAATTATTAGTGTTGAGTATCCTTTCATGTGTTTGTTGGCCATCTGTATGTCTTCTTTGGAGAAATGTCTCTTTAGGTCTTCTGCCCATTTTTGGATTGGGTTGTTTGTGTTTTTGATATTGAGCTGCATGAGCTGCTTGTATATTTTGGAGATTAATCCTTTGTCAGTTGATAATCTCAATAGATGCAGAAAAAGCTTTTGACAAAATTCAACACCCATTTATGATAAAAACCCTGCAGAAAGTAGGTATAGAGGGAACTTACCTCAACATAATAAAGGCCATATATGAAAAACCCACAGCCAGCATCATTCTCAATGGTGAAAAACTGAAACGATTTCCCCTAAGATCAGGAACAAGACAAGGTTGCCCACTCTCACCACTATTATTCAACATAGTTTTGGAAGTTTTAGCCACAGCAATCAGAGAAGAAAAAGAAATAAAAGGAATCCAAATCAGAAAAGAAGTAAAACTGTCACTGTTTGCAGATAACATGATCCTATACATAAAGAATCCTAAAAATGCTACCAGAAAACTACTAGAGCTAATCAGTGAATTGGGTAAAGTAGAAGGATACAAAATTAATGCACAGAAATCTCTTGCATTCCTATACACTAATGATGAAAAATCTGAAAGAGAAATTAAGGAAACACTCCCATTTACCATTGCAACAAAAAGAATAAAATACCCAGGAATAAACTTACCTAGGGAGGCAAAAGACCTGTATGCAGAAAACTATAAGACTGATGAAAGAAATTAAAGATGATACCAACAGATGGAGAGATATACCATGTTCTTGGATTGGAAGAATCAACATTGTGAAAATGACTCTACTACTCAAAGGAATCCAGTATGTTTAGTTCAAAAGAATGGAGAGAGGTAGCCACAGTGGTCAAAGCAGCTGGGTAGAGATGCCCTTGACTGAGGCTTCCAAGTCTCACTTCCAGAGTGCTAAAGGCTCACCCTGCTTGTCATCACTCTCTTCTCTTTATTTCTGCCCTCCTCAAACTCCAGTACCTGTTTTCTCTACATGAAATCAAGTGTGTGTGTGTGTGTGTGTGTGTGTGTGTGTGTGTGTGCGCGCGTGTGCATGCATGTGTCCCCGCCAGGCTCTGGGTCTTACATTACCATCTAGAGTCCCTACTTTTCCATTGAAGCCTCATTGCTTTTCAGTAATTTCTAAATCTAGAGAGGAGACCTCCTTTGTGGAACGCAGAGGCTTGCTCAGTAGATTTTCACCTCTTGGGCAGGGATGCCCTCATTGTGTGGGGTAGGTGGGGTTGCAGTATGATAAGCCAGAGAAAGCATCAGAGACTCCTTCCTAAGAGCCAGGGTGCCCCACAGCAGGGATTGCCACCGTCAGGGCAAGTCCTACCATGTGACAAATCTGAACAAGGGTCTGGGCCTGGGATGTGGGGCAGAAGTGTACACTCCCTTCTCTGAGTTCTTCCCTTGGAAGTAGTCCAACTTCCCTGACTCAGATGGGGTAGCAATTGAGCAGTGAGTATAACCCTCTTGGGGGACCAGGACTGTCCCTCCTTCACACATTCCCCCCTGTTTTCCCTACTAGGAAACTCCAGTTTCTCAGTTTGAGTGGCCTGATTTCCACTTCAAAAAATGTGTTCAGCACAGGTGGGAGTTATCAGTCTGAGAGGGCAGAAAAGAGGGAAGGTGGTCCTCCCCTGAGCCTAATCTGGGGTGTGAGCTGCACTGAATTCTGTAGAATAGAAGCGGTAGGGCACATGGTTAGAGAAAGCACAGGGGTGGTTCCCACTGCCAGCGTACCAGCAGGGCTTATCCATATAAGTCCAGATGCTCCTTCAGCTGTATTGAGCCACTCAGCCTGAGACCATGGGACCAGCTGTACTGGGTCCAGGGGTGTCAAAGTTGAGAACAGCTGAGGCCCTGTCCTGGGGAAATTTGCACTATGAGGAAATAACTGGACAAGAACACAAACAACTGCAGTATGAAGAAGAAAACAGAATGAAGTACCTATAAAGGGCTGGACTAGTGATTGGAGAATCATGTAGTTTATTCGACGCTGCCCTTTACTGTTTCCTGATTGTGTGCTTAACTCTAGAGATACTAATCTTTTCCTAGTGTATCACACCAACCTCGTTATACTGCACATGACAGAGAACCCAACTGAGAATGCAGACTTCAGTGCTGGTTTGATCCAGAGGTTCAACAATGTCATCAATCCTCCCACTCCCTGAACGCTTTTCAAACATGTCTTTCCATTTTGTCTTCCGCAGCACTGATCCCACCCTAAGGCTGGCTGTCCTCATGGTTGCGAGATGACGGCTGATGTTCCAGAGGCTCCTTGGCTCTCATCCACATCTAAGCAAAGAGAAAGCCTTAGTCTTTGCCCTAGAATTTCAATTCACTCTGGTTGGACTGGCTTAGATCGATCACTCTGAGTGGGAGAGGTGGAACATGCTGGTGGCTTGAGCAGATTAGAGCCCACTCCTGGAAATACTCTTACTTTTAGGGTACTGTTAGGGAAGAGAAGTGGAGAGGGGTTTGGGTAGCAATTACTAATGTTGGTCATAGCTAGGTTCAGTGCAGATGAGCCTTTACAACGCCCAGGATTGGGACCTCTGTTGAGGCTCAGAAATGAGTAAGACAGGGTCTCTGGCCTCAAGGATCTTACCATCCAGTATCAGAGACAGACATGTAAACAGATAATTCCCAAACTGTGGTATATGCTAAAAGAGAGATAATGCAACTAGAGCACATGGAAAGAAGACTAAATCCAGCTGGAGGTTCAGCGAAGCCTCCACCGGGGAAAAATAAACAAGCCATGTCTTGCAGGATAAGCAGACACTTGTCAGGTGAAGACAGAAGGCTGCTCTTACAGAAGCAAATAAAGAGCTAGAGGCATGAAACAGTCACTTACTTGACAAGCACTGTTGAACATCGTAAAAGCTGAGATCTACCAGAAATATGGAGTTACTGGAGATTAATATTTGAAGTGCCTGGAGATTAAAATTTGAATTTTAAAGTTCCTGGAGATTAATAGTTGAAGTGGTAGGAGATGAGACAAACCAGGAATCAAGACCAGGTCACAGAGGACCCTCTGTGCCAGGGGAAGAAACTTGAGCTTTATCCAGTGAGAGATGGAATTTGAGTCAGGGAATCTGATGTGGACTTGTGCTAAAGAATTTCACCTAATCAGTTTCAGCAAGTCTCTCCTGTACTTAGTGTACGGTAACTCACCAGCCTGGAAAATACAAACTGTGAACTATGATTTGGCTCTCTTTTTATTAATCATCTAGCTCAGTCACCTTGCTTTTCTGATGGCCACAGGGAAAACTCATTTTGGCCTTTTGTCTTGTCTTGCATTATAAATAGTTGTGTATTTGCTTGCCCTCTCGTTTAAAATGGGAAGCTATTGGAGGTTCTAGAGTCTTACTCCTATTTGTTTCCACCATCACCACCAAAGCAAGTAAGAAGTTGATAAATGTTTATTGAGTTGACCTCTTGATGATCTGGGTCACAGAGGCCATTCAGCTGGTTACAGAATAAACTTATTTCTAGTTTGGAACAATAGGGTTGGGAGTTTTGGAGAGCTGCCTTCAAGGCTGTAGTTTTGAAATCTAGGGCTGGAGTACCCAGTGCTGAGAGCATGCCACTGGTGTGCTCATGAAGCAGAGAGGCAGATATTTTTCGGGTGTTTGCTAATCTTGGGCCTGTTTGCTCTCACATTCACTTCTTGCCCTCACCCTGCTCTGCATCCATCTGCCAGGCTTAGGGTGAGTTCAGCCAACGAGAGACATTGGTGAGTTTGAAGGCAGGAGAGAGTAAACAAGTTCTTTCTCTCTCTCCCCCATCTCTGCCTTGGCTAGTGTCTGCAGCAATAGCTGAGTCTCTTCCATGGCTTCAGCTCCTGCCAGGCAAGCCCACAAGATTCCAGCTTCTGCCAGGTGACTCCAGGTACCCAGGAGTTCATCTTCTCCCTTTGTCTCTACAGCCCAGAAGTTGTACTGACTTCCTGCAGCTCTTAGTCTCGGAGTTTCCACCCTGAACCCCATTTGACTCCTTTGGTCTTCTATCCCTGAATTAAATTCTCTCTATTTAAAATATTCAAATTTTCCTTACTGGATCCTGAATGATATAAGATCTCCCCCTATCCCTCCCCCCAATTCTTTTAACTATATATTTTGCCTAGAATTCAATGTCACACTCCACCTCTCTTCCCCTCCCTCCCTCCAATTTTTCCTCCTTTTGATCCAGGGCTTTCGGGCTGCTCTTTTTCCCCTGTTAGGAAGGCATATGAGTTGGTAAATGCATTCACACAAAGGTGTGTGCCCCTACTGAGAGTATATGCATTTTTAATAAATGCACAGGGATATAGTAATAATAAACTCAAAGTGATGACTCACAGATGGTGGAATTTCTCTTCCTTAAGTGTCCTTCAGAGGCCCATGCTGTCTCTGCATACTGCCACTTCTAGGTTTTGTGTGAGCATCACTCTGCCCCTCACAGCATTCCTCAGTCCAGATGTCTATCCTTGGCCCCTAGGAATGTGGATGGAGCACCAAAGTCCACCTCTGGCCCTGGAAAATCAATTCAGAGCACATGCTTTGCTAGTGGTTGGTAAGTAAATGCCTTTTTCAAATATAAAGTACACACCTGTTGTTATTCATTGTATATGTTTTAAAATAATTTTTACCAAAGTCCACACAAATAATAATAATCCACATTATAAAATTATCTTCCCATACTACTTGAAAACTAAGACTAGCAGTTACAGAATCTCATTTTCTTTGCCTCAGGCAAACATATGCTACTCTATGTGTGTTTTTGACTCTGACACATTTATGAACATGATAATTTTACCATTTGAAATAAATGGAAATTTAACTGCATAAAGATTTGATAATAAGCTCCAGGATAGTAAGTCTTAGGTCATTGGTAACTTGCCACTTCCACCTTCAAGTACTCAGATGGACTTGAAACTTCAATGGCCTTAAAAAACAAACAGCTCTTGGGAACAAAGAAGTCATGCAGTGGCTCCAGGATTAGGGAGGTCAGTCATCTCATTTGTTGGGGACTGAGGGGTTTCCCAGGATGGAGAACTTTCAATGCTAAAACCAGGAAGTCCTGGGCAACCTCCGACAAGGTGGTAACCCTGTGAAGACCAGATTTCAGGAGAGAAGCAAGGCTCTGAAACTCATGGCCAATGTGCTATGATTGACCAGGCTGCTATGTAGAAGAAAAGTAGCTCCCTGATTGGCTATGGAGGCTGACACCCAGAAGGAAAGCAGCTCTCTGATTGGCTGTTCATGGCTGGGTGCGGTTAGTCTTCTAAGGGCACAGTGCTGTAGATATAGGTGAAATAAACCAAGATAAGACAGATTGAGGAAAAATAGACACAGAAGAGTAGTGAGAGGGTGTGAGAGGAGCAGTAGTCACCAGGCAGCCTGCAGTGGATCCTGGCAGAGTAAGAAAGAAAATGAAGAGGAAGAAGACAAGCGGTTTTACTGTGCAGGCCCAGATGAGATGAATGGTTTTGTACAGGCGTATATGCCTCAAAGGCCTAGGGCAGTGGTTCTTAACCCTAGCTAGCCATTCAAATTACTTGGAAACTTTTGAAAATGCAGATGCCTGAGTTATACCCCAGAGTAATTTGAATTAGAATTTCTGAGGGTGGGCAGAGTCACTGGTCTTTTTTAAAAGCTCCCATGATCTTAATATGCAGCTAAGGTTGAAAACCACCAACCCTACACATCTCTTTGCGTATGTCTAGACACCAACAATCAGGGAGGGTAAATAGGAAACATGTCTGTTAATATCTAGACTGATTATCATGCTTTCATACCCCCATCGGTTGACTGTAGAAACCTTGCCATCTCAAAATGTTTTCTTTGCAATATGTACATATATCAAATAATGACGTTGTATACCTGCAACTAATATAATGTTATATGTCAATTATATCTCAATAATTTCTAAGAGGCCACTGGGGTGCTTCCTTATGAGGGTTCACCAAAAGATCTGCATATGGTCTCCTGCACCAGCCTCCTCATTGAGTTGCCAGCCCCAGGGACCTTTGTCTAGTGTCTCCTTGAAGCTGGAATCACCTCCATGCAACTATGGGCCGCTGCCCACCCTCAGGCCAGTGGGAAATGAGATTGGCAAGGGGAAGCACCACTCACCTTTACCACCCCATCTCAATGATGGAATCGTTCCTTTCTTTCATTTCCCTCAGAACAGAGAACAGAGGGTTCCAACAAAACAGAGAATGTAGATGTTAACATGGAGACTAACTTAGGAGTTCCCTGCTGGAGAAAAAGTTTCTCTCTCCCTTTGACACAAACTTTCCTCTTCAGTTCTCACTTGTCCTAGAATCAACCTCCTCTCAGGATGATTTTATGAAAGGAAGAATCACTCTCATTTGGAGAAAACACATGCCCTACCATGAGGGCTTATTTTAAGGCTCTAATGGGACTTACTAGTCCAATATGAGCCATCTGTGGTCTTTGGTGTTAAATAACACAGCTCGGGTAGGGAGGACATCAATGGTCCAGACCACAGTGAGGCTCTGCCGAGCTTGGTGCAGCTCCTCTTCAGTCCCTCCTACATGTGGGTTGAAGCTCCTACCTGTCTTTTACTTTGTAGATATCCTAGCAACATGAATTCTTCATCACCTATGAGCAACCGCCAAATAACTTCTCAAGAACGAAGACAGAACTTCTACCTCCTGCCTTAAACAACCACAATCTAGGACAAAATAGATGAAGCAGTGGTTTCCAGACACAGGACAATAGGCAGGAAGGGACTGTGATCCTTGAGTGAGGGAGGCAAGCGAGATGAGCCCTACAAGTGCCACCTCCTCCCCACTCCCCCGCCATCCTGGAGAGAGTTGCCAGGCTGCGGCCCTGAAAGGCAGAACCCAGAGAAGGCCTGGTGGCCTCACTGAGCTGAAGAGACAAGATTTAGAGTTCAGGGAAGCCAGTGGCTAGAATACACAGGACAGGTTGCTGGAGAGGAGACAGCTGCATAAAGAGAGAGCTCCAAATCCGCAGAAGGTTCTCCTCCAGTCTTTAGCTGAGTTCAGATCAGCTCATGTGTGTGAGAAAATGACTAAGGCCAGGAAAAAAAAAGTCCAGAGAGAAGCAAGAGGAAAAGTCTCCAGAGTTCACACCACTTCCTAGTAGTCAGAATAGAAATATCACCTAACACAAGGAATAAGAAGTAGAGTCCTCAACTGGGTGGGCCAAACTAACTTAGATGAAAGGCTGTTCTGAACCTCCTTAAAAGAGCTTAAAAATAAGCCTTCTATGGATCAAACTGTTTTCAAGTTACTTAAGTGAGTTCCAGAACGAAGTAAAAAATATTTAAACGAGTATATTACAACAAACAAACAAACACAATGAGAACAACAGAACTGAAAATGTAAAGTTCACAGTGTCTGGCATCTAACCAAAAATGGCAGACTCAGGAAAATGTGGCTCATAGGAAAGAGAAAATGTAATTAATAAGAGCAGACCCAGAAATGACATAAATGACAGAATTGATGGATAAGAACATTAAAACAGCTATTATAAATATACCCCATATGTTTGATAAGGTAAAAGAAAGCATGAGTGTGATGAAAAGGAAAATGGAAGACAAAAAGACCCAATCAACCTTTTAGAGAAGAAAAATCTAATGTTTGAGATGAAAGATGCACTGTATGGGATTAACAGTAGATGATACATCATGATGAAGTAGAGCTTATCCTAGGAATGCAAGGTCTATTTAACACTATTACTTAAAACTATTGCTTCACCATATTGAATGATTTAAAAAGTAAAACCATATGAACATAAGAAAAAGCATCTGCCAAAATTCAATATCCAATCATGATTTTTTAAAAAAAACAACAACTCTGCAAACCAGGAATAGCTGGGAACTTCTTCAACCTCATTAAGGGCATCTATGAAAAACCTACAGATAACATCATACCTGGTGAATCCTTTCCTCCTGAGATAAGGAACAAGCAAGGATGTACATTCTCACCTCTTCTATTTAACATTTTTTCTAGAGGTCTTAGCCATAGCAAAAGGCAAGAAGTAGAAATAAAAGACATACTGATATGAAAGGAAGAAATAAAAGCATTTTTATTAACAGATGACATGATTGTCTACGTAGCAAATCTTAAGTCTATGAAAAGGTTATAAGAACTTATGAGTGAATATAGTAAGGTTTCAGGGTACAAGATCAACGTCAAACTAAATTTTATACCTATATACTGTCAGTGAGCAACCAGAAAATAAATTAAAACATACCATTTACTATTTATTGTTGACTGTTTGTGTCCACCCTCATCCCCCATTCATATATTGAAATCTAATCTCCAATGTGATGATAATAGCAGTTGGGGCCTTTGGGAGGTAAGTAGACCATGAGGGTAGAGCTCTCATGAATGAAACTGGTGCCCTTATAAGACAATGAAGGGACCAAAGCTCTCTCTCTTTACCCTATGAGGATACGAGAAGTCCACTGTCTGCAACCAGGAAGAGGACTTTCCCTGGACCCAACCATGTTAGCACCATGATCTTGGACTTTTAGCTTCTGGGACGTGAGAAATTTCTGTTGCTGACAAGCCACCCAGTTTATGGTATTTTGTTAGAGCAGCCTGAGCTAAGAGACTACTGCATCAAAAAATATGATATACTTAGAATAAATTAGACAACAGTTGTGCAAGACCTGTACACTGAAAACTATAAAACACTGCTGAGAGAAATTAAAGAAGACCTAAAATGGGGAGATACACCATGCTTATGGATTGGAGGGCTCAATATTGTTAAGAGGTCAGTTCTCTCCAAACTGACTTATAGATTCAATCCAATCCCAATCTAAACCCCAGCAATTTTTTTTTCAGAAATTTGTGATCTGAATCTAAACTTTGTATGGAATTGCGAGACTTAAAATAGCCAAAACAATCTTAAAGAAGGAGATGCAGTTTAATGTCTTAAACTATTGATTTTTTAAGACTTTTTAAAAAGTTCATCAAGACAGTGTGAAGTTGGTGTAAAGTTATATATCAATGTAAATTTGTATATATATATATATATATATATATATATATATATATATATAAAGACACACATCAAAGGAACAGAATACAGTCCAGGAATAGACCCACACATGGGTAGCCAACTGATTTTTGACAAGGGTGCCAAGGTAATTCCGTAGGAGAAGAATAATCTTTTCAACAAATGGTGCTGGAACAGTTGGATAGCCATATGCAGAAATACGAACCTCAATTCATACCTCATACCTTTGGATCATGGATCTAAATATAAGAGCTAACAACAGAAAACTTCTGAAAGAAAATACAGGAGAAAATCTTAGTGTTCTTAGGTTAATCCAAAGGACAACTCAAATGTCCATCAACAGGCAAATGGATGAACTCATACAACAGAATACTACTCAGAAGTGAAAAGGAATAAACTATTGATAAGCTCATCAAAACGGATGAATCTCAATACCACTATACTGAGTGAAAGACGCCAGACAAAAAGACTACATACTGTATGAGTCCATTTTATACAATTCTAAAAAATGCAAACTAACAATGACAAAGTAGACGAGTGTTTGCATGGGGGTGAAGGGGAAGGAGGGGTGGGAAGGAAAGAATTTCAAAGGGGAATGAGGAGACTATTGGGAGTGATGGAAATGTTTATTTTGATTGTGGCTATGGGTTCATGGATATACACGTATGTCAACATTTATCAAATAATATTCTCTAAATATGTGCAGTTATTGTAGGTCATTTATACCACAACAAGCCTGCTTTTAAAAAGTACAAAGAACAGTTTATAGTATAATGAACTTTAAATCCACAGAGAAATGTATCAGTCAGGGCAATTAACACTAGTTGTAACAACAAACCTAGTATCTCTGTGGTTTGATAAAACAAAAGTTTGTTTTGCTTATGTCACAATGTCACATGGGTTGGGCTGTTCCTGGCAGCTCGAAGCCATGCAGTGACTCAGGGACTGTGGCTTCTTCTATCTTGTGGCCCTGTTGACTTCAATATGTGTCTTTACTCTTACCAAGGAGAAGAGAGAGCAGAGATGATCCCGACCAGACCTAGAAGGAGGTGCCATCACGTCTGCCCACATCCCTTAGGCCAAAACCCATTTATATGGTAAGAAGGGCTGGGAAATAGAGTCCTCTCCATGCCAGGAGAGGAGAGTAGTGCTTTTATTTCTGTATCAAGCCAGTCTCTGCCAGAAGAAAAAGAAACATCTCTTCCTAGAGTACCTATGCACACAATAACATGTATTACAAAAGAATGCTGAGCTTTTGAGCCAAAACACTCACATTTAGATCCCTTCACAGTTTTCTCCCACAATGATGAGAGGGCATTTGCTTCATATTTCTGAACTGAAGAGCCTATTAAAGGGCTTCTTATGAAGGAATAGTTTCTACACCAAAGGGGAATCCAAGGCTCCAGATCCTAAGAGATAGAAAATTGTTTATGGTTTTCAAATCACTCCCACAGCCTCACCCACTCCTTTTCTACTTCTTATCCCCAAGGTTTCAAAACTTTCAGAGTTCAGTCTAAGCAAAAGCATACAGCCTGTGCCCTACCCCATTTGCACCTGCACCTACAGCATGATGACACAGAGCCACCAAGAACATCTGCTCAGTCTTTAGTGGGACAGAGAAGAATAAAGAGACTCCTTGCTGAAGCAGCCAGATAGCCCCACTGTGTGACCATTTGGACAAGTAGTTGACCGTGATAAGGTTGGATTTAATCTTATCGTTATCAGCTGTGTGACCGTGACAGGGTTTCACCAGGTGCATTTACCTGTAGCACATTCTTCCGTGGCAGTAAATCTTCTCCAAACTCAGCAGTGCTTCTCACTCAGGTGTATGTGGTCCTGGGGCACGTGATGACCTGACCTGTCAGAATGTTCCTGGCACTTACCTATAGGGGCCTACAGCTGGCTCTGCTGACAGTGAGATGATCTGAGTGTTGAGCTTCCAAGTCCATACTGGTAAGTTGACTGACAGAGTTTTTCCTCAAACAGTTTTGGATTTGCATCCTGGATTTTGAGTGTAATATATGTAACGTGTGTGAACCATTCCATTTGGTCTTTTTAGCCCTACCACTCCACTGAAACCATGGTTGTCACCATCACCAACAATCCCCTCATTGTCCAAACTCAATGGTTAGCATCTAACTTAACATCAAAGCAGCATGTGATCACTCCCTCTTTCTCTAAACACTTTCTTTACTTAGCTTCTGGGATACCATGCTCTCCAGGCCCTGCCTGCCTGATGCTTCTTCACTTTCTTGCCTGCTGTCCTCCTAACCTTTGAATAGTATCTGACCACAGAGCTCTCCTGGGATGTCTTCTCATGCGTGAATTAGGGATTTGGAAGAGCTATGGATTGGGTTCTATTCATGTAGAAGGAGGAGCTCCCCTACTCCACCTCCCCAACCTTAATAGCTTTGGACAACTCAGACGAAAATTTCTCTTTTCCTTCCTTCTTTCCTTCCTCCCTCCCTTCCTTCCTCCTTCCTCCTTCCTCCTTCCCTCTCTCCCTCCCTTCCTTTCTTGTCAAATTATCTGGAAATCATCTATCTCTACAAGTAGTAATTAGGGTTTCCAGATATGACAGTTCATCGCTAACTTTTTTTCTCTTAACTTGCCTAGAAAAAGTCAAAGAGGACACTCTCATCATTATCAGTGAGAAATGCACTGTTGTTCTCGAAAATCAACTTAAACGGGCCCTTTTGGGAAAGAGTCCATGAAATGCAAGAAGGAAAAATAATGAATTCATAGAAGAGCTTGTTTCCACCCACTTGGAACACAGTCCCTTTTGCCAGCCTGTTTGATCAGCTGGGAGGAAAAACATCCTCATTTACATAACCTCCGGGCCCTTTGTTTTTCAAGATGGCACCATTCCAGGGGTGCAGTATCCATATGGATGAAGGAAGCTAAAAGTCCACAAATGCCCATCAGGCAGTCACTGGATATAGCTTCTCTAGAATGTCCAGGAAGTTTTGGTTGTTTCCGTCTCTTACAGTCTTACAGAATGATCTAATGTTTGCTAATGTGTGTGCCCTCTTTAATAATTCAGTGACCAAATATTAAATTAATTTGGGAAATATTTACGAATCGCATAGATACCTACTGCACATAAGCTCTCTTACTGGGTGGTGCAGATGTGCCTTGGAGGAACAGTTAGGTGAGAAGTGCCTAAACATTAAATCCTATTCCCAGTAGACTAAGCACCTAGGGGCAGTGGCAAAGTCTTTCCCCTATATCCTCTACATCACTTAAATATAGTGTTGAGGACATAAACAGGTGATAAGTAGTTCTCCCAGTGAATTTCCATAATTAAAACCCATAATGGTCACCAGCCAAATTTTGGAAGAAATCAGAGTTCCTTTCTCTTGCTATTGGGGGGCATATGATGGCCACAACACCGTCCATCGTAGGAAGTGATGACACACCAGAGGCTGAGAAGAATACTTCTTGTGGTTCAAATCAAGGGATATTTGAGTAGACAGTAAGGATAAATAAGCACTGAAATTAGCCTCAACACCAGAGACATTGCTTATTGGGGAAAAAAAAAGTTTCACATCTGAAAAAACACAAGTGGTTAGGAGTTCTGAATACTCATTGCAAAATTGTTTTTGTACTGAATTCACACACTTAATGGTTTCCACTCAAAAATGGAGCTCATCAACCATACTGCTGTCAACTCGCTTATGGAGTTTAGATCACAGAGAAGGCAATGAAAAGCCTCCTGAGGCAATTGCCATCTTTTCTGCATCTAGAATCTGGCTCAAAACCTTGTCCACATTTACTTAGTGTCTCTATGCTTGTACCTCCTCTAAAGAACAATGCAAGCTCCCAGCTGAGTTAAACCCAAATCTGCAAAGCAGTGTCCTTTAGATATTTAAAAATATGTAAAGGAAAATGACCACAGTGCTCATACTGTAATTTCAAATGGCAATTTCCCTATTGTATAGTTTTTAATAGTGATTTTTTTTTTGAGGTAAAATGGAAACACTCAGCTGCTCAGTGAGGCAGGGTTAAAATATTCTGCAGAAACACAACTTACAGCAGAACCCCTGGACTACCAGTTAGTGAACTCACAACTAGTGGTACAAGACAGGTGTATTGTGGCAGATTCATGGCCCAGAAAAGGATTTTATTATTATCATTATTATTTTGTCTTTAACAATAAACACGTTGACAAACCATTTTTATGATAAGTGACTAAGGGGACTAAAAAATGTATATAGCAGAATCAAACACTGGTACTCCCTGGAGTGTTCACTAGCTTTCTCTCACAGCTGCTGTGCACATCATTTCTTTTCCACTTATATTGTATACTAGGGGTCCTGGTTTTCTGGCTGAACCTGTGAGATTTATTTATCCAATGAATCCCAGTCCCAGCAAGGGTATCTAGTGAACCTATGACAACGTGGCCTCTGAGGAATCGACTCTGTCAGGGGCCACAAGTCTCCCTGTTTGGGTATTTTTTCCTGGTTGAAAACTCTGTGCTTAAAATTTAGTCTCTTTCATCTTAATCCTGAGAAATCACAGTCATTGACAGGGAACCAACAGCATCCGATACCTTTCTGGGAACAGGAGAGTCACACTCGTTACAGGTGTGTGTACAGGTACAGGTGGAAAAGTCAAGGTTGCCCGTTATGCAAAGCCATCCTGTGACTCCACCCACTGCCATGGAAACACAGTTGCGGATGAGTGTGAGGATGTGGCAGGTGTGTTGTATGTGTCAGTGGGTTTGTGGAAGTGTATGAATTTGCATGAATGTGTATTTGTATGTTTGTGACTGCTTGTGTATGAATGTTATTTGTGTGTACTTTTGAGTGAATGTGTTCGTGCATTTGTGTGTTCATGTGTGTGTGTTCATGTATGTGTTTGTATATGATCATTTGTGAGAGTGTATGACCATGAATGTGTGAATATAAACGTGTTGTGTATGGGTGTGTATTTGTGTGCAGTTTGTATGGGTGTGGGTATGAATGTAAAAGTGTGCATGTGTCTATATTGTGTGCATGAGTTTGGTTGAACGTGTGGATGAGTGTATGATTTGCGTGTGTAAATGTGTGTTTGGGTGAGCGTGTCAGTGTGCGCATGTGTGTGGTTGCCTACGTGTGTATTTGTAAATGGGTTTGTATTTCTGTGTATAGGAATGCACGTTGTGGGTGTTATTTGTATACATGTGAGTGCATAATTTTCTGTGTGCTTAAGTATTGCGTTGTGTGTATTTGTGCGAATATATTTGTGTGTTTTGGAGTGTGTGGTGCCTGTGTATTTGTGTGTTCCTGTTTGTATGCGTGTGAGTGTGTAATTGTGCAAACGCAAGTGTTTGTGTTGGGACTGTGTGCACCCTGTGAGTGTGCATTTGCCTGTGTTTGTGAGTCTATATACTTGTGTGTATGTGTGTGTGTGTGTGTGCGCGTGCGATCGAGCGCGCGTGTGAGCGGGTGTGTGCGGTCGCCGCACGCCTCCACCTCTGCGCGAACCGCCCCTTCGCGGCCGGAGCAGAGGCAGCGGCCTGGCCGGCGGGCGAGGGAGGGACGCGCGCCGCGGTTAAGCGGGCTGCGCCGCCGTCACCGCCGCCGCGCTGACTTTGCCCTTTAAATCGGTCTCCAAGCCGATTACAGCTGATCTCCCACGTGACGTTTTACCTTCTGTCTCCCGGAGCGAGTTGCCCGAGGACAGTCCTCCACAGGCTGCGGCGCGTCGCGCCGCCCCAGCCCGCCGCGGGGGCTCGGGCTCCCGCAACTTTGGGCAAAGCAACGGCCGGCCGGCTGCCCTCGCGGGGCCACTCTCCACGCGGGCGTCGGGGGCTCCGGAGGCTTCGCTCAGCCGGGAGGGCGGCGGTGGCGGAAGACAACGTGCCCCGACCACAGCCCGGCGCCCCTCGGACCCGCGCCGCGCCGCGCCGCGCCCGGAAGGCAGACGGCGTGCCCTGTGCGCGGCGCCCGGAAAGGGGGAGTCCTCCGCCGTCGGGAGTCGAGCGGGCGCGCCTTCGGACGAGCCGGCGGGAGATGGCCGCGAGGCAGGGGTGAGCCCCCAGCGCCCTCACCATGCAGAAGAGCGTGCGCTACAACGAGGGGCACGCCTTGTACCTGGCCTTCCTAGCCCGCAAAGAGGGCACCAAGCGCGGCTTCCTGAGCAAGAAGGCAACCGAGGCGAGCCGCTGGCACGAAAAGTGGTTCGCCCTCTACCAGAATGTGCTCTTCTACTTTGAGGGCGAGCAGAGCTGCCGCCCGGCGGGCATGTACCTCCTGGAGGGCTGCAGCTGCGAGCGGGCACTCGCGCCGCCCAGGGCCGGGGCCGGGCCGGGCGGCGCCCGGGACGCTCTGGATAAGCAGGTACCACGCGCCATCCCCTCCCCGCCTCCCTGCCTGCGGCCGCGGCAATACCCAGTTCTTCTAAGCCCAGAGGTCGAGGGCCCGATCCGACAGTGGGACCACCCTCCGAGATTTCGAGATTCCCCTGCGGCGTCTGTGGCAGGACAGCTCCCCTCCTCGGCCTCCCCATCTCCATCCCCGCCTTGTCTTGCATCTCCTTGTGATCCGTTGGAATAGGGGCTCGGCTTTATATTTTCCGAGACCCCGAAAGCTGTCGGGTCATTAGAGCTTCCTTGCTAACCTTACATTGCTTCTCTTCAACTTGTTCGGAAGGACTTAGTGTGGCGACGCGGGTTGACACCTGTTGGATTTAGATTGGCAAGACGGAACTAACTTATTTGTAAAAGTTTGGTTTCTCCATCACCCAGCTAGTGAGTGTAGGTTTCTTTGCCTGCAGATGTTTGATCAATGGCTGTGCAGGGAACAAGCGGGGCTCCCAGGACTGACGGGCACTTTCTGTTGGTCACTTTCAATCTGTCTTTGTGGTTTATGTCAGTTTACTTTAACATTTGGCCTGCTGTGTCTAATTATGAAGGTAAATGTGTATCCGTTTCCCTCAGGATTAATATTTGGTACCCACATTCCTGCTATGTGTAAATATGCGGGCATTTTAAAAGAACGCTTCTGTATACTTTTAAATGAATGCTTTGAAAATGAATGTGACCTTTTTATTCTGGGTCATAATTTTATTAGTTTTGCTATGTTTCGCACTTAAGGAGGAAAAAATCCTCCAGATTTAGTAACTCCCGCCCCCCCCCACCGCCTCCCATTCCTGCAAGTGCGAAATTTGTATTTTTTTCAATCACCATTTCTTATTAAAGTTAAAGCAGACTAATTTTATGCTCCCAAATGTTCTCACTTTGCTTCTAGATCTCCACCTTGAAAAAAAGAGGCTGATGGTCTTTGTTGTTGCATAAAAATTTTTAGCAGCTTAATTTTCCATGTAAGTCAGGCCAAACAGCTTCTACTGCAAATCCCCGAGGGCGGCTGTGAGAGGCGCTAGGGATGGAAAGATGGGTAAGATGCCTACATAACCCCTGGGGGCTCATAAAACAATGTGTAAAATTAAGAGGAGCTAAAACTAGATCAACCAGAAGTTTGATTTTTTTCACTGTGGTTTCACTATAAATCACTCAGACTTAACTGATTAAACTTGGTATAACACTTATACATCCAAAAATTTAAAAATATTCTCTTTGGTTTTTGAGGGCATGTTGAGAGTTCTTTGAAAAACTGATTTCCAATTTTGTAGATATAGATACTGGAAATATAAGTTTAAATTTCAAGTCAGGCATTTTAGAAATTAAACTGAGAGCAGGAGGAAGGGTTTTGAGGAAATAGGTAGAGACTTTTTTCAGGATCTATTTTTTTTTTCTTTTCCATTGATGAGTTTTTTTTTGTTTTTTTTTTAAGGCATGTGTTCCAAGGCCCATGGGAGCAAAAACCAGTAGGTTTTTAAAGTGTTATTACGTCTATACTAAAATAGGGTACTTGAAATTATTCTGAAGATACATCATTGACTCAATTACAAATAATTTTTTCTTTTTGTGTTTATAATAATATCAGGAGATAGCCACTTTTGTTATGAGCTGTGAGTGGGGAGTTGTTACCTGTTGCACCTTAACATGGTTGTCTGACCTGTTAACATATGAAAACCAAGATTTTTCTACTTGGAGAATATCCAGACTCTCATCTTCAGGACAATTTTCTTTATACTTTATAAAGAAATGTAACCTCCAAATAGTTTGACTTTCATGCCACTTTCTAATGGAAGTCCTAAAAAGGTCCCCTTATTAAGAATTTTTTTCTCTGTTTATCATCATACAAGTTATGAGTATTTCTCAATCATTTATACATCTCTTCGAGGTTAGAAATTAGAACCTTTGGTGTTTGTAGTAAAACTGAGATGTACAGAAGCAAGCACTCCGAAATGGATTAGGAGTTGGATTGGGAAATCTGTCCGTTTGTCTTGTGTTAGACATACTTCTGTGACTTGGGTTGGCTTAGCAGGCTGATATTTTTTGTGTAACACTGTCTGTCTGGGTGTGTTTGAAGAATGAAGAAGAAACTGCAAAGATAAGAAAAAAAAAAGTTTACCTTAAATCTACAGTTTATGCAGTTGGTTCTCTTTCAGTTAATTTGTATTGCTAATGTGCTCACTTCTTCTCAGGCACCTAGACATGGTGGACCTGTGAAACGGGTGAGGTAGAGGGTGGATGTGAGGCGCTGAGCAGGGATCCTGTCAAGGTCTGCTTCTCCAAATATGCTTCTGGAACTTTCCACATATATGTCTCCATCAACCCCATAAACATACTTGAAGGTTAGGGCTTGAAACGGGATTTAGGGAGGCAGAATGGGTTTCCTCCACCATTTCTGTGTGACTTCTTAAAGGCAAATCTCTTAACATTTCCTCTGTTTTTTCTATTAATGAAATCTGTTTTCAGATGTGTTAATAAAAATTAAGAGTTTGGCTAGGATGATTTCTGAGTTATCTTCCAATAATGACATCTCCTCTTTCTAAGATTATAACAGAAAGTGTGAGCTTTTTGCTGTGCACAGGATGTGAAAGACAATTTCACAAGATTTAAAGATGATCAGTCTCTGTAATAAACACTGCATCTGAGTAGTTAAGGCCAAGCAGGTGATTGAAGTGCATATTCTGATAAATCCAGTCAGCAGATGTGCAAAACTATAGAAACATGACTGCTTGAGACAAAGACGTTCTTATCATTCATATTGGAGGGCGACACATTGTAATGACAGTGACAGTTGATGTAATTCTTGCTATAAAATGCCTCTAATCATTCTTGCCAGTTTAAATTCTGTTTCTCCTTCAAATAATTTAAAAATTCTAATTAACTGTGGTAAGTTATAAAAAGAAAACATTCATTGGTTTGCTTCTTCTAAATAATAATTCAAAGTAAGTTGGTTGACAAAAGAAAATTAAGGTTTTTTCCTTTTTTCTTCTTTCCTTCCATCTTTCCTCCCTTCCTCCCTCTCCTCCTTCCCTTCCTCCCTCCCTCCTTCCTTCCTTCCTTCCTTTCTTTGACCATTTTATCTTAAACTGTTTCCAGTTAAGAAGAAAAAAGAAAGGTATTTTTCACTTTCCAAATGTGCATAGGTTGAAGGAATATTTGCATTGCTCCATTTTCTCAATAGTGTCCCAAGATTTCACTTTGGTAGGTCCTAGGGAGATTGCAAGGCTCTCTTATCAACCTTCTATAGCAGCTATTTCTTAGGGATAGTTATGGTGATATAATCAAAATGTGTTCAGTTACAGAAAATTTTAAGTGATATTCATTTTCTCGAAAATGTGTGTTGGTGGTACTTCTTTCTAAAAGAGCTCCATTTATGGAAAATGAAAAACTTACCTTTTGTTCCAGGTGAAGGTGTTTAAGGAGGAAGGGAATTTGTATGTAGTAAGTACCTTCTATGTGCCAAGCTCAGTGTTATCTTCCATTATTGAATCTAACTTGAACCTCACTTCACCTCTTGGAGACTGGTAATGTTCTTTCATTTTTACCTATGATAAGACTGAGGCTTAAAGAGTTTTAGGAGATGACCAAAGTCCAACTCTAGGTAAGAAGATTGAATAATCTTGAAGAGTGCCTTACTAAGGAGACTATTTAAACCCACTGAGGTTCAAGAAATTTCAAATTTGGGTGGAATAGGGGCTGGGGTTGTAGTATGTGAATCACTTTTTTGTTTATTCTTATTTCCCCTTAAAAACCATTTACAGGACAGGTTCGATTCTTGAGAAATACAATTGCAGACCATTACATTTTCAAAGAAAAATGAGATTTATGTTTAAACAGTTTTGCATGGCATTCATTTACTTCAGTAAGGAATCTTTAAAAATATTTGCTCTGAGGGTGAAAATACACATCCCAATTAGCCTGATCTGTTTAAGTGGTTGTATCTGTCTTGCCTGCTAGCAGGAGAGACATACAGGAACAAAGCCATCTTTACTCTTATTTTCCTGGGAATGTAGAGTGGTCTATTCAGGCTGATTTCAGTTGTTTCAGTGGGGGTGGGTGGAATATCTCCTTAGTTCTGGAGGTTTAAAGTAGTAGATACTTGTTATATTAGTGCTGAATTAAACATGTTGATTTAATTTTAAAGGGATTAAGGGTTATGTGATTTCCCCTGTCACCTCATTTCTAGCCAGTCATTTTAGCCTTCCAAACTTGTCCACCAGCAGAAGATTTTAATCATTTTATCAAATTAGGCAGAGCTGCATGTAAGCCCTGAAATATTTGTAGAGGGTGGGGAGTGTAGATCATGGGTTTTTGTTCCAGTTCATGTTGTTTAATTGAAATAAAATAACAAACTCAGTGTTTCCTTTTCAGTGTTTGCTTATTGAACACAAATAAAGGGCAAACGGAATAAAGGTATTTGTTAAATCTTGTAAAACGTTTTAAAATGTAATTTAGGAAAGAAATGACTTATCACTTGAACTTTGTAATCATTCTTCCAATTTAGATTTAAATGAAGAAAAATAACCTATGGATTAGAAAAATACAGTTCTTTTAATTTTGACTACACACTAAACCTTACTATTTGTATTATTGTACTTATCGTTAAGAATTCTACATAGAAAAATCCATCCTTGATGTGACAGATGTACATAAAAATGAATTTTTATTGGGACAAGTATTTTTCTGTGGGTTTTAATAAGTGAGCACTAAATGGTGGAAAATATTTGTAGTGTGATAACAAATTTTTTACTTTCTTTCAGGAATTAAAAAATAGAGATATTTTTCTTTCATTGGATGATAAGTCCTAAAGCATGTACGATAAGCAAATGTTTCTGGTTTTAGCAAGCAAATATTAGTAGTTTGTTAAAACAGTTGTTGGCATTGCTGTTTGTTTAATGCAGATTATACTTTTTAGTTGACCTTGTCCATATTTTTCAATAAATATGCATGCTATGTCAGTATAATTTTTAATTTTGTAGAATAGAAAAAGCTAGTATTTAAGATTATTTTGTAATGAAATAAACCATACTGACAAGTAATATGGATTCACTCAGGTCTGAAATCCTAATTTCACAATTTTAAAGTAGCTTTATGTTTTTATGCCTGTTTATTTGTCCTATAAGAAAGGGATAGGGGCTTCCCTGGTGGCGCAGTGGTTGAGAGTCCGCCTGCCGATGCAGGAAACACTGGTTCGTGCCCCGGTCTGGAAGGATCCCACATGCCGCGGAGCGGCTAGGCCCGTGAGCCACGGCCGCTGAGCCTGCGCGTCCGGAGCCTGTGCTCCGCAACGGGAGAGGCCACAACGGTGAGAGGCCCGCGTACAGCAAAAAAAAAAAAAAAAAAAAGAAAGGGATATGTGTGTGTATGTTTATTGAGTTTATCTTCCATCATTAAATAGTAAACATTTGTTATACAGTTATATATGTTGGAGTTTATAGGTTTTTATTTGTGTCATTAAGACATGTATTTCAAGACATGAGTTGTAAATCCAATCGGTGTACAATTTGGGGTGCTTTATTATACAGGACTAATGATTTTAAGTTAATCATGGTATAAATTCCTCTCTGAAATTAGTTTATCTTAATTCAAGACTATGTATAGTAAAATCTTAGTTAATATTGAAACAAAACTAGAAACGGTATTTGTTAGGTATCAATATAGCACTATGGTAAATGTTTGGTTACTGTATAATATTTGGCCATTATTCTAAAAATTAACCATTATTCCAGAATTATTCATTACATTTCAGTTGGTGTAATTTTCAAATATTAGCTGATTGTGAAGTTAGAAATATATTATTTTGGCTCCACCAAAGGGTATATTTTACCATTTTTGCCCAAGGAATTCAAATATGATTGTGTGTATATTTGGGGGGGAAAAAAACCCAAACAGCAAGTTTTCCTTTTCCTTTTACTTGAGAAAACATTGGTATCATAAAGTGGAACAAGGAAGCAGAAAACACATGTTCTCACACTTTTCCTTTTTACTAGCACTGGAAAAACTTACTATTCACGAAAAATGAAGATTCAAATCATTTTTCTTAAAACTCCTCATAGTGAATACAAAATGCTTCAAATATACTTTTAGGGAGACGGCAGGAAAAAAACCAAGTTTGAGTTGATCTGTGTTTATTTAAATGATATTTCTTTTCTTTTTTTTTTTTTTTTTGCGATACGCGGGCCTCTCACTGTCGTGGCCTCTCCCTTTGCGGAGCACAGGCTCCGGACGCGCAGGCTCAGTGGCCATGGCTCACGGGCCCAGCCACTCCGAGGCATGTGGGATCCTCCCGGACCGGGGCACGAACCCGTGTCCCCTGCATCGGCAGGCGGACTCTCAACCACTGCGCCACCAGGGAAGCCCCCTATTTCTTTTCTTTTTGAACTGTGAAGGAAGAAATCAGAAAGTTGGGGAGGGCTGTATAAGTTCCAGCCTCAGAGTACAGTAAGTTAATGAAAAATAGAATTCTCATAAGGTCTGAGAAGATACAAATAAAACAACCTTAAGAAAAGCTATGCTTAAAAATAAAATTTATTGACCCTTTAGTGCTTCATTTTTTAAATGTAGGCCATAATTTCTTTTATTAGCTCTCCCCATACTTACCATTGTGACATTGCTGAGACCAATGATGATGATGGAAGCAGCCAGGGATCTGAGGGACCCTGGTTACTGGTATTCGCATTCTTTTCAGGTTCCTAAAATGTTTTGTTTTGTCATTTTCTGATTTAATGTAGACAATGCCTATTCATTTCCCGAACTGTATTTATGAACTCATGCCATTTGTGTGACTAATGTAAACAGGAGGGTTAGTGCTGTCAAATAGAGGGATGACTGGAAAGCTAAGAGGCTTCCTGGGTTAGAAATGTGGGAATGGGGAGGTAGTAGCCTGGCCTAAGGCTCACTGTGGAGCATCGTAACTCTTTACAGAAGGAGTCATAACAACATAATGTCAGTGATGCATAGGTATAGGAGGCCACTCATATCCAGTATGAATTTGCTTTCTTTTAAGTTTAAGAATATCACTTTCCAGGTCAGATGGTAGTATTGTGTATGGTTCCGTTCAGGAGTTAAACCGCGGGGGTTTCAGTCTCCACTCAGCTGCTTACCAGATACATGACGAGCAATTTCTCTTTCTAAGCCTGGACCCCTGCCTGTGTTGGGGATCACGATAGTACCTACATCATCCAGTTGTTGGGAGACTCATAGGCAACAGTCCATGCCAAGCTCTCAACACAGGGCCCAGCACATACGTAGCACATTTGTCAGCTGGTGTTTTTATTACTCCCTTTCTAATATAATTCTTTTTTGATTTTCTTCTTGTTGCTTTCATTACTAGGGTCACTTAGGTGGTTTTTTTCCTTCCTTCCTCTTTAAAAAATACTTTTAATTTAACACAGACAAAATAGAACAGTTTAGGGAACACCAATATACTCATCGTAGAGCTTCAGCAATCTTCAGCTTTCTTGTGATCTCTGTTTTTCTCCACACATGCCTTTTTTGTTGTTGTTGTTGAACTATCTTAAAGCAAAGCCCAGACATCATTATTTCACTTGTAAATAAGGAAGTTTTTGGTTTTTGGCATAGCTCTTGTTTGGCGCTGAAGATTGTACTAGGTGTAGCTCTGAAAAGAATGATCCAGGAAATGTTTGTAATGTGTTTCTCTTTTAATGTGTGTTACTGTAATTGTCATCATCTTTTTGTTTCTTTGATATCATGTTAAAGGAGAAAGCTTGAGACAGTAGTTGTGAGGACATAAAGGTAGTAGAATTAGCTTTTAAATAAGTTCCGGCATGTTAAATCCTAAAGAAAAATTTGAAATCAGTTTTTAACCATGATCATGGTGTAAAGGTATTTTCGTGATTTGACCACACTCTAGAAGAAATTAAATTATTGGTGGTTCTGTTACTGAGGGATCTTCTTTTCTTTATTGAAGTCCATTTACCAAACTCTTCCAGCAGCTGGAAGAGTCTTGTTTAGGGTTGAGTGAGTGCTTTCTCCTCTGATGCCCTTAATGCTTCTCATCGCTCAGTATTTAGCATAGTTTTGCAACAATCAGGATGTCATCCATAAATCAGTGTTTCATCCATCTTTCAGAATCAATTCTGAGACCCAACAGTAGGCAATGCTATTTTAAGGCAATTACTAAGGTTTCATTAATCAAGTGTGCAGTTTGCTTTCTCTAGTGTTGCTAAGCTTTTCTAGGGTGAGTTGGTCTCTGTCACATGATTATTTGCCTTAGGCTCTTTTTTTTTTTTTTTTTTTTTGCAGTACGCGGGCCTCTCACTGTTGTGGCCTCTCCCATTGCGGAGCACAGGCTCCGGATGCACAGGCCCAGCGGCCATGGCTCACGGGCCTAGCCGCTCCGCGGCATGTGGGATCCTCCTGGACCGGGGCACGAACCCGTGTCCCCTGCATCGGCAGGCGGACTCTCAACCGCTGCGCCACCAGGGAAGCCCTTGCCTTAGGCTCTTTTGATTGCAAGGGAGAGATATAAACTCAAGTTGTCTTGAATAATGGGCACCTCTGTGTGTGGTGGGGGACAGCAGGAATATTGTAGGGCAATATAAGGGCAAGTACCGCTCTACATTTATTGTGACCTAGCTGTGCTTTGGACATTGGTACTGGCTAACATGTTTTTCAGTGCGTTTATGCGTCTTTGGTTACTTACTGCCTCTGTTTTCTCATAATTTCTGCTACCCCTCCTTCAGGCTGCTGTGCCCCTCGTGATACTGACTCAACATATTGTGGTCCCTTTCTCTCTGCTTTTACTGCTTCAGTTCTCACTGCAGCATCTCTTATTCACTCAGTATATTCAAGCTCGTCTTTCTGTGAGAGAGAATCTGATCGACTCAGTTCACATTTTGGGGGCTAGACAAGACCATTGGTCTCCGACCGGTCCATAAATTGGCTGTCAAACAGCAGGGACTGTGGGTGAGGGATTTTCATGGAAAGTTTGGTGGGCGTGAGAGACATTATTATTGACATGTCCAGTGTATTCATCAAGCTAGTAAATATTATTTTCACCAACTAATATTTATGCATTTAAGCCACCTTCTTTTCCTTCAGTAGTAGCTGTACATCCTTACCTTATCAATAAGATCTTTCCAGTAAGGCAGTTTCTGTCTTCTGGTCCTGATAGGCCTCCTGTGTTGCTAAGGGTTCATGTTCATAATTTCTCTTTACTTTCTTAATACTTTAATATTAAAAATTATTTGAATGTTGTTCTTTTAACAATAAGCATATTTTTCAAAGTATAGCATACATATAGAAAAGTGCACAAATCGTAAGTGTGCTGCTTCCTGAATTCTCACAAAGTGAATATATTTTTGTAAGCAGCATCCCGATCAAGCCATGGACATGATCAGCCCTCCAGAAACTAACCTCATGTCTATTCCTCTTCAATGCTCCTCCCCATGGGTAGCCACCATCCTTACTTCTAACATCATGGATTGCTTTTGCCTGTTTTTGAACTTTGCCATTGACTCATGCAATAAGTACTCTTCTGTGTCAGACTTCTTTCCCTCAACATCACATCTGTGAGATTCATCGATGTCTTTGGGTGTTGTGATTCATTCCTTTTCAGTTTCTTTGTAGTGTTCCACTGGATGAGTATACAACAGCTCCTTTACCCATTCTTTATCTACTGTTGATGGAACACTTGGATTGTTTCCAGATTGAAGCTATTACAGATAATATGGCTATGGAAATTCTTGTACAGATATTTTGTGCACATACATGTATACATTTCTGTTCGGTATATACCTAGGAATGAACTTGTTGGTTCATAGGACTTACTTATATTCAACTTCAGTAATTACTGCTGAACAGTTTTCTGAAATAGGTATATCAATTTATGTTCCCGCTAGCAGTGTATAAGAATTCCAATTGCTCTACATTCTTGCTAATACTTGGTATTATCAGTCTTTTTAGTTTTAAGCATTCTAGTGGGTGTGTAGCAGTATCTCATTTTGGTTTTCATTTTCATTTCTCTGATAATTAGGTTGAACAGTTTTTCAGGTATTTCTTGACCATTTGATTGTTCTCTGTTTTGAAGTGCTTGTTCAACCTTTTGCCCATTTTTTAAAAAATTGAGTTGTCTTATTGATCTGTAGGAGTTTTAAAATATTAAGTTAAACTCTATGAATTGCCATTTTTGAATGTCAAAAATAATTGAACATCATCTTGTTCATCCTAGTATATATGAAGACACGAGTCCTTTGTCAGTTATATATATTGGAAATATTTTCTCCTACTCTGGTTTGCCTTTCTACTTTCTTACAGGTGTCATTTGATGAAGAGAAGTTTAAAACTTTAATGTCGTATAAACTCTCTGTCTTTTTCTTTGTGGCATTTTTCTGCCCATGAAATGAATGGGGATGGGGACAGCATCCGGAGGTGCTTTGTGTAGAAGGTGCAGGAGCTGGGGCCTTCCCTTGCTGCTCTGTGGTCAAAGCAATCAAGTGCATCACAAAAGATGCAGCAGTAAGTAAAACAGAATGCACTTGCAGCAGCTTCGGGCTGCCACACCAGGATGTTTTCCCTTTGGAGGAAGGCTCCAGGGGCAATTCAAAAAGAAAAAATCATAATGTTCTTTTCTCCCTCATACCTTCTAGGGTCTGAGGTGTTCCCTCCCCAGGTGTTGGGTTGTTGCTCTTCCTCTAGAGATGCATAGATGTATATGCACCAAAGACTTGTACAAGAATTTTCATAGCAGTGTTATTCACAAAACTTCCTTTCATCTGGAAGGGTCAGGTGCAAGAGGGACAAGGTACTTTTATAAAACTTAACCAGAGTTAAGCTTGAATCCCTGACACCCCCTTTCAGCTCTGCTGCCACCTGTAGGTTGTGTCATCTAGGCTGGCCTGGGGGTGCTGTTAGGGAAAGAAAAAGGCATCATGCCCAGCGCTGGTCAAGATGGAATCCTCAGTTTTCAAAATATATCTGTATAATGCCCTATAATTCTTCCCCTTTTGTCCTGATCATTACCCAGGAAGTGGCCAAGAAGGGATGACCCCTTTCTTGGAATACCTGCACTCACTGATCAAACTGCCTTACTAAAGTATATGGACCAGGAGGGAATGAGGGAGAAAGGGTTGGACAGTCAGTCCATTGTTGAGTATACAGATTAGTTTCAAGGGCCACAATGGTGTGACTGGAAACAGCTAACCAGTAACCTAAAAAAGTATCAACAGTGGTGAGGTAGCATTGCTAGTCCTGAGAGGGCTTTGAATGTCTGGTGTAGCCAATCTACCAGGAGTGGGAGGGGTTTCACCCCTTGTGACATGGCCTCTCCCATTGTGAGACAAATGGGTCAACTTTTGGCAGGCGTCACAAGTCTGCCCTGTAGTGGTAGCCTTCTGCATTAGAAACAGAGTCAGGCTCCAGCACAGCTTGATTCCAGTTGATTCCACAGCCCTTGATTCCACAGTCCTTCTTGTGGACATCTACATGACTGATCCATACAGTTCAGTCAGCAGACATGGATTGTTCCCAGGTTCATGTTTCCAAAGAAGTGTCTCTTTAATCTTACAGTCTATAGTTTTCCAAGTGGCAGACCAAACAGCTCTGCCATTGGCACCAGCCCAAAAGTCTGAGCCCTACCCTCTGACTGGAGCAACTACCTCTGCTTTTTCTTAGCTGACATAGCTGACACTGAGGCTGACTAGCCACAGCACCCCAATGGATACCATTGGGTCTCAGCTTAGCCAAACCATCAGTGAACCGGACCCAGATATTTAGGGAATTTCTGTGAATCAAGGACCCTATTGAGTCAGTGGCTTTGCCTCAGGTAGCAGAGCAGATAAAGTTCCCCACAGAGAGATACTTGCTACTTTTTAAAATGTAAAGCTGAGATGCTTCTGGGGCCAGACCAGCTACATTCTTGAATATACCTTTTCCATTGAACAAACAAGGTTTTAGCCATTCCCACCTTGTTAGTTCTTGAGTCTGAGCTGATTCATCCAAAATGGGAATTTCAGGCTGGAGAGTTACAAGACCTCTATGGGTCAGTTTTGACAAGGACTCAGCTGTAAGCTAATGGTCACCTGCATACCTTGTAATTTTGTTTGGATGGTGGACATTGTGTGTGAAAAATCAAAGAGGTAATTTTAGGCTCTGCATGATGTGTTTTCCTTCAGAGAAGGTTTACTTTTGCTTTCTTGCAGGCATTAATGTGGGGTATTTTACACTAATCCATTCTGAGAATGAGCTGATGAAAGATAGGTTTCAGATTTGTGAGAACACTATTCCAGTTTGTCCTAATTTCTGAAGTATAGCCTTTCCAAGGTCTTATCAGGAATTCTGGGTGTTTACATAACCCCTTCCTCCTTGGTCTCTTACATGCCCCATGGGACTGCCAAAAACTCAGTGCTGATTTCCAGACTCTTAATTGCTGCTTTCTGCCTGGTCTCTTAGCCTCTTGGCTCTGTACTACTTAGAAATTGGCAAATTCCTTGAGTGGAACAACTTCAAAGACTGTCAGGCCCACTAGTTGACTTCCCTTCTCTAAGGTGTCTTTACTCCTTAGATACCTTAGACCTTAACAAGGTCCTGGCTGCCTTGTTATCTCACTGATGCTTTCAAATGGATTATTTTGGGTATGTGTGTGTGTGTGTGTGTGTGTGTGTGTGTGTGTGTTGTGTGCAGCTTTTCTAATTGTTCTTAGTGTGTGTGTGTGTTGGAGTGGTAGGTGAGGGTCTGTAACAAGCAACCTGGTCATTACCACTTAGAAATGAGTTTTAATAGTGAGCCTAAACATGAGTGAAACTCCTTTCAAAGCAGTGGAAAAGTTGTCTTTTTTCTTTTCTCTGGAAATTTATCTGTTAATTACTTCTAATTCAGTAATGATAAAATACTAAGAACTCAAACCACAATTAACCCTTATTTTATCAATTTAATTCAGAACATCTTTGAATATGGTGTTTTTGAAGAAAATAAAACAAAAAATTCATTTTGTAGTCGTAAGATTTTTTTACAGATGTTTATCTTTATACCACTACAGAGTGCTGAGGTGTATATTTTGAGGGTACCGCGGTGTAAGTCCCATTTTATTCCTAACATAGATTTAGTTTAAACTTTTAGATTGTCTTCTCATATCTGATGTCTGTCTACCATCTATCTAACTATGTGTGTATGTATACCTGTCTATCTATCATCTGTCTATCTTAGTTGATGGGCGTTTAATTTAAAGCAGTCATCTTTCTCCAGGCATAAGTTAGCCCTTTTTTCTTGGAAAGTAAAACAAAGTAAAATTAGACTATTTCATTTAGGATACTAATTTGTTAGTATTTTATGAATATTGTTTTGTATTATACAATTGTAAGAGTTACCATTAAATGCTGATTTGGGATTAAAGAGCCAAGCACTTTACATATATTATCTCATTTAATCTTCACAACCATCCCGAGATATTGGTATCCTCTTTATTTTACAGATAAGAATACTGAGGCTTTAGTGGTTTAGTAATTCTCCCAGGGAAGAATTTAACTAAGTGGCAAACTTAGTTAATAGAGCCTAGTTTAGTGACTTAGCATTTGTTGATCTTGGCCCTCAACTAGGAGCTAGAAATATATAACCAGGAGGGAAAAGTTTTTGTCTTCAATCTCATTCTTCTCTGCCTTGGTACATTTGCAGTTTAGGTGGAAAACTTCTCAGCCTGATCTGGCCACGTTCATAAAACCCATAAAGTAAGTTATAGCTTCCACCCAAGGAAACTATATGTTATATATGTTATATGTCAACAGGCAAAGCTATGGGCCCATATTTATCCAAGGGAAGCATTTGAACCCATTTATGTAACCTCTATAATCTCTGTATGCTTGCCCCTGTGCTGATGTGGTGGAGAGTCGGGTGTTGGGGAACAGGTCAGTCTGTTTCCAAAGCATCCCTGTCTTTCTCCCGTGCTGCTGATTTCTAGCACAGGCTTCCTTCTTGGTGTCTGCTTAGCACCTTGAGGGGCCCAGTGTTGAAGATGTAGAAGACATAGCCCTCCCTGCCATTTCTGACCTTGCCTATGCTGTCTCTTGACTCTGATAAGATCGCTTATGTTTTGAAGTGAGTCCACATCCTCAGTGCTTTGATTTATGCTCCTGCTTTTTGGCCACTAGGTCTAACTGGATTGTAGTCTCTCCTGACCCAGAGCAGCAAATACTGTTGTCTGAAACATTAGGCAACTGAGAATGGTACTTGCAACTTGTGCCATCAATGTCAATGTGAGCAAAGGAGAAGGCATTTATATGTACTCAGTCTTTGTGTTCCAGGCCAGAGTATCTTCTTGTATTTGTTTTGCTGGCAAGTTTCACCTGTTGTCTCTGGAATTGTGCAGTCAAATGGTTGAACTGTAGCATCTTGTGATTCTAGTGCCTTAGCTGTAATTTCCTCTGTGAATGTTATTAATCCAAGTTCATTTTCCTCATGCCAGTTTAAGCTGAGACCATCCTTCTTCCTGTTCTCCTGCCATGTCCTTGTCTTACAGCACTGAAGATGCAATGGCATGCCATCTGGTTAAACAGTACAGAATGCCCAGTACATTGAGGTGAAGTTCCCGAGTTCAAGTTCTAGATTCACCTTTAACAATGTATGGATTCTGAGGCTTAACCGTTTCCTCATCTGGAAAATGGGCATGATAATTCCTACCTTGTAAAGAAAGTGGGAATATTAAATTAATTGAGGCAATCTATATGAAAAGTGTTTTGTAAACTAAAATGCTACAAGAATATTACTTTTAAATTCTTTACAATTATATTTTTTCATTTAAGTGAGGGCCGTTTAAACAGCAGATTAATTGAAAGTTTGCTTACTGCAGGTGTGTGTTCTGTTCATTTTATCCATTTGGAGAAGCAGACGGCTTCTCTGACTAGTTTGTCAGCATCTTTGTGAGCCCAAGGTTCTTAAGTTCTATGGAGAATATTTAGTGGATGACAAATTCCTCAAGAAATAGTTGGAAGATTACTTTTACTAAGTGCAGGAGAATATTACCTAAATAGATCAGTGAAGAAAAATTTTTTTGTCATTTAGATACTTTCTGTTGTATAGATCCTTCTGACTGTAATAAATATTAAATATAGTAAAGTGAGATTAATAGGTAGTTTTTTCTGAAGAAAAATGTAGCTAAATTGGTATTTGTGCTTTAAAAGTTCCGTTTTTTACAGAGAGTGTTTAAAATGTATACTGAAAGATAAATAAATCCACAGCTTACATATTTTTCTCCCTTTTGGTATAAATTGCCATGTAAACAGAACATTTTTATTATTATTATTTTTTGTTGGTTGTCCTCCTAACTTTTGAAAAAAAATTTTATTGGTGTATAGTTGATTTGCAATGTTGTGTTAATTTTAGGTGTACAGCAAAGTGAATCAGATATATATATATATATCTGAATATATATATATATATTCTTTTCAGATTCTTTTTCCATATATGTTATTACAGAATATTGAGTAGAGTTCCCTGCCCTATACAGTAGGTCCTTGTTAGTTATCTGTTTTATATATAGTAGCGTGTATAAGTTAATCCTAACCTCCTAATTTAGCAGAACGTTTTTAAAGCAATTTTTAATTCATAAAAGTAATGTTTCTGGGGATCTAAAGTACACCATGGGGACTTCCCTGGTGGCGCAGTGGTTAAGAATCCGCCTGCCAATGCAGGGGACACGGGTTCGAGCCCTGGTCCAGGAAGATCCCACAGGCTGCGGAGCAACTAAGCCCGTGTGCCACAACTACTGAGCCTGTGCTCTAGAGCCCGTGAGCCACAACTACTGAGCCCATGCGCCTAGGGTTTGTGCTCTGCAGCAAGAGAAGCCACCGCAATTAGGAGCCCACGCACCGCAATGAAGAGTAGTCCCTGCTCGCAGCAACTAGAGAAAGCCTGCCTGCAGCAACGAAGACCCAACACAGCCAAAAATAAATAAATAAATAAAGTACACCATGGTGACTATACGATACAGTATTGTATACTTGAAATTAACTATAAGAGTAGATCTAAAATGTTCTCACCATGCGCATGCGTGCACACACACACCCCACAGACACAGTGGTTACTATGTGAAGTGATGAATTTGTTAGCTAACCTTATCATGGTAATCATTTCACAACACATAATATATCAAATCATCACGTACACTTTAAACTTACACAATGTTATTTGTCAGTTATATCTCAATAAAACTGGGGAAAGAAAGGAAATCAGTGAATGGATATAGATAGTATATATTTTCTGATTCCCTGAATTATGTATAGAAGTGATTTGTTATTCTTGAACCATTGTAGCCTAAGTGGATACCAGTCAAAATACCTGCATTCTTATTCCAGTTCTTTGAGAGAATAATTAAGGCATATATAATTTCTTGAACATTTGCTCAGGGATAAAAAACAGAGCTTGTTTGTTTGTAAATAATTGAGTGTAAAGGTCTGAGGTTTATGATCTTGAAACTGTCTTGCTAGTGTCTCAGACACTAGCTCATGAACCCAAATAGATCTCTACATTAACTAATATCTAATCTTCTATTTTTATGCAGTTGCAATAGAAATTTAAATTATTATTAATTAAAAATTAAATGATATAGGTGTGTAACTCTAGCTTTCAAAATGCATTCACATATATTATCCATTTGATTTCTTAATAACTCTATATTACTTGTGTTTCCTTTACAATTTCTAACTTTTTAGGCACATTATTAAACTTATTAATGAATTATAAAATTCATTTGCTCAAAAAAGGAGTAATGTTTTTGTGTAAAATTTGAAACTCAGAGAACTGAAAAATAAGAAAATTAAAATTTCCTGAAATCCCATTCCTCAGAAAAAATTATGTATTGAATTGTTGGAGGATTTCCTTCAAGAGTTTTTTTTCAGTGTATGAATATAATAAATAGACATTTTTAAAGTGGAGCATAATCAAGATCATATTTTATGTACGTAGAGTTTTGGATCTTGATATTTTTTAATTGAACATTATATTGTGAACATTTTGTTTGCCAGTAAATATCTTTGAAAACATTATTTTAAATTACTGTACAGCATTCTTTGTCCCACAGTTGTAAACATTCTTCTGCTGTTGGATCTTTAGGTTGTTTTAATATTATAAAGTTTTGCTTTGGTATAGTAAGTAATGCTGCAGTGAACATCAGGATGACATTTGTGAACAAATTGTCAGGGCAGGTGGAGGCATATGCAAAGAAATTAACAAATAAAAAAGCAGGAAGTGATAGGCAGCCTTTTAACTCTGACCATAAGGGTATTTTCCCCAACTTCTCCACCTTAATTAAAAGCTGTTTTCTCTAATAAATGCCCCACTTGCATTTCAAGGTCGTTTTGTAACTGGTTAAAAACCCAACATAAAATGTGAATTTCTGGAATGGAAGTACAATCTCATCTGTGAGTAAAATATAGAAACAAATATGGCCAAATATGGTAGTCTAATTTTGGGAAATAAAGCTGTAGACCTATGAATGATTTTTGGTGGGATTTACTTTTCCTAGGGGGTGTTTGTTATGATTAGTTAGAGTGCCTAGGATCATGATAAGTGAGTTCCATTTGAATGCATAAAGTAGAAATGCCTAAAATCACCGTATTCCATTGATTTTAAGCGTATTTGGATTATAATGTTTTACATTTTCTGAAATTAGAATGTGTTTCCTATCAATGTGCATATTTGGTTGATGTGGTAATCCTTTTCCTATAAACTTTTACTAATTTATGTTGATTTTGTAATACCATTATAGACACAAAGAAAAGCGGGAGGTTTCAGACTAAGATACTTGACATTTGTTTGTGTTTTCAGTGCTCTTTGCTCTATGTGGTTTTTTTTGTTTTTTTTTTTTTTTGCGGTAGGCGGGTCTCTCACCGTTGTGGCCTCTCCCGTTGCGGAGCACAGGCTCCGGACGCGCAGGCTCAGCGGCCATGGCTCACGGGCACAGCCGCTCCGCGGCATGTGGGATCTTTCCGGACCGGGGCACGAACCCGTGTCCCCTGCATCGGCAGGCGGACTCTCAACCACTGCACCACCAGGGAAGCCCTATGTGGTTTTTTTAAAAGAATTTTTAAAAAATTAATTAATTTATTTTTGGCTGTGTCGGGTCTTAACTGTGGCAAACGGGATCCTTCGTTGCAGTGCACGGGCTTCTCTCTAGTTGTGGCTCACGGGCTCCAGAGTGCACAGGCTCAGTAGTTGCGGTGTGGGATCTTACTTCCCTGAGCAGGGATTGAACCGGCATCCCCTGCATTGCAAAATGGATTCTTAACCACTGGACCACCAGGGAATTCCCTGCTCTATGTGTATTTGCAGGAGTATAGAGGTATATGGATGTCTATATGGTATCATATGCTGGGGGCCTTTGACCTTTTTTTTTTTTAACATCTTTATTGGGGTATAATTGCTTTACAATGGTGTGTTAGTTTCTGCTTTATAACAAAGTGAATCAGTTGACCTTTTGATAATAATTAAATATAAAGATAGGGAATATCATGACCATGTGAGGAAGAGGAAAATTCAGTGCTTGGTTTTTGAAGTGCTTAACTCTAATCTTATCTTGGTGGTTATCTCTTCCTGCAGCCCATCTAAGCCACACGATCTTTGATTACTAAAATTCAAGATGTTGCTTCTCCATACAACTGCACAATTATCAACTTTTTTGGCAGTGAGTCTTCATTTTACATATTTTTCCGTTGTGGTTAGAGAATGGCAAATTTGACTGATATTTCTAGCCCATCCTTAAATTGGATTGTGTTAATCACCTTTTGTGATTTAAAAAGACCAGAACAAAATAATGAAACCCTCCCTGGTTAGGATACTCATTCTTTCCTACCTTTAATGTTGTTAACATTCCCTCTTTGGGCTTATTCTTATCCTTTCCACTGAGAACATCTCTCATATTCCTGGTGTCCCACCAGCCCACCCCCATCATGCCTCTCCCTGTGGCTTTTGATAATGAGAATAATTTTGGCCCCAAACAGAACTTCTGAAAGAATGCCATTGATCTTCTTATGTCCCTTATTTTAAAACTTGTACACTGCTGTGAATTTAAATAAATGGGCTTTCTGGCTTTGTTGTTTAGACAGAACATTAATATATTTATTCTTATTGAGGTATAGTTAATTTACAATGTGTTAGTTTCAAGTGTATAGCAAAGTGATTCAGTTATATATATGTGTGTGTGTGTGTGTGATATATATATATATATATATATATTCTTTTTCAGACTCTTTTCCACTGTAGGTTATTACAAGATATTGAGTATAGTTCCCAGTGCTATACAGTAGGTCATTGTTATTTACCTGTTTTGTATATAGTAGTGTGTATATGTTAATCCCAACCTCCTAATTTATCTGCCCCCTTTCCACCCACTATCCCATTTGGTAACCATAAATTTGTCTTCTGGACATCCCTGGTGGCACAGTGGTTGAGAGTCCGCCTGCGATGCAGGGGACATGGTTTCGTGCCCTGGTCCAGGAAGATCCCACATGCCGTGGAGCGGCTGGGCCCGTGAGCCATGGCTGCTGAGCCTGCACGTCCGGAGCCTGTGCTCCGCAATGGGAGAGGCCACAACAGTGAGAGACCCGCATACCGCAAAAAAAAAAAAAAAAAAAAAAAATTGTCTTCTATGTATGTGAGTCTATTTCTGTTTTGTAAATAAGTTCATTTGTATCATTTTTTTAGATTCCACAAATAAGTGATATCGTATGATATTTGTCTTTCTCTCTTTGACTTACTTCACTTAATATGATAATCTCTAGGTCCATCCATGTTGCTGCAAATGGCATTATTTCATTCTTTTTTATGGCTGAGTAATATTCCATTGTATGTACATGTACCACATCTTCTTTATCCATTCATCTATTGATGGACATTTAGGTTGCTAGATGAAACATTTTATTTGAAGATTATTTTAGGGTCCTGGAAGGCAAGTTTGTTTGGAGGCTCTCTGTCACATTGAATAAAGTAGGAAACTCCATTGCCTTTTCACCTGGCAGTCTTGTTGGCTAGCGAAGTAGGATGCTTCCAGAGAGCCCACTCACCACACCCCCTGCGCACCCAGCTCCCAAATTTCTCAGGAGTGCTGCTCATGACATCAGAGTTAAACCCAACCAAGTGTTTCCTAGATACTTTCTAATCTCTTTTGCACATTTGTCTAAAAGTTACTTAAAGTTTTGGAGCTGTGTTTTTATATGTCAGTAGTGTTACTGTAGTCCCAATACACCAACACTATTTACTTACACTAGTTACAAAGTGAAAACCTTCCATTTTTCTTAAAAGATTTTTTTGATGTGGACCATTTTTCAAGTCTCTATTGAATTTGTTACAATACTGCTTCTGTTTTATGATTTGGTGTTTTGGCAGCAAGGCATGTGGGATCTTAGCTCCCTGACCAGGGATTGAACCCACACCCCCTGCACTGGAAGGCGAAGTCTTAACCACTGGACCGCCAGGGAGGTCCCTGCTATTTTAGATTTTATTAAGACTTGTTTTTGTTATTGTTCATACTGTTTGGCTTAATTGATATCACAACATGGGTTCCAAGTTTTCTAGGACAATCTTGATCTAAAATATTCTATCTCTGTGGTCCCATGAAAGCATTTGGGTTTTCAGATCATGAGGTCATGATTTGCTTTGGAAATTACAGTACCTGTACTTCCTGATAGCTTTGAAAAAATTTATGAAACACTGGTTAGACTCTTAAATGGCATTCTCAGCAGTACATATGGTACAGCTGAGATGGAAAAGAGACTCATACAGCAAGAGTTGTATTTGTTGTTACTGAAGCTTGTGAATGCACGTGTGTGTGTGTATGTAAGAGGTATCCCAGACAGTTCCTTTCTCCTTCTAAAAAGTGCTTTTTTAAAGCAAAGTTTCTAGTTTCAATGGGAAAATTACAATATTAAATTTGTTTTCAGAGAACAATTACTTAAGGGATAAAGTGTGTCATAAAGGGAAATAGAAGTTTGACCATGAATTAATTCACTAGCACTGGGGCATTACAGTGATGTGACTCATGCTATAAAATGATAAATCAGGACAAGGGTTAGATTGGCTTTTCTGCCCATGAAGGCTTTAATGTATATTCTCACCTCAGGTGTCTTTAGGAGGCCTGAATGTCCTCACAAGCCAGATCCCCCTGCATCAGAGCCCAGGCACTTCATTCCTTCCTTTTTTCACCAAGCAGGTTTTGAGCATTTGCTGCAAAGTACTGTACTGAGGCCTATGAATGAAGTTTCAGGTCTAGTCCCTGATCCTGAAAGTGCCTGTCTAGAGGGGAAGGTAGGTGGTGTATTTGAAGGAGCTCTCTGAGGATGTGTGAGGCTTACTAAAGGCCGTATGTGATCAGGGGGCGAGGAAGACCTTTCTGGCTTTGTGGCCAGAGAGGGTTGCAGGCACATCTGAAGTCCTGGGTCCTTGACAGAGGAACCAAGTTTAACTGGTAGGAAGAAGGAAAAGCTAAGTTCACTTTGGGTTAAGCTGGGACATTTGGGTTCAAGCTGGGAGTAACATTTGGGCAAGACCAGAAAAGCAGATGGGGCAGACCACACTCATTTGCTTTTAAGTTGTGGAGAGACTTGGAGGGACACCAGTGTGGGGAGGGGAGAGGCAGGGGAGAGTTGAAAAGGCAATCTGGCATGGTGTTCGTGGAAAATGGAACAAGGAAAGATGGGAGCCTGAGAAAGAACCTAGGAATTTTGTTCTATTATTAATAAGGTTTACTGTGAGGAATTTTTCCTGATATCAAACGGGGCTTTACAAAATTAGATCAGAGCAGTATCTCTCAAAGAGAGCCATGTGTTATGAGAAATATCCACTTGTGTGCCTTGGTGTTTATCACTTGTTAAAATGGATTCACACCAGAAAATTGTGGGAGAAAGCTGAGTTATCCAAAGTGAAGCACGTTTCTTCATGACAGGATTTCTCAGAATCTTTACTATGCAAATGGCCTTGTTAATTCTCCCTTACTTGATAGTCTATTCTAGAACCAAGGTAGGCTGGCACAGTGAGCCGCAGAGACCAAGCTGTGGCACGCCCCTGGGCCTCTGTTCCTCCTCTGGGCTACTTTGGTTGCCAGCACGTTGGGGTCTTCACTGTGGCAAATGCAGGGCACCGGATGGTGGAATCTCTGTCTAGGAATCTCAGCTGCTGAGTCTCTTCTGTTCTAGCCAGCTGTCCAAGTGGCAACGACCTGGGTACTTAGAAGGAGACAGGGGCTCACCGGAATCCAGGTTACAGTGTCAGCAGTGTCCTTGTCTTCCTTTGGGCCAGTTGTTTTCAGCTTGAAAATGTTTCCAGTTGAGGGCACTTGGGTGCAAAGCTGCTCACCACTCTGGATGGGCCACCCAGGCAAAAGGTGCTATTTAAGTACTTACACAATATCCTCAATTTTGCCTCTTGGCCTGCAAAGCCTAAAATTATTACTATCTGGCCCTTTACAGAAAAAGCTTGCCTCTATGTGGCTTTTAAGCACTTAGAATGTAGCTAGACTGAATTGAGATGTGCTATAAATATTTACACTTACACATTCTGGCATTTGAAGACTTGGTACCAAAAAAAAGAACATAAAACGTCTCAATAATTCTTTTTTTATTTGATCAGATGGTGAAAGGATATTTTAGATGCACTGGGTCAGATAAAATGTATCGTTAAAATTAGTTTCACCTCTTTCTCTTTCCTTTTTTCCATGCGGCCACTAGCAAATTTAAAATTACATGTGTGGCTTGCATTTAAGATGTACATTATATTTCTGTTGTATAGTGCTGACTATAGCATAGCACCCAAGTTTATTGCCCACAGAGCTCTTTCTTTAAGGAGTCTCTTAAATAAACCTAGTTGGTTTCTCTTGGGGCACAAATTTAGCAAACAGAGCCCTAAGCATATTCTAGTTTGAGGGTTTGTGTTTTGTTGACAGCTAAGCTATTGTTTAATAGATGTAAAGTCTTACCGTTAAATAAAGATACATACTTTCCTTTGTGTTTTTCCAATACAGATATATTTATTATTTTATATTTTACTTTAAATCAGGTATTCACTTATTATTCTCATTATGTATGTTTTAAACAATCTATGAGCTATATATTTCCTGTGATATAAAAATCATGAGCTTATCATGTCTGCTCTGATTCAGCAACTCCACTTCTAGCCTTCTGTCCTAAGGAAACAACTGGATGAGTGTGCAAAGATGTGTATCTAAGTACTATGCTCATTATTGCCTTTAATGAAGAAAAATTGGAAATAATTTTTGATGCCTCACTATAAAGATTGATTACTTAAATTATGGAATAGCTACATAATTATATTGCCAATATAAATGATGGCAATGAATTATTAAAAAGTATTTATAGACAATCAGTATTTTAAAGAGAAATATATGAATTTGTACTTTAAAAATTCTGAAAGAAAATAGGTTCTAATTGTTCATACTGATTCTCTTTGGGGAACTTTGGGTTATCTTAATTTTCCTCATGCCTATCTATATGGTCTAATTTTCTATAATAGACTTGTATATCTTATGTAATTAATTAAAATAATTGCTTAATACTTTGTAACTAATGCATGAAATAGCTCCTTGAAAAAGTTCAGGATTCTTAGTGAACATATTTATGTGGACAGGAATTCATAAAAATAGATTTTGTTGTCACATAATGAGGGATTTGAGATAAAAAGCATTTTCCCCCAGATTCCTCACATATTGCAAACAAATTGTCTTGATATTAAGGTAAGTAGTCATTGGTAGGGAGTAAAGAAGTTACTTTACCTAAAAAATAAAGTTCTTACTTGAAAACCTTCCAAGATCTACCCTGGGCTCTTCACTTCACCACAATTGTGATGGCCCGTGATTTTTCCTCTAAAATAATTTCCTGAAATTTAAAAATGCTTCGTGGCTCGTTATTTTTAAGTGACCCAGCATAGGAAGGATGTGGAGGGGTGGAGTACCATGGGAACTGCTTCCAGTTAATGGAAAAATTGTTTGAAAGTAGACTAAGGTCACCAAAAGTAGCCTAAAGTGATTGCTATTACAAAGCAAAGTTTTTTGTTTTTTGTTTTTTTGTTTTTTGGGTTTTTTAAATTCTGGCAGGCAAATACAGAAAGTGTGACTGACCCCAATAGGTCTGGATAGTTTTTGGCATTTTGTTTATTTCCATTATGAAATTCAATCCTGAGAATCAGTTGAAAATGTAAGAAAATTACTTTCACCATAGTAGTTAATAGGTGAACCCCAGCTAGCAAGCAGAGCTCTACAAATGGGATTTACCTTTAGCATTCACAATGTTAAACAAAGTTTCATAGACTCTATTACATGTGCTATTCTGGTATTATATATTTTAAACAATTTATCCATCGCTTCAGCTAAGTTAATGGGAAATAAGTCAACAGCAGTATGTATATTATTAAAAAATCGGTGATAGGTTCTTTAGATTATTAAGACATTAATGGAGTCAACGTTACCCACTTCACCCAGTCAGGTAGTTTGTAATTCTCTGTGCACGTAGCACCTCATACATACTTCTTACAGCTTTGGGATCATTGTGGTTATTATCTATGCATCCGTCTGTGTTCTACTAAACTCTGAGCTCCTTGACCACCAGAACTGTGTCTTACTTGCTTTTGTATCCCTAGCTACCATTACAAGACATGTAGTTAGTGCCCTTTAGATGTTTATTGAAAGAAGTAGGAGATGAACGTTCTGGATGGTAGAATTATTAATGAATCCCTGTATTTAAAAGGCAGTAGCCTGAATTGCCTCATGCCCCATGCTTTGTGAACACAAGAAAATCCAACAGTCTCTAACTTGGGAGCTTAAGCTACATATTTTTCAGGGAGAAGTCTCTCAGTATTTGTTGAAGTCCATCCTTTTATCTCGCTCATCACTACTTGAATTCAGACCCTTATCTTACCTCAGTTGCACTTCGTGACCCCCATGCCTCCTTTCCAGTCCATCCTCCACATTACCATCACACGTCTCTCTTTAAATTAGTTATGATCAGATTATTCTCCTCCTTAATGTCTGTCCTGGCTCCTTGTAACTGCTAGATAATCCTGCCTTCTTTGCAGGACCCCGCAGCCCTCAGTGGTCTGGCCCAGTTACTCCCACTCTCCTCATGTCTGGACCCCAGTCATGCCACACAGAGGTGGTCATCATTCTTTAACAGGCCATGTGCTCTACTGTGTTCACTGCTTGAAATGCTCTCCAGCTTCCTACTTCTGCCAGATGCCCTCCTCTTCCGTGGAAGACCAGCTCTCTGACCCCACCAGGGAGTTTGCCACACCCTTCCAGTGGTCCCTGTCCAGGGCTTCCCAGCTCTCTGATTTGCCTTATGTATTTGTCTTTTGCTTCTTGACTTCTACTTCGATTCCCATGGCTCAGCTACATTGCTCAAGAAATGGGCGCTCCCATTTACTGAGTGCTGACTGTGTGCCAGGCATTTTGTTGACTTGGTTCCCACTGGATCAACAAATCCTTGGGGGCTAACCATTTACCCTGGACTGAGCATCTAGTCGGGCAGGAGTTCTCCAAATAAAACATATTGGTTGACTGTAGACCTTTCCATCATCTTTTAAAATAAGCAGACAAGTATCCTAAGTCATTTGAATTCAACGCTCATTTTATTTTGGCTTCAGGCAAAGACAATTTTTGCAAATACGTTAAGTGGTGGGTCATTGTGTAGTGACATCGCTCGTTTACTCTGCTAGTTTGTTTTTGAGCAAATCATTGTACACTAGTGGGAAGCAGACCATGGAGGGAACACAGGGATATGGTTTCATTTAAAACTAAGAGTGTTGCCCCGGAACACTGAGACGAAAGGAGAATAAAGCCAGAATAATCATGGTGATAAGTGTAAAATGTAGATTCTTTGTTAAAGGAAAACCACTGTGAAGTAGCTCGTCACAGTTTCATATGACTTGAAATACTTCGTGACATACATTCTGTTCTCCAACTGCCACCTCCATCACTCCTGTTACTTTTTGCCTCTGTTTTTGATCATGGTGTGAAGTTCCCTTCTTCCATCACTGCCAATCCAGGCAGTGGTTCCTTAGAAAGCTATGTTAGGGATCACCTCCACAGTGCTTCCTGTTATATCTGTCATCTTTCTCTTTATTTCATTTATACCACATTATCATCTCCACTTCTATGTAGCTTTGAAATAAATGCACTTTATGTATATATTTTTATTTTTTATTATTCTGCGAAGTACTTGTAGCCAAGGCCAATATCTTATTTTTCTTTTAAGTTATCTGGAGTTCTTAGTACCATTCTGTGAAGGTTGTTATTAAATGTTAGAGTCTTGCTGAATTAAATCATTGTTAAGTGTTTGAAATCTTAGTTGATGTATACATAGTCCAGCCCCTGATGGATACTGTTTGCATTTATTTGATAGCAATTGAGAGAGACACATACTGCCTGGCTTCAGATACTGACTTTGCTACGTATTAGCAGTCTATCCTTTCTGTGCTTCAGTTTTTCATCTCTTAATGAGGCTGAAAGTCACATCCAGTTCATAGGGTTGATGCAGGGATATAACAATGTTGAGAGCAGACATGTGCAAAATGCTTAACAATATTAACCACTATGTATAGCTTGTCCATACAAACACAGAAAAATGAAATCTAACACAATATGTGTAGTTTGTATATACATGATTTACGTTCATGATTATAAAATTGACTTGTTGCAGGCATGAAAAAAATTAAGGTGACATTAATTGTGACTCAGAAAGTTGAACATTATTACTATTATTTTTTTAAAAGAAAGAGCTCCCTTAGTGTGTGTCGATACTTAAAATCAGGTTAAGTCTACTGTATAAAGTCTGGCCTGAAGAAACTGGATGTTAAAAGAATTGAGTAAAAACATACTTAGGGAAATGTTTTTCATGATTTTGCTCACTTCTGGGCAGCCATTTTTAGTTTAGACATTCTACTGTAGTGAGGGTTCCTTAAAGACTCCTCTGTGTGAAATTTTGTGTTGGAGCAAACTTTATCATTGGCACAACTAATAATGTTGTTGCAGTTGGGAGCCTTTACTGTAGAGTGGTGGGAAAATGTTTTCATAAAATGCCCCGTCGTGTTAGCAGATGAGAACGGGAGGATGGCAGCGGACCATAAGCAGAGCAGTTACCCTACTCCCTGCCCAGCTCCATTTTGCAGCCTGGGCTTTATTATATTCTTGCATTCTGAAATGTATTCCATGACTGCCAACATGATACAGCGTAGTTATGCTGTAGTGAATCATGCCATCAGTCAGTTTATAAAACTCAATATAATCATATTGTGTAAAATGCAATTATAATACGAGTCATAATGAGATGTGAGAGATGGATGAGTCCTCTGGGAACTATTTGTTCACTTCTAGAATACTCTCCTTTGTGTGGATTGTTTATTGGATTCTGGGATGCCTGTGCTTATGTAGTCTTTCCCTTCCAGCCTAACTTTAGAGGCTGCCAAGGTGGGGAGGGCAGATGGCTCTGTCTGTAAACATTGCACACTTGTTTGTGCTGGGGGATGAGCCGGAGTGGTGTTACCTGGAGAAAGGAGGGCCATTTTCTTAGCACACAGGTGCCTTCCATTTGCTAAGCTCAGTGCTCCCATTGCCCAAAGAAAAGGCCCTCCAGATTTGACTGCCGGAGGGCTTTTTCTTCTTTTTCTGTCCAGCTGGAGGGCCATTGTCTAAATTGCACTAAGGCACACTATATTGTCTAATAGTGGCTTGATTTCCACGGTCTGTAGGAAGGAGGTGAGCTCCTTCATGCCCACAGTTTCATGGCCAACTCAGAGTCTGTTCTCGGAGTCCCAAGGATCCTCCTGACTGTTCCTGTACACTTGTTGCCTCTGGAAGGAGTGGGAAGGGAACTCTAGCCACAAGCAGTTAGGACCCCCATTGCTGGGCCAAAGAGTTCTGAGGCTGGGGCTCCGGTCTGCTGGGGGCATTGCCGTTCCCTGGCTGGTTGCACCAGCAGCTCTTCATGGTAGTGGTCCTGTTTTAATGAGCAGGGCTGTGGGTCCAGGTGCAAGCCTGGTGGGGGCTGGGATAGGGGCTTGGCAGGGCGCTGCTCTGTTCCCCAGGCCAGCCCTATGCGGGTCGTGTAGCCAGTCACGGCCCGCACCTGTCGCCCCAGCCTGAGCTCTGAGCTCCCTGACACTCTGGGCCTCTCTTCGTTGTTGGCTCTTCCTACTTCCCAGCTAGATTTTCCCTTCCCGTGGGCTGACTGGCTGGCATGCCCCTCATCCTGGTGACTTCTAACCTCTATTCTGTGGGCATTCCTTGGTGTGACTCTAGGAAAGAGGGGAGTTCAAATTTCCATCATACGTTAAAAGTGCTGACTTACTACATGAAGGTTCACACGGGGTGAGCTGCGTAAGCTCGGGTAGGTGATGGTGCTTCGGTAGGTTGGAGAAGTTTATAAATCAGACTAGAGCATGTCAAGGCCCAGACTGTGCATTTCCAACAAGCTTAGGAAGACCTCATCAGGGTTCTCACACTCAACAGGACCTTTTCTACCTTTTTCCAGTTTTACCTCAAAGTCCCACCTTACACACCCCTTTATATTTTATTTTATTTTATTAATAGAGCTATTTCTGGTCTGTCTGTTTGCTTTGCTATCACTGAGATGTGTATTAATACACATCTGAAGAACCTTTTCAACTATCGAATGTGTTCCCAGGATACTATCTATGAAAGCAAAATAGTTGCTTTTATTTTGAAAATGTTTTTCTTCTTAAATTATGCAAGGATGTTTAAATTTTACAGCAATATTTTGAGCACCTGTAGTTTACACAGAAACTTTACCAGGGAAGGTGTCTGTTAACCCGTCTAACAACTTCGATGTGAATTCTGGAGGCAGAAGGCCCTTAGATAAGTTAAGTGCTTCCATGGGTAAATTTAAAGGCTGGCGGACCTTGCAGACAAGGGGATGACTCTCAGGTGGGATGTCCGGGGAGGAAATCCCTATTAGGATGTTCATAATGCAGTCTTCCACACGAGTACCTGCCACATTGCTTCCCAACCTCTCCATCACACCCCCTCCCCTAAGCCGCATCCTGGACCAGAGAACTCCCATTGCCTTTAACAGAGAGAATAGAACTCTTTGCACACATGCATGTGTGTGCGTGCGTGCACGTGCACGCGCGTGCACGCACGCACACACACACACACACACACACACACACACACAGAGGCTGAGAGAGAGAGACTGATTGAGACTGAGAGACCAAGACCCGCAGTAAAGGCAATACTGTCCCTGGAAGGACCCTGCTTCTTAGATCTGAATGTTCCCTTTGGTGTTGAGGCTGCAGGAGGGATGGTCTCCCCAGCCCCACCCTGGGGCACCCGTGGCCTTCATGCCTGTGAGACATATGTCGCAGGGAATTTCTTGAGGGTTTCTGCAAGTTAATCCAATGTAATCTAGTATCTGCTCCACTTTGTTTCTGGTTAATAAAGCGAAGACTAGCGTTCTGATTTGCAGAGGAGAATAAGAGGGAGGTACAGCCAGGGGCTTACTTTGAAAGAGAGAAGAAACTTCAACAAAATAGAAAGGAATTGGTTCTAGGATAAGCTTCAGAGTAAGTTATAAAGATGATCATCCCATTTCAGGCTTCTTGATGGTTTTAAGGGAGACTTAAAATATAGACTAAGCTTCATGAGGAAAAATACATGTCACTATTTTCAGCCTTTTTTGAAAGTTCGTTCTGAATTTTCTTCATCTCTGCCTCATTTCAAAAAGAATTTGATACAGCCTGTCTTAGTCTGTTTGGGCTTAAGTATCAAAAATACCACAGACTGGGTGGCTTATGAATGACAGAAATTCACTCCTCACAGTTCTGGAGGCTGGGAAGTCCAAGGTCCTGACGGATTCGGTGTCTGGTGAGACCCACTTCCTGGTTCACAGACGGCTAACTTCTTGCTATGTCCTCACATGGCAAAGGGGTGAGGGAGCAATTTGGTGTCTCTTTTATAAGACACCAGTCCCATTCATGAGGCTCCATCCTCATGACCTAATC